>NC_056748.1:1161240144-1161957644 GCF_019279795.1 Protopterus annectens | reverse complement strand
TAATTTGCCAGAAAACCACAATTTTATGAAAAATGGACCAAAATATGAGGCACAAATCTGGATATTCTGCAAAAATCTGTACAGTTGAGAGGTATGGTGAGGCCTAGGCGAGAAGCCTACAGCCTTGGAGTGAAGTAATGTGAGTACCTGAAGTTTGTAGCTAAGGCTGGGGGCCTACGAGGCAGGTATACAGCTTTGGAGTGAAGTTTGAGTGTATCTGGGTTTAGAGCTGAGAACGTAGCCTAGGAGTAAGGAATGTAAGTTGGGACTTTTCTGCTAAATGTAGAACAGCTTGTATACTGGAATGACTATATATATATTATAAAATGATTGCAATATAGTATATATTTTCTGTTTTTAAGTTAAATGAGCTAATATTTTAGTATGTAACTAAAATAAATGTGAATTTTTCTGTATGTCCTGCTTCCAACTTTTGGTTATTTACTTAACGTTTGTTTACAGGAGTAGTGTACTGATCATTGCTGGCAATTTACAGGCACTGCTATGGTGAATTACATCACTGATGAAACAAAAAGAATAAAACAGAGATTCACAAGCAGTGTAAGAATTTGTAATAAAGAAAGATCAATGTCTACTTGGATCCTACATCGTGGAATAAGCAAAGGGCATTTCAGATGAAAACCTTTGTCTGAATTCTTATGGAGAATGAGATGGAGAGAGAACTTTTAGCCTGGACATGTTTTGGTTGTGGAACGAGTACAACTATAGTAATGAAGTGTTCCTGCACAGTGAAATCAGTCCTTCAAATTATTTTTCCGTTTTGCTGTAGGGAGAAACCAGTCCATTGTTCTTAATACCTGGAAGTTAGCATTGCTGGTGACCTGTTCTGAGCCACAGCAGCTAACTAAAATGTTTTACTCTTGATGTGCAACTGTGCCAGCTGGAAGAGTTTGTCTGCTGGACTATTTAATTGTTTGTGGACTGTAAAACATGTGTCTTTCGGCTTTTCCCGGTTAGGGGTCGCCACAGAGGACCTCCGGTCTGCTAATGATTGGCAGTAGATTTTTACTTGCCAAGTTGCCAGCCCTGACGCACAACCTTCAACGAAGGTACGCCCATTCACGCATGCCTCCACACAGAAGATGCTCTAGCTGAGAATCGACCAGGACAATGTCTAACTGTGAGGTGACAATGCTACCGCAGCACCACCGCAGCTGTAAAACATACAAGGCAAAAAATAAAACAGTTTCATGAACTGATGGTGTATAAAAACTAATGCTAAATATTTTAATTTGAGCCAGTGAGCTATATAAAACAGGTACAAAAAGTAAATACAAAAACTGCGGTACAGATTTGAAGTTAAATGTTTTCCATTTTAATAACAGACTGTATGTAGTAAGAATGTGTCAATTATGCTAAAGCTGTGAGAACTTTACGAAAATGAAAGGTTATACTATGACTGCAGCCATTAAACAACATGTAACAAATAATCATGACAATTTAATGTTAGCTAAATGGAAGTATAGGACAAGGACTGTTACTGTCCTTGTCTTATAATTTTTTTCCCCCTATGTAAAATGCCTTAGTAATACTTAAAATGCAAATGTGTTATTAATGAGCCAGTTACCATGGTTAGATGGGATTATTCTGACATATAGTCTCTTTTTTGGAAATGTGTTGATACCTTTCAGTATTGTTTCTGGTATAGAAGATGATGCTATAATAGGAAAGATGTTCTTCAGTTCACATATCTATGAGAGATGAAAATACCTTAAAGCAAGTTGACATACAGCGAGACCTACACACATACACCAGAAACAGGGAGCAGTTAAGAAAGCTGTTTAACTAGAATGTAAATAACCTAAAGCATAATTTGGAGGTGCCTGTCTTTAACACAAAGAAAACAAAGCATAAACACTGTTAGCGGCATGAAAAATGTCAAGGCAAATACTCACTGGTAAAGAGAGGAAAAGAAAACCAACATGATGTATTTAAATATCTTCCCTCTTATCCAAGTGTAGCACACCCGCAGGTGTAGCTGAATTGTATACGCGTTCCTTCGTACCTGACTCTGGTGACACCCCTATTTACACCCAAGGCTCCAAGGTTGCAAATAACAGATTTTATTCTAGATGGAAACTCTAGTCTTAACAGGCAACAGCACAGTAGCAAACAAATTATTGCAACAGCTCAAAGTTTAGCAGTAAGGCAATACGAGGTATACATGCAGTGAAATCAAACCTCCCAGAACTCAATAAGAGAGGTCTTATCATTCAAATATGAGCAAAAATGCAATGTCATTAAGCAGTAAAGATTCTATAATGCAGCAATATTAACAGCAGTTATAACCTTGATCAGTTCTAATCAGACCCAGCTGTGAAAACACTCTGTTATACACTCTTCACTGGTCAGTGATTACTTACAGTCTTAATGCTGTCATGGTGGGGCCCAAAGTTGGAGCCCATATGAAAACCTGGGTATTTGTAATCCACAAAACATTAAAGGGGAAATCCACACTGAGGGTTGAGTAACATGAGATCCACAAAATGACAACCAGTACTATTTCGAGGTAAAGGTAAACGGTTTCAGTTCAGAAAAGGAAAAAGGGAAAAACCTAGGCACACTGTCCCAGCCGAAGCTGTAGCACAATCCTATGAAAGCATAAAAAGGTGACCGAAGCCTCTCACCACTCTGTCGATAATATTCTGGAATCAGGCACCGCAGTTCCACTGATGAGAAGTGTAGAGATCACCCAACAGCCGTCTGGTAATCGAAAATGGCTTCTTTATAATAGGCCCAACTGTATTCCTGTCCTTGCTGATCAGATGCAGACGTGGAACTCCTGGTTCCAGTCTTCTCTCCTGATTTCACAGATCACCATCAACCAAGTTTTCAGAGGAGGAAAGACATTATCTCAACTTCACTTCCTTGTCTCAGACACTAGAAAAAAAAAATCAGGTTTTAATACAAGGCCCCTTATTCCTTCACCCTGTGTTTCAGTCTGATCTCTTTCACTTTCGTTTCTCTCTTATATATCAAATGAAAAGGAGCTCCACATTGTGGTGTATAGGAAAACTACAATCTGTTAACCATATTGTGAAATACAATGGGAGCTACACAAGTTAGGCTGGAGAGGCAGTTCACCCACTGTTTGTTTCAGTGCAGTAAGTATTATAGGGACGCAGCAGTCTGATACTTTAGTAGATCAGGTTAACTGATAATAGTGACGATAAAAAGTCAGTTGCTTAATATCCTCTCTTAAATGTGTTGATTTTTACAATAAAATAGTAAACTTAAAATCTTCCTGCAAATGTTTTACTTGTCTCACTTATCCACTTTCAAATTGGTTTCTAATATCACCAAGGTGAACTATAATTATTATTCTATCTGCCTGCTGGGTTCCCCAATGTAGGTCTTAGCTTCATAGATTAGTACTAGGCTAACTGTCCTTGTGGACCATTTTAAGCCTAGTTAATTATCCCATGTGAGAATCAAACTGTGCATATTGTGTTTGTAAGGTAAGCACCTTAACGATAATGCTGACCTCCAACACCTATTGTTTGTTTTCTTGGTTAGAGCATTGGCATCTCCATGGACCTTTTTCATACTCAGCCTGGAAGCAGTGTCTGGTTAAGTTACTTGCTCATAGGCACAAAGTTAGGCAGTGGAAGCTGAGGGAATCAAACCTTGCACCATTGCACCACAGGAAACAGCTTGTTAATATCTGGTTAATCCTCTGAGCCAACTGCCACTAGTAGCCACTTAAAATTAGACACATTTTCCCCTTTAGTTCTGCAGGTCACATACTGTTACTTATCATTTACATCCCCATTTTTACAAAACATTCATTCTTGTAAATATTTACATTAACTTCAGAAGCGGTTCATTAGGTGAGAAAAGAAAAAACATTTTGTGGGAAATTTTAAGTATACAGAACATATTCTTATTTGTGAGCATACAACTATTATGAACAATTCTGTCTGATATATTGTTTCTTTCCAAAAGCAAAAATTGGTGACTCAGATAGTGCTTTAGCTGTTTGTCACTCATAAGAATATGCCAGAGCTCCTGTAATCACTTCTGTCATTTCATATGTTAAAAAAATGTGTAGAAATGCAAATAGGAGTTGCGTCATACTCTGGTGGTGTTCCCACAAAGATACATTGTGAAATATTTTTTCTGCATTGTGGTTTGTTGTTCTGAAGCATATTTTTTATAGCTTGTAGTAACTGTGGTTTTATTTCACCCCTTTCTAATAATCTACAAATATTTTTAAGATTTTCCTTAAAATCCAACACTTTTGACTCTCACCATTTGTCCAAAATGACTAAGGTTTTTTTTGAATTGTTACTTTGGAGCGGAGAGTGAGGTGTGGAAGAAAGGCCTCCAGCCATGGAGTAAACTGTGCGAGTACCTAATTTTTTTAATTCCCTTAACCCACAGTGCCAAGCACTACAGTTCTACCTCTACACAGTTGGCTCATTCATATAGCAGTAACAGCAGCCAAGAATAATTTTAATAAGTGAGAGCCCTATGGCTTATTTTTTCCTGCCCTGGCATTCCAATTATCTCATCCACTATTCAGAGAGAGTGAGGTTGTGGAAAGTGCATCAACTTGCTCATTCTGAGGCACAGCCTACCCACTCCCAATGGCTGACCAGCCCTGTCTCGTACATTGTCTGTCTTGAGCTCTGCTATATGCTGCTCTCCAAGGGGAAGTTTGGCTCTGCACTCTGAATTCTTCTTGGCTTACCATGTTATTGTATACATCAGCACGTACGCTAAGCTTGATCTCCAAAAGTTGGAACAGCTTGTTCTATTTGGATGGCTAGGTGCCATCCATGTGGCAAGCCTGAGAAAGTATGTTATAATAATACTTCCTAGTATTTATTCATGTGTAAGTTGTAATATAAGTTAACAAGACCCTAATGTTACTGAAAATTATAAAGCACAAAAAACAAACAAACTGGCAGTTATGACTCATTGCTGAGAAGTTTATACATTTGCCATACTATATCTAATTTGATTACAGCTTATCTTGGTTGTACGATATTTAATAAAGTGCTCGAGATGTATGATGAGGAAAATGAAATAATGATATGGATAGATTATTGTCCTCCAGATATATTATTTGTATTAATATCAGATACGAATTTGCAATTATGCATCAAGTAATTGAGGCTGGTCTTGAAGGTAAACAGAGAGGTACTTTGATGTGCAGAGGGAGTCTTTTCAAAGGTAGGTATGCATTGTGTCTTGAACTGATATCTAATTGTTGACATTCCACTGGTAAACTAGAAACTGCAAAAGCTGAGAAAAGAACAATTTTAAGTGTAGCATATTTTCACCACTTTAAGGTCTACATTCTTCTGAAGTTTGACTTGCTTCGAGTCATGCTAGGATTTTAACAGTCATTGAGTGAATAGACTTTCACTTAGAAATTTTTTATTTCCTAGTCAGTTTGGAAAAAATAGCTGTGGTTTGCAGGGTGTTTTCTTAAGCGGATTACCATGTGACAGGCTGAAAAAAGGAAGTTTAGTTAAACTCTTTTTTTTTTTCCCTCTTTGCCCCCATCCTTTACCAGACTAATATATATCTATGTGTGTGACTTGTTTCTGTTCTTTCATTTGTATTCTTATTGTACTCACATTATTGACAGAGACAATTCCTTTCAGCTGTGTACTTAAGGTATGTATAACATTGATGCTTAGTGCTGAAGGAATGTTTCTATTGTATTGTTTAGGCTTGTGAAAGAATTAAGCGGAGTGCTGAATGTATATGCAGCAGTTGATGATTATTGTACTAATATGTCACTGTAAATTGTTACTACAAGTTAGTTTAGATGGTCGCTGAAATGACTCCATGGATCACTTCATCAAATTTTTTAACAAAGTTTAAAAGTAAACACATTTATGAATGTATGTATGTATGTATGTATGCTGACTAGCCAAAGTTCAAGATCAGGCAGAGCAAGGCTGCCTTTTTGACTTCTGATGAAGGGGTCTTCTTAGAGAGATTATTTAAATCCTTCCATCTTGTTTTGTGAAGGCTGTCATCTAACAAGTGTTGCCCAAAGAATATTTTTGTTCTGGCTTGCTTGTGACCACAAGGGAGGGAAAGCATGTTTCCTCACCAAATTCAAGTGTTCTTCAACCCATGTAAACTTTCTCATGATTTGCCAGGATACCTTTTATAAACTGTTTTAATTTCCTGTCCATTTCTTTGATAATTCAGACAATTATTATACAGTGAACTAGTGAATGCATTTGCTAACACATTTCAAAACACTGACGTCTTGTGCATTTGTGTTGTCAGGATGAAGAGTTTCCTATGCCTGTTGAACACACAAAAGTGGGAAAGGCAACGTTTTTCATGGCAGCAGTGCAAAAGGCCTTGAGTCAGGCAAACTACGAATGCTTCACTAAAATAATGCATAAGTACAAGAACACAGATGATTTTGACTCTATGCTTTCTGAAATGGCATCTCTCTTCATTGAAGACCCTAAGAAGCATATTTTACTCCGTGGTAAGCTAGAATGGGTTTCAGCATTATATCATATTGATGTCATTTTACATTTAAACATTTATTTTCAGCTTTACAGTTTGTCTGGTTTTGAGAAGGTTGATGACATTACTCAGTGACTGGGGTCACATAGCTCCATTGCCTGCTATCAGAAATATCACTGATTCAGGAATAGAGCTCTAACAGTATATAGCTCTTATAATTACTTAGAGGTAGTTTTATGAAGCGTACTAAGCCAAGCCAAGGTGTCATTGTGCAGCCAACATTTGTCAGCAAGTTGTCACTGCTAAAACTCGGACGTTGCAGGCCACCTTAAACTTCATTTGGCACAGTTTGTCTACTTCCCACAAAAAGTTATAACCCAAGATTAAAAGGTTGTCCTGATTATTAACAAATAATGTCTGTTTGTGTCTTAACAAAAAAAAACCCAGACATTTTGGCTGTTACAGAGGCTTGGGTTAAAGATGAAATTTGATTCTCCACTAATATGAGACGAAAAGTTCTGTTTTGTGGAAGATTGGCTTAGCAACATGCTAATATAGCGACATGTTATCCTGCTTATCAAAATATGCTCACAAAAAGAATTCTACAGTTGAATAGGACTTCCTGTCTGTCTACTTGTGCAGCTTTGGCGGACACACACACAGCTCATCTGTGGGGTCTTGTGTATCCTCTAGCTTCCTCAGCTCGGCTTTTTGAGTAGGTGATCGAAGAGTTTCACCAGATCATCAAGAAATAACTTCCTGCTTCTAAGAGACTGCATCCTTTGCAGACTAGTACCAAATAAGAGGCATTAAATAGGTTCTTGGCACACCATAACATTGTTCAAGTTCAGAACCTAAACCCTTCCTTTTCCATTATCATTTTATTGGGTTTATTAAGTATAAACATGCAGCCTCAATGTTTATCTTAAATCCTACGTGATTTCTGTTTTATACTCTCTCTCTGTCTCTCTCTCTCTCTCCTTTTATGATGCACAAGGTTAAATTAGTCATTGCTATGGGCAGACCATTTCCTGAGGTAAGGAGAATGTCCAGAATGAGTGCATCATCTTGGAAATTTTTGTGTAGTGAAAGCAATCCAGTAATGGCCTTTGGGATATTTCTGTGACTATACACAGAAGTGTGGCCTAAGCTTCTTAAGACCCTTAGAAGATGGAGAAGTTACAGATTTCCTTGATTAAGCACTCCATTGAAGGTATGGTTATAAAACGGTTAAACAGAGAGAGTCAGAACCAAGTGTTGCTAAAAGCAAGACATCCTTAACCAGACTCATTTTGCCTTGAAGAAAATATGTAAGATTATCAGTAATCTTTGCTATTTGGCACCATTCATCATTTTGTATTCTGTTGTCTTTTACTGTATCTTTCACATATTGTTCAATGTTAAAAAAAAAACTGCTGCTGTGTTTATGCCCCAGGCTGTGGTTGGAAGAAGTCTGTGGACCAGCCAGTCACCTGTTCACAATGTAAGTAAATAAATGAATGCATAAATAAATAGTGTGTGTGTGTGTGTGTCTGTCTGTCTGTCTGTCTGTCTGTGTGTGTCAGTAGCTTGCAAAAGATGTTTGGAAGCAACCTCAAAATTGTCTTATAAAGTGAATAAGGAGTTGGAAGGTGCAGTAACATGTTTTAGTAATAGACGCAAGTTTCTGAACCAAACATGGAATACCCAATGAAAGTGCAGTGTATAACCAGTACTACTTAAACTAGTCTGAGTCTAATAGTTAACACTAGTCAGAAGACTGACAGTTTTTAGTATTCCCCTTTTTTTTTTACTTCAGAAGTGTGACTTAAAGATATGTCCAGAAGCTTCTGAACAAACTCGAGAGGACAGGCACCCCTAAATGCATGTCATTCTACACAACATTTCTTAAAGGACCAGCATGGGTAGAAACTGACAGAGCACAGACCATGCATATTTTATTTTGTTAAGAAACCTGATAGCAGCACAATAACTACTGTTTTTAATAACCTGAATACCCTTGTGGGAGCAGACATACTGACTTGATCTTATTTTCTAGGAAAGCTACTTTTTGACTGTAATGCATTTTGAGGGCACAACTAATGAACTTAGCTTGCGCTAATCTCTTTGGTCATATCATTCATTGCTCTGTTCTCTTAGAAAAGATGTAATGAAAAATGCTGCGAAGATAGGCAGTCCTTAGTAAAACTGTCAATGACTGCATATTTGTTTCCTAGTATGTGTTACATGACCTATAAAATGTGCTTGACGAATTATAAATAAATAACCGAGATATAATGTACCTTTCCTTTCCTTTTTCAGAAGATGGAATTTTTGTGAGTTCCAGGACTTGTTCTTCTCCCACATTCTCCCACATTCTATCAGTCAGCCCCAGATGATGTTGTATTTCTTTGTTTACCAAGGTCAGCTAATTAGTGAATTTGCTCTCAGTGGTGGTTAGTGTTCTTCACCTTTAGATTTCAAAGGGCTGAATAGGTTTTTGGGTGCAGGGGAGGGAATAAATGCAGCTATAAATGATGGTGCACAGTAAAGTAGTCCGAATAACTTTGACCACAGTGAATGTGAAATAAAAATGCTGTACAGACACATTCTTATGTTTGTTTTCCTTGACAAGAAACTGTCAAATGTAACAAGACAAAGTGAATTAGGAGCAACGGAGACCTGTCAAATTCATAATAAAAGTAAGAGGAAATCTCTTTCAGTACCAGTACGGTATTAGTTGTGGGAATTGACTTAGCAAAATAATACCACATATAGGGAATAAACTGCTGAGTCATGCTGTTCTTAATATGTAGAAGTATGAGGATCTTTCTTTAGGGAGGAAAGTGCATTCAGAGGGGGAGGGAAATGTTTAGTTTCCTTTTAAATTCATAGATTCATGAAACCTCTTTATTTTTACACTCAGAATTGAGTGTGTGCATTCCTTTTTCAGTCACACAGTTAACTGCTTCCTAAGATCAACGTCACTGTAATTCCCCTGCACATTCACCCCACTTTACTATATTACATAACTGCTGAGGGGGCTATGCTTTATGGTCAAGTAATTGAATGTCTGAAAAGTGCATTGTCTTACACTAGTCTTACCATGACTTTAGAAATGGCTTTAACACTCTTCACTGTTATCTGTAGTGTTACTACTCCTTCCACATCCTGATGTGGAAAGATGCCACTTTATAGAGGTTTCAGATAATTAGTGGGGGCGAGCTGAGATATAGCATTGTTTTTTTATTTAGAAGTATCTGTATTTAGCTGAAGTATGTGTGTGCCCTGCTTGCTCTGAATATTGCCCATCTCTGGCTGCATTTTATTTTGATTTCAGGCTCTTCATTTAAGTTTTGATCACTTCTATTTTGTATCTTATTCTAGTATTACATTTGTTTTAAGAGTTCTTTGCCAGGGTCAGTTAAAGTTACCAAATAAGTCCTTTGCAAACTGAATAGCATCAGTTAATTAGTGGGAGGAGCTGAGAAACAGCATTGCTCTTTTATTTAGAAATATTTGTATTTAGCTGAAGTATTTGTGTGTCCTGCTTGCTCTGAATATCACTCATCTCTGGCTGTTTGTTTCCTCTCCCACCCTACCAGTTCTGGTTGTGTTCTTGCATTTGGTGGCTTTTGAGCTGCCCGTCCCTACTTTAAATCTCATTTTGGACATTCCTCCCAGTCCCATCTCATCAGCCCATTCTACTGAGCAGAGAGAGATCATTTGGGAATGCCCACCCCCTTAGTTTCTCAACCTTGAATTATCTTGTTTCCTCCCTTCCCCCTTAACCTAACAAAAAACTGCACTTTGTTCATTTGCTTTTACTGTATTTGTGTTTCTTCCCACTATATTACTTTATTTTGCTTTTGGTGCTTGTTCTTAAAAGTCTTGAACTGCATTTATTCTGCTGCATTTATTACTGTGTGTTAGTAGCCTGATTTAATTATAACTGTTATTCTAAGCCTTTTGGTTTAAGCAGTTGGGCTTCAGGCCAGTTGTTTTACATTGGGAAGATTTGTGGTCTACACTGTTGTGGCAGGAGAGGTAGCTTACATCCTTTTAAGTTGGGACTTGCTGGTTGAAGGCTTAGTGTATCTGTTGTTCTAAAAGTGTCTTAGTTCTGGTTTAAGTACTTGGGCTTCAGGCCAGTTATTTTACATTAAGAAGATTTGTGGTCCACACTTTGTGGGAGGAGAGGGTTGATTCTGCCCTTCTGAGCTGGGAATTGCTGGTTGAAGACTTATTGTGCCTGCTTATTTGAACTGTTTCTTTCTGAAATTGGTGCACCTTGTTTGCTGTAGTATAGAATAAATTCAAAACTGTTGAATGTAGCTGTGCTTGTATAACTTGAGCACTAATCCAGGCCATCTTTTTTGGAGAGGGTTCCCCTGCACCCTAGTGGCAGGAGTGTGCCCTTAGAACTTGCCTGATTAAAGGTTGCTGGAACAGGGCTCAGTTTTGAACTTTTTATTGGTTAACTGGTTAATTTGTTTAAATGAGTTTGCTCTTGTTTGCTACTGTTATATTTAAGTGTGTGTCTGTTCTCCTGTGTTAAATCGACCTAAAGAGATTTTAAATATCTTTAGCATAGTCTGGTTACAGGTTTTGCTGTATCCAGATCTGTTTGTGTGATTCCTGTATTTCCTGCAACGCCATCTTGTATTAGCCAGGGCCTTCCTGCACTTGGTTGGGAGTTAAGTGAACAGGTTGGGACTTGTCTGGCATAGGGTGTTTAGCTAAGAGTTCAGGGACAAGGATTGATCGGTCAATTCCACTGTTTCTGTTTTGTTTTTGTGGTATTTAAACCCCGCATTTGCTCAGGTTTGTGCTCGTTTGTGAGTCACGCACCACCACTGCACTTATTTAACCCTTTGCGAGGTATCTCAGCTGCATTTTTTCCCTTACAAGCACTCCTGTTTAAGTGAGGCCCTCGCTTGCAGCTACTGTATTGATTTTATCCAGCCCTACTCACACCTATAGGTACTCTTCTAAAATAGTACCCACTCAATCCCTGACCTCTCTTTCACAGATTCTGACATCCATGAGTGAACAATTTCCTATGGTTTCTCCTGCTAGTCTGGTTGATATGGGCATCCTGAGTAGCAACTGCCATCCATCTGTAAATAAGGTTTTGAGACAGATGGATATGTTTCTCAAAATCTTTATAGTGAGAGAGGTTACAATCTTAGATTGCTTATTTAAAGTGTATATATTAGGCCACAGTGTTCTGTACTCTTAATTGACAGCTTAATTCTATAGAATCAGTACAACATAAATGTACAAATGAATTAGCAGTTATGCTGTAAGGATAGATGTGTTTCAGCGGGTCTTTATACCCCATTACATATATCTCAGGGGTCAACTTTTATTTGTCTAGAAGGTATTAATGACTCTTCTTCAATCTTTATTGAGTTTGGAAATATATAATAATCCAAAGGCACATAAACATAATTTAAAATTTGTTTCAAGTTATGTAAGGAAAAGAGTACAACTTGTTATTTAACAAATATGATGGTACAATTGTGGAATAAATTACCTGAGTATATCAGAGGTGCAAACAGTTTAATAAAATGTAACAAGTCATTGGATGATCGGGCCGGGGTTTAGTGCTTTATCCAAAAATTACTGAGATACAGACCAATAATAATAATATCTATTTGTTAGCCAAGTAGGCCCACTGGACACAGTCTTTCAACTGGCAACCTGAGAATAATATCTAGTTAAGTGAATTCTGAAGGTGACACAGTGGGCAAATAAGGGCTGAAAGGAATCAAACCCTCTACCACAGGAACTACAGCTTACAGCCTTAACCCTTTGCGATAACTGGCAGTAATAAGAATAACAACCACATAGATCATTATGTTTATAAAGTAGCAGAAAGTATACTAAGAACTTAGCCAATAACAAGAATAACAATCAGATTATTATATTCATAAAGTAGCAGAAAGTATACTAAGAACCAAGCCAACACGGGAATGGAGAAAAGTAAGGGTATACAAAATATGTAAGAATGTGTTGGAATTTGCTGAAAAAAATTGGCAAAGGAACCAAGATAAGAGTGTCATGATTCCAAGCAGAATTTTGGATTGCAAGTTAAAGACTTACTGCCCCACTAGGGATTTCTATCACAAGTGCAGTCAAAGAGAAACTGATAGGAGAGTGGAATACCAGTTCTGGCAGAGTTATTAGTTGAGTCTAGAACTGAAACCTCAAAAGAATTTCAAGCCCATTAGCCTGATGAGCATTTGCAAAGCCATGGAACATATTACAACTGATGTGATAAACTGTGATAGCCTGGGGAACCAGAATATCCACTGGATAACAGTAGCAGAAGTGTGTGTGTGTGTGTGTGTGTGTGTGTGTGTGTGTGTGTGTGTGTATATACACATACATACATACATATATATACACCTATGATTTTCTGACTGTTCTAAAGCCTTTAATTGTGTGGACCATAACAAAGTGTGACCAGTTCTTAAAGAAATGGGCATACCAGGGTCACATTATTTACCTCTGGAAAAAACTATTTGCAGAACAATTAACTGCAGTTTGAAATGGTTATGAAATAACTGACTGGTTCATGACCTGGAAAAGAGTGAAAATGGACTGCATACTGTAATCTTATTTAATATGTATTCCAAATATAGCCCACAAATGCTGGGTTCGATGAATCAGATGCTGGAATCACAATTGTCAGGTAAAATTTAAAAATTCAAATTGGCACCTCTCTATTAGGTAAAAGTGAGAAAAAGTTGAAGAGCCTTCTGATGAAGTTGAAAGTAGAAAGCTGGCTTGAGGTTCACCATCAAAAAAACTAAAATTACATTATCTAGCTGTATAATTTTTTGTAAATAGATGGAGAAGCAGAGGCAGTGACTGATTTCATTTTCCTGGTTTCAGAGATTTATGAAGAGGTTTACTATCAAAATGTTAATTCATTTGGTCTAAAATTCATATGATCGACCCACATGGTCGACACATGAATCTTAAGTGGTTCATTTGGTCAACAGGAAGTGCATGCAAATTATCTGTCGACATTATGTTGCAAACAGGCAAGCATTTTCCCTTGTCTGCACTGTTGTGCAATCTCGGAGTTGTAATATATAAGTAGCAGGGGGTGTGGGGGGGCGCAGCCCCCCTGCAAAAACACTAGTGTTAGTTTGCAGGTGTTTTTCAGCCGTTTAAATTTAGACATTTTGTTTTCAGTATTTTGAACATTTGGTGTAATGACTTTCAATGTTATGAACATTGACCATGTGAATTTCAACATTTTGATAGTAAACCTTATGAGGATGATGATTTCAGTCCTCATATTAAAAGACACTTGGTTCTTGAAAGGAAAGAAAGCTACAACAAATCTGGGTAAGATTTTAAAGACCAAACACATCGTATTGCCAACCAAGGTCCAAGTCAAAAGTTATGTTTTTCCCAGATAATAAAATGTAAATGAGAGAGAGTAAAGATGTACACTGCAAAACTGAAATTTTTGATCTGTGGTGCTGGAGAAAACTCTTGAGAAGTTTGCAGCACAAGAAGCTCAACTCAGTCAATACTTTAGCAAATAAACCAAGACTGTTCATTGGAAGGTCTGATAGTAAAACTAAAACCCAAATACTTTGGGCACATAATGTAAGTAAATGGCTGACTAGAGAAGATGATGATGTCTAACAGCAAACACAAACAAAAACCCACAGTGTGGAAGAGCAAAGGTGGCTTTGTAGTGCAGATATGGGAAATGCTGCCAACAATTAAAAAAGCAGACATGGGAATCTCCAGAAACTACAGGCCAGTAACACACTCAAGCATTATGGAGAAACTATGTGAAAAAGAGCTACTGAGGCTACCTCCTGTTAGCTTACTGAGTTGGAAACTTCAATATTTGAAGATGTACAGGTACACACGTTTTGTGTTTTAATATTAATACATTTTAGGGGTATACTTTTTTTTTTTGAGCAGTGGTGCAGCGGTAGTATTGTCACCTCACAGCAAGAGGTTCTCCGGTTCAATTCTTGGTTGGGGTGCCTTCTATGTGGAGTCTGCATGTCCTCCCTGTGTTCGTGTGTGTTTCCTCCCACATTACAAAGACATGCACCTGGAGCCTTTCTCCCAGGGCCTCCCCTGAAAATTGGCTTAATACCAAGTTGGACTTTCCCGGTAAACAAATGTTAAAGTTGTTGTGTCTTTCGGCTTTTCCCGGTTAGGGGTCACCACAGCGGAACTCCGGTCCGCTAATGATTGGTAGTTGATTTTTACGTTCCGAGTTACCAGCCCTGACGCACAACCTTCAACGAAGGTACATCCATTCACGCACGTCTCCACGCAGAAGACGCTCTAGCTGAGAATCGAACCGGACAGCGTCTTACTGTGAGGTGACAATGCTACCGCAGCACCACCACCGCGGAATTGGTAAACAAATGTTAAAGTAAATAAAAAAAAAAAAAAAAACATGTGACACAGACTCAAAAGGATATGACAAGAAACAACTCTATAAAAGATCAACCTGCCAAACATTAGTGTGTGCATGTAACACAAAAGCTGGAACTAAATACTTAAAAAGCTACAAATAAAAAGTGGGCATAATAACTTTTTAACATAAAAATTCTTTTTATATTATCTTTAAATGTTAATGGTTTCACATATGTAGACAAAAAGGAAGAGTAGTGAAAAAATATAAAGTGCAACTACAGTACTCCCTCTTATCCAGTCTCGCTGGGACCGGACCGTAGGCTGGATAAAGGAATGGCTGGTTAATCAGAAAAAGTATACAAAATAGCATTTATAAGTTATAAATCAGCTAGAATAACAGAATTTGTATTAGTATGCATTTTTCTAATGAATATGAAATCTAAATCTCAAATGTTTGTCATTATTTAGCCTAGAAGATATGGAAATGTTCTTCTGTGTTGTCTTTTGCTAGGACTATGGCAGAAATTTGATGGCCAGTGTGAGAGAGGCTGGATAAGAAGTCGTCTACTGTAACTATGCCACAGGAGATGCATTTGCAAAGAAGTGAACATGTGAATTTGATAGAAAGGTTTTCAGGATGGTTATTCAGTGGAATGCTTGAGACATAGGAAAACAGGAGTACTTATATTAATTGCAAGTGGAGCTCCAATAGTGATAGAGGATAAAATAAGATGACGGTGGTAGATTTGTAGTACTAAGGAGCTACTTGCAAGGGAGGAGGATTATTCTGGCATGTATTTATATTCCACCTAAAACTGCTATAATGTAGCTTAAGAAAATTCTGGGAGAAATAATCAGTTTTCAGCAGGGAATATTACTTATAGGTGGGGACTGGAATGTGATTTGCAACAGAGATGATGTGTATGAGGGGCCCAGAATGGAAAATATAACAAAGTAGGGTAGATTTTTGAAGAAATATCTGAAAATATTTGGCATGGAAGATGTGAATTTGCATATTATTCCCAAATATGCAAAAACTGGGTTAGGCTAGACAGAACTAAAATTTCACAGGAACATGTGCATTTAATTGAAAGATTTAATATGCATACGATAACTATTTCAGATCACACAGCAATAATAACTAAAATAAAAACACAGGGTAATGAAGTAAAAATGAGACAATGGTGCTTTCCTACCTATCTGTTGTAAAGAGAGAAATTTAAGGAATAGGCAGTGGAAATTATTCTGGAGTTATTAGAAAAGATAGAAATCTCTTCTGAAAATATAGCTAGGGAGAGGGATAGAATTATGATGAAGCTTAAAAACAGTGTGGAAACATGAGAGAGAGATTTTGTTAAGAACTAAAAAGAATTATTTAGAGGGACTGCCAAGTACTGCAGAACAAGAGAATCTAACAGAACAAGAGGAGGATCATTTGGAGAATGCTAAGCAGAAAATTAAAGAATTACCTTGATAATGTGTGAGTTTAAAAACAATGCTGTTAAACCACTGTTTTTTTTTTTTTATAATAAAACCAGAGCACAAAAACTTTTAGCTCAACGACTCAAGCAACAGCAAGTAGAAAGAGTTGTCACCAAGTTTTGGGAGCTTATAGCAAGGAAGATAACAAGAGATCCTGTTATAGGTACTAGAAATATTTCAGAATTTTTTATGAAGGTCTGTATAAAGCAGAGAAATATGGAGATCAAGAAAAGGTACAAATCGAAAGGTTTATGGAGGAGTTAAATATGGCAAGGTTAGAGGTAGATGAGGCTGAATTACTAACAGGATAGGAGGAGAGGAGATAAAAATGGTGATGTATAACCAATCCACAGGAAAGTCCCCAGGAATAGATAGTATTCCTGTGGAAGTTTGGAAGCTAGGAGGGGAAAACTTATAAAGACTGTTTAACAGCATTTTAAGAGGAGGAGAAGCACAGACATCCTGGAAGAAGAGCGGTCTTAGCTGTAATATCTAAAGGGTAAAGACCCATGACATTTAGCTTCATGCAGGCCATTTCAATTCTAAACCATGATTATAAAGTGTTTATCTCTATAATGGGGAAAAGAATGGCTAAGGTGATGCCAAAAGTGATAGATATGGATCAATGTGATTTTGTGGAGGAGAGGCAAGCATTTAACATTAACAGAGCACTGATGATCCAAAGGGAAGCTGAATGCAAGAAAATACCACTGTTGTTGGTGGATCTTGATGCAGAGAAAGCATTTGACACAGTAAGTTGGGAGTTTATGAGAAGTGCAAGGAAATAATTTGCATAAGGCTGTTTAGGAGGATAAATGAGGGATTGGAAGGAAAATTTTAAGTGGGTGGGTTTCTCTCGGATAATTTCTGTTTGAGCAGAGGAACCAGGCAGGGGTGTCCTCTTTTCCCTTTATTTGCACTGTAATTAAAACCACTGGCAAAGAAAATAAGAGACTCAAAAATTCAAGGCTATATTTGTTATGATAGTCGAGAAAAGTTGTCTCTATTTGCAGATTTATTTATTTAACATTTGTTTACCAGGAAAGTCCAACTTGGAACTAAGCCATTTTTCAGCTGAGGCCCGGGTTTTCTAACGTGGGAGGAAACCCACACAGGAAGGACATAGAGACTCTGCACAGAAGACACTCCAGCCGAGAATTGAACTGGAGAACCTTTTGCTTTCAGGCGACAACGCTACCGCTGCACCACTGCGCAAAAGAATCCATTATTTTACACCTGATAAAACCAGAAAAGGACATTTTAGTGTTGTAGAACATTTTGAGGCAATTCTAGATCTTTTCGGGATACAAAATTAATGAAGCTAAAACAAAGGCAGTAGCTGCAAATTATGTACCCACACATGAATTGGTTCAGTAATATCAATATTTATGGAGACATGATAAAATTAAGTACTTAGGAGTATGGATTAAAAAGGATTCTAGTGTGGAAGCTAAGGATATGTGAGAAGAGACTAAACAAAAGAACTTACAAAAACTGAGAAATTGGAGCTCTGTTATATGGATATGGATAGCAAGTTACAAGCAGTTAAAATGTTTAGTCCATTTAGCTTTATACACAGGTCAGGCATATTTTTAGCAACCAGAGGAGAAGTTGTGGATAACAATTAATAAGGAGCTGAAATATTGTATGGGGGAGGGGAAGATGATGCGTCAAGTGGGATTAGCTGCTTCTTCCAATAGAACAAGGCCGTTTGAGATTACCTGATTTGATGGGGTATTTCAGACCCATCTACATAGCAAAACTAGAAACCTGTAATACAAAGCTGAAAGGATGATGATTTCATCAAGAAAGAAACAGAGACTGAGATTTTGGATGCAGACCTTTAAGGAGAATAACAATAACCCTACATAATGTTATAGTTAAAAAGTAGCAGAAAGTATTCTAAGAAGTAAGCCAACACAAGAATGGAGAAAGGAGATTCTGATGATAGGGATGACTACAATTAGGGATACAGTCAATAGGCTAGAGGTGGCTGGAATTTATTGGAGAAAACTGGCAAAATAACCAAGACATTGGGAACAAATAATTAGAGAGAGAAAGGTGATAGAATGGGAAGAGGCCAATCATTTATTTGGACTGCAGGTTACAGATTGCTTCCCTATCAAGCACTGATATCAGAATATAGGCAGAGAGAAAGGAATAGGGGGATCCTAAGCAAAAGACCAGCACTGGTAGAGTTTTTAGTAAAATCTAGAAGCTGAGCAAATGACAACTTAAGTCATAAGACACTGAAGTATGAAGCAGAACAGAGTAATTATTTAAATACTGTAAACATGGAATAAACGCGCATTATAAATGTTAGCACAATCAGAATACATAAACACTGGTGAAATGACAAGTGTAAAATGATAAGACATCGGTTAAACACAACACTGGTAAAAGGATAGCGCAGTGGTGCAGCGGTAGCATTGTTGCCTCACAGAAAGAGGTTGCCTGGTTCGATTCTCGGCTGGGGTGCTTTCTGTGTGGAGTCTGCATGTCCTCCCTGTGTTCGTGTGGATTTCTTCCAGGTGCTTCGGTTTCCTCCCATGTCACAAAGACATGCATTTGGAACATGGCTCCGCTCCTTTGAAAATTGGCTTCTTTCCAAGTCGGACTTTGACAGTAAACAAATGTTAAATAAATAAATAAAAATAAGTAAAAAGCACTCATTCTTAAAGGAATGACTAGGGAAAGGACTTATTGGATGACATAATGGAAAATATACCTCTAAAACCATTCTAAATTTTGCAGAACATTCTTAAAGTGGTTTCTTTATAAAAAAATAATCTTATCTATGCACCACCATACATGGTATATAAACTATGAGTCCATTATTTCTCCTCATCTGCTGATTTTTTTCGATATCTGGCATTAAAAATTAAACTGGCATTGTCTGTACATCAGTGCCACAGAGTATAAACAATGAACTCTGACCTCCATGGCATTGGCATAGGGAAGGCATAATGTGCATCCATAGATTATAATGGTTGCAGAATCATGCATACACAATGATGTGTCCATTAAAATCTATTAATGCACCTCATGCTATCTCCTAATATGATGCCATCTTAGGATAGTATAACTTTCTTGGGCCGCGGTTGTAATAAGAAGATTATGAAGATTTTATTATAACATACTTCAAAAATGTAAGCAGTAACATGAGAGAAAATTCTTTGTGGCACTTAATTCATTGGATACTGCCAAATCACTTTAATTTTGCCTCATAAATATGCCTACTCTAGTCAAATCTGGTAAAGTATAAATAAATTACATTAAAAAAATCTTTCAAATTTTAAATTAGTTTATTTTCAATTAAAAAAGTTGATGCAAAACATGTAATTTATTAACTTGTTAAATGAATTAATGCAATATTTAAAAAAAAACATTATTTTTGTCTTTGTCCAGAATTATGGGTTCGCATTAGTTTTGGCTTTGTCGCAAAGAAAGTGAGATATATGTTGGAAAAGATAACATAACAGAAAAAAAAATAATCTGCAGCCATTGCACTCAGTGGCTACATGTCACAAAGCTTAAATAAGATACTAGCAAATCAGTGATTAAAAAAAAAGATAGAGAAAGGTATTCATTGCAAAGAGGTAGGTGAAAGGGAGAGAGGAATTCCAGACTACATAGCATGAGATGTCAGAAATGATGCAACAGGAAAATGACACAAATGCATAATGAAAGAAGGTGACACCAAGCAGAAAAGACAACCTGGCAAAATGACCTACAGGAACAGGGGCATACTGAAGGATACATTGCAGACATAACGACCATCACCAATATGTTCTACCAGCAGTCTGTTGCTGTTAGAACTTTTTCTTCTTCTTCCAGCTGTTCCAGTTAGGCGTCGCTCCAGAGGATCATCTGTTTCCATTTCTTCCTGTCCTCTGCATCTTGCTCTGTCACACCAACCACCTGCATGTCCTCTCTCACCACATCCGTAAACCTAATCTTAGGCCTTCCTGTTTTCCTCTTACCTGGCAGCTCCAGCCGTAGCATCCTTTTCCCAATGTTCTCAGCATCCCTCCTCAGCACATGTCCAAACCAACGCAATCTTGCCTCTCTGGCTTTGTCTCCAAACCATCCAACCTGAGCTAACCTTCTAATACACTGATTCTTAATCCTGTCCATTCTCGTCACACCCAATGCAAATCTTAACCTCTTTACCTCTGCCACCTCCTGCTCTGACTCCTGCCTTTTTGTCAATGTCACCGTCTCCAACCCATATAATATAGCTGGTCTCACTACCCTCTTGTAGGCCTTCCTTTTCACTCTTACTGGTACCAGTCTGTCAGAAATCACTCCTGACACTCTTCTCCACCCTCTCCACCCTGCCTGTACTCTCTTCTTCACCTCCCTTCCACACTCACCATTACTCTGACCTGTTTATCCCATGTATTTAAATTCATCCAGCTTCACCAGCTCTACTCCCTGCATCCTCACCATTCCTCTAGTCTCACTCTCATTCACACATATATATTCTGTCATAGTCCTGCTGACCTTCATTCCTCTCCTGTCTAGAGCCACTTCTTCAGGGTCTCCTCAACCTGTTCCCTACTCTCACTTCAGATCACAATGTCATCAGCAAACGTCATAGTCCATGAGGACTCCAGTCTGATCTCATCTGTCAAGCTGTCCATCATCACTGAAAATAAGAAAGGGCTCTGAGCTGATCCTTGATGTAATCTCACCTCCACCTTAAATGCATCTGTTACTCCTACTGCAGACCTCACTACTGTCACACTATCCTCATATGTATCCTGAACCACTCTTACATACTTCTCTGTCACTCCCGAATTCTTCATACAGTACCACAACTCCTCTCAAGGCACCCTGTCGTATGGTTTCCCTAAGTCCACAAAGACACAATACATAGCTCCTTCTGACCTTCTCTATACTTTTCCATCAACACCCTCTGCAAACATTGCATCTGTATTGCTCTTTCCCAGCATGAAACCATACTGCTTCTCACTAATCATCACCTCCCTTCTTACGTAGCTTCCATTACTCTTTCCCATAACTTCATGCTGTGACTAATCAGTTTTGTCCGTATGTAGTTACTACAGCTCTGCACGTCACCCTTATTCTTAAAAATCTGTACCAAAAGACGACTTCTCCACTCCTCAGGCATCATCTCACTTTCCAAGATTTCATTAAACAATCTGGTTAAAAACTCCACTGCCATTTCTCCTAAACACCACTGATCCCAATCACTATTATAGTTCTAGTTACATCAAAGACCTTATCAGCTGACAGCCTGAAACTGAAAAGTTCAGGGTAGATCTAGTTGTAGACCATATATTTATGTTTCTATGTTTGTGCTAAATAGCTGGACAAGTCAGAGATCTAAATTACAAAAGAAACTTTAAACAAAAAAGAAACTATATACGACAGGTGTTTGAGATCCTGAATTTTCCTGGTCAGTAACCTCTATGGTCTCCCCAGCTGCTGCATGTGCTTGGCATGGTACATGTCAAAGGGGGCATTGTACTTGATAATGGGTCTGATAAGAGAGGAGTACAGGGATGTTATGTCCTCCTTGTTCCTTGATGAAATACCCTTACCTATGAGGTGGGCCATGTAGAAAGCTTTCCGTACAATGTGCTGGTCAAAAGTCAGGTTGCTATCAACCTGTGTGCCCAAGTCCCTCATGACTGATTGCATGCTTAGTACATTGTTATTAATGTGATAATTAGTGAGGACTCCATTTTCCCCAAAGGGGATAATGATGCATTTCTTGGCATTCAGCATGAGGCTATGCTTCAGGCATCAGTCGTTAGTTGGGTAAGGCCCTCTTGGATGTTCAGATCACTAGGGAAATTTAAGACAGTGCCTAGCTTGCCACCATCTGCAAACTTAGCCACAGACCTGGTTTTAGCTTGCACCTCAGAAAAGTATTTCCCAAACAATTGAGGCCCCATAATTGATCCTTGGGGTACACCACTCCTTACGGGGTCTACAACTAGAGATGGCTTCCCTTGTTTTGACTGAGTGGGTTCCATCAGTGAGCCAGTTAGCTACCCATCTGGTAACATACGGGTTGATGCCCAGCTGGGAGAGTTTATCTATTATGCCAGTATACTGGCCGACAGATTCAGTGCCAACTTTGCCCTCCCCCCAAAGGACCAATCACAATATCGGAGGAATGCCAGAAACCCAGCATTACTGCAGCACAGTTTAAAGCTGCATTGTCCAAGGTAAAAAAATACAGCTTCCATGGGTCCCGACAATATCCCTGGATGTGTTCTACATGAACTACAAAGTGAAGTGGCACTACATCTGTGTGCCCGCCCTGTTCAGTCACAGCCTCACCTCAGGCTTTGTCCCTACCGAATGTTGCACTGCTACAGTCATACCTCCCCATAAAGGGGGAGCAACTACAGATCCTGGGAATTATCACCCCATTAGCCTGACGAGTCTGGTATGTAAGGCTATGGAGTACGTCATCATGGACCTAATTAACAAGGATATAGGGAATCTCCAAACTCTAGATGCCACGCAGTTTGGTTTTGTGAGAGGTAGATCATGCCTGTGGATGAGGGCAAGGCAGTTCATACAGCCTACCTCGATCTGGTCAAGGCTTTTGAAAGCATTCCCCATTCAGGAATTATTGATAAAATCACCAAACTAGGCATCAACCCCTATATCACTAGGTGGGTTAGAAATTGGCTCACAGAACCCACAATGTGAAAGTAGCGGGCTCCAAGTCAGATTGCCGACCAGTCACGAGTGGAGTCCCACATGGATCGGTCTTGGTTCCTCTCCTGTTTGGCATCTACTTCTCAGACATCCAGGCCAACACCGAGGGACTCTGGCTGAACAAGTTTGCAGACAACTGCAAGCTGGGAGCCATTATTAACTCCCCAAGTGACGTAGACATCCTGCAGAAAGGCCTCACTGAGACCAGTGACTGGTGTCAAAACCATGGCCTTAAGCTTAATGCCAAAAAATGCATCATCATCCCCTGTGGGGAAAAACTCAGTTCCCACTAACTACCACATTGATGGGAGCCCACTCAACACTGAAGGTGTTTTAAGAGATCTGGGGACACAGGTTGAGATCAACCTCTCCTTTGACCACCACATTGCCACTATGGTCAGAAAGCCCTTCGGTGTGCCACATTTCATTGCCAAGTGTTTTACATCCAGGAAGAAAGAGGTGGTCATCTCTCTACTCTTCCCTCATCAGGCCAGTCATAGAGTATAATGCCCCATTTGGCATGTACCTCACTAGACACATGCAACAGCTGGAAAGGCCACAAAAGTACCTCACGAAGAGGATCCTAGGCCTTAAACACATGTCGTACATAGACAGACTCAAAAATCTCCAGCTATTCTCTGTCTCATATCGCTTACTAAGAGGCGATGTCTGCTTGACTTACAAAGTCATGTCTGACCCAGCTCTGTTAGAAATGCTTCAGCTAAAGAAATCCCAATCCCTCTGCACCACACACTGCAGAGACCTCAACCTTATTACTACAATCAACAGAACATGCTGGAGGGACAGGTTCATAACCCAGAGACTGCCCATGCTCTGGAATAGACTTCCCATACATATCAAGCAGAGCACCTCACTGGCCATCTTCAAGAGAAATTTTGATGAGTGGTTGGGGAAATAGAAAGTTCATCCCGGGGTCACTCTAGTGGCTCTACTTGATAGAAGCACTGGGAACTAATGTTGGCCACTTCTATGGGCGAGGCTTGTAAAGGCTTCAGGGCCATTAGCCTAGTACACACCTATGAACCTATGTTACTATGTTCAAGTGGGGAATGGTCTCAAAGGCTTTGGCTAGGACAAGGTAGGTGGTGTGCACCGTCTTCGCCTCATCCAGGGCTTTGGTGATTGTTTAGAAGTCATCAACCAAGTTTAATGGGCATGATCTCCTTTTGACAAAACCAAACTGTGGGGTCAAGCGTTTGGAGGTTGCGAATGTTCTTGTTTAGAAGGTCCATGGTGCTGCGTTCCATAGCCTTGCAGATCAGGCTAGTTATGCTGATGGGCCTATAATTGCCTGGGTCAGTGGACGCTCCACCTTTGTGTAGAGGGATGGCAGTGGCTGTCCTCCATTCAGCTGGAATGAACCTGGTGCTCAGGCTTTGGTTGAATAGGGTGTCTAATGGAGCTGAGAGCTCATGCCTAAGTTCATGTAGGATAGAGTCAGGGATGTTGTCCGGTACCATGGAGACTATTTTTTGCCTTTGAGAGGGCATTAAACACTTGCTCCCTGGTGATGAGGGGAGGGAGGCAGGTGCTGTGGATGTCCTGGTTTACTGATTGGGGTGGGGAGGACAGGGGGTGAAGTTTTCACTGAACCTGTTTGCCAACAGGTTGACTATATCTGCGGTGTTTGTGTATGTGATGTTCTTGACCACCAGTTCAGAGCAGATTTGGGTGTTACCTTTCAGATTGTGGACATATGTGATGAAGGCCTTAAGGTTGTCCTTAATGAATGTGGCCAATTTGGACTCAGTTAACCTTAGAGGATTTCACCAGTGACCTTATCTGCTTGTTCAAACAAAGGAGAGATTGATTCCAACTTGGCACCTGCTCCTTGGTCCTGGCCAGCAATTTTTTTTCTTTTATTGTAGAGTTTGTTTATTGCTGCTGTCCACGTGACAGGTTTACTCTTCCTTTAGAAAGATGATTTGGTCCTATCAGGTATTGCTGAGTTTATACAGTTATGTAGGTGCTCATATAGTGTTTTGGCGTAGGCTTGGACATTAGTGCTAGTCCCAACTGAAGTGATGGTGGCTGTGAAGCTACTTATACCTGCTCTCAGGAGATTGTAGTCAGCTTTGGAAAAGATTTTTTGTTTGACCCTGACAAGGTGGGTCGGTCAGGGGTGATGGTGACTTCAAAAATTATCAATTTATGGTCAGATCTTACAAGGAGTATGACACTGTAGGGATGCTACAGTGGCTACTTATGTTTGTTAGTACCAGATCCAGTCAAAAATATACATTACATTTGATGGATGATCCTACTTGCGTCATACCAAAACTTTTAGGAAGTCCCATCTGTTGTTTGTCTCCTTTTCCAAGACCAAATTGGGACACGGTGTTTCTAAAGTGATCTATGCAGGTATGATTGTATTACTTTTGTGTATACAGCCAATGAGCTTCTCTACCCAGTTCAGTCACACCTTTTGCAGCTTTCTTTGCCAGAGTACCCATAGATGATGTTTGTGCTATGGCTAGATGGTTTATTATTCATATATTTGTTTCACCTTATAAGGTGGGACTACAGTCTAGGTCATGCTTCCTTTGGCTTCATCTTGGCTGGGTGCATAGTAGCTAAGGAATCTGTCCCATGAGTTAAGGCAGATGGAAAAGACAACAATAACTATGAAAGCTATTTACTTAAATTAACACTAGATTCATGTTGTCATCTTCTGTCCATCTCAGCCTTGGTTCCATGCTTCCATCCGTCCTTCTTAGCAATTTATCACATGTAACCTTTTTGACTGACCGTATTGGAACTGTCAGAGCCTTGTCTTTTCTGCAGTTGTACTGTATCCTAACCGTCTCCTTTTATTTTCCTTGTGAAAATATAGATATGTCTGGACTGTCGAAGGTTGATGTCACAAATTTATTTAAGCTTATCTAATACACAGTACAGCTTTTCATCTGCATGCAACAGACTTCATCAAAATCTAAAATACAAGTGTCAAGTTCTGCTTTTAAATAAATCTTCTCTAATATAAAAAGCCTGTGGTGTCAACCTTCAGTAACAGTGCCTGTCTTTGGATCCATTTTGCAGCTAGTGGTTTTGCGGTATCTGTTTGGATTATCTAGCTGGTTCTCCAAATTGTTGCGTCATTTCAAAGCTTTAACCAGTGAGGTGTTCAGAATCCTCCTGGATTTGGAGTTGACTCCTTGATTTGGAGATTGTTATGAGATAATAAACGTTACCCTCTTGATTCTTGTAGAACTGTAAAACACTTTGATGTTATGTGATCCTATCTCGCCTACATTCTGACTGATGGGTTCGGAGCCGATCCCTCGGCTCCGACTCGGCACGCTTATGCCAAAGAGCGAAGTCTCTAATTGGCTGAGCTTACTATATCCCAGGATGCACCACTACCAGTCCCCCAGATCTCGTTTGCCGCTAACCTGCGAAGACGTGGTCTCGAGCTGGCTGAGCTGAGTAGTTATTTTAACTAACTTTTTCTGTCATTTTTTTGCTGTTTTTGTCTTAAAAAGCTGTTTTAACGGCTAATCTTCTCATTGTGTGTGTTTGGATTTGTTGAAGACTTGTTGTGTGATTGGGTTGAGTTTGGTTTAGGCCCCCTTCATCTAGGGCCTTCCCGGTCAGTCAACCCTCCTAAAACCTTACAGGGTTTTCAAAGTTCCCTGTCATTTGCGCTTTTAAGCGATAACTGTAAGCCTATATTTAGGTGGTGTCAATCAGTAAGTCAGTAATTGTATTTTTTCCTGTCAAAGATTACTGAAATTGTCTTACCATAATGTCTCAGAATCCTAGGCCTTCGGGCTTTAAAAAATGTACAAAATGTAGTTTCAAAATGTCCATCACAGACGATCACTCGCTCTGTGTGTATTGTTTGGGTGCAAAACACTTACAGGAGTCATGCAGCGTATGTCACGCTTTTTCCTCAAGGGTCCTCCAGGAGAGGAAAAATAAATTGATTCTTAAGGGGTTAATTAAACCTTCTTTTGAAGAAGCCTTGGCATCCTCTCCTTCTCCGGCTAAAAAGAAAAGGGCGTCGGTTCCGACCAGTCCGTCGGATCCGACCGCCAAGAGACATAGGCAGGCCTCTCCTTCGGCTCCAAGGACTTCGGAGCCGAGGTCGGAACGGTCTGCCTCGATGCCACCAGTATCGACTCCTCTGGCTTCGGAGCCGATGGCTGGGGCATCGAGAGGCGGGTCACCTTCGTCGGCTCCACTGGTCTCGGAGCCGACAAGGGCCGCCCGCCCAGACACTTCCTCCTCGGCGCCGAAGTCCACCTCGGCACCGATGGAATCTAGTGTGTATTCCTTCGGCGCCGATAGTCATCGAGTCACCTCGGAGCCGGTCCCCTAGTCCTTTGGGGCCGTTGGAGAGGCCGTCTCGAACCCGTTCTGTTTCCTCTCGGTCTTCGAGGATGTCAGATTCTGATATAGACAGGGTGCTCCAAAGACTGTTCCAGTCCCCAGTCTTCCAAAAATTTGTTTCGGTTCCGACCCAGTTGGCTTCGGAGCCGATGACCCTGGCCCACCCCATTGCCATTCCTCCTCCGACTGCTTCGGCTCCGTCGGAGCAGGTGCTGTTGGAGCCGGTGGAGATCTTAGGGTCGGCTCCGACCCTTACTCCAACCCGGCCTTCGGGTCCGAGTTTGGTACGCGGACTTCTTCGGCTGGACCCGGGGTGATGTTTCGGGACCTATGCTTTCGGTTCCGAGCCTCCCCCTCGGTGCTTCGGCTGCGGGACTTCCGTCGGCTATCATGGCACCGGGGACCGGACACTCCCAGGATTCTGGGGATCCGGCTTTCAGAGCCATGAGGAGTGCCTTGGCCAAGTCCTCTTCGCCATCTCTCCGGCTTTACCGGCACCTTCCTGGGCGTGGAGACTGGGTCTTTGGCAGTTCCCTGTCCGTAGTCAGCGGAGCCCCGGGCCTGAGGTTACCCCATTGGGGTTCCCTCCTCCTGAGGGTTCTTCGAGTTGTCTTCGGAGGAACCCCCAAGGAAGAGATCGTGCAAGAGGAAGCACGTGGACTCCCGAGTCTATTACATCAGACACTGATCTTGATGATGCAGAGGGGTCCCAGTCGCCTCGGATGATGTCTCATTTGCAGACATCTTAGAGATCCTCAAACAACGAGGCGGCTGGATATCCAAACCCCTCTGCTGATGAGTCAGTGCTCCTCAAGGCCTTTGGGGCTCAGCCCTCCGCCTCCTGGGTGTCTCCGCCTTCGACGAGCTTCTGGATTTAGTTTGTCAAGGCGTGGGAACATCCAGATACCGTGGAACCAGTCCCTTCTCGTCCAAATAAATTTTTGTCTGCTCCCCGAGAAGGAGTTCCTCACTAAAGGCGTGGCTGTAGATGCCATGGTGGTGGCATCTGCTACACAACAGGACGTGGCAGAGGCTTCAACGCCCATCCATCCTCCTAATAAGGAGTCTAGGAGTATGGACAGGTACGGAAGCGCACCCTGACTTCAGCGGCCTTTACTTTAAGGTCTCTGAATTATTTGGCACATTTTACCAGGCTTCAGAGGGATCTGGTCAAGGAGTTGTCAGATTCCTCTCGGTAACCTACCTGAGCAGCTAGCCCAGTCGGTTAGCTCTCAGTTGGCTATCCTTACGCCAATTTCTAACTCGTCCATGAGGCTCATTTCCTATGCGGCCAAAGGGGCGGGTAGAGCGGCAGGCACAGGCGTGGCTCACGGAGACAAGCCTGGCTCCGCTTGTGTCAGTTCATGGAGGCCTTCAAGTCTTCCTTCGCCGACGCTCCCTTTGATGGGTCCTCCTTGTTTGGACCCAAGGTTAAAGACACCCTTACCCGCTGTGAGCAAGAGGGAAAACTTTATCTGCCGTAGGTGCCCGTTATTCCACTCCCTTCGGCCTTACCCCAAGGCTAAAGGAGGGGAAAATGTGGTTCCAAATCTCGTAAGTTTTTCTCCCAACAGCAGGAAGATTCCCTTCCAGAGGCAGAGGACGGGAAATTTTTCAGGAGACGCCGTCCCAGAGGCGGCAGAGGGCCCCGCAATTCTGGAGACCGCGAGTCCTTTCGTGGCTCTTCAGCCTCCCACACGCCATGAGGGATTGCCCGGCTGTGCTGCTCGGAGCCAGTCGGGTGTCGCTTTTGCCAAGCACCTAAAAGCCTGGGAGTCAATCACTCAGGACAGATGGGTGCTTCGGATCATTGCCGGAGGTTACACCATCCCATTCACATACTGCCCCCACCGTCCAAAAGAATCCCGGACCCACCACCCAGTCAAAGGGAAATGGCAGCCGCAGAAGCTTTAAAGCTGCTAGAAAGGAGTCATCCAACCGTCCCCACAGACCAGATCGGATCAGGAAATTACTCCAGGTTCTTTTAGTGCCAAAAGACAGGGGACCTGAGACCAATATTGGATCTCAGCAGACTGAACCAATCCGTCACGAAATCCAAATTCAATGGTCACGTTACAATCCATTCTCCCATTGTTGGAGAAGGATGTTTGGATGTGCTCCATAGACCTCAAGGACGCCTATTATCACATACCGATACATCAGGCGTCCAGGAGGTATCTGCGCTTCAGCCTGGGAGTCAGTCATTACCAATTTTGCGCTCTGCCCTTTGGTCTCACCACAGCCCCAGGGTGTTCACCAAGTGTTTGGCAGTAGTGACGGCTCACCTGAGAAGTCTTGGATTCCAAGTGTTTCCCTATCTGGACGACTGGCTCCTAACTGCCACCACCAGGCATCTACTAATGGACAACCTCAAAGCCACCATCTCCCTGGGTGTTACCCTGGGGATTACATTCAATTGGTCAAAGTCTGTCTTGCTGCCCTCTCAACGCATAAAGTTCATAGGAGCAGAGATAGACTCAAGATTGATGCGTCTTTCTTCCTGCCGAAAGGATCCAAACTTTACAGGGCCAAGTTCAAGCTCTGATCTCGAGATCCAAAGCCCCAGCCAGGATGGTTCTACAAGTTTTAGGCTCAATGTCTGCCACGGTTCTTTAGTTCCTCTGGCAAGATTGCACATGAGGATTCTTCAGTGGCTATTGTCAACTCAATGGTCCTTTCAGGATCTTCCTCTCAATCATCACATCATGATTACGGAAATATGCAAACGGGACCTTCGCTGGTGGCTTCAGACATCCAATCTGAATCAAGGAAGCCCCTTTGTTATTCCCTCTCCAGTGGTTACCCTGACGACAGATGCCTCCCAGATAGGGTGGGGGGGGCATTGTCTGGGCAGGCTAGTTCAGGGCTCCTGGCTTCCAGACGAAGCTCTTCTCCACATCAACGTGTTGGAGATGAGGGCTGTACTTCTATCCCTACAGGCCTTACACAAGTTTCTTCCTCAGGGCATCATCGCCATCCACACAGACAACATGTCGGTGGTCTGGTATCTGAACAAACAAGGAGGGACCAGATCTTACCCCTTTGCAGAGAGGCCATGAGAGTGTGGGAATGGGCTGTAGCTACCAACCGCTTCTTGGTAGCGACCCACATTCCGGGAAGGTCAAATATATTGGCAGACAAATTGAGCAGGACAATTCTTTCTCCTCACGAGTGGTCTCTAAACCAAACAGTAGCAGCTCAGGTTTTCAGGAGATGGGGACGCTGCTGCGACCTATTTGCAACTCCACTAAACACCAAGTGCCAAAGGTTCTTCTCCTTGATCCCACATCAGGGAGTACCAGCTATGGATGCTCTAGCACAACCTTGGCCAACAGGGCTACTTTATGCCTTTCCTCCGATTCCACTTCTCTCCAAAGTCATTCAAAAAGCTTCTCAATTGGGGTCCGCAATGATACTGATTGCCCCATACTGGCCTCGTCAGGTATGGTTTCCTTACCTGAAGAAGCATGCGGTGGACGATCCGTGGACTTTAGACCTAATTCCGGACCTGCTAATTCATCAGTCGGGACATCAGCATCAGTCCCTTCGATCTTTGAAATTGACAGCTTGGCTCCTCCACTTCCGACTTTAGTCAGAAGTCACACACTAGACCCGGAAGTTGTTCAAATTTTATCTTCGGCCCACTAACAAATTGTACCTCAGTAAGTGGAAGAGGTTTGCTATCTGGGCTCAACTCAGGGGCTTAGACCCTATCACTGCTCCTATCCCAGAGGTTTTGAAATTCTTAACATCCCTGTTTAATCAAGGATCTTCTGTCTCTACTATTAAAGTCCAACTAGCGGCTATCTCTAAATTCCACGAATCCATGGATCCTCCATTGATGAGCAGCAGACTATGCAAAACTTTCATTAAAGGTGCGGGCCTGTTAAGACCCCCAATTTTTCATCCTGCGCCTCCGTGGGATCTTGATTTGGTGCTTCGCGCATTAACATCTTCCCCTTTCGAACCGGCTGCTACATGTGAGTTAAAATATCTGTCTTGGAAAACTGCCTTCTTAGTTGCAATTACTTCTGCAAGAAGAGTTTCAGAGCTTCAAGCCCTGTCTATTAAGCCACCGTACTTGATTTTTCACAAGGATAGAGTATCACTTAGGCCTAATCATCCTTTGTCCCAAAGGTCTGTTCTAGTTTCTGTCTCCAACAATCTCTAGAGCTGCCAGTTTTCTTCCCAAAATTCTCTAATGAAGCAGAATACACTCTCCATAAATTGGATGTTCACAGGCAATTACGCTTCTATTTAGACAGGACTCAGCAACTTCGTAAGTCAGACCAGTTGTTTGTGTCCTTCTCAGATAATAAATTGGGTCAAACCATCACAAAAGCTACTATCTCCAAATGGATCAGAGATTGCATAACTCAGGCTTATTCTTCTTCGAATAAGCAACTTACAACATCTATCAAAGCTCATTCTACCAGAGCTATGGCTACTTCTATAGCTTTTCATTCCAAGCTCGCTATATCGGAAATTTGTGCTGCGGCTACTTGGTCCAACCCGCACACTTTCATTTTCCACTACAAATTGGATGTGGCATCTAAAGGACGAGCATCATTTGGTTCCACGGTACTCAGGAGTGTTTTCCAGTGAGCCACCCAGGATTCAGGTGCTAGGGACGCTGTCCCATCAGTCAGAATGTAGGCGAGATAGGATCACATAACATCTTTTAGTTATGTACTCACCATAACTTCAGATGTTTGGGATCCATCTCGCCTACATTCCTAAAACCCACCCTCCTTCCCCCTGCCTTGGAGATCAGAAGAGATTGAACGGTTTTGAGTTTTACTGTTTATCTTGTTTCATCTGACGATGTTATATAAGCAGGGCGTGCATGTGTGCATGTATGCGGACAAACTAGATCTGGGGGACTGGTAGTGGTGCATCCTGGGATATAGTAAGCTCAGCCAATTAGAGACTTCGCTCTTTGGCATAAGCGTGCCGAGTCGGAGCCGAGGGATCGGCTCCGAACCCATCAGTCAGAATGTAGGCGAGATGGATCCCAAACATCTGAAGTTATGGTGAGTACATAACTAAAAGTTTACTTCTTATACATTACTCTCTTATGTAGTAAACTCCCAGTTCATATACATAACTCAAACAGTAGGAATACTTTTAAAATGTTATTAGATTCTTGGACTGGTCATTTAATGTATTTTGCAGATGTGGTATCTGTAATCCAACATGTCTTGCGGTCCAACTTCAGTATTGAGGATGTGACGGGGGTGGGGTCCAACACTGCCCCATGTTGGAGAGTACTAGGACCAATATGTTTGATCCTCTTATTGGAGAGTGCACTATATCTGGTCCAGGGTGTTTGTGTTGGTAAAGTCCAGGAAGCATTGTGCCTCTGAGTTAGAGGCAGTGTACATTTCCCAGTCTGTAGAGGGGTGGTTTAAGTCTCCCATGAATAGAGTCTTTGGTTGGAAGGTGAGCACACCTAGTAGGTCTAGGTAGGAGTTGTGAGCTTCATGTGTCATAGAGGGTGACCTGTAGCTGGCCAGGACATGGTAGATAAGCTTGTCTATGAAGACTTGGACCTGGATGAATTCCAGGGCATTATCATGTTTAGTAGCAAATACAAATGTAGGCTGGTTAATGTAGATTGAGACACCTATACCTTTAGCCCATGTCTGTGCTGCTGATGGTCTGCATGTGTGGAATGCACTGTAGCCTTCCAATGCCAGTGTACTTTCTGTGGTTTTTAAACCAAGTCTTGGTATTAGCACAGATGTCTACATTTTCTAGAGTGAGGAGAGTTTGTAGGGTGTGAAGTTTCTTGTTCAGGCTCCTACCATTGAGCAGTAAACACCTTAATGTTGCTTTGATTTTTTTTTTCTGTTTTTGCTGTGTTGCTATTTTTGTCATTTTGACATTGCCTAAAAAAGGTTCTAAGGGATGAATAAAGTTTTAGCCAATATCTGAAAGCCCAGGATGGACAAGTTCTTACAATCCTTGACAAAGCAAAATGGTCTATTAGCCATATCCTCCCATGATGACAGATATTAACTTAAACCAAAACCACAGAACTGCAAGGTGCTCAGAAAGAAACAAAATCCAGTAAATACTCTCGGCACAGATGCTGACACACCAATGATAAGTGAAAAAGATAAACTAGCAGCGTTATTAAAGATCAAAGAATACACCCACTAGTAGCCAACATAAGCAGGTGGCTAAAGAATTCCAGAAGTAAAAACTTAAGGTTAATGCACCAGATGTTAAGAGCTTTTGTCTCTAATAGTGCTTGGGACTTCAGAACCTAAAATACTAGCGTACTACTTCACAATGTAAAATGCCTAACTTGTCACATAATAAATGTATGACATATTAATTGGATAACAACTTCATTATTTCAGTTGTGATAATCCTTCTTAAAAATTAACAGACAACACTCAGTCTTGATAAAAAAGCAAATATTCTTGCAAAGCTACCAACATACAATAATACAATACCCCCATTTTTAAAGTTTGGAAGCTCTCAATTGACATAAACTCACTGTAGAACTACCATCATTTAGACCTGGTGGGTTTATAGCATTGGTTCCCACCTGTCAGATGAGCTGTTTTTTATCTAGCCAGGTTTTTCAATCACTGGAATTCTGGAGTTTGTACCTGTTCCAGTATTAAAAAAAAAAAAAAAACTTTTCCAGTACTTACAGTACACTGGAATGTCTTGCAAGTGCACTTATGTCATCTTTTTTGTTAACACCGTGTATGTGTTGATAAATTATTTTTCTAAGTATTTCTCTGCTTTGCCAATGTTAAATGCTTTGTATGTGTCGTGACTGGCAAGATAAACAACCCAGGACTGTTACAGTCAAATCATCCCCTATTTCTCCAACCCTTAATAAACACTAACAGAGACTGTTACTCATAAACTTTAATAAAATGACATTAGGCACAACCTCCACACTTCCTCGTGCCCATAATTTTCCACTGTATTGGAGCCAGGGGGGTGCTCAAGTAATTTTTTATATTTGTCTTAAGTGATTTGAGTGCATGCATGATATTGCAGATCCTAGCTCCAGATAGGTAACTGACCATTATCATCTTCTTGTCTAGCCTGGTGAGAGGAGTATGTATGTGTCATGCAATCGAATCTCCTATGACAAGAGTACTAGATGAAGTGTTTGTTTGCTTTATAAGCTTTGTTTTTGGGATGATTATTGGGTGTACGCTTATGTGAGGGGTGTTAGGTATTGTTTTTGGTGTGTGCTTTAGCAACTGCTGAGGGTAGGTGTTGCAGTTCGACAGTTTAGGAGGTCTTTAGGCTTGGAGAGGTTTTTTTAAGTGCCTCAGCATAAGAAGGTCTATGTATGTGGTGAGCGGTATATGTGAAGGATGTAGTGTGTGTGCTTGTGATAACCTTGTTTACAAGCAAGATTTTTGTCTCCAAGAAAGTTATGTATGTATGTCTTTTCCATACATTGTTAGTTTCTCTAAAGATTAAAAGGTTGCCTGAGTACATGAGACAATTGCTACAGTGTCTCAGGATGCCCATATCTACCAAGCTGGCCACAGAGTTATTAGGAAATTGCAAATACATGTTGTCAGGACCTGGATTAGGGTTGGGCTGTTATGGTTTAGGGTCTTGATTTTACAGGAGTCACCTGAGTGGTGTCTAGACTGAAGGCTAAATGTTAGGTAGTGCTGTGATCTTAGTGCTGTTTGATGCTGTAACTAATTGCCTTAAACTTAACTCTACACAAAGCCATTCTATGTTGTGGGTTAAAGTCCTAAGTAGTAGCTTTGTAGGTTTCTATACAGGATATTACTAACCTCCACTGAGCGGTGAACAGTTCTGCAAAAACACGGCTGGTTTATAGCAGACAGAAAAAGCCAAACACTAATTCCTGTGCCCTCTCTGGACAATAAATAACTACACTTTAAGCCCCTGGAGCGTCTTCTAACTTAGAGAGACCAGGTAAAAAATTGTTCCACAAGATGGATGATTCAGGAACGTCTTAATGTAAAAGCAGAGCAAAAGTAGTTCTCAAGTGGAGATTGGCACCCAACTAAGTCCTTAAAAAGCCCTCTGGCTAATGAAACAATCTCACTTTGTTTCCTAGTGTGTTTCTCAAACTGGACTGAGAAGGCTACTTTACTACTGGCACTAGAATAGGAGGTCCATTCTTCTTAATGTAAAAAAAAAACATTTTTGTTAGCCAAAAGTGAAAAGGTACCAACTTGTTACAACAGGTAATTGGCACATTCAGCTCCCTTCTGTGTTTCCTAACTCTAACAGACCAGGCTACATTTCCACTCCACTAGAAATCCACTCCAAGCCTTCTTTATGGAAAAAAACATACTTTATTTAACAAAAGAGAAAAGAGTATGGGAAACAAATCAAATAACTAGCTACAGTAATTCTCACTTTAAGCCTCCCTGTGGATTTTCCAACTCTGACTGACCAGATTACTTTTATACTGCCACTAGAATAGCAGTCCCAATTTTCTTGATGTAAAAGCACACTTTCGTTAACCAAAAGTGAAAAGGTATCAATTAGCTACAAGTAGTTGCCAATTTAAGCTCCCTTGTGTGTTTCCCAACTCAGGCAGACCAGGCTACATTTCTTCTCCCACTAGATTTGCAGTCCCAACCTTCTTAATGTGAAAACACACCTTAGTTATCCAGAAGTGAAAAGGTATTGGAAACAAATCAAATAACTAGCTAGCCATGTTTAAAGCACCTTTGAATCTCACGGTATTCCAGTTTCCATTTAGCTGTGGACATCATTCTGTAATATCACCCATTGCTCTTTTTACCCTTCTCATACAAGGAACATCATCTATTAATTTTGTTTGCAGCCCAATCCCCTTACATGTCCTTAAAGCAGCCACAGAAATGCCCATGCGCAGCCGCAAGAGCCAATTTTTGGCTTGCATTTCCTGGATGTATTTATTTTGTTGCGGAAGAACTGCAGAGACTGTGATCTTTCTGCCTGACATTTTGCGCAATACTGTAAGTGTTTTCACTGTATTCTTTGCGTTTCTTAATCAGATCTCATTTTGCTATTTCTCTTAAACTGCAGTATTTTATTTTTTTCAGTGTGATTTTACTAGACTGTCTAAAGCTGTGTGTGCTTGCTGTTTCGCTGCAAACATTCTGGAATCCAAGCAAACTTGTAATGCTGAAGTAAGCATGATGTAACCATTTGTTTTCATGCTGGTTCCTGGAACACAGTGTGTGAATATGTGCTGCATTTTCATGGCTGCTGCTTGCTTAACCACCCATGCATTTTTGTCTTGTTGGTCTAATTGATGTCCCATCATCTTGTGAGTATATGTGCTATTGTCTTTGTCTGTTTGTGAGAGAGATTGTAGAGAGGGTTATCTGGGTTTCTATGTACTTGTTTAGTGCAGAGATAGTTTTGGGTCATTCTAGTCCTGCTGGTAATGAAATGCAGAAAAACAACTATATTAGGGGCATACACGATGCATGATGATGTAGTCAGGTGGTTTATATAGAAATGTGACGTGTAAAGAGTTTTTTTTCTTTCTTCAAGTCGAGCAGCTATATATTTTTGTGTTGCAGCAATGATGCTTTCTTGCACTTGATTGCATTGACTCACTGGTATTCCACTGGCTGTTAAATGTATAGGCTTGCTTTTTTGTGTCTGTCTGTGTTTCTTCTGTAAATGTGCAAAATGAAAAGCTCCATGCGCACTTTCTTGTGCCACAGTCTAGACCAGGACTGTTGGAAAACATAAAAGACTGCAGTAAAAATTATTTTAGGAATTTTAATTATGCCCTGATGTAGGAATGGTATGCTTTTTGGCACAGTATTTTAAAAAGCCAAACATTTGGAGAGATTAAACAAAGGCAAATTCAATATATAATCTAGATATAAACTAGTACAGTAGCCAGTCAGTGCGCATATTTTGTGAAGGTAGAAGGAAACTGGGAAACATAGATGACACATGGAAAATTTGCAAGCTCTAACAAGATATTAACCATAGTAACCAGAGGGTATGGAAGGAATCATAAACACTTGAGTAGTAATTCTTCACTACTTCCTTTTTAAATAGCTCAGTTTCTGCTTTTCTCAGTGCAAAATTTGTTTTTTTTTTTCAGTTATTTGATTCTATGCACTGAAAGCTGACATTTTTATTAAAAAATTGCTCCATGCCATTAATGTTATTTTCATTCTGTATTGTAATAAGCAAAACTCCCCTATATATCTGCTGTGGTGAAAGTTTACATATGCTATTTTTTTTTTTACTGTGCTACTTGCTACATGTCCTGTGATTTTTATTTGTCTGTTTATATGTTAAGATATATTGGTGTTTTATAGGTTCATAGGTGATTAGTAGGCGAACTGCCCCAAAAAGCCACTTTAAGCCTAGACTCTAAACACAAAGTCAGAATCAAACACACTACTTTGTGTCTGAGGCAAAGACCTTCATTATGCCAAACGCACGCCACAGAAAGTATTAATTATTGTAAAAAATATCTGCAACAATAAGCAGTAGCTTCGCACAATCATGTATGAGAAGTGCTTACCTGTGATTTAAATGACAGGGCCACTATTACAGCAACCGCAAAAGGAAACAGTATAACAAATGGAAAGCTTTATGCTGTCAGACAGTCTTTAATTTCGAAAATGTTTTCCTGGAGGTTTCAAGTCACGTTATGCAGCTTTTAATTACACCTGCTTAAGTAAACTAGCAAGAGTTTTGATTGCTTGATCACACACACTTCCCTACATGTGGGTGAACACATTGTAGCCTCTTTGTTTCAAGACACATCAAGAAATAAACAGCCTGAAAGTGAAACATTTACAAATATGCAAGCTCACTGAAAAAGGGAACACATTTTTATTTTATTTATTTATTTTTATTTTACATTTGTTGACCGGGATAGTCCGACTGGATACATGTCCATTTTCAGCGGAGTCCCGGGGAGAAAAGCTCCAACAGGTTTAAAATGACATATAATAAAAGACAGAAGACAGCAAGCCAAAGGACAGGAAACATGTACATAGAGAGATAACAGTGCAGCAATAGAAGTTACATTTGATTACTTTCATTATATACAGGTTAGTAGACCCTTAGTCGACTAAATCCTTCCTAGTCAAAAATTGCCCACATCTGGGCACTTTGTTGAAGGAGACCTACAGCGGATATAAAAAGTTTACACACCCCTGTTAAAATGCCAGGTTTTTGTGATATATAAAAAAAATGAGACCACAGTAAATCATTTCAAAACGTTTCTCACCTTTAATGGGACCTATAACCTGTACAATTCAATTGAAAAACAAACAAATCTGTTATGGGGAAAAATATAAAAAATAAAAAAAGTAAAATAAGCTGGTTGCATAAGTGTGCGCACCCTTAAACTAATATTTAGTTAAAGCACCTTTTGATTTAATTACAGCATTCAGTCTTCTTGGGTACACACCTACCATCAATTAAAGAGACTCTGATTAACCCCAAATAAAGTTCAGCTGTCCTAGTAGGATTTTCCTGACATTTACTCAGTTGCCTGCTACAGCAAAAGTCATGGTTCAAAGACAGCTTACATAGCATCAAAGGGATCTCATTGTTGAAAGGTATCAGCCAGGAGAAGGGTACAAAAAAAATTTGCACAGCATTGCATATACCATGGAACACAGTGAAGACAGTCATCAAAAAGTGGAGAAAATATGGGATAACAGTGACATTGCAAAGAACTGGACCTCCTTCCAAAATTGATGAAAAGTCAAGATGAAAACTGGTCAGGGAGGCTGCCAAGAGACGTACAGCAACACTGAAGGAGCTGCAGGAATTTCTGGCAAGTACTGGTTGTGTACTGCATGTGACAATCTCCCATATTCTCTATATGTCTGGACTATGGGATAGGGTTGCAAGACAAAAGCCTTTTCTTACACAGAAAAACATCCAGGCCTGGCTAAAATTTGCAAAACAATACATAGTCTCCCTCTGCATGTGGTAAAATGTGTTATGGTCTGATGAGACCAAGGTTGAACTTTTTGGCCACAATTCCACAAAGTACATTTGGCGCAAAAACAAAACTTCACATCACCAAAAGAACACCATCCCTATGCTGAAGCATGGTTGTGGCAGTATCATGCTTTGGGGTTGCTTTACTTCAGCTGGAACTGTGACTTTAGTCAAGGTGGAGGTAATTATGAACAGTTCCAAATACCAGTCATTTTTGGCCCAAAACCTTCAGGCATCTGCTAGAAAGCTGAAGATGAAGAGGAATTTCACCTTTCAACATGACAGTGATCCCAAGTATACATCCATATCAACAAAAGAGTGGCTTCAACAGAAAAATATTAAAGTTTTGGAATGGCCTAGCCAGAGCCCAGACCTAAATCCAATAGAAAATCTGTGGGGTGACCTGAAGAGGGCTGTGCACAAGAGATGCCCTCGCAGTCTGACAGATTTGGAGTGCTTTTGGAGAGGAGTGGGCAAATATTGCCAAGTCAAGATGTGCCATGCTGATAGACTCCTACCCAAGAAGAGTGAATGTTGTAATTAAATCAGAAGGTGCTTCAACAAAGTATTAGTTTTAACGGTGTGCACACTTATGCAACCAGCTTATTGCACATTTTTTTTATTTTTTTCCCCTAACAGATTTTTTTTTTCAATTGAATTGTACAGGTTATAGGTCATATTAAAGGTGGGAAAAGTTTTGAAATGATTTATTATGGTCTCATTTTTTATATCTCAAAAACCTGGCATTTTAACAGGGGTTTGTAAACTTTTTATATCCACTATAAAAAAAAAAAGTATATCCTGGAGTTGGTATATATAGTTGGGGGGGGGGTGCAGCCCACCACCTAGTTTCCTTTAAAAGAAGGAAATGAAACAAAAAGTACCCCACCCCCCCCCCAACTATATATACCAACTCCAAGGTCGCACGGCACTGGGGAGGGGGACATATCCCAGTTTTATGCCTTGAATACTGGTTATCGACCAAATGAAATTTCGATCAAATGGGTTTCGATCAAATGAAGTAGACCCATATATACACACGCGCACACACACACACATAGATAAACATAGAAACACCTCCAGAAGGGAGGCAGGCAGATTCTGTAGCACACCTCTCAGTGGCCCCTCGCCACTGACGCTTATTAATCCCTTGACATTAAGCAGGATACCTCATGAAACCTGCCTACCATTTGCTTTCCTACAACATATCTAAAGAACCTTTAAACCTCTCAACCACACCCCTACATTAAAACAATGCAATAATTATGGTTAAGTAATAAGAAATTGCTAACTGAATAATAGACATTGTAACTTTTGGTTTAATTGTATTCTGCCTGACCATGATATTGGGTGACTAAAGATTTTGATTGTACTGCATATATTGCAGCTTCTCCTCAGGTGTCCACTGATCATGGGCCTTTGTGCACAGCCAGGCTTCCTCGGTCAACAAATGTTAATAAACACACAACATTTATAAATATACAAATAAATGAATGAGCAGACCCTTTTCAGCGCTGGTAAAGAGCTGCACTCTTACCTATTTTGTTCTGTATTCAGCTCCATTGTGAATGTTAGGTGTATCTCTGTGTATGTTTGGGGATTTTTTTTTTTTTTTTGTTTTGTTTATTTTTCAAGCTTGTTGCAGCTCAAGCAGTTGCAATGACCCACTGAGTGTATGACTGGTTCTTTTTTCCTAACAGTAATGTAGTTTAGTTAAAAGATTCCAAAAATTATAATAAGCTTGACTTAATGCAAGGTAATTTAAAGGTGAATATCAATGAATTAACAACAGCTGAGTTGTTAAAAAGCCACATTTGGTTATTTACTTTACACTGCTTAGTGTTAATTTGAAATGCACAGTTAAAAAAATAATCAGAAATAAAATAGACTGCAACAGTGAAAAGAAAAGCTGAGTTTTTGCCATAGGCATTTATTTGATATTGAGCTAATGTACTAATAATAATTTAATATAATTCACAGGTTCATAAGTGTTCACTAGGCTAATGACCGCAACAGTCTTTTTAAGTATAAGCAGGTGCTTGGGAGATGAAACCTTTACAAGCAGGTGCCTGGGAGATGAACCATTTACAGGTTACCTGTGTCCATTTGCGAGAGAGATGCCAAACCAGCGATGAATCTCTTGTTCTCCATCCTGCTGTCCAAGTTGCACTTGAATTGGGTTAGGGAGGAAATCTGCTTCACATGCTTCTCCTGTTCTGGAGATACTGCACTTGTGACTGGCCTCTTTGTAGAGGTGGACTCCCCAATACTAACTTCCTGGGTCATGTCTGTGAGCTAGTTGGCTATCCACTGGGTGACATAAGTGTGTGTACCTAACCTTCTGAGTTTGTCAACAATGCCTGAGTTGGGGTATTGGGTTAAATGCCTTGGCCAAGTTAAGGTAGGCAGTGTGAACCATTTTGCTCTCATCCATTGCTTTGGCGACCTTCTCAAAGAAGACCACCAGGTTCAGTAGGCATGACCTGCCCTTGATGAAACCAAACTGGGTTGGGTCCAATGTCTGGAGGTTTACTATATCACTATTGGTAATTTCCATGATAATTCTTTCCATGTTCTGCAGTGTATCGTCAGCTGTCACCTACTTGGCCAACTTAACCTTTGCTAACTTGCTCAGGTATCTTCCCGAGTGTTTCTATAGATGATCTATAATCTATAATTCATGTTCTCTCCTACTTGTAATTGGAATAATTACAACTATCATCGCTTGTCATGATTTTGACCATCTGTTCTGATAAGCTTGGTTTTGACTGTAGTGGCGTCTGTTAGTATCTGTTATTGTGATTGTATGTATTATTTAATTGTGTTAAACAGCATTAGTGTTAGAATATCACCGTGCTGTCTCTGTACATTTCTGAATTGCTGCACCATCTTGAATCACCTCATTTACATATATTCCACCACTCATTTTAATGATGTTGCTCATTACTATCTATTTATATGGAATTAGTGTATACCACAGGCAGTTCTGCTGCTCAGCATTTCCCACTCGAGCTAATTATTTTCTCAGAATCTGACACTTCCTGCAAGTGGCGCTTATCCCACAAAACTGCTTACCACAATGCAGCTAAAGTTTCTGAATCCCAAGGCTCGGAGAAGAATTGGATACTGTCACTTTGAAAGACATGGAGTTTATGTAGGAAAATGAGGAACTGTTTATTAAAAAAAATCCTTAATCTACATAAAATCATGCACAAAAGTGAAAACATACCATCTTAAATTCCAGATTATGAAAGGGGGAAAAGCAACAACCAGAACTTTTTCCTAAGGTAAAAAATATTCATTTATGCACAGTGTTTTTTCATTTACCAGTAGGAACCTTTTTTCATTAAGTTCCAAAGGTCTTATTTGTTGGATAAAATGAAAAAAGTTTAGAAATCAAGTTGAAAGTACTTAAAAAAAGGGTTTGAAAATGGACAGACATACTGTGTTCCATAAATGTGACCAAAAATCTCTGACCACCAAAATTCAGGTACCACAAGTAATGCCCCAGTTAATATTTCATACTTAGTTTATCACATTTTCTTATAACAATGAGGTCCAAAATCATTGATAACAAAAGCTTTCAAAAAGCAAAAAAAATGTATTCTTTATATAGCCTTCATACCTACTACTGCATTATTTCACCCCACTATCTGAATTTAATACTAGCCTTTACAAGAATCCCTTCTTGAACAAACTTCCAATTTATATCACATATATTCACCAGAAAATGGACTTCAGTTTCTTTCATGCTTAATTTTCTACACATTTTCTTATTCAGTGGTAAAAATGAAAACTCTTGCAACAAGTTTGTTTTCCTTGCGTCTTCTATCACTTCTATTACTGTCATCTAACACAAATTAATTTTCACGTAAAATGCACTCAATCAGCCTTCAGCACCACCTATGTGCCATATTTTTAAGTACCCCACTCTTACAGTTATTCTGTCATCATCTTCTTTCAGTTCAGTCATTCTCTCCCCCATCTTGCAGTCCCTGTACCAAAGTACTAATCTGTCTTAAAAAAAAATAAATAGTGAAGAGGAGCAGCACTGGTTTCACCAAACCCAAGACACCTTCACTTTCTGAATTATATATTTCACTTCACTTCAGGCTGCATATACCTGTGACCACCATAACACTTTTAAAAAGCACACACAAAATAGCCTTGCTTTCCAGTGTGAGGAAAATAAAAGAATTATTCCCTACAGAAAAACAACTAAAAAGTCTTTAACTAAATGCATTCTCTTCCTTCTTCCTTTCTGATGCCCAACGCACCACTGAAACATACTGTCATGTAACTCATGTTACAGTTCTATTCTGGAAATCCTATAATGTAAAAAATAAATAGCCCTAAATTATCTGGTAGTCATGATTAAAGGACCACTACGGGCAAACAATGAAAAAACATATATTTTTGTCTGGTCATGATTTACTACACCTCCCAAAGTTGCATGCAGCAAATTAAGGACTCATTCCTAATTTTATTTTTTTTTTTCTCTTGTCTGCCCTCATGGGGGCAGACATCGTAATTCCTTTGGAAAGCTAAATCTGTCCTTAATGCATAGATTGTGAGAATAAATAGCCCTACCATTTGTTGTCAGACTGGGCTTCCATTCACTTAGAATGGAACACCTGAAAAAAACTGCCAAGTTTTAGAGTCTGCAGCTCATGTGTCATTGACTGGTCTGCACGGAGTTTTACAAATGTTGTTCCTACTGATGTACTACACATTGTCTGAAAGAAGCTTGCAAACGTGTCAACAAATTACTGAGATAAAAAAGACTTTTCACAAGGGGCAGTTTTGCAAGTTTCAATTCCTGGCCAAGTTACTCCTCCCACCACCCCTCCTTCAGTGGGCTACAGTCTCACATTTCCAGCTTGGGTAGATTCAACTATTTAGTCAACTTTGCATGACAATAGACATCAAACAAATCACAACCTGGTGTGCCACTAAAACTGTTCCCTAATACGTCTCTTCACTTCTGAATAGCATCTCCCAGGAATAACAAAAACAAAAAAAAAAAAAAACACACACATCAGTCCAGAGTTTAGGCCAAACTCCATTTCTTAAAACGTGCACAGTAAAATATTCAACTTGTAATGCATTCTGGCTGCTGACATGGTTATGTTTACATAGTTATTCTCTTATAATATAACCTGAACTTATGGTTTTTAATGCTAAGTAGGAGTGGAGTTAGGTCAACTGGTGCCCTAGGCAGAATGGCTCCAAGGTGCCCCCCACCACACCATCCTGGTCTACCTACACCAAATAAATACTGGAAAAATGTGCCTGCTAGAGCGGCGCCCGCCTAGTTGGCCTATGCCTAAGGCTGGCTATGATGCTAAGCATTACAGCAGTTCTCATTTTCTTAATAATGACCTCTCAAGCCTCTGATGTCACCCAGTACTTTCTGTTACTATTGCTTTATGTAGTTTGTCTTAGTTGTATACTTGCATGTCTCTCATCCTCTCAGCAACAGACTCCTGAAGAAAACTTTCAAATCAGATACTTGTATTGAAAGATTACCAGCAGCTGTAGCAGGGATACTATACTCCAAACAGAGCATTCAAACATAGTACTGACAAACACAGGGGAATGTATATGTCTCAATCAGGCAACAATGAAATTGCTAGGGTCTTCACTGAGCACACCCCCCCCCACCATTAAATGCATATACTCAGGTGAAAATTGACATCATATAGGTTCATAGGTTCATAGGTTTATACTAGGCTATCTGCCCTAAGGCATTTATAAGACTAGCCCAAATTTTTGTGGCTTACGCCACCCCTTATATGAAAAAATACTGTGCCCATTAGTTTGTTGTGCCTCTGTCCAGCAGTGACACAGAGATGATTCCCGGGGTAAACCTACGCTCTCCTATCCACAGGTCAAGATTTCTCTTCTGTGCTTAGTGGATTGCCATCTATATGGTAGCTTGGGGTTACCCTGTTTTTCCCGAAGGGTATGACTATACATTTTTTGGCGTTTAACTTCAGGCTATGGCTCTGGCCCCAGCTATCTGTTTACGTGAGTCCCTTCTGAAGGATATCCTTGTCCGATGCACTTTCCACTATGGCGTTTGTCAATATACTGTAAAGTACATAGATAAATAAACATATTAGTGTACATATGACATGTTTGTAGCATGTTACATGTTACATATGACATGTTTGTAGCATGTTACAGGCCACCCTCTCAAACTCAGGAACCTCACACAGCTTTCCTGAAAACACTGGAGGGGATAAATGTATCTCCAAACACCATCATACTGGGTGATTTCAACTATCCAAATATAGACTGGGATCACTACTCAAGCCCCAACACTCTAGCCCAAAGGTTCCTAGAGTTCATAAACTCAAATGCCATGGAACAACTAGTCACCATCCCCACAAGAGGAAAAAACATACTAGATCTCATCATCACGAACATGGGGTCACAATGTTCAACACCAGAAGTATACCCATCATTGGTGAGATCAGATCATAAACTAATCTCACTGGAAGTCCACATCTCGCCCCCACCCCAGATAAAAAAGACCACAGTGAAGAACTCAAAAGCCGACTTCACACTTCTAAAGACTGGTGTGGTCTCTTTCAAGGCCACCGAGCCAGCGGAAACCATTACTCAAACCGCTGAATCACTTACAAATGCCTTCTACCAGCACCTCCAGGATTGCATGGATCAGGCAATCCCAAACAAAACAAAGACTCTTTGTACCAAAGGCAAGCGCCCAGTCTGGTGGACCCCAGCCATAAATAAGCTCTACAACAAAAGGAGGAAGCTACTACAAGATAGAGCAAAATCCGTAAAAGGGAAGACACCCTTGATCATCATAAGTAAAAAACTGAGATCTCTCATAAAATCATCCAAGGCAAATTTTGAGAGAAAAATCGCTAAGGACTCAAAAGACAATCATAAGGCCTTTTTTAGCTATGTTAGAAAACTGGGAGGAAACTCCCAGATATGCTCAGAATTAGTTCAAAATGATGTAAAAATCACTGAACCTACAGACATTGCCAACATACTGGCTGACAGGTTCAGTGCAAATTTCTCACCCCCAAAAGGAGAGATATCTATACCAGAGGATTGTAGCCCCCCAAACATCTCAAATGCTCAGGTGAGAACTGCTCTCCAAGGCGAAAAACACAGCATCCATGGGACCAGATGGTGTCCCCGGTTGTGTGCTCCACGAACTCAATGAGGAATTAAACCCGCAGTTAGGGCAGCTGTTTAATCTTAGCCTCACCTCAGGATACGTACCCAAGGAGTGGCGTACGGCAACGGTGGCCCCACTTCACAAAGAAGGTGCCTCCACCGACCCCGGAAACTACCGTCCCATCAGCTTGACAAGCCTGGTCTGCAAAGCTATGGAGAGGATCATAATGGAACTCATAAATAAAGACATAGGGAACTTGCAGACTTTGGATCCAACCCAGTTTGGCTTTGTCAAGGGCAGATCATGCCTCTTAAACTTGGTTGACTTTTTCGAAACAGTCACCAAGGCCATTGACGAGGGCAAGGCAGTCCACACAGCCTACCTTGACCTGGCAAAGGCTTTCGACACAATACCCCACTCTGGTATCATTGAAAAACTCACCAGCTTAAATGTAAACCCATACGTCACAAGATGGGTTGCAAACTGGCTAAGCGACAGAACCCACAGGGTCAGAGTTGCTGGCGCCATGTCAGACTCCAAGCCTGTCACAAGTGGTGTCCCACAGGGCTCAGTCCTGGGCCCACTTTTGTTCGGCATCTACTTTTCAGAAGTACAAGCAAACACAGGAGGATTATGGCTGACAAAGTTTGCAGATGACTGCAAACTGGGCACCATAGTTGAAAACCCATCTGACACAGACATCCTTCAGAGAAGGGTCTCATAGAAATGGATAACTGGTGCCAGAACCATGGCCTAAAGTTAAACGCCAAAAAATGCATAGTCATACCCTTCGGGAAAAACAAGGTTACCCCTAGTTACCATATAGGTGGCAATCCATTAAGCACAGAAGAGGTTATCAGGGATCTGGGGACCCAGGTTGACAGTAACCTTTCGTTTGACACTCACGTTGCCAAAGTAGTTAGGAAGACCTTCTACATTGCCCACCTGATCATGAAGGGATTCACATCTAGATCAAGGGAGGTCATCGTTCCCCTGTACTCATCACTCATCAGACCAATGATTGAGTACAATGCCCCATTCGGAATGTATCTGACCCGACACCTGCAGCAATTGGATAGGCTCCAAAAGTTCCTCACCAAAAGGATAAAGGGTCTCAAAAATATGTCTTATGCTGCCCAACTGAAGGAACTCCAGCTCTATTCAGTCGCCTACCGTCTGCTCAGAGGTGACCTGTGCCTGACATACAAGGCCATATCCAACCCGGAATTAATGAACTTGCTTCACCTCAAAAGATCTAAATCCAACAGAACTACAAGGGCAAGAGATTTAAACCTCAACACGGCTATTAATAGGACGTGCTGGAGGGACAGATTCATCACCCAGAGACTCCCTATGCTGTGGAACAAAATCCCGGTACATGTGATGCATAGTCATACCCTTCGGAAAAAACAAGGTTACCCCTAGCTACCAAATAGGTGGCAATCCACTGAGCACAGAAGAAGTTATCAGGGACCTGGGGACCCAGGTTGATAGTAGTCTGTCATTCGACACCCATGTAGCTAAAGTAGTTAGGAAGACCTTCTACATTGCCCACCTTATCATGAAGGGATTCTCATCTAGATCAAGGGAGGTCATAGTCTCCCTATACTCATCACTCATCAGACCAATGATTGAGTACAATGCCCCATTCGGAATGTATCTGACCCGACACCTGCAGCAGCTGGAGAGGCCACAAATGTTCCTCACCAAAAGGATAAAGGGTCTCAAACATCTGTCCTATGCTGCCCGACTGAAAGAACTCCAGCTCTATTCAGTCGCCTACCGCTTGCTCAGAGGTGACCTTTGCCTAACATACAAGGCCATGTCAAACCCAGATTTGATGAATATGCTTCACCTCAAAAAATCTAGATCCGTCAGAGCCACAAGGGCGGGAGACTTAAACCTCGACACGGCTATAAATAGAACGTGCTGGAGGGATAGATTCATCACCCAAAGACTCCCTATGCTGTGGAACAAAATCCCGGTATATGTGAGGCAGAGCACCTCGCTGGCTTTGTTCAAGAGAAATCTTGACCAATGGATGGGAGATCGCAGGTGTACCCCAGGGATAACCTCAGTGTCACTGCTTGACAGAGGCACAGCAAAATAATGGGCATAGTATCCTTCAAACTAAAGGTGTGGCGAAAGCCACAAAACTCTGGGCTAGGCTTATAAATGCCCTAGGGCAGATAGCCTAGTATGAACCTATGAACATGTACAATAATACACATATGTCATCAATAAAAAAGATAAATACAGTATCAATCATATCAATATACTAAGAAAATCAATCCCTATACTAAGAACAATCCAAAACAAAGAAAAAAAGCACAAAAGGAAGGAACATGTTTCCTTGATGCTATCATCAAAATCCCATTCACTTATTCAGATATTAGACGAGATACAATATTATGTAGCATTGAAATGTTCTGATGTTATAAGTGCGACAGTTCATTATTCACTCATAAAGCAAATGTCAGAGTGGAAAAGTTGAAATAGTGGATAAGGAGGAGGACAGGAAGAGTGAGAAAAAGTATTTGTTAGAAGAAATAATTAGGGTAGATACGGGAGGCAGAAGAAAAAATGAGTAAAAGCAACATTACAAGTAAGAGAAACGAATCAAAGGAAAAGAAGAGGGAGCCTGGACAGCAAGATTTGCAGCTGCAGACTAACAAGTGGATTGGTCAAACAGATTTGTCCACATTAACCATGTATCATTGTTTTGTGTGTGTGTGTGTGGTTTAAAAGAACTAAAGCCAACTTTGGGCTCCTAAAAACAGAGGTGGCTAACTTCACGGCACCCATGCAAATGGAGAATAGTGGCATGACCACCGAATCATACACCAATGCACTGTACGAACACGTACACAAATGTATGGATCTCAACGTACCCAATAGAACCAGGATGCTCTCCTCCAAAAAAAAAGGAAGCCCTGCCATAAACAAACTACACAAAAGAAGGAAGAAACTGATGCGGAATAAGGTAAAGTCCTAAGAGTGGAAAAACTCCCTTATCAGCCTCAACAAAAAGTTGAGATCCCTCATGAAATCTTTTAAAGCTAACTATGAAAACAGAATTGCAGCAGATAGTAAAGAAAACCACAAGGTAGACAACAATATGCATCACACTTCTACACTTTACCTTCACATTATACATCAAACTTCAAACACACTGCCTATCCATCTTTCTCTTCTATAGCCCATGAGCTGTACTCTTCAAACACTACCCTCCTATTTAATTTCAGAGTAATTCTCATCCTACCCCATCCTCTTCTCCCTCACCCCCAACACCCATCCAAATACACCATTCATCACCACCTATACTCACCCTCTTTAACAAACCATATTAGACTCATACTAGACAGGCTCTCACTGTCTCTCTCCAGGGACATCCACCCCAACCCTGGCCCTACCAACGCCACACCCAACTCTCATCTCCATCTACCACATTCCCCGACCGCCAAGAATTTTTTTTTTTATTACAATCAATGCCCAAAGCCTTAGAAATAAAATTCCCATCTTCTACGCTTGGCTGTCCCATAACCAACCTGACATTGTTGCCATTACTGAGACCTGGCTTAATTCTAATATAAAAAATACTGAAATTCTCAAACCAGGCTACCAAATGCTACGCTCTGACAGACCCAGCAAAAAAGGTGGCGGAGTAGTTATACTCTACTCCTCTTCCTAAACTGTTACTCCCTACACCAATCCCATTCCTAAATTTGCCAGTTCTGAACTCTGTATTGGCCTCCTTAAACTCAACAAACACAAATCCATATGTATTGCCGCCCTCTATATTCCTCCAGGCAACAACATCCCTATACTTGAAGACATGCTCTCCTGGTTTTCAACTAACATCAAAAACGAAACAGTTATTTTAGGTGACATAAACATAAACTGGGCCATGATAAACTCTGAATCCCCCTCCCTAAATATCAACCTCTACAGCTACACCCAATTAAACTCTCCTGCCAGGCCAGACAAAGCTGAAACCACTGGTACCATCATTGACTGGATCTTAGTGTCTTATCCTAACCTTATCTCGGATACTGGTACCTTTTCTGACTCTCTCAGTGACCACCTGCCTGCATTTGCTGGCCATCACTCCTCTCCCGCTGAAAAGCTACACCAATATGTACAATCTCGGAACCTCTCCAATTTCAACCCACAAATATTCATAGACTGTCTAAAAGTAACAGATTGGTCACCTTTAAAAACCTTGCCTCTCAGCAATGCCATTGATTACTTTAATAAAACCTTCCTGAACCTTCTTAACCTTGCTCCACTAAAAACTAAAAGAGTTAAAACTTTATCCTCCCCTTGGTTAACCAAAGAAACTAAACAAATCATGCACCTAAGCAACAAAAAGTGGAAATGTTGTTGTTGTCTTTCGTCTTTTTCCCGGTTAGGGGTCGCCACAGCGGACCTCCGGTCCGCTAATGATTGGCAGTAGATTCTCACAAACGCCGAGGTGCCAGCTCAACATTCAACCTTCAACGAAAACACACCCATTTACGCATGTCTTTCGAACGCCCACCCAACCATGGGGAGGACATGCAGACTCCACACAGAAGGCACTCCCTGCACTCCAGCCAAGAATCAAACTGGAGAACCTCTTGCTTTGAGGCAACAATGCTACCGCTGCACCACCGCGGATGAGAAAAAGTGGAAATGTTACCATAAAAATAAATTACCCCATGTCCTAAAAGAAGTCAAACAACTCCATAACACTGCAAAAAAGCTAATAATCAGGGATTGAAAATCATACTACAATAAACTTAATCAGAAAACTTATCCAACCCAAGAAAATTCTGGGACTCTATCTTCTCCTTTCTCCACCCAAGCAATAAGGATAATCCATCCTCTAACCTAAACCTTACTGATCTAGAAAATGCCTCTAACTTCAATGCCTTCTTCATAGAATCCATAGCTAAACTCACCACCAGCTTCTCTCACCATTCTCAACCTCCTCCCCCAAACAATTCCTCTACATCTCCACACAATCTGACTACCCCTACTCCTACTTTTAACTTCTCTCCTTTCTGTATAAGCAAAATAAAGAAGCTCCTCCTTCAACTTAAACCATGCTCCCCTGCCCCAGATAAACTACCCACAACTTTCTTCAAATTGTCTGCAGACAGCATTGCCCATGCTATCTCTATCTTAATAGACTGATCCATACTAGAATCATACGCCCCCTCACTATGGTAACACGCTTTTATCATTTCACTCCATAAAGGAGGCAAAAACAGTGATGCTTCTAATTTTCAGCCCATAGCCATCCTATCCTCACCATCAAAAATCATGAAGAAATGTATTCAAATGATCCTATATGACCCAAAACAACCTACTAACCCCCACACAACATGGTTTCCATCCCGGGCAAAGTACTAACACTGCCTTCCTCTCCTTTCTAGACTCCATAAACCTTGCTTGCGACTATGGCAAAATAGTTTCTACTCTGTTCCTTGACCTCTCCAAAGCCTTTGATACCGTTTCTCACCCCTTACTATTATCCCAACTCTCCTCTCTCAACCCCCACCATCACCTGGTTCACCAGCTACCTCTCTGAAAGACAGCAAGCCGTCAAATGGAAAAACTCACTCTCTTCCTTTCTACACACCCCTACCGGAGTTCTCCAGGGTTCCATCCTAGGCCCCCTCCTCTTTAACATCTTCATTAACAACTTCCGTCAGTCTCTCTCTAATGCCACACTAACTCACTATGCTGACAATTTGACCATTATTAGTACAGCAGACATCCCCTCTGACATGCTTCTCAAAACTCAGTTAGCCCTCTCTAATACCGAATCATGGATGCATAGTAATCACCTCGCCTTAAATGCCAATAAAACAAAGTTAATGATCTTCTCCCCATCCAAATACACCAATATAGACAGAATCTCTTACAGTGACTGCTCAGAGTAACAGCCCCATAGAAATCGTATCACATACCAAACTGCTTGGTGTCATAATTGATGAAAATCTAAAATTTGACATCCATATCCAAACTAATATCAATTAAAAAAACTCAACAAAAACTAGGTCTCCTGTATAGATGCAATCATTACCTTACCCCCGCCACCAGACACACCCTTACCTTCTTCCTCTCTTATGTACAGTGCCCCCTATTCACTAATCTTCAGGTAGACTTACAGGCCAAGTTGGAAACCTATTACAATAAAATCTCCAAATTTGTCACCAAAACCAGAAACTCATCACATTACTGTCTCTCTCTCTCTCCACTCCCTGAAATGGCTTGAACCTCCTAACTACCTCAAATTCCTTAGACTTACTACTGCTCACAAGCTCATATTCAAACCTTTTAGTTGTCCTTCTCTGTCCACCTCTTTAACCCCCTTCATTCCCAACCACTCTCTAAGATCAGAAAACCACAATCTTCTAAACATATATAAACCTCGCTTGACCCCCTGACCACCTATTATCCTGCTCCCTAGCTAAACTCTGGAATTCTCTCCCTACCACCTTTCAAAATACTCAGAGCAACTCAAACTTCAACACTCTTCTCCAATCTCACCTTCTTTCAAAGTGGGAATGTTCCTCTTTCCCTACCACATAAACCCTAGCACTATATCCCATGTACTATATATCTCAACCTTTTATCACTGTGCCTCTATTTCCTCTCCTACCCTATACCTCATAAACTTCCCCCCAGCCCACTCCCTTTATCCATTATATACCACCTTTTACCTCTCCCACCTCACCTTCTCTCTGTCCCTCTCCTCGTATTTCTAACTTCCAAAAAAAAAGCGTTTTTTTTTTGTAGTATCTGTACATAAATGTTTTACTTGCATGTTTTTTTCATCTGAAGTGCCTGTACTTTTAATATGTTTAGACTACATGAATCTCACTTTTGTAAATCGCTACCTAAGATTTGAAATGTTGTCTTTTTTTTAACAAATTGTATATTATCTCTGTATTTTTCACTGTTCTACTACTATATTTACTTTTGTATAACTATTGTAAAATTGTCTATATCCTGTGGAGCTTTTCTCCCCAGGCCTCCACTAAATATGGGCTCTTCCAGGCCCAGTAGACTATCCCGGTCATCAAACGGTAATAAATAAATAAGGCCTTCTGTAGTTATGTAAAGAATCTCCATGGCAATACCCAGATTTGCTCTGAGCTACTGCACAATGGTACATCCTATACCGAGACAATAGATATTGCCAATATACTGGCCGACAGATTCAGTGCCAACTTTACCCCCCCCCCCCCAAAGGACCAGTCAACTCTATTCTCATGAATTACCACATTGATGGTAGTCCACTGAACACAGAAGGTATTATAAGAGATCTGGGAACACAGGTTGACAGCAGCCTCTCTTTTGACCACCACGCTGCCACTGTGGTCAGAAAGGCCTTCTATGTGGCACATCGCATTACTAAGGGTTTTGCATCCAGGAAGAAAGAGGTCATTGTCTCCCTCTATGCTTCCATCATTAAGCCAATCATCGAGTACAATGCCCCATTTGGCATGTACCTCACTAGACACCTGCAACAACTGGAGAGGCCGCAAAAGTACCTCACAAAGAGGATCCTAGGCCATAAACATTTGCCCTACTTGGACAGACTTAAAAAAAAACTCCAACCATTCATTGTCTCATGTCACCTATTTAGAGAGGCGGTCTTTGCTTGACTTACAAAGCCATGTCTGACCCAGCTCTGTTAGAAATGCTACATCTAAAGAAATCCCAATCTCTTTGCACCGCATGCTCCAGAGACCTCAACCTCATTACCACAGTCAACAGAACATGCTGGAGGGACAGGTTCATAATCCAGAGACTACCCATGCTATGGAATAGACTTCCCATACAAGTCAAGCAGAGCACCTCACTGACCCTCTTCAAGAGAAATCTTGACGAGTGGATGGGAAATAGAAAATTCAACAACACGATAGTCACGAACAAACAGATGTTAAGTTGTCAATCTCGCCTTCATTCTTGCTGGATGGGTTCGGAGCCGATCCTCGGCTCCGACACGGCACTTGCTTAGCTTGAGAACTCCTTTTACCAGCTCGAGGCAACCCTATATCCCATGATGCAAGGCGGAACTACCCCAGATCTCGTTTGCCGCTTTGCGAAGAGGTCTCCTTTTTTGCCAGCTGAGGTAAGTTTGAGTTTTTCAAACAGCTTAAGTCAGGGTTTATCTTCCCCTTTTCCTTTTTTATAGTGTGTAGTGTTCATACAATCCACCCTATTCCCCATATAGTTAAAAACTTTACTTTTTATAAAAAGTTTAAAAATTTTCAGTTAGGCCTAGGCCTCCCTTATTAATCCCTATCTGTGTGTCTGTGTTTGTGGGATTAATTGTGTGACTGTTTTGGGATGTGTGTGTGAGTATTTTGTTACTCTTTTTCTTGGACAATGTCTAAGGAGGTAAAGGTCTCGGGCTTCAAGAAGTGTGACTCGTGCTGTCAGAAAATGTCTCTGACAGACGGTCACACTTCTTGTGTTTACTGCCTGGGGCCTTTACACCTGCAGGACTCCTGTGCTTTGTGTCACTCTTTTAGCCAGCGAGTCCTGCAGGAAAGGAGGAATAAATTAATCCTCCGTGGCTTATTAAAGCCGGAAGGTTCACCCACTAAACCTGGGTCCAGTAAACCTTCCAAGCCATCTAAGGGTCAGGCTACAGCTTCCAAGCCTTCCCCGGTGGCTCCGACTCCTTCGGAGTCGAGATCGGCTCCGGCCTGAGCCGATCTTTCTTCTTCTCAGGTAGGGTCGGTTCCGATCGGTTCCAACACCCAATCTGCTGTTGCCTTGTCGGCTCCGGCTGGAGCCGACATATTATCCAGTATCGGAGCCGAGAAGCCTTCGGCTCCATCTGGAACCCAGAGGACGTCGGCTCCGATGACTTCATCCAAGAAGAGATCTCGGTCCCCTTCTTTGGAATGTATCCACTCGGCTCCGGGGTCTCCTCTTTTGTCGGAGCGGAGTCATCGGAGCCGATCTTCGAGATCTTCCAGGCTGTCTGACCACGATTTAGAGAGGGTGGTAAGCAGGCTGTTGAAGTCGCAGGCAGTGGCCCAAATGCTCCATAGCCCGTCTCAGCAGACTTCGGCTATTGCTTCACCCCTTGAACTTCCTCCTCCGACTCCCCACCAGAGTTCGGAGCCGGAGCTTCTCGGGACAGCGACTGTGTCGGCGCCGGAGCCGATACATCCTCTTTCGGCTCCGTTGTCTTCGGCACCAATCCCCTCCTTGAGACCTTCCTTGGAGGGATCCGCTCGTCGAGTTTCCCTTGTCGGCTCCGAGGGGCTAGTGGCATCGGACCCTTGTCCGACCCCGCCTCCCTCTCGGGCTTCGCTTTGGTAAGCTCGGCACCGACATCGGCCTCGGAGCCTTCCCTCTCAGTGGAGCCGGGAATTCCTATTTCCTCGGAATGGGAATATTCCGGCCTCCCGGGGAGGGGAGCCTTTGAGGTGATGAGGAGTGTCCTGGCACCTGAGCCAGGTCAACGGTCCATCCCTCTAGCTCCTCCCTCTTCAGTGCCTGTAGACGCCTCTTGCCAGCCTCTTGCTCTCAGGCCCAGGGATCCATCGCCCCAGGTTTCCCCATTGAGAATATCTTCCTCTTCCGAGGTTTCTCCTGATCCTGCAGGGGAACCCCCTCGGAAGAGGATGTGTAAGAGGAAACACACAGACTCCCCTGAGTCTACTACATCTGATACCGACTTAGATGAGTCGGAGGGTTCCCCACGATCCCCCTCTGAGGATGTCTCCTTTTCAGACATCCTTGAGCTCCTCAAACAGAGGGGGAATTGGCCCTCCATTGACCCTTCCGAGGATGAGTCGGTATACCTGGAGGCTTTTGGATCCCGACCCTCCACCTCCTGGGTGTCTCCGCCTTTCGACCCACTTATGCAGGTAGTGGCTCGGAAGGCGTGGGCAGCTCCAGATTCTGTGGAACCTGTTCCCAGGAGACCATCCAAATTTATTACGGCCCCTGCAGACAAGCAGTTTCTTTCCAAGGGCGTCTCTGTGGATGCTATGGTGGTGGCGGCGGCCACCAAGAAGGAACTTGCGGATCCTTCAGTACCTGTCCATCCTCCTAACAAAGATTCTAGGACCATGGACAGGTATGGAAAGCGGATGTTTTCTTCAGCGACCTTTGCTATGCGTTCGCTGAACTACCTTTGTCACTTGACCAGGCTTCAAAGAGATATTCTCAAGGAACTAGGTGAAGTGGTCCAGGATCCTTCTGCTGCTGGGGCTCAAGAAAAGATTACCTCACAGCTAGCAATCCTGAATTCCTTAACCAACTCCTCCATGCGGCTCATATCCTATGCAGCCGATGGAGCGAGCAGGGCCGCAGGCACAGGAGTGGCTCTTAGACGTCAAGCCTGGATGCGGCTTTGTAATTTTGCGGACCCCTTTAAGGCGTCCTTCACCAATACCCCCTTTGACGGTTCGGCTTTGTTCGGACCTCAGGTGAAGGAAACCTTGACCAGGTGTGAGCAGGACGGCAAAACTCTTTCTGCCGTTGGAGTCCATTTTTCCACCCCTTCTAGACCCTATCCCAAGGGTCAGAAGGGAGGTAAGATGTGGTTCCGCAAAGCCCAAGGAGCTGCGCCGGACACACGTGGTCAGTTTACCCCCAGAGGCAGAGGGGGTAACAATAATAGACGCCGCCCTAGGGGCAGAGGGGGTCCTCAGAACCAGGGCAACAGGGAGTCTCTTCCTGAGAAGCCCTTTCAGCACCCCTGAGGTGTTGCCCGACTGTCCACCCTTGGAGGCAGTCGGGGGAAGGATTTCGCTGTACCCAGTAGCCTGGCGTTCCCTTTCACAAGATATGTGGGTACAGTCGATCATATCCGAGGGTTACAAAATCCCCTTCGAAAGGTATCCCGTACCTCAACAATCCCTTCCAGACATCTCACCCGGTCAAAGGGATTTGGCAGAACAGGAGGTTTCTAAGCTCCTAGAAAAAAGAGCCGTCCAGACTGTTCCGGCAGACCAAGTAGGATCCGGCGTCTACTCGAGATTCTTTTTGGTCCCCAAAAGGACGGGAGATTGGAGACCAATATTAGACCTGAGCAGTCTAAACAGATTTGTCAAGAAGGCAAGATTCCGGATGGTCACGCTTCAGTCCATTCTGCCCTTTCTGGGCAAGGACAACTGGATGTGCTCGATAGACCTTCAGGACGCGTACTATCACATAAAGATTCACAGGCACTCCAGAAGGTTTCTCCGCCGCTAGGGACCAGTCATTATCAATTCAGAGCCCTGCCCTTTGGCCTCACTTCAGCCCCCAGAGTGTTTATCAAATGCATGGCAGTGGTCACAGCTCATCTGAGACGTCAAGGATTCCAGGTGTTTCCTTATTTAGACGACTGGCTCCTCTCTGCCACCACCAGGTGTCAGCTTCTTCAGACCAGAGACTACACTCTGCAGCTATGCAAGAGTTTGGGAATTTCAGTGAATTTCGAAAAATCTTCTCTGCGGCCTTGCCAGTCTATCACCTTTATAGGTGCAGAATTAAACACCGTCAAAATGTTAGCCAGACTAACAGATCAGAGAATTCTGGACATCCAAAAATACGTTCGGATTTTATTGCAGAGCAGCAAAGTCAAAGCCAGATTGATACTAAAGGCTCTAGGTCTTATGGCTGCGGCCATTGTTCTTCTACCACTGGCTCGCTTCCACATGCGTCTTCTGCAGTGGATGTTATTCACTCAGTGGTCGTTCCACAGTCTGCCGATGAGTCACGAAATCTTAGTCGCACAATCGTGCAGGACTCATCTGAACTGGTGGATATCTTCCCCTCTTCTTCATCAGGGCCGACCATTTGTTCCCCCTCCTCCGGTTGCCACAGTTACTACGGATGCCTCTCTGATCGGGTGGGGGGGGCATTATCAGGGCAGGATGGTCCACGGGACGTGGCAACCCATAGAATACCATCTGCACATAAATGTCCTGGAGATGAGAGCGGTGCTTTTAACGTTGCAAGCCCTCAACGACTTTCTTCCCCCGGGGACTATTGCAGTGCAAACGGACAACATGTCCGTGGTCTGGTACATCAACAAGCAGGGCGGGACCAGGTCCTATCCGTTGTGTCGAGAAGCTCTCAGACTTTGGCAATGGGCAATCTCCTCTCATCGGTTTCTGATAGCAATGCACATCCCCGGCAGGTCCAACCTCTTGGCGGACAGGCTGAGCAGATCCATTCTCATGCCTCACGAGTGGTCTCTCAATCAATCTGTAGTGGACCAGATTTTTCTGAAGTGGGGCACACCTTGTTGCTACTCCCCAAAACAACAAGTGCCCCGACATTTTCACCCTCTTTCCCCTACCAGGCCAACCCCTGAGAGACTCTCTAACCCAGGATTGGCCCCGGGGACTTCTGTACGCTTTTCCTCCTTTTCCCTTGATTCCACAAGTCATTCAGAAAGCCACCGTTTTGAGGGCCAAGTTGATTCTCATTGCCCCTTACTGGCCTCGACAAATGTGGTTTCCGTCTCTGCATCGTCACCTCCTGGTGCAGCCTTGGCATCTGGACCCAGTTCCGGATCTTTTGATCCACCAGTCGGGTCAACAGCACCGGGCCATTCATTCTCTCAACCTCACTGCTTGGTTGCTCCACTTCCTTCCCTAGCCAGGCTTCCTATGATCTCTGATCCTGTCAGAGATATCTTAGTGGCTTCTTTGAAGTCGTCCACCAGAACCGTTTATGCTAGCAAGTGGCGACGTTTTTCCATTTGGGCAAATTCCAGAAATATTGATCCCTTTACTGCTCCTGTGCATTCTGTTTTAGATTTCCTGGCTGACGTTTTTCAGTCAGGATCTTCTTCATCTACAGTAAAAGTTCAACTGGCTGCTATTTCCAAGTATCATGTTGGCTTGCAGATCATAACATTATGTCACATAGACTATGCAAGGCATTTCTGAGAGGAGTGTTTCTCCTGAAGCCGCCAATAAAACATCCTCCTCCACAATGGGATCTGAATTTAATGTTAGCATCCTTAATGTTACCACCCTTCGAACCGTCTGCTTCATGTTCATTGAAATTATTGACCTGGAAGACTATATTTTTACTGGCTGTCACTTCAGCAAGAAGGGTTTCCGAGATTCAAGCTCTCTGCATCCGTTCCCCTTACTTGGTCTTTCACAAGGACAGGGTATCCTTGAGAACAAATCCGTCCTTTCTTCCCAAAGTTGTTTCTCAAACTAATATTAATCAATCTATCGAATTACCAGTCTTTTTCCCTAATTATTCTGACAGAGCGGAGCAAAAGCTTCATTTTTTGGATGTCCATCGTCAGCTCAGGTACTATTTGCATAGAACTAGACAATTCAGGAAATCAGACCAATTATTTGTCTCCTATGCAGAAAACAGGAAAGGTCTTCCGGTATCAAAAGTGACCTTATCCAGATGGTTGTCTTCCACCATTTCTTACGTGTATTCGCTCGGAGGCAAGCAACTACCTTCTAAACCGAAAGCACACTCAACCAGGAGTCTATCCACTTCTGCAGCTTTTCAGGATAGACTACCCATTGATACCATTTGTGCAGCAGCTACTTGGGCCACTCCTCATACCTTTGTCTCTCATTACAAATTGGATTTGGCCTCTAGGGACAGGGCCAGTTTTGGTTCCACAGTTCTCAAGAGTCTGTTCCATTGAGCCACCCGGGATACAGGTGCTAGGGACGCGGTCCCATCCAGCAAGAATGAAGGCGAGATTGACAACTTAACATTTAGAAGTTATGTACCTACCATAACGTTCCATGTTAGTTGTCTTCTCTCGCCTTCTTTCTTGCATCCCTCCCTCCTTCCCCCTGGCCTGGACAGATCTTGAAGAGTTTCCTCTTCTCAGGTTGTTTCCTCCTGATCCTTCATTAGAGGACTCCTTTACTATGAACTGGGTTTTCCTAGATATATTAGGTTAGTCCTTAGCAGGGTATGTTAGCTACCAAACGAGATCTGAGGTAGTTCCGCCTTGCATCATGGGATATAGAGTTGCCTCGAGCTGGTAAAAGGAGTTCTCAAGCTAAGCAAGTGCTGAGTCGGAGCCGAGGATCGCCTCCGAACCCATCCAGCAAGAAAGAAGGCGAGAGATGACAACTTACATGGAACGTTATGGTAGGTACATAACTTCTAATTTAATGAGAAGCTTTCGGGTCTACACCCTTCATCAGTACATAAAATCATCTCAATTAGAATACATTTAAATAGAGGAAGCATTAGAAAACACATGACAAAGCCAGCCATTCACATAAAAGACAAAATTAGATATGCAATAGATATGGAATAAATTTCATCCCATAGTTCAATAATTTATAATGTTCATTCAGAACAAACTTAGAGAGATTAATAGTACCTTTGAATAAACAAATATCTGTAGTCATTGTCGCGGTGTTTTGCTGGGCAATTTCGGGCTCTCGTTCTTCCTACATTTAAGGACAATATTGTAGATATTCTAACTGATGTGAAATTATTTGCGAGAAATGTTATGTTTAAATCTCTGTTTAAGCAAACGAATGATATGAATGTTGTAAGCAAAAAGTTAAGTGTTTTTGTACCTCAATTTTCACCAGTTATTACTGCCTTCTTGAATGTTGTTGAAAATGAAATAAGAGCCTTGTATTTTACTAATACTAAATGTAAGAATAAGAATATTAAGTATAATTTGACATATACTGAATATAAGTTGTTGTTACAGCTTAAGAATGACAAGAACATTGTGCTGAAACAGGCTGATAAGGGAGGGGCTACGGTAATAATGGATAGATCATGGTATATTAGCAAATTTAAAGATTTTTTGTCTGATGCATCTACATTTAAAATGTTAACGTTTGCTGATGTTAAACAACACATCTCTCAGGTAAACATATTGTTATATGACATGCAACTAAATAATGATATAACATTGGATTTGTTTTCATATCTAACAGTGACTTGCCCAAAAATTCCGCAGATTTATGGTATCCCGAAAGTGCACAAATCTATGAGTGACCCACCTCTCAGACCCATTGTGTCAGGTAGAGGATGGGTCACTGAGCCGATCTCAAGATACTTACAGAGAATATTAGGAAAACATCTATCTAGATATGAAACAGTCTTGAAAGACACTGTGCACTTTCTTGAAAAGCTTGGAGTATGTTATAATGATGAAATTGGGAATGAATATTTTCTGGTTACTTTAGATATAACTTCCCTCTTCATGGTGATTGCGATAAATTATGGGATTGAGGCAGTAAGACGTTTTTTAACAATGTATTCATTAGAGCAGGTGTCTGAAGTTGAAAACATTTGTCTCCTGTTAGAAATGGTTTTGACAAAGAACATATTCATCTTTGATGGTGTTCCTTACCAACAACTAACTGGTGTGGCCATGGGTACTTCTGTGGCGAACACTTTTGCTAATTTAGTATTATATATGTGGGAAAAACAATACATTTTAGATGCAACCAATCAGTATACTCATCTTTTTGAGTGTTACTGTAGGTTTGTGGATGATTGTTTTCTCATTTGGAAGGGGACTCTTGTTCAATTAGAGAATTTTCTATCTTATATAAATACAATGACAGACTTTCTTAGATTTAAGATGGAGCACTCTATGGAACATGCTAATTTCTTAGATGTTAGGTTATATAAACAGCAATGTAGATTAGAGACAAAAATGCATAGAAAGGATGTTTATGCTACTAGGTACTTAAATACGGCCAGCTTGCACCCTGTTCATATATATAGAGGGATGGTAAAATCGCAGTTGATAAGAGTTAGTAGACTAACTACTGACAATGGGGTGTTTCTAGAAGAAGCTGAGAAAATGAAGGCAGAATTTCTTGAGAATGGGTATCATCCTGAAGATGTTAATATGAGTTATGCAGAAGTGGTACAAGGTAGAGCTGACCCTTATAGACCAGTACTAAAGTATGCTTCGATGAATACCTCAGGGAGTGCATTGAATTTAACAGTTAATAAAAAGGTTTGTAATAATGTACTTAGATTCACCACCACTTATAATATTAATACTTATGATGTGTATGTAAGATAATACAAAAGAATTGGATAATTTTATTATCTCAACCTGACTTAAAGGATATTTTAGGCCCAACACCTAGATTTGCTTTTAGGAATGGCCAAGCACTCAAGCAAATTTTGTGTTACAAGGCTTTTATGAATTAATCCGTCCCTATAAGAATGAAAAGGGGCACATTTAAATGTTACAATTGTGCTTGTTGTTCGGATGTAAATGATAGTAACATCAGTTATCGTCATCCAGTTACAGGTGAATACTTTGACTTTACATCTCAAGCTGATTGTAATACTACTAGATTAGTTTATCTAGCTAGCTGTACTTCCTGTAATGCATTTTATGTGGGGAAAACAACAAGAAGGTTTAAGGATAGAATAATAGAGCACAAATCTGAGATTAGAAGGAAGGTCAAGACAAATGGTTTATATAGACATCTGAATGAATTTCAAACTCATGCATTTAAGTTTAGGTGTATTTGTACGGTGCAGATGGGTAATAGGGGTGGTGATGTAGATAATATTTTGCTTCTGAAGGAATATGAGTGGATTACACGCTTACAGGCAGATAAAACTCCAGGCCTGAATGGTGCTGTAAGCATCAAACCAGTTCTGGTTAAACGTCAAAGAGAAAATTTATGAGGTATTTTTTATGATTTTATATATTTTTATATTTTTAGTATGGTATGTAAATGTTTAATTCTGCACAACAAATAGTATATGTTGAGGTATATGTGGTATTTTCACATATTTTTATATATATATTGTTATAGGGGTAAGGTTTTTTGATTTCTATGACTTAAATGAATGTCTTAACAAAAGTTTCAAAAAACTTTAGAAGATTTGCATATCTAATTTTGTCTTTTATGTGAATGGCTGGCATTGTCATGTGTTTTCTAATGCTTCCTCTATTTAAATGTATTCTAATTGAGATGATTTTATGTGCTGATGAAGGGTGTAGACCCAAAAGCTTCTCATTAAACTGTTTGTTCGTGACTGTCGTGTTGTTGGATAAATAGAAAATTCATCCTGGGGATCAGTCCAGTGGCTCTACTTGATAGAGGCACTGGGAACTAATGTCTGGTGGCACGATGCCAGGGTAATCCTATGGGCTAGGCTTGTAAAGGCTCCTGGGCCGTTAGCCTAGTACACACCTATGAACCTACAAAGCAAATCTGCAGTGATACCTGCTTGCTGCCCTGCTGAGGGGGGCACTTGTGTAAGTGCAGTGGACTGGCTCCAGTAGAAAGGGATGGCAGCATACCACTCAACATCTTAGAACAAGAAATCTGGACAAGGCCATAAATAATGGGGGACATAGGCCCAAAAATAGGGACAATTTTTAAATATTGCTCTTACAAACTTAGAAAGTTGATAAACCGTTTTGCATTAGCGTGAATTTTCTTAATGATATTCATTTTGAAAAATCAAATGCCTGTCATTATTTTCTGACTTCATTGTTCAATGATTTGCCAGTGATTTGACAGAAAACTGCAATTTTATGAAAAACAGACAAAAACTGAGACAAAAAAATCTGGTCTTTCTGTTGAGAGGTATGGATGGGAGTCCTGAACTGTCATCCATCGATCGTTTTCATTTGCCAAAGCCATTACAGCAGTGTTTTGCAGAGATATGGGAAAAGCCTTAAATCTGACTGGTATCTTGTGTGGGTGAGGAAAGTGGAGGTGTGCCTTTGTAAGTGTGGTGTGAATGTTATGCATTATGAAATGTAGAGATTGAGTAAAACTGTGCTCAGTGTAGTCCCTAGCAATTTCATCATTGCTTGATTCACACATATACATTCCCCTGTGTTTGTCAGTTCTGTGTTTGAGTGCATTGTTTTGGAGTATGGTATCACTGCTACAGCTGTTGGTACTCTTTCAATACAAGTATCGGTTTTGGAAGTTGTGTCCAGGAGTCTGCTGCTGAGAGGATGAGAGACATGCTACAAGTATACAACTAAGACCAATTACATAAAGCAATAGTAACAGAAAGTACCAGGTCACATCAGAGGCTTGGCAGGTCATTGTTAAGAAACTGAAAACTGTCGTAAACTTTATCATTAAATACCACAAGTTCAGGTTATGCTATAAAAGAATAACTATGTAAAGATAACCATGTCAGCAGCCAGAATGCATTACAAGTTGAATATCTTACTGAGCACATTTTAAAAAATGGATAGATTTGGCCTAAACTCTGGACTGATGTGTGTGCTTTGTTTTTTTTTTTTTTTTTTTTTATTCCTGGGAAATGCTGTTCAGAAGTGAAGAGACGTATGAGGGAACACTTTGTGGCACACCAGGCTGTGATTTGTTTGATGTCTGTTGTCATGCAAAGTTAAATAGTTGAATCTACCCAAGCTGGAAATGTGAGACTATAGTCCACTGAAGGAGGGGAAATGGGAGGAGTAATTTGGCCAGGAACTGAAACTTGCAAAAACTGATGTTCTTCGTCTTCCATTGCTGCAGTCCTGACTATTGGGTATAGTCCGCGTCCAGTCGGCCCGAATACCAGAGTATAAGGCTGACGTCGGTCAGGGCGCATTAGACTGACGTCAGTACGTCAGGGTACTAATGCGCATGACCGACGTCATATCCTCAGTCTTTTTTGCCGCATGGTCCGATGCAGAAGCAATTTTGCGAGTGCAGGTTGGCGTACTGAAATATTTCCGAAACCGGAGTTTCAGACCGAAACAGAGTTGGCTAAGTACCCGTTGGGGAACATTTTTGTTTTTTCTTGCCTCAGTATTTTACCGGATGTCAGAAAAAGTGAATAACTGTATTTCTTGTGGGAAACAGATACCTCATAGGGATTATCATACCTTGTGTATACCTTGTTTAGGGCCTGAGCACGACGTTGTTGGTTGCCGCCTTGTGCTAGGTTTAACAAACGCACTATTAAGAGGAGGTTAGACTGTGCCAGGTTAGTGTTTGGGAAGCGTTGTAATTATAAAATGCCGCCGGATGCTCACGCCCGCCTCCAAGAAGCGCAAGGATAAAACAGTGAAGCCTAGGGTTGAGGAACCGCAGTCCCGGACGCCGGTTCTTTAGAAGGCTCAGTGGAGCCGGAGGTTTTGCCAGGAGTTTCCATGGAGTCCCAGGCAGAAACTATACTCTTACAGGATGTGCCTTCTCAAGAGGTAGGCCAGGCTGAGGGGGCTTCTCAGGTGACTGTTCTTCCCTCTCTTCCCAAGGTAGTTAGAGCTTCTCCTTCTGTTGCCAAAGCTTCTTTAAGAGGTAGGCCTAGTTCAGCTTCAGTGGGGGCTTCTCCTAGCATTTCGGGTTCTGTACCTAAGAAACATATGCTTAAAATGGCAGAAGATTTGATTACTATGATTAGGGGTTCTATGCCCCCGCCTGATAAGAGGCCTAGGGTGGAACCGAGTTTGATAGTTTTGAACAGTGTTCAGAGGCTTCAGAATCTTCTGTGGAAGATATGCAGGAGTATCCCACTTATTCTGATTCTGATGTGGATGATTCCACTCCTACAGCTTCTCCGCCTGAGGATTTCTCATTTTCAGAGACCTTGCATTCCATGAGGGAGCACTTTAAATGGGAAGGCCAGGATTACTCTGACTCCAGGAAAAGGCTTAGGGAGTTCTTGTTTTTACCCCAGCATAGGCCTTTAGCTATTCCTCCTGTGTTGAATGTGGTGGAAGATGTTTTTGCAGAGGCTTCCCTGAACCCTGATTCTTTGCCTCCTGCTCCTGTTAAGCCTGATAGGTATTATAGGGTGCCCGAAGCTCATAAATATTTGTTTAAGAGTCCTAGGGCGGACCCAGAAACTATTTCCCAAGGGCCTAAGGGTGTAAAGGCTTCTGTGGTTAAAAATCCAGTTCCCACTGAAAAAGAGGCAAGGGCTTTGGATAGGTGGGGAAAGAAAATGTATACTTCTTCCACTCTAGCCATGAGAGCTTTGAATTGTCAGTTTCACATGCTAAAATATCAGAATTATCTCCTTTCACAATTGACATCTAAGGTGGATGCTTTGGCGGAAGGTATTGAGTGTAAAGAGTTGCTGGATTTGGTTCATGTGTCTGAACAAGTGGGTAAGCATTCTTTGCAATGTGGTTTTGATGCTGTACAGGCCTCCTCGAGGGTGGCTGCTACCAGTTCTGTTCTTCGCAGGCATGCCTGGTTGAAGGATCAGAATTTAGCTGAGCATGTTAAGACAAGGATTTTGGATGCTCCTTTACAGTCTGATGTGTTGTTTGGATCACCTGTGGAAGCAGTTTTAAAGAAAATGGAGGACAAAGCTAAGTCTATGCAAACTGTTAAAGATTTTTTGCAGGTGCAGCCACCAAGTTTAGTAGAAATTGGCCTGCTAAGGGGTGGACATATCCTGCTTATGATTCTCAGTCTAGGGGTAGGTCTAGACGTGGTAGGGGCAGGGCTCAAGGTTCTTTTAGGCCTAGAACAGGGAGTTCACCTGCTCAGACTTCTGGTGAGGGCAGGGTCAGTCCTTTTGTAAACAGACCCAATGACCTGTCTTTTCAGCTGCCAGCAGATTCACGCTTGGCAGCTCCTTTAGGAGGAAGACTGTCTCTTTTCAAAGAAAATTGGGACTTAATTACTCAAGACAAATGGGTGTTGGATATCATTCACCACGGTTACAGATTTTATTTCCATACAATGCCCCCTTTCAAAGGCATGCCAGACGTTCCTCCTCCACAAAGAAAAGAGGCTCACAAGCAAGTTTCTCAGTTACTGCACATAGGGGCCATTCAGCCAGTCCCTGTATCAGAAAGGGGCCTAGGATTTTATTCCCGCCTGTTCCTTGTACCAAAGAAGGGAAACACGTGGAGACCAATTTTGGATTTATCTATCCTCAACACTTATCTGGACATTCCCAAGTTCAAGATGTTGACGTTACAACAGCTTTTACCTCTGCTGGGCAAAAATCACTGGATGGTAACTTTAGATCTCAAAGAAGCTTACCTTCATGTGCCTATAAGGCTAAGTTGCAGGAAGTATCTGCGGTTTCGAGCTGGAAATTCTCATTATCAGTTCTCTGCATTGCCCTTTGGCTTATCTACTGCCCAGAGTATTCACAAAGGTTCTGGCTCCAGTGATAGCTTATTTCAGGCTTCAAGGAATTCAAATCTATCCTTACTTGGACGACTGCCTGATTCTGGCTCAAGGAAAAGAAGTTCTTCTACAGCACCTGGAATATGTTATCGCAGTGCTAAGATGCCTAGGGTATTCTGTGAACGAAATAAAGTCCAGTCTAGTACCCTCTCAAGACATGTGCTTTCTGGGTGTGAGACTGAATACAGCAGCCCAGATGGCCTTTTTAACCCCGGACAAACAAAAGAGTCTGTCACTTTACTTCCATCAACTATCTCATCAGTCCGTGCTGACTGCAAGGACAGTCCTTCAAGCATTAGGGTTCATGGCATCTTGTATTCTGGTGCTTCCCAATGCCAAACTGCATATGAGGAAGTTACAATGGTATCTCAAAATGTATGGACACAGCACTGCCAGGATTTGGACACTGTCATTCAAATAATACCTTGCCTTCAAAAGAATTCTTGTGGTGGGCTCAGGAATGTCACCTAAACAAGGGACTCTCTGTGACCCGCCAGAGGCAAGTCAGATCTTAACGACAGATGCCTCGGACATTGCTTGGGGAGCTCATCTAAATGGAAAGTGGATACAAGACAAGTGGCCTGCCAGACTACAGCATCTACATATCAACATGAAAGAGATGTTAGCAGTCCAGTTTGCATTAATGGCTTTCAAGGAGTTACTTCTTCCAGGGCAGGTGTTGATTCTAACAGACAACACAACTGTCATGTGGTACATCAACAAGCAAGGGGGAACACATTCTTATCCTCTATGCAGGCAAGCAATGATTTTATGGGAGACTGCGCTAAGCCTGCAACTAACTCTTCAGGCAAGGTTTCTGCCAGGAGCACAGAACTCCTTAGCAGATGTGTTAAGCAGACAAATCATGGATCCCCACGAGTGGAAACTGGATCTTCATGTATTTCAGAAACTGACAGTGTCATGGGGAACTCCAGACATAGATCTGTTCGCTTCTCCACTAAACCACCAGCTGCCAAAGTATTGCACAAAGGGGTTTCATCACACAGCTTGGAAAGTGGATGCTCTGTCTTTCAGTTGGAAAAACCTTCATGTGTATGCCTTTCCACCTCTACCTCTTCTTCCAAAGGTACTGTTAAAGGTCAGACAAGACAGGCCAAAGATGATTTTGATAGCTCCAGACTGGCCTCGCCAACACTGGTACCCTCTACTACGGAGTCTGGTAAAGAAGCCTCCATGGCCTTTACCTCTGATTCCTCATCTGTTATCTCAGAAGGACGGTCATTTGCTCAATGTCAAGCTACACTCTCTTCATCTAACAGCTTGGCATATTCTGTGTTGAAACACAGCAGGTCTCAACTTCCTCAACAAGTTTTAAATGTGATTATGGAAGCTAGAAGACCTAGTACAAGGAAAGTGTATGCAGAAAAATGGAAGATATTTTATTTTGGAGTACAGCAAAGCATTTGGAGATTTCTGAGCCTAATTTGAATGTGGTTCTTCAATATCTTACTGAATTATTGGACAAAGGTTTGTCCTTCTCTTCCATAAAGATTCATGCTGCAGCAATTTCAGCTCACTATGATTGTGACCCACCTTTGTTTTCGCATCCTTTGTTCAAGCAGTTTCTTAGAGGGGCAAAGAATATAAGACCCCCACGTAGAGCTCCTACTCCTGCTTGGGATCTCAATTTTGTGTTGGAAAAACTTACTCTACAACCTTTTGAGCCTGCAGCTACTGCTGAATTGAAATACTTGTCATGGAAGACTGCTTTTCTGTTGGCCATTACTTCTGCAAGAAGGGTGTCTGAGTTGCAGGCCCTTATGGCAGTAGAGCCCTGTTTGATTTTCCATAAGGATAGGGTATCATTACGTACTAATCCTTCTTTTATGCCTAAGGTGGTTTCTAGTGTGGCTTTAAACCAAACTATTCATTTGCCTACGTTTTTTGCAGATCCTCAAAATAAAGGGGAAAAGATTTTGCACACTTTAGATGTACACAGGCAATTGCGTTATTATTTAAGCAGGACTAAGGATTTTAGGCAGTCTCAGCAGTTGTTTGTTTCTTTTGCTTTGAGTTCTCAGGGCAAGCCTGTGTCAAAACAAACTATTTCTAGGTGGATTGGTTTTTGCATTGCATTTTGTTATTCCCATCATGGCAAGGAGATTCCAGCTGGGATTAGGCCTCATTCCACCAGGGCTACTGCCACTTCAACAGCATTTCTAAGGGGGGTGGCAACTAAGGATATTTTGGAAGCAGCTACTTGGAGTTCAGTGCATACTTTCTCTAAGCATTATCACCTTCCTATCTACTCTAAGTCTAGGGCTGGTTTTGCCACAGCTGTTTTGCAAGGCATGTTGTCAGCTCCTACTTCTTTGTAATTTGCCAGCCTCCCTTACCTCTGCTTTGGGATTCTACCCAATAGTCAGGACTGCAGCAATGGAAGACGAAGAACATAGTACAGTTTTGTACCTACCATAAATGTAGATGTTCGAGGATTCCATTGCTGCAGTCCAATTTACCCTCCCTCCTTCCCCTCTCTATTTAGGGGTGGTTGTGTAGGTGAGTTTACATGTTTATATTTTTGTATATATTGTTGTATATATTGTACATGTTTTTGGTGCAGGTTTTTTGGGACTTGTCTTTTTAGGGTCTTCTGACATCTGGGGCAAGAAAAGACTGAGGATATGACGTCGGTCATGCGCATTAGTACCCTGACGTACTGACGTCAGTCTAATGCGCCCTGACCGACGTCAGCCTTATACTCTGGTATTCGGGCCGACTGGACGCGGACTATACCCAATAGTCAGGACTGCAGCAATGGAATCCTCGAACATCTACATTTATGGTAGGTACAAAACTGTACTTTTTTTGTGAAAAGTCTTTTTTATCTCAGTAATTTGGTGACACTTTTGCAAGCTTCTTTCAGAGAATGTGTAGTATAGCAGTAGGAACAACATTTGTAAAACTCAGTGCAGACCAGTCAATGACACATGAGCTGCAGACTCTCAAACTTGGCAGTTTTTTCAGGAGTTCCATTCTAAGCAAATGGAAGTGTAGTCTGACAACAAATGGTAGGGCTATTTATTCTCACATTATGGGACAGATTTAGCTTTCCAAAGGAATCACAATGTCTGCCCCCATGAGGGCAGACAAGAGTAAAAACAAAATAAGATTAGGAATTAGTACTTATTTGCTGCAGACAACTTTGGGAAGTGCAGTAAATCATGGCAAGATAAAAAAATATATGTTTTTTTTTTCATCATTTGCCCGTAGTGGTCCTTTAAATGCATTCCTTTCTACTGCTTATTTCTCTGTCCTAACCATCACACAAACAAAAACCTTGGCACTTCCTTTTGTTTAATATTTAATTTTAATTTACTTGTTTGCTCACTGGGTAAATGACTTGGTTGTCATGGAGCATTTTCAGCCATGACCAGGGCTACAAGGGCAAATATTTCAGAGCAGCCAATCAAACAGCATGCTTTTTAAAGATTGGATGAAACCTGATTACCTGGAGAAGAGCCAGACAGGAATATGCAAACTGTATCACTCGGGACTGAAACCCTGCAATCTCGAACTGTGGGGCAGAGCTCTTAATTACTGAGCTGCCGTGCATTTTATCCTGACAGTTCCCTTTATTTGTAATTCATCACATGCTGTTAGTATTCTCATGACATCCTCTTCACTTTCAATTATTGTACACAGATCATTCATTTTAGTACTTCTTTCCAGGCACATACATACATACATACATAGACCTCACTTAGATTCTCTGCTAAAGCTCTAATTAATCTGTCAGCATAAGTTACAAACAAAAGTAGACTCAAAAGGCATCCTTAGAAAATACCCCAACCTGTTTAACCCAACATTCATTAAAATAGTCTCCTTTTACCACTATATAAAACCCCTTCATCAACCTTCGTACCATTGCCGGTAATCTCCAAGTGTAGTACCTCGCAGTTAGTTCTGTGCAGCTTTGGGCGTGGCCTAACTGATTGGCAGGGGAAAAACTAGTTTGAGTGACAGGCATGCTAATTTCCGCACTAGAGTGACAGGCATGCAAATTGCCACAGTCTTGATACTGTGTAGAGTACGTAAATCACTACACAAAGTCCAAAGAATAAAACAAAAATAATAACACTCCCAAAACAAAAGTAATAAGTGAAACTGGCATTAATCGCTAAAATAATAATGCAAATTTCCACATTCTGCATACTGTGTAAATGACTACATCACAAAATAAGTAAATAACTAACAAAGTCCAAAAGAATAAAATGCTCCCAAAACAAAAATAATAAAGCTGTCCCGGTCTTACGTTTGCCTGTAACCTACTAGGCATCAGCATCTGAAGCCGGCAGTAAGCGCAAAAATAATAAAACGGTCCCGGTCACATGTTTGACTAAAAATAAATGGCATGGTTTGTGTGTTGCATATTCATATGGATTCTGTCATTATTACATTGTTATTAAATCTTAACTATTTTTTCATGAATTCAATAAACGGTACAATTCAAAGAAATCTTTGTATGCATTGGTATAATTTGAGTACTTCAACCTATTCAGACTGCATCTTTGCGACTATTGAAGTCTGTGAAAATCTAAAGTTTTGTGACTATTAAAGTCTGTGAATAGTTTGTTTTAGTTGCGTGAATAGACGGGTTTTGTGACTATTAAAGTCTGTGAATAGTTTGTTTTAGTTGTGTGAATAGACGTGTTTTTCTGACTTAAAAACACAGTATGATTCAACTAAACAACTACATAGTTGTATGCTTTGAATATTCATACCGATGCTGCCTTGCCACAGCAGTGGTGATGTGAATATTCATGCGGGTGCGAGGTCCGTGCGGCTGGAGGCGTGTTTGGGGCGGGATTTGCTACGGCGCTTCCTGTGAGGTACTACACTTGGTGATTACCCCATTGCCAACATGACAGGGTAGTGCCCAGCCCTTCATTGGAAGCAATGGAGTACTGGCAGAAACCAAATTGTAGATACCAAGATGAGTGCCAGTTTGTTTATGAAGTGTATGGTGATTTTGATAGTTTCATTTGGGTGTTTGAAAATGCACATAATCAACACCAAGTTAATCAAGGACAGTCTGAGGTTTTTAACTCCTCTTGTGAGGTGTTCAGCAAATGTAGATAGTTAGAATTATGATGTGAACGCTTCTATTTTAATCTTTTAAACTGACTCCTGAAGCTTATAGAAAGGTATTCCGAGAACACTGAAAGAAGAAAGATGACAGTGTGAGTAATTATGTTGCAGAAATATGGGCTTTCATAAGTTGGTGAGTAGATGTAAAGTCACTATATCTGAATTGCTAGGAGACCTTTTGATAATGAGGCAAACATTCAATACTTTGCTTCAGGATAAGAGAATCTGTTTATCATTTAAGAAGTGGGCAGTGCTAAAGAAATGGGAAAAATGTGTGACCATAGTCTAGTCGGAATGCCACAACTGCATAAGAAGGGATAACAAGCACCACATGTGGGTATAAGGAAATTAATGGGTATAGTTTAAACTCTGACAAAAGGTTGCAAAAGAAAAAAGGGAACTCACTGACTCAAGTACACTAGAGGATCTTGAGGTAAAATGTTTCCAGTTTTAATCAGATGGGGCATGTAAAATCATTTGTATGCACAGTGACATATGTTACGTAATAAGCATGCTAGTAGGACTTCCAAGATGGCTGCACACTGACTAACAGCCTAATTCTGTCTTTCCCAGTGTGAAAACAGAAACTCAGCAGATAAAGCCAGTGGACTTGTATCTCCTGGGTAAATTTCAGTAACCGGCTAGTAAGTGGACTGCCTGGATGACAGGAAAACAGATATACAGAGGACCCTTTGGTAAGGAAAACACACTGACTGGGAAGAGTATTGCAGCTGTTCAGCAAAAAGCAGTGCAAGCACCAGACATGACTTTCAGTAACCTATAGGAAAGTATAAGACAGTTGCACTCAGACCTGATTAAAATAAATGAAACACTGGTGGGGTGTATCAACTCAAATAAAATGGAAGAAGCTTTAAACAGATATTCAGATGATGTGATACAACTGCAAAAATCAGAGGTTGAAATGAAGAAAAGGCTAGCTGGATATGAGACTGTTCAAGATGAGATGTTTCAAAAAATAATAGAATTATAGGACAGAGCATGTTCAGAAAACCTGAGATTTTCTTCTAGCTTGAAGGAACAAACTGTATTAATTTACGAAAGCACAAATACGCAACTGGACTGGTATTCCACAGCAAGAGTTGTTAATTGAAAGACCATATTGTGTGTATGCTCCAAACTTGGCTATGAGAAAGTAACTTGGACCCTTTAGTAGTAAAGATGCAATCCTACCAGCAGAAGGAGTTGATTTTGACAAAATTGTGGCAGAAGGACAAAGTACTAAAAGTGGGAGACAGCAGAGTGTGAAGAATGATTACTTCTCTTCTGCCTGGTGTACAGTGAGTAAATTTATTCCACTCTTCGGAGATGTTGAGAAGCAGGCATGAGATTCAAACTGCTGTACACAGCTATCTTCAAACTATTTTTTCCTGCAGAGACAAAATCATTTTTTGATGCAGTACAAGCTAAGGAGGAAATACAGGTTTATCCAACAAAAAGTGAGCTATAAAACAGAACAAGATCTTGCTTCTCATTCTTCTCTTAATAAAGACCACAAAGAGAGTATATCAGTGAAATGTTTTCCAGTGTGTCAATGTAAAATGCTTGAGAAGGAAAAAAAAGCACAACAAGTTGACTAAAAGGATTTGAGAGTACATTGGAAGTGAAACAGGGGCAGGATCTGGGACATTGAGATGAACAGGAATAAAACCAGTAACTTGGAAATTGACAAATGTGGGATTACAAAGCAATAATTTTACTTATGAAACATGGCAGAACAAGAAAAACTGGAAATAATGGACTTTTTTGACTTGTTAAACTTGTAGAGGACTCTAAAGCATAGGCCCTACTACATGTCATTAATGTACAGAAAATTACTTAGGAGAAGAGGAGGGAGAAAGTTAAATGTAAGTAAAACTATTTACTTCTGAATAGCAATATTTTTATAGTGCATGATTTTCTTTGCATGCTGTAAAGTTTTCTCAGTTTTACGTTTAAGTGTAATGGGGATACAATTGTAAACAGGTGTTCCTGTTTATTTTTTTCTTCTTTTTCCCTTCTTCTCTCTTTTCCTACTTGTCCAATTTTAAGAAATGTAGGCACTGGGGGTGTAAAAAAAAAAGCCTGGTCAAAAGAGCATGACAAAAGAAAAAAATGTACTTTTATCATTCTTGCGTCGAGGATGTCTGGATTAAGTCTTTTAGATTGATCTGGTAACAAGTTTTAAGAGAAAGCAAGTACATGAAAAAGAACATTGAATATTATAAAACTTTTTTCTAGCAAATAAATGTATGCTTAGTAACAGCTCGATATCTGCTCCTTAATGTCTCCATGGGGACAATCTGATAAAGAGAAATGGCTAGGGGATAATGTTTTCTCAAAGCATTAAAGTGTTTTCACAGCTGGGAGAGCTATAAAGATAACCCAAGACTAGACAGCACTTAGTAGAAGCACAAGGCTGTAGCATGTGTCATATTATGGATAACCTTTAATCAGATATTGTCATGTATTCCTCAACATGTGGGTTTGGATATGATCCTTGGATCCACCTTGGCTGCTTTCTATAGCTCTAGGATCTGATTCTTGACTTTCTAATTTACCCATAATACCTCATTCACCCAAAATACCTCTGATTTCATTTGCTGCTTGTTGAAGATGCACCAGGATTAGGAATCTCTCAACCTCCTTGTATGTTTAGTGAGTGTTAGCTTCTTTTGCAGAGTTTATTTCTGTTAAAAAGTTCTCTTCCTTACCTTCTGACTAATATATTAATTAAAAGCTTTTATTGGTTCTTAGTCTTTTCATTATGAGTATACTACTTATTACCATAGTTTTTATTTTCTTTTTTTCTTTCCTTTTCTAAAAAATATATATAGTTTATTTAAAATAGCCAGCATGTCTGACAAACCAGCTGATTTCAAAAAAATGCACTTCCTGTGGGCACAAGATTCGTCAGTCTGATAACCAACAGGGCGTGCATTTACTGTCTTGGCCCGGTGCACATAGAATCACCCTGCTCGATTTGTGCTGGGTTTAGCCAGTGTGCCCTTAGTGATAGGAGAATTAAACTAATTTTGAAGGGTCTTTTACCATCTTCTGCCTCTTCCTTAAGGGCTGAAACCCCCACCAAGAAAACTAGTGTGTCCCAGGAACACAGAAAGCGTTCCATGGACAAGACTTCTCAGACCGCTGAACCTCATAAAAAGGTTCCCAAACAATTGGATCCTAAGTCTTCATATCCTACATGTTCGGAGACCTCTCCTCCTTGGTCCCATGCTCCATGGTTCTCACCAGAGCCGGTCTTCCCAAGTCTCAGATTGCCCTTTCTCCAGCAATCTCCTAAAAGGACTTCTAGACCACTTCATCATCAACCAGGTTTTCCCATAGTCTTTCGGATACTGAGGTCAATAGAATGATGAGGAAATTTCTTAGGACACAAATCCAAGTAGGGGTTTTGCCAGCTCCATCCCTCATCGGATCCATGAGCCACAATTCTGCCTCTCTCCTAGTTGCTCCTCCTCCCACCCAATCAACTGCTTCAGAGTCCTCAGATCCTGAATGTCAAGATGTCGGACCCGACATTACCTGTTACTTTGACTCTAACCATCTTCCTTACCCGCTTTGCTTTGACTGTGTTGGAGTGGGATGACTGTCGGAGCCATAGCCTCAATATCAAATCTTAGGGGTTGACTTCGACACCGAAGATTTCGGACCGTTGCTTCCCCTCGGAGTCTTGGTATCTGATAGCTCAGCACTGACTCTCCCCTCAGAGCAGTGGACATCTGGGCTTGGGGGTGGGGGGGGGGTTGTCTGCTCCAAGAGACTTAGCTCTGGTGGGATTGCCTTCAACATCCCCAGGTCTTTCCGCCTTTGAGGTGGTTGAGAGGTTCTCTCTCTGCTCAGGGTAGCCCCGACTCTCACATCTTCAGATTTGTATCCTTGGATCCTGTGCCTGAGTCCACTCTTCTACCTCTTCCAGGACAGCCAACCCAGAAGAGCTTCCAGTCTGTTCCACCTTTCTAACTCCTAACCTCTTCAGATACTTCCCAGAAACATCCCACTGAGGAGGTCAATCACAAGAGAAAGTGCAAGAGGAGGCATTTGGACTCTCCTTAAGAATCTGTCACAGGGGATACCGATTTTGATGACTGGGAAGGGTCCTCAGGATCGCCACCAGACGACATCTCATTTGGCAATATTCTTGAAATCTTTTGCAAGAAAGATGGTTGGTCTGCCCACAATCCTATCCAAGAGGAATTGGTGTTTTTGGAAGGTTTCGGGTCTGTTCCATCTACATCTTGGGTGTCCCCGCCTCATGAATGACCTTGTTGATCTTTTCTCCTGCAGGGCATGGAAAGAGCCAGGCACTGTGGTACCCATTCCTAAGTGCCCTGATAAAATCCTTAGTGCCCATACAGACAGTCCACACTGGATAAGGGTATCCCCGTAGATGCCAAGGTTGTTGAAGCAGTCACCAAGAAGGAGATATCTGAGCAAAGCTTCATTGTCCATCCCTCTAACAGGGGAGTCTCTGGCTTTGGACAGGTTTGGCGAGCGGGTTTAAGCTTAGGTGACCTTTGCATTGTGATTGCTGAACTACCTTGTACACTTCACCTGACTACAGAAGGACTTGGTCAAGGAACTCTCTAGCTCTGTCTCCGAGTCCATGTCTGCTGAGGAACAGGAAACTTTTACCTCCAGAATGGCCACCCAACAATCTATATCAGATGCGTCCATGAGGCTAATCTCACACGCTGCGGATGGTACCTCAAGGGCTGCTGGTTCTGGCATTGCCATAAGGTGTCATGCCTGGATGCAGCATTGTGACCTCAAAGAACCTTTCAAGGTGTCCTTCATCAATGCTCCTTTTGATACCTTGTCTTTGTTTGTCCTCACAGTTAGAGAGTCTATCTCCTGTAGTGCGAAAGATGGAACGACCTTGTCTGAAATCTAGGTCTGTACCCCACAGAGACCTTTCCCCAGGAACCAGCATGATGGTAAAAAGATGTGGTTCAAAAAGTCACAAGATCCTTTTTCAGGAATCACAGGGAGATTTTTCTGCCAGAGGCAGATGGAAAAACAACTGCAGTGGTAAATGCTGCCCACAAGGCAGGGAGGTCCACAAAGTCAAGGATTTTACGATTCATTCTTGGATAGATCTTTCCAGCACTCCTGAGAGGTTGCCAGACTGTCCTCCTCTGGCAGCAGTCGGTGGGGGTGCTTATCCTTGCACCCTGATGCCTGGTCAGCCATCACAAACGATTTTTGGGCGCAAAGCATCCTATCCAGATGATACTTCATCCCAATTTTACAACTTCCCAAGCAAAAGAAAATCTCCCTGATGTTCCACCCAATCAGAGGGAAGCAGCAGCTTCTTGGTTAGCACTTTTCAGTAAATTATCTTCAGAGATAATTGCCGGGAGTAAGGGTTTCCAATATTTTGGGGCTTTAACAGAAGTTATGAGGGTGAAGTTGACACTAAATTTGTTTGTAAGGATACTAGCTACATCTGTTGGGTCAGAACAGTAGAAATCATTATGAATAACTTCTGAGCAATGTCGAGTAATGTTTTTTTAACATAGCTAAAGGAGGACAGTACTGTCATGCAAATACACTTTCTGTAACAGTAGATACTCCATTGATCACTTCTGCAGTAGCTTAAGCTATATGGGCTGTATCTTGCAAATTATATAGCAGACAGCCGGCTTTAGGGCACCTTCCACGAAACTAAACATTTAGTCAGCTCAAGCTGAACCGACGGTCAGTTTTGGGCGTTAAATCCTTAAGAACTTTTATGTGAAGAGAGAGGGAGGCTAAGCCAGAGAGGACATTCCTAGAGAAAAAAAAAATACTTCACCATGGCAAAAAGTGGCTGCTTAAGCTCAGAGCTCTGGAAAAAAGGTCAAGAAAAAAGTAATCAACCAGTTTCAAGTGAAAAAAACAACAACAAAACCCAAACAGTGAAGGATAAAGAGAAAAGTGGGTAACAGCTGGCACATTTTAAAGCAGCCCCACAGAAAGAACAGCTTTGTAAACTGTTCCAAAGGCTGATGCCAGTCGCTGAGCATGTAGGCCTAATGAGAAAACAATAGGCAAGTGACAAAGAGAAGGGAATAAGCTGAAAAAAAAACTCATGGTTTGGAAGATGACAGAGAAGCACTGAGATCAGAGGTGCAACAACTCAGTAGAAGGGTGGGACAGTTAGGAAAAAAGCTATAAAGGCAAACATGAAAAATGGATTCTAGCGGTAGGGATATAATACAGCTATCAGAACATGTCTAGGGTTGCCACCTTTTCAAATGGCCAAAGTGGGACTTTTTCTGTACAAACATCAGATTTTACAGGCCGACACATACCCACAGTCAGTACAAAGGATAGAACTTAACTTTTTTGCATAAATAAAAGTTTATTCTTGTAGCATTTTAGTTGCTTATTCTGTTTCTTATAACATTTAGGTATTTTAGATATTGAATAACTGTTTTATGTAACTATTACGTAAAATATAGGAAATAATTTTGTCCTACAATCTCAGGACATTTGCCATTTTTAAAAATTTTTGTCAGAACACAACTGCCCAAAGTTGGGACAGGTGGCAACCCTAAACACGTCTTGCATAAAGAACCAGAAATAATGCTGCTGGACTTGCTGAAAACAAGACTTCACTAACCCGGATTATAACAACAGGGTTTCTGTGAACAGTTCTGGAAAGGTAACAGTGTTCTCAGGGTTTATGGGGCCTTGAAATTTTGCCAGGTTATCACTTAATACCAGGAGGTTAACCTTAGACTAGTTCCTGAATATTCCAGGTTTAGCTGGGGGTCCAGGTTTTATTTTTACTTCAGAGGAGGCATTACAGTAGGGGGTGTGCAGTGCTGTCCCATATTAGTGAGGACCAGATCCATTATGGTTGCATCCCAGGTTGGTGTATTGATATGTGCAGAGAGTTTGTGTTTACAAAACCCAGGAATCTCTATGTGCCTGTACGTTTGGTGTCGTATAGGATTTCCAGTTAATAGTGGGGTAATTAAAGTCACCCATGAGTATGGTACTGGATTGGATGGTTAGTGTTTCTAATAAGTTTAAATACATGGTATGGGTTTCCTGGGTCATAGAGGGGGACCTATGGCTTGCAAGGAAGTGTTGTTGTATTTTGCCTATTGTAATTTGAACATGGGGCAGCTCAAGTGCATTTTTCTGTTGGATCAACCCTGAAGTATATTTATTTGTGATGTAAATAGAGACACCTCCACCTTTAATCCCTGCCTGTGAAGTAGGTGGTCTAAATATATGGAAGGCATTATAACCTTGCACTGTTGGTGTGCTATCCGTGTCTTTAGGTCTGAGTGACCGTCACAGATGTCAGCATTCTCTAGGGTGAAGAGAGCTACTAGGGAGTGGAGTTTTTTGTTTTGACTCTTAGCATTGAGCAGTAATACCTTTAGATTTTCTTGGTTGTGATTTCCTATGTCACACGTACTTTCAATTTAACATTGTCTTCCCCCATAGTGCCTTTTTTAGGCAGTGCTGTAGCTAATATTCAAAAGCCTAGAGGGAAGAGGTGCAGGCCATCCCTGGCAAAGCTGCATGGTCTGTTGACCTTCTCCTAGCGTGAATATAGTGGCGTATCCTAGTCTGTGATAAACCGCTGACTGTGACTTTCTCCTTACTTGGCCTGGTGAGAGGGGTATCATTGTGTCTCACAATGGAGTCTCCAATGACTAGAATGTTGGATGGTGTGATGGCTTGCATTATGGGCTTAGAGGTAGTGGCTCCATGATATGTACCTCTCTGTTGTTGTAGGTGTTGTTTTGAAAGAGCACATTTGGTGCTGCTGAGGGTATTTGCTGTGTGTACTTCATCTAGGAGGTCTTTGTGGTTTAGTAAGGCTACATTTAAGTGCCTCAGCATATGTGGGTCGATATGTCAACTTTGAATTCTGTGTGATGGGTGCAGTGTGCGTACTGCTGAAAGCCTTATTGTCATTAGGCATACTGTTATGTGAGACCTTTGTCTCCAGTGACATTGCGTAAGTACATCTCTCACATACCATATCAGTTTGTTTGAGAATTAACTGGCTGTCAGTAGACATGAGGCAATTTCTATATTGCCTCAGGATGCCCATATCCGCCAAGCTTGTAACAGAGAAAATGGGAAAGTTTATATCTATGGCAACAGACTCTTTTTTTTTTTTTTTTTTATTAGACAGTTGGAGTGAGAATATCAATCAGTGTCAAGAGTATCCAATTTGCAACTATGGGGACAGTGCATGTCACTGCAAACTAGTTGTCCTGTGTGCAACTAGGTACTGGAGAAATTTTAGTCATGCATTTACAGGAAAAGTGTCACTCAAGGTGTCTGAGTCGGTGCAGAGCACTGCCAAACACTTGAAGGGAAACTGATAGACCCTGAAAATTTAAGGATGAAGTATTTAGGCAGAAATTCTGAAGTTAGAAACAAACCAGGCAGTACTTACTGAAAACAAAATTGGCTTGTCAAGAATAATAAAAAGAAGGGAGTCACATGAATGGCTACTGCCTGGTTACTGCTAATGCTGGTCTCACCACAGCTTCACTCTGCTGGGATACAATGCACCTTTGCTTCATCTCTCACCAGACGCAAAATGTTAGCACCAATCCCAAGAAGAGAAGCAGGCCACGGACTGTTTGGTGATCCACAGTCTTGACCCAGATGATGCAAAGGTCTGTAGGCTTTTGTTTTACCTTTTCCTGATAGATGCCTCGAATAGCAACCAGACCAATCAGAAACGTTAAGCACAGATACTCACTGTCTAACCAGAAACGGTCCGGAATCAGTTCACTCTGCTTCTTCTTTCATCAGGATCAGAACAGCAGTTTTTAGGCTTTCTGATGTTGAGCAGTGTCCAGTAAATAATGTCCTTCTCTCACCAGGAGAAAACAGAAGCACTAATCCCAAGACGACTACTGAGAGGCAGAATGTGGGCTCTCCAGTAACTGGTGGTGGTGTAATAGATGTTTAAAGGTAGGATGAAAAAATGGGTTAATAGCCTAAACACTGCAGTATGCACTAAGCAGTTAGATATGAAAGAGAGTAACTTGGGATGTTATGTAGTCCAATCTCGCCTACATTCTTACCCGTGGGTTCGGAGCCGAATATCGGCTCTGACTCGGCCAAACTTTTCTAGCTTGAAGTCTTCTATTGGCTGGGCTAAGAAGGTATCCCATGCTGCACTGCTCCATATCCCCAGATCTCGTTTGCCGCTCGTGTAGCTCGGACGTGGTCTTGCTCTTGGCTGTGGCTAAGTACCTTTTTTCTTCTTCTTGAGAGAATTTGTTACAAACAAAAGCTATTTTAATAGCTATTTCTATTTGGTGTTTTTTGGGTATAATCTGTAGTGTGATTGTTTTTTGTGTGGTATCCCACTAGCTGTTCCAGCGGGCTAGGCCCGTTTCAGTTAGAGGACCTAGTCTGTCCCCTTACTTGTCCCTGTGTTGTTTTTTGCTATCTAAAACCATTTGAATTAGAGGTTTTAATGTCTGTCTTCCTTGTTCTGTATGCGAGTTTGGTCTAAAAACGTTTTAGTTAGAGGTTTTTAGCCCTAGTCGTCTTAGTGTGTGTCCCTTCTGAGGATTGTGTGTGCTGCTGTTTGTGGAAAAATTTGTTCCCGCGCTTAGTGTGGTGTTTTGTGTGCCTGTAGTTGTTTTTCCAGTCAGGCAGTGACTTGCTTGGATGGACATTCAATATGCGTTTATTGTCTGGGAGCAATCCACCCGCAAGAGTCCTGCAGCTTCTGCCATGCTTTTAGTCCCAGGGTGCTCCAAGAAAGAAAGAATAAGTTAATTCTGAAGGGACTCTTGAAACCCTCATTCGAAGAGACCATGGATCCTGCTTCCAGTTCAAAATCAAAATCCACAAAATCAAAAAAGAGATCTCCGGCTCCTTCAGTCTCCTCGGAGCCACCAGAGAAAGTAATGAAACAAGCTTCAACCTCCTTGGCTCCCACTGTCCTCAGGGCCACAGGAAGTGTTCGTGTTGATGGAACCGGCGTCGGCTCCAATTATATTGGAACCTCTTCGGAGCCGATCGCCCAGTAGTAGACCAGTGTCACCTGAGAGGAGATCCCGATTTCCCTCCCTGTCCTCCAAATCCTCCAGGACACTTTCAGATGTGGATGTCGATAGTGTGGTGCAGAGGCTCCTTCAATCACCGGTTTTGGCTAAATTGTTCTTCGCTCCGTCCCAGTCGGCTCTGGAGCCCATCCCGATACCTTCTTTGATTATTCCTCCTCTGAGCGCATTTCTGTCTTCATAGCCGGAATGCTCCGCTCCATGTGATGTTCCTAGGTTGGTTCCGATGGCCCCTCCAGGCTCATCGGTGCCGACATCAGCTCCGACCCCGTCTGCGCCATCCACGGGGTTCGGGACTCTGTATTCTTCCGTCGAGCCTGAGGGGTGCCTCGGCTCATGGAACCCCGGCTCCTGTCATGATCTCGGAGGCTGGCCAGTCCTCGGACTCGGCGGGGGGGGGGGCAGCCTTTGAGGCCATGCGGAGTGTGCTGGCCAGATCTTCAGCCACATCATGCGGGTCGGTCATTCTGTCCCCTACCACTCTGGCGAGAGCCTCTGATCACCACCTATCTGTAGGCAGCGGAGCCCCAAGGCCTAGGGTTACCCCCATGAGTGGTCCTCAAGTTTCTGAGGGCCCCTCAGAGTTTTTGCCTGAGAAAGAAAATGTGCAAGAGGAAGCACATAGACTCCCAGGATGAGTCTCTCACCTCAGATACTGACCTCGAGGAATTGGAGGGGTCCCCCAAGTCATCCTCTGATGATGTTTCTTTCTCCGACATCCTGGAGATATTGAAACAAAGAGGTGACGCTGTTCAAAGCCCCCTTCGAGGAGGAGTCGGTCTTCCTGAAGGCCTTTGGTGCTCAGCCCTCCGCCTCCTGGGTGTCCCCACCCTTCGAGCTCCTGGATTTAATTTGTCGGAGGGTGTGGGAGAACCCCGATTCTGTGAAACCCATACCCAGGAGACCCAATAAATTTCTGTCTGCTCCCACGGGTAAGGAGTTTTTGTCCAAAGGAGTCCCTGTGGATGCCATGGTGGTGACGGCGGCCACTCAGAAGGAATTAGCCGAGACTTCTTCCTCCGTCCATCCTCCTAACAAGGAGTTTAGGACCATGGACCGGTATGGGAAGCGTACCCTCTCGTCAGCAACCTTTACCTTACGGTCGCTCAACTACCTGTCTTATTTCACTCTGCTCCAGAGAGATCTCCTCAAGGAGTTAGGAGATACTATTGCAGGTAACATTCCTGAGGCGGTGGCCCAGACAGTTAATGCCCAGGTGTCTACCCTCAATTCCATCGTTAACTCCTCCATGCGGCTCATTTCATATGCAGCCGAGGGAGTGAGTAGGGCAGAAAGCTTAGGAGTCGCCCTTAGGAGGCAAGCCTTGATGCGCCTTTGTCATTTCGCGGAGGCCTTCAAGTCTTCTTTTACTGGCACCCCCTTTGATGGTTCTTCTTTGTTCGGAACCAAGGTGAAAGACACCCTCACCTGGTGCGAGCAAGAGGGAAAGACTCTGTCTGCTGTAGGGGTCCGTTTTTCCCTTCCCTCTAAGCCTTACCTCAAGGCCCAGAGGGGTGGGAAGATGTGGTTCAAAAAATCACAGAGGTTTTTTCCCGGTGCACAAGGTGAGCCCCCCCCCTCCAGAGGCAAAGGAGGGGGAGGTTATTCAGGGAGGCACTGCCCTAGAGGCAGAGGGGGCCCCCGCAGTTCGGGAGACCGTGGTTCCTTCCACGGCTCTCCCTACCATTGTTTCTGATGGGATACCCGACTGTGCGTTTCCGGAGCCAGTCGGGGGTCGAATATCGTTATACCTGGAAGCCTGGCAAAGCATCACCCAGGACCGATGGGTATTACGAATACTTTCTGGCAGTTATGTCATCCCCTTTTCGTCAGATCCCCCTCCAGTCAGAAAAATCCCGGATGTTCCACTCAGTCAAAGGGATCACACAGCTTCAGAGGTTTCAAAGCTGCTAGAAAAAGGAGTCATCCAGCATGTCCCCTCAGACCAGATCGGATTAGGGACTTACTCAAGATTCTTTTTGGTGTCGAAAAGAACAGGGGACCTGAGACCCTTATTAGAGCTCAGCCAACTGAACAACTATGTACAGAAGTCCAAGTTCCGTATGGTCACACTACAGTCAATTCTCCCATTGTTGGGAAAAGTAGTATGGATGTGCTCCATCGACCTCAAGGATGCTTACTACCATATCAAAATGGACAGAGCATCCAGGAGTCACCTACGCTTCTGGCTGGGAGCCAGTCATTTTCAGTTTCGAGCCCTGCCCTTTGGTTTCACCACAGCCCCCAGGGTGTTCACCAAGTGTATGGCGGTGGTGACAGCTCACTTGAGACGTCAAGGATTCCACGTGTTTCCGTATCTGGACGACTGGCTCCTCACCGCCCCCACCAGGCATCTACCAATCCAAACCAGGGACGCTACCGTCACTCTCTGTCAACAGATGGGCATAACACTGAACTGGGAAAAAATCTGCCTTGTTGCCCTCAGCGTGTCATTTTTATAGGTGCAGAGCTAGACACCATTCAGATGCGAGCCTTTCTACTGCAGGAAAGAATCAGAGTCTTACAGCAACAGGTGCACGCCCTGCTACCCCTGAGGAAAGCAAGGGCAAGATGGGTTCTCCAACTCCTGGGGACTATGGCAGCAACAATTATGTTAGCCCCTCTAGCGAGAATGCACATGAGGCTCCTTCAGTGGCTCCTCTTTGCTCAGTGGTCTCTCCAGAGACTTCCACTTTCCCACCCTATTTTGCTCACAGACAGATGCAAACAGGGTCTCAGTTGGTGGCTTTGCACCAACAATCTGGCCAGGGGAAAACCCTTCGTTCCACCACCCCCTGTTGCCACAGTGACCACGGATGCCTCCCAGATGAGGTGGGGGTCATTATCTTGGCAGGACAGTCCAAGGCACGTGGCAAGATCCCGAGATACATCTGCATATCAACGTCCTAGAGATGAGAGCGGTGCTACTTGCGTTGCAGGCACTTCAGAGCTTTCTACCTCTCAGGACTATCGCAGTACACTCAGACAATACGTCAGTGGTGTGGTATCTGAACAAGCAGGGAGGAACCAGATCATACCCCCTGTGCAGAGAGGCCATACGAGTGTGGCAGTGGGCAGTATCTTCCCAACGGTTTCTGGTGGCAACGCACATTCCGGGGAAGTCCAACGTGATAGCAGACAGGCTAAGCAGAGCTATTCTGATGCCTTACGAGTGGTCTCTGAATCGTCTAGTTGCAGAATGAATCTTCAGCAAATGGGGTCAGCCTTGCTGTGACCTTTTTGCCAGCCCTCTCAATGCCAAATGCAGCAGCTACTTCATGCTGATCCCCCCACAGGGGGAGTCGCCCAGGGACGCTCTAGTCCACGATTGGCCCTCTGGTCTGATTTATGCTTTTCCTCCATTGCCCTTGCTATCAAAAGTGATTCATAACACGCAATCCTCGGGAAGCAGAATGATTCTAATTGCCCCACACTGACCTTGTCAAGTCTGGTTCCCCTTTCTCCATCCCTACATTGTGGACACACCTTGGACTCTGGACCCACAACCAGACTTACTGACACACATGTCGGGATAGTTCCACCCCTCTCTGCGGACCCTCTGGTTGACAGCCTGGCTACTACACTTCCGTCGTTAGTTAGGCTTCATCATTTTTCACCTGAGGTAGTTCATATTTTATCTTCCTCTCATAAGTCCTCTACTAGGAAGATTTATTCCAGCAAATGGAAGAGGTTTTCTATTTGGGCTCATACCCAAGGAATTGACCCTTACATAGCTCCAGTTGCTTCCGTCTTGGAGTTTTTGTCTATGCTTTTCCAGCAGGGCTCAGCGTCCGCTACCATTAAAGTTCAATTGGCAGCAATTTCTAATTTTCATGTTGCTAATAAGCCTAGTCTGATGGCTCACAGACTCTGTAAGGCTTTCCTGAAGGGCACTCTGTTACTCCGTCCTCCTGTCTCAGAACTGATCATGCCCTGGGATCTAAATTTTGTTCTGCAAGCCCATACTTCACCACACTTTGAGCCTGCAGCTACCTGTAACTTAAAATTCTTGACCTGGAAAACTGCCTTTTTAATAGCCATCACATCAGCCAGACGCGTTTCAGAAATTCAAGCTCTTTCTATCAAACCTCCATACTTGAGCTTTCATAAGGACAGGATTTCTCTTGGACCAAACCCTTCTTTTCTTCCTAAAGTGGCATCCATATCTAATCTTAATCAATCTGTTGAGTTGCCAGTGTTTTTTCCCCATTTTTCAAACAAGGCAGAATTTAAATTTCATCAGTTGGATGTACACAGACAGTTACGTTTCTATCTGCACAGGACCAAAGATCTCCGAAAATCTGATCAGCTGTTTGTCTCCTTTTCGGAAAACAGAATTGGGTCCCCTGTCTCCAGAATCACCCTATCCAGATGGATATCAAATTGCATCTCTTTCATTTATTCCTCAGGGGGTAAAGACTTACCGTTTCCAGTCAAGGTTCACTCTGCTCGGGCTGTATCCACATCTACAGCCTATCAGGCCAGATTGTCTATGGATGATACTTGTGCTGCAGCTACCTGGGCATCTCCTCACACCTTTGTTACTCATTACAAGCTGGACGTGGTATCTAGGGGCAGGTCTTCCTTTGGTTCCACAGTACTCAGGAGTATCTTCCTCTGAGCCTCCCAGGATGTAGGTGCTGGGGACGCTGTCCCACGGGTAAGAATGTAGGCGAGATTGGACTACATAACATCAAGAAGTTATGTACTCACCATAACGTTCGATGTATGCAGTCCATCTTGCCTCACATTCTTACTTACCCTCCCACCTTCCCCCTTCCTGGAGGATCTGGAGGTTAGGTCTGTTTTTTTAGAGCTCCCTTCACCTTTAGTTTATTCCTCTTTACTTGGATGTTGTTCTGCATGGGGTGTAAGTGTGGTGTTCGCAGCAAACTAGATCTGGGGATATGGAGCAGTGCAGCATGGGATACCTTTTTAACCCAGCCAATAGAAGACTTCCAGCTAGAAAAGTTTGGCCGAGTTGGAGCCGATATTCGGCTCTGAACCCACGGGTAGGAATGTGAGGCGCGATGGACTACATACATCGAACGTTATGGTGAGTACATAACTTCTTGTTTTAGTGGTCTAAGTGGAGAGACACTAACTTTAAAAGAGTAGGATAGACTAAAAGGGGGGTGGGCACTTTTGTATTCCAGGTCTGTGGAATACAGTGGGATGGGTGATAAATTTAAACAGATGAAGGGAAGTGATTTCACAGAATGATAATTTTGTGCTTTTTCACACTAGCCAGTGAAAGGGAAGAGGGAAGGAGATATGTGGTCAAATTAACATATAAGGAGTAAGCAACTAGAAAGACAATTGTGTTTAAGAACACAGCAGCAACAGGGTGGCAGAGTGGGAAAAAATCTAACTCAAAATAGACACAACTATAGACTCTTTCCAAATTTTAATATGCAATTAAAAGCAGAATACAAGTAAAACGCAATGTAAAGAAAAGAAATCACAGTATACAAAATAGAAAAGGGCAATAAAGCAATACAAAATTCAAGAAATCAAAAGCAAACTAACCTTTCCCTCACAGCAAGCTGTGGCAGAGTCTGGGTGGGCTTTTCCAGTATCTGGATGAGCTTTTCCAGGGAAAAAATGGTTCATACTGTCTACCTTGACCTGGCCATGCATTTGACACAATACCCCTCTCAGGCATTGTTGACAAACTCAAGAGGTTAGGTACAAACTCATATGTCACCCGATGGATAGCCAGTTCGCTCACAGAAAGGACCCAGGTAGTTAGAATTGAGGAATCCACCTCTGCAAAGAGGGCAGTCACAAGTGGAGACCCTCAGGGATCAGTCCTTGGACTGCTCGTTTTTGGCATTTACTACTCTGAAGTCAAGGCCAATGTCAGTGGTGTCTGGCTGACTAAATTTGCAGATAATTGCAAATTAGGAGCTGCCTTTGAATTCCACACTGACGCAAATGTTCTCCAGGAGGGGCTGATACAGATAAACCACTGGTGTCAGAGCCATGGACTAAAACGAAAGAAATGTATAATAATATCCTTCAGGAAGTCATCCACCCCAGTAACTGTCATATTGACAACACACCCCTTTATGTTGACGCAGTAGTCAGGGACTTAGGAACACACATACAGAGCAATCTAGCCTTTGACCATCACATGTCTACAGAAGTGAGGAAATTGTTCTGTTACACAACTTATAAACAAAGGTATGGCATCTAAGTCCAAGGGAGTTATTGTCCCACTGTATTCAGTATTCATCAAACCTATCACTGAGTACACTGCCTCCTTTGGTATGTACCTTACCAGGCATATCCAACAATTGGAATGTCCACAGAGGTTCTTCACTAAAAGAATACAGGGCGTAAGTAAAATGTCCTATGCAGACCGCCTCAAGGCTGTACCCTGTATTCTGCCTCCTACAGGCTTTTATGGGGAGATCTATGCCAGGCATACAGGGCATTGTCAGACCCAACTCTGATGGGCCTCCTGCATATCCACAAAACAAACAGCACCCGAATTACCAATTCAAAAGACTTAAACCTTGTCTGTAATATAAATAGAACCTGTTGGAGAGACAGGTATGTATCCCAGAGACGACTACTTCTGTGGAAGAATCTCCCCATCCATTTGAACCCAATTCAAGTAAACCTGGGACAACTGGATGGGGAACAGGAAATTCATCCCTGGTTTGGCACCTGTGTCTCTAATGGACACAGGCAACCTATAAATGGTTCATCTCCCAGGCCTCTGCTTGTAAATGTTTAATCTTCCAAACCTTTGCTTATACTTATCAGGGGTATCAGAACTTGTCAGAGATTTGAGATGCATGGCTAGCCCTAAAAAGGCCCTTGTGGTCATTAGCCTAGTAAACCCCTATGAACTGATTAACAAAACGAATCCAAAGAGATGGTAGAATGGAAGTGCAAGAGGATGACAACCAAGATACATATTAGCCTGCCTGCACAGCTAGAAATTAAAAAAAAGCCAGAGCACTTAAAGCGATACTCTTTAATGCTATGTCTGTGAAACTGCTGAAGGATTATTCAGATTCATGGCATAAAGTAAGAAAAGGGATGGCAGACTTGTTGGTGCTATCGAAAGCCCAGGGAATTCCTGCATGTTTTAAATATCCTACCAGGTCAGCTGCAGCATGGAAAGGAAGTAGACATAGGTTCCACACAAAAGGAGACGCAGAAGCTTTTGTAACACTGTGAAGAGTGAAGGGTGGAACGACATATACAAATAAATTCAACTATCTCACCAGAAATGGACTGGCAGACAAAGTTGTGAAAGCCAGACAGGAGACAGAATCATAAAGGTAACAGAAATTATTTGATGTAGATGCACCTGTGGGGAAAAAGGACTAAACAAAAAAAAAAAGAGTAGAAGTCAGCAAGATAGCTGAGGAGGACAAGACTCTAAGCCAAGCAAGCTACAGAAATGGAGAAAAGAACAAGGAAGAGAAGGGAATGTCAAGGAAAACAAGGGAATATCAAGGGAGTGCGCAAAAAGACCAAGAAGCTAGCCAAGCAGAAATCCAATGTGGGATTCCAAAAGCAATCCCAGTGATAGTGATATGAGATGCAGAAGAACAGATCTTCAAAGAGAAGATGCTGCAGCTGAAGCTACAGGAGATTTAGATGCCCAATGCTTGATGCCAGTGAACATGAGAAGGCTGGACGTCTCAAAGGAGGAGAGAAAAGCAAAATGGAACAGTGGCAGAAAAACTGGATGAGAGGAGGAGGGCATCAAGAACTAGACAGCCCAAAAAATGAGAGACAACGCAAAGGAAAAATGAGTGCATAAACTCAGTGAATTTCAAGGCACACAGGCATTAACTGTTGGCAGCATTACAAAAGAAATGAGAGACTAAAATTCCAAAGTGACAGAACAAAAAGGGAATAAATAACTGTTAAAAGTATTGATGGCAGTTAGTGAACATGCAGTGCTATTCAAAGTTAAGAAGTAATTTTTTAATGTACATGTTCCAGAAGTATTGTTATGTACATAATAAAAGAAAACTGTTGTGCAGGTTGAAACGTCCTCACTAATGTAAGAGGAAGATACAGGTTAAAACAATATAAGCTTTCTCTTTGAAGAGTGGTACCCGAATGAAAAATGGGGTAAGTGGAGGAAGAAATAATTAAGGAAACACCAGTATTAGGTTCAACTGCAATGTATTAGAGTGAAATAGAATGCATGCTACTGTCACAAAGCAAGATCAAATGGAAAGGAGCCAAGTAATGACTATAGAAAGAGGAAGAGATAAAAAGGAGCAAACAATGTATAGTATGAAATCAAGGAGAAATGAAAACCAGCACAGTGCCAAATCCAGAGGCACTCATATTGCAGGCCAGAGGGCGAAACTCCCAGCTCTGTGGGGGTAGCAGTGGGGTAGATGAAGATGAAATGACAGAAGGTCAGGCTCAGTAGGGATACCCCAGAGGGGAGAACTGGGATGGGGGTCAGGGGATAAAACCAAAGACATCTTCTGTCTACACTACTGTATGCATCTCCTATTCTAACCTGCATTAAGAAAACAGACATGAACAAACTAGAATCATGTTACAATAAGATTGCAAAATTCGCCAATAACTCTGCTTTTCGTAGCCATCATTGTCTTGCCCTAAAAGAATTACAGTGGTTAGAACTTCCTCATTTAATTAGTTTCCACCAACTTGTCCTCACCTACAACATCCTAAAAAATCCCCACAAGACTCCAGCCTTGAACCAACTACTTAAACAATACTCAGCAAACCGTCCACTCCGCTCATCCAACAAAACCCTGCTGCACATAACTCAAGCCAACAACACTGCAGGAAAAGCTCTATTTGCTCATACCATAGCAAAGACATGGAATAATCTCCCCCAGAATATCTCCTCAGCTCCATCTATCTCACTGTTCAAAAGATCACTTAAATCACACCTCCTGCATTCCTGGCTCTGTCCTTGCATCACATAAATGCTTTCCTGCTCTACCCAAATACTTCCAACCCACTCTACATCCTGCTTTCTATCTCTATACTACAGTACTAATTTCTCCTCAAAACTGATTTACAGTGCCTTCCTGTGCTCATGCTCACTCCTGCATCAGCAAAGTTTGTCTGATCATGCTATCATATGTGATATTCTGATGATTGTATTGATACAATGTAGTCCTTTCATTAGTTTTATACAAATCACTTCTTCATATTGTTTTTTATATCTTGTATTATAAATAATATTTAGTATTGTGTATATTACCTCCAAACATGTAGCTGTATTAGTGGAGCTTTTCTCCCCGGGACTCCGCTGTAAATGGACCTCCGTCCAGTCGGACTTTCCCAGTTAACAAATGTAAAATAAAATAAAAATAAAATAAATAAATAGAAGGGAATGAACACAGAGTGAAAGTGGTAACCTGGAATGTAGACTGGCTTCACACAGATCAAAAGAAAAAGTACACAGCCGAATAAGTGGGATGCAGTGTGATGTTCTAGTGCTACACAAGACTAAATTAAAAGTAAAAAAGGGAGGGAAGATCATGAGCCCACAGTACTGCAAGGGAGAAAAAGACAATAGGGAGGCACACTTTTCAGAAAGGGATTACATGGAGGAGGAAATCACTGGAGGGGGGACTTCAGTGTCACACTTGATCCCAAGAAAGACGGGCTGTTTAGCAAAAGAGAATACAGCATAAACATGAAAGAGATTCAGAAAGATATATGAAAGAAGGTGAGAGGAAGGCTGTATTAAGGGAAGAGCAGTGAGCGACACTCTGAAAAGTGGTACCTTACATTTACCAGTAACTACATGATTCAGGCTAGCAAACTGAACAGGATACTAAGGAAAGAGGTAACTCTAAAAAGGGTGGAGGAGACTGAAATACATGAGAGGTACATAACAGACTATGCAGCAGTTTCAATCATAATAAGGGCAGAGACGTTACAAGTGGTTTGGGATGAGAGGGACAAGCTACAGGCAGAAAAATCAGGAAAGGAAGCAGGAGTCGCAAAAACTGATAGAGGAGAGTAGAACACTATAGACTAGGTAGGATTGAGAAAACACTGGTGAAATGGAATCAGTGTAGAAGTTAAGGGGAAAAGCATGAGACAGGATGGGTAGAAAAGAAGGCAAAATAAGGATGAGACAGAAAACAGAGAGAGAACTGATCAGCATACAGAGAGAATTATGGAAAATTGATATAGACACTGAAGCATTAAGGACAGAGGAACAAGTAAAAGCTGAACTAGAAGGAAATATAACAATTGCAGGAGAATTGGAGCAATGCCACTGGAAGTACTTCTGGTATATAACTAGAGAGGGATCAAAGAAACATCTAGTGAGGACATATAAAAAGGAAAAGGTGAAAGAGGTACCAAGCACTGGGGAAAGAGTATGTGATCTTAGATGAGGATAGCAAGTTTAGGAAAGCTATTAGCAGACTACTACCAAAAATTATACTTGGCACAGGAGATGAAAAAGGACAGCCATTAGTATCCTCTGTGATGTATACCTGTCTCTCCATGTTATTCTCTTGGTGATGTAGAGGACATTTGGATCTCTGGACCAAGTATTTATATTGCCATTTGATTTGCTGATGTGCAGTACGTCCATACGGGCTGGGTCAGAGGATGTCTTGAATTGCAGGCAAAAATCACCTCTTAGTAGTTTGCAAGTGACTAAGTACAGCAATAGGGTTTTGAAACAGTCCATGTGTGGTAAATTATTTAAGCTGAGAATCCTTTTTTTGCAAGGTATCTCTGTGCACATTCCAGCTGTAAAATATGTCTGGACAGATTGCAAAAGAGAGTGTTAAACTTAATGACTGGCCTTTTGAGGACTGAACATTGGGGACAATGACATCCATGGATCTAGAAGTAATCCCTCTGTTAATAAGCTGTCTAGTAAAGAAGAACTTCATCGCCACAGTGGACACATTAGTCGAAGGTTAGGGTGCTATCCATATAAATTTTCAAATCACAAATGATTGGGCCAACTTTTAGAGATGTATCTTCAATGTGGAAGCTACCCAGGGGAGCCTACTTACCAGATGTTACAGTTATGCATTTTTGTGTCATGTAGGTTAATCCACGATTCTGGCACCAGTTATTTGTTTGGGATAGTCCTTCCTGCAGGATGATCAAGTCTTTTGGGGATTCTATAAATACACCCAAGTTGCAGTCATATGCCACCTTTGTCAGCCAGAGTCCTTTAGTATTGGCTTTACCTTCAGAGAAGCAGATGCCAAGCAGGAGAGGTCACAGCTAAGAGCTCTGGAGGACTCCACTGGTGACTGGTCTTTTATTGTAGGTAGCTTCACCTATTTTTATCTCCTGCATTCTATCCATGAGCCAGTTGGTGATTCAGTGGGTGAATTAGGGGTTTATTCCTAGTTTGCTTAACTTTTCTACTATGCCCAATTGCAGGATTGTGTAAAATGCCTTGGCCAGGTTGGGGTATGCAATGAGCACTGTTTTACCTTTATCCATTGCCTTAGTGAGAAGTCCACCAGGTTAATTAAGCATAACTTGCCTTTGATGAATCTGAAATTCCCTATGTCCTTACTGATTAACACCATGATAATCCTTTCCATGGCTTTACCTGAGGCTGGTCAGACTTATGGGTCTGTAATTGCCTGGACCAATTGAAGGTCTTCTCTTATGCATGGGGATGACTGTTGCTGTTCTCCACTCACTAGGTACAAAGCCTGTGCTTAAGCCAAGGTTGAACGGTGTTGTTAAGGGCTTAGCTAGGTCATGCTTCATGCTATTAAGTTTACATCTGGAGACATTGCCAAAGTACTTTTTGAATTTGGTCATATGTGATATGCAGTGCCAGTTTCAGGCATTACTTGTGAGATAGACAGGGGGGTTAACATTTGAGCTGAATTTATCAGCCAGTAGGTTGACTATATATTTCCATCTTCAGTAAAGGTAGTATCATTCACAATCACCTCAGTGCACTGCTGCATTGTCCTCTTGATATTTTGAACAGAACTAAAAAAAGCCTTGTGATTATCTTTAGCTTTAGCTCGGGTGACTACTTTGGCCTCAACTGTGGCTTTAGTGGATTTATCTAGTTGCTTGTTTAATTCAATGACAAGAGCTCTATTATCCTGGGAATTACTCTTCTCATTTTTGGCCAATATTTACTTCCTTCTGTTGTATACTTTGTTGATGTTATAGATCCAGCATGTGGTTTTCTGGGTTTTGTCCTGCTCTTATTTCTGCAGGGAAGAGTTGCATCTCTGCAGTTGTTTACATGCTGGTACAGTTTGGTAGTATATGATTCCACATAAGTAGCAAGGTTTTCAGGGTTTGGTGCAGAAGGGGCCTCTGGCTTCACTTTTACTTCAAATGAGACAGTATTATGGTCAAAACCTAACAAGAAATGATACTCAACAGATGGTATGGGGAAGGACAAGGTCTTAGATGTTGTTTCCTGTACTGGGTAGTCACACAAATTTTTACAGGGCTTTTGCATTGACAAAGTCTAGGAATCTCTGTACTTGTGCATCAGTGGTGGTGTAAGTTACCAGTTAGTAGACTGGTAGTTAAAATCACCTACGGAGATAGTATTGTGATTAATACTGAGACTCCAGCTCTTGTAGATATACACTGTTGCTTTTTTGAGCCATAGAGAGGTTCTGTTAGTAGTCAGTATATGGTAAACGACCTTCCTAATAGTGATTATGACAAGAAAGAAGCTCTAGTGCATTAAAGTTCTTAGCCAGTCTTGACATGAGACTTTCATGGGTGAAGACTGAGAAACTTCCAGTGTTTGTCCCCCTCTGTGAAGGGGCTGGTCTAAAGGTTTGTAAGACATTATAGTCCTGCACAGCTGGACTTCTCTCTGCAACTTTCAACCATATTTCAGACACTACACAGATGTATACGTCTTCCAGGTTAAGGAGAGTGTGTAGGGAGTTCAGTTTATTGTTTATGCTCCTAACATTGATCAACAACACATTCATATTTTCTTTGTTTGTTACATTGATAGGTGTATCTTGTTTAAATTGCATAAAAAAGTCACTGCAAGGATGGAAAATGCCTTTGCTAATATATGAAAACCAAGAGAGGACAGGTGAAGGCCATTTCTGCAGAAAAAGTGAGGTCTGTTGAACATATCCTCTCAGGCTAACAAATATTGGACCACATTGGAATGATGTCAAGAACTAAACAAATTAAAGTTTTTTTGTTCATATTGTGGCATCATTTCACAACATAGAATGCTGTTCAGTGTTAGGCTGATACCTGCCTGGGACATGCAGTTCGGGAGCTCCATCACTTTATAATCCAAGGAGGTATGTCTCAAGTTACCGAGACCCCTATGTACTATGACAGAGTCATACCTGTAAATATTACTCCGATATGACTGATCTGGTGGTTCCTGGCACCAGAAGAACAACTAACTGTCACTCTTTCTTTGCTCAGCCTGGTAAGTGGTACATTTGTATGGTATGGTATGCCTTACAATGGAGTCACAAATTAATATGATTTTTGGTTGGGTAGATATCTACCTTATTGGCTCAGCATTCAAGACTTTGGTGCTCCTTACACTGTGTGAGTGATGGTGCAATTTATGATGTTGCTGAGGGTACTTTGCCTGTGTAATGTCTTAGAAGCCTTTGAGGCTTAAGCATGTTAATCTTAATAACCTGAGTATATAAAGGATTGTGTGTGTTATGTTGGACGGAGTGTGGTGTGTTGCTTAAGATCCTAATGTTTGAGTTGTTAACGTCTGAGATTTTTGGCTCAAATAACATTATATACATGCAACTGTCACACACAGCACTGTGTTTGAGTAATATATAAACGTTAGTCAACATGTGACAATTTCTGCATTGTCTTAGGATACCCTTCTCAATCACGGCTGGCTGTTGAAATTGAGGGGAAAATGCTTGTCCATGGTTTTGACAGGAAAAGACTTAGGGGGCAGGAATTTGCTTTCGGATGCAGTGGTTACGCTTGGCAGATTTGCTACTATGACATATTGTTTTGTTCAGTTTTATATAGTATGATGTTATAAACCATACACATGCACTAAATATGAATAGATAACAGGCAAACATACATTGTTGCCTGTTGGAGAAACAACGTTCTCCAATAGGACATTATTATAAATATATCAGCTGTGAATAAATAAGTCCATCACCTTACTGCAGCACATTTGCTGTAAATTTGGACTGAAATAAAAAAAGAAAATGGCCACTATTTTATTTAACCTCACTAAACATGGCTTTGACATTTACCAAGTATAAAATAAATAAAGTAAAATAAATATAAGGTCACCTAGTAAAAGTAACTGCGGGAGCAGTTACAAGGATTTGCTGTTTTAAACAAAATAGAGAAAAACAGAAGAAAGGATAATGCAGATTTGTGTGTGTGTGTGTGTGTGTGTGTGTGTGTGTGTGTGTGTGTGTGTGTGTGTGAGAAATAGAGTTAGAGCATACAGTCCAGTTGTGTAAAATCTTACCATAATGGTAGATATCCTTGCCTTCACTGCTGCAGTATTCATTACAAATGGGATTCCCTGCCATGAAGCTCATCATCTGGCCAGTTTACCAAAGTTTACCATTGCTTTAAGGTACACTGAACGTCACCTGCACACTCCTTGCATAGGGTAGCACATAAAGGTGACGTTCAGGCGTATCATCCTCAGAACTGATTGCCCCAGTAGGAACAGCAGTCTAAGGCAAACCAAGGAGAACCTGCACATCCAGGAAGGAAAAAAGACCAGGGAGATGGAGGGAGGGAATACTGCAGCGGTAAAGGGCAAGAACATCTGCCATTATGGTAAGATTTTACACAACTGTACTGTCTTTACATTCACCATTGCAGTATTCCTTACAAATGGGAGAGTGCTAAAGCTCAAGAAGAAACTTGGAAGGAGGAAGCAACAGAACCCTCCAAGAAGCCTTGAAGAATGGCAACAACAAAACCAGCTCTAGCTCTGCAGGTACCATCCAACTGGTAATGTTTGGTAAAGGTGTTTACAGAAGTCCAGGTAGCAGCTTCAAGAATAGAATTAGCGTCTAAGGCTTTGAAAAAATCACCAGAAGAAGCCACAGCTTTAGTGGAATGAGCCTTTACAGAGGAAGGAAGGCTCTCGCTATGAAAAGTTTAACAAAAGGAAATAACCTTTGAAATCCAGGTGAAAATAGTTTGCTTGGAAACAGCCAAACCTAAAGACCTAGGATGAAAGCAAACAAGTAACTGGTCCAATTTTCTGATAGCTTTAGTTTTATCCAAATAAAAGTTGAGCTGTCTATTCACTTCTAAGGTATGCAGCACCCTCTCACTGTCAGAATGCAGAGAGGGGGAAAAAGTAGGCAAATTAGTAGACTGATTAAGTGACAACTCATTAACCACCTTGAGATTGAAAGAAGGATTAGTATGCAAGGGCACCCTGTCCTCATGAAATGTCAAAAAAGGTGGACAAGCCATAATGGCTTGCAACTCAGACACCTGTCTGGCAGAAGTAAGAGCTAACAAAAGAACTGTCTTCCAAGAACAATGTTGCAAGGAAACTGAAACAACAGGCTCAAAAGGAGCCTGAGTAAATTTTTCCAGAAAGAAATTAAAATCCCAGGGAGGAGGAACAGATTTCCTGGGAGGTCTGATATTAAAGACGCCTTTAAGAAATTGCTTAGCCTCAAATCTAGAAGCTAACGGGGGAGTTAAAGGCAGACCAGCAGAAAGAGCTGATAAGTGGGCCTTAATAGAAGAATAGGCCAAACCAGCATTGAGCAGCTTACACAAATAAGAGAGAACCAAAGGAACATCCACAGTAAGTGGGTCCAGGTCACAAGAAAGATACCAAATAGAAAACCTCTTCCATTTAGACAAGTAGGATTTCCTAGAAGTAGGTTTCCTGGCCTCCTGCTGGACCTGCAGCACATCCTCAGAAAAAAAGGTGTCCAAGAGGGATCAAAACCTCCCTGTGTCATTTGAAGAGTGGACAGGTGGGGATGGATGAGAGGCCTTTTGTCTTGTGTGAGGAGATTCACCCTGTGAGATAACTTGTGATAATTGCCCTTGGCAAGATGCAGATGTAGAGGGGAACTAGTGCTGTTGCGGTCAGAAGGGAGTCACCAAATTCTTGGGAGCATCCTGTTGTATCTTGAACAGGATTCTCAGAATGAGAGGAAGGGGAGGGAATGCATAAAGAAACATTTTTTCCAAGAAAATGAGATGGGGTCCACTTTTTATACCAGAGGATCTGGGACTCTAGCACAGAACAGAGGAAGTTGTCTCTTCAGAGGGGAGGCAAAGAGATCTACTTGAGGAGTACCCCACTGATGAACAATGTCCAGAAACACATCCCTGTGAAGCATCCATTCATGGGACTGAGTGAAGAACCTGCTCAGATTGTTTGCCACAACATTCTGATATGAAGGAATGTAAACTGCCTGAAGAGTCACTTGATATTGGATAGCCAGATCCCATACCAGAAGTGCCAGCCAGCAAAGACTGTAAGATCTCATACCCCCCTGTTTGTTGTTATACCACACGACCTTGGTATTGTCTGTGAATACCTTGAGAGGCCCTGGAGAGAAGAGAGTATGAAAGGCCTGAAGAGCATAAGAGCCCTCATCTCTTTGATGTTGATGTGCTCCTTCCACTGACGAGATGACCACACTCCCTGAACCCTCAGGGAGCCCCCATCCCACATCTGAAGCATCTGTGAACAGAACCTGGGAGGGAAGAGGAGATTGAAAAGGGAGCCCTGGATTCAGAGACAACTGCTGAATCCACCACAGAAGTTATATCTTGAGGCACAGGAGAAGAGGAACAGGAAAGTCTAGGGGATGTGCATGCTAAAGCCACACAGACTTCAGAAACCACTGGAACTTTCTCATGTGGAGTTTGGCCAGAGGGAGCAGCATGAGAGTTAATGTCTTTGGGGGAGGCAGAGATGCCAGCATTGGTACCATTTGAATCCTGCAACCCAGAAAACCATGATTCTGAGAAGGAGTCTGGGAAGACTTTTTGAAGTTTATTGTGAACCCCAGGCTCCAAAGAAGAGAAATGGTAAAATGCAGATTTTGCAAAAGAACCTCTGGAGAAGATGCCTGAATCAGCAGGTTGTTCAAATAAGGAAAGATTTGGATCCCTTGAAGCCTGCATAAGGCAATTACAGGAGCGAGGCATTTGGTGAATACCCCTGGGATAATAGAAAGGACACAGGGCAAGGCACAGAACTGAAAATGCCAGGAAGCAACAGATAAATGCAAAAATCTCCTGAAAGGAGGATGGATTGAAATATGGAGAATAAGCATCCTTGAGGTCCAGAGATACCAGAAAGGCCTGAGGGAGCAAAATAGGAAAAATGAACTAAAGGGACAACATCCAAAAGGAAGATACCTTCAGGAGAGGTCTAGAATAGGTCTCCAAGTACCTTCTTTTCTGGCCACTAGAAACATTATTGAATACCCCCCGATTTGAGACACAAGCACCTCTTGAATAGTACCCTGAGACAAGAGATCTTGAAGAAACTGTGGGGGAAAAAGGAAGCTGTTCCTGAGGAGGCTGAGGAATGCCCATAAAAGGAGGGCAGGAAATCCAGACCATGAAGTACCCTTGCCGAATGATTGACACAATCCAAGAATCCTGGGTGATTCAGAGCCAAACAGAAAGAGAAAGAGGAATGTGGCTGGGAACAGGTGGATAGTCAGACAGCAACTGATTTGTCAGGAAAGGAAGGCTTAAGAATCCCTGCAGTCTGAGTGGCCTTAGCAGGAGGAGTCTGTTTACTACCCTTTTTACCTTTAGAAGGAGGGCGAGATTGCCTACGAACAAAGGCTGGCTTAGAAGGGTAGTTTTACTGAAATTTAGGTACAGGAGCAACAAAAGTATGCTTAAGCTCCTGTAAAGCCTTCCCCTTGTCCTGAAAAGACTTATATAAACCAGCAGCCACTTCACCAGACAAAAGATTATTGTTCAGAGCAGCATCTATCAACTTAGCCTTAATATCATCAGGCAAAGCTTGAAGCCTAAGCCATGAATAACTCCTCAGAACTCAACCAGTAGCAGCAGCCCTAGAAGATGCATCTGCAGCATCATAACTACATTTGATAGGATGACGGACTACCTGAGAGGAAGTCCCTTGCAAGGAAAGAGCAAAAGATTTACTCTGAGTCTGGAAGCTCAGAAGGAAACTGACAAGCCTGAGAAAGAAGAGCCAATACATACCTAGAGATATGGGTCTGATAATTAATAGCGCTAAAAGTTAGGGTAGCCAAAGTATAAACCTTCTTACTCAGCCTGTCCATGGTTCTACTGTCCTTGTCAGAAGGTAGTAACTTGGACCAAGGAAGCAATTGAGATGGCTTAAAAGAGCCTACAGACATCACAGAGGGGTCGGCAGCAGAGCATTTAAACAAAAAAGAACAATTCTTAGGCACCCTATAAAACCTGTCAGACTTGTTGGGAGTAAGGTCAGAGAATCCGGCACTTTGGAGGCATTGGAAAAAACATCCAATAAAACAGGCAGGACAGGAGGAATGGCCACAGATTTAGGAGATACCATCTGAAGTAACTCATAGTACCTCTTATGGATATCCGAAACCTGGGCACAATCCCACTTAAAAAATTCCATCATCTTAGAGATTGTGTCCCCAAAGGAAGCTTCTTCAGGATTGTCTATAGAGTATGAATCCTCCTCCTCAGACCAGTAGTCTAAAGGAGAAGGAATCTGGGTAGAATAAGCAAGGGAGTTGTCATCAGAATCCACCTCAGAAGAATTCAATTCTCTGGGCCTTTTAGAGAAAGAAGAAGACTAAGGAGGAGCAGGAACTGAAACCCCTTGAGGAGGCCTCAATGTCAGTAAAGCATTAAATAACCCCTGAGTAAAGACCTGCCACTCACTTTGTGGATCCCTAGGAGCAGAAGAAACATGATTAGTTTTCTGTTTCTTTTTTAAAAGGACATCCATCCTAGAAACCTGAGAAGGCCCAAACTCAGGTTGGCATTCCACAACTGCAGTAGGAACCTCTTCCCTAAAGAGAAACTGTGGAACCCTTCTAGACTCCTAGGAAACGGTCCACTGTGGTTCCCTTTGAATGCCCAAAATGGATGCCTGCAAAGCCTCATCGAACCTGCTGCCCACCAGATCTCACCAGCATCCAACCAGATGCGGTAGAAGAATCTGACAAAACAACCGGCTGAGCCACTGGTTTCATAATAACCTCAGTTGAAACTCCTGGCAGAGGCTGGACAGAGGAAGATTCTGGTCTTACATTATGCATCTTCTTCCCTGATGGCTGACCCTCAGGACAGGAAGTTCCATCCATAGTATCTGCAGCAAGAAGCTTAAGATGCTGGTTCTCAAGATACAAGGAAAGGGAAGAAAGCCTACTATGAAGAGTTTTGGGGACAACATCCTGACAAATTGAATAAGACCTATGGTCATGAGCAGCACCTAGACAAAAAAGAAAGTTATTGGGGCGGTCTTTATGGAGAATCAGTCTCCCAGACTGGCATTTACTCTAATTGTTTGACATTAACCCCAGACAGCACAAAAACAGAAAAAGTAGCCAAAAATCCAGCTGGGTACTTATCTGCAACTGTGAGGACTCCAGCAAACAGGAGTAAGCACAGGAATGCCAACAAACAGAAAAATGGTTAAAAAAAAAAAAAAAAAAAAAAATGGATGGAGGTAGCTGACAGTTAAAATAGCGTTCAGACTCGCAGCAAAGAAGTTCTGAAGATGGTATGCCTGAACGTCACCTTTATGCCATACCCTATGCAAGGAGTTTGCAGGTGACGTTCAGCATACCTTAAAGCAATGGTAGACTTTCATAAACTGGCTGGACAGTTGGCCAGGGAATCCCATTTGTAAGGAATTCTGCAGCGGTGAATGTAAGGACATCTCTTAATATCTTTGCTGAAGAACTCAGGGCAAAAATACAGCAATAGGCTTTCTAGCAATATGTGCTATTAAAACAGTGAAATAGTGATGCTTGTTTTTTTCTAATTGATTATAATCCTCAGTGATTTAGCAGAAAGTATAGCATTTTTTTAAGAGAGAGAACAAAAATATGAGGCAAAATCAGAGACATTCGACAAAACTAGGGACAACTGAGAGGCATGAGGTGAGGGAGTTGCAATGCCTTGCACTGTATGAATTTTGTTGCCATTCATTTGATCACAGTGAGGCATCTAACGTGAATTCTGTCAAGAAAATGGCTGTAATTGCTAGGCATATTTATGTGTGTTTGAGGACACATATGCAAGTATGTTTACAACTGTCTGTTCCTGTGTGTGTGTTTTGTGTATGCTTCTGCTGACATTAAACACTTAGAAAACATTACTTATATTGTGGATGTAAAATACTTCCTCTAACAACAAATGCATATAGTTAGGGGTCGCCACAGTGGAACTCCAGTCCGCTAATGATTGGCAGTGGATTTTTATGGTGCCGACTTGCCAGTCTGACGCCCAACCTTCAAAGAAGGCACGCCCATTCACGCACACACCTACCTGCATGTCTTTCAATGTAACTCGACCGTGGGGAGGACATGCAGACTCCACAAGGAAGTCGCTCCAGCCGAAAATCGAATGGGAGAACCTCTTTCTGTGAGGCGACTACGTTAACCACTGCACCACCACAGCCTACAACAGCAAATGCATATGTTAAACCAATTTTAAAACATTAGGCAGAGGAACGACTTTACATCAAAAATATATATAAAAAATAAGTAAACACTGAAAAAAAACAAACAAATATGAAGCAATTTGACAGCTCCTTACCTAAGATGCCCTGCAGCGTGGGTGCTTGTAGACAAAGTAACGAACATTTCAAGTATATAAAGGCCTGACACTGAGAAGTTTATTTCCCCAGTAATCCCAACGTGTCTTCCTTGCACACAAGCTGTCTGGCTAAAGCAAAGTAGCCAGGAGATGTTTACATCATCAATAGATGGAGCAACCATGGATCTGGTTGAATGAGCTCTGGGAGGTTTGGGTAAGGTCATGCCTTATTGAGAACAGATCCAATAAATACAGTCTGTAATCCGTTTAGCTGCAGTGACTTTAAAGACCTTTTAGTGAAAAGGAGGCAAAAAGCAAGCTGGTCTTATTTTCTAATCTTTTCAGTCCTGTGAAGATAAAGGCTTAATGTCTGTGTACATCAAGGAGATGAAGCCGATACTCTCCTTTATTTGAAAAAAATTGGATAGAAGACTGGTCAATTAATGGACTGATTAATATTTTCAGAAAGCACTTTGGATAAAGAAAGGGTTTGTCCATAAAGTAACCCTACCTTTATGAAAAATGATGTAAAGGTTTTTTGAGGAAAGAGCCTGAAGTTCAGATATTCTCTTCACAGAAATAACGGCTACTAAGAAGACTGTTTTCCGTGAAAGGAATTTGGAAATGGGTTTTAGCTGAAGGTTTAAAGGATTTTTGAGTTAGACCTTGTAGCACAAATGTTAGATCCCAAGGAGGTGAAGGATCCTTTATTGGTGGTCATACCTCTTAACCTGCAATCATCAAAAATCCGGACAAGGCATATGAAAAATAGGTACAAATCTGTACACTGATTTACATCTAATTTGCACGCATAATTACGTAACCCCACCCACTCCAATGGAATTGTGGGATGCCAACTTTCAAATGCAAACTGAAGAACAGACAACCGAAATATGGCACCAGAGTCCCCCTGCAGCCATTCTAATGTCCTATTACCTGGCTATTTCGCCACATTTATCATAAACACTAATGTGTGCATACTGCTTTACTTCTACGATGATTTTTTGGATTTGGACTGCTTTACTTCTACAGTGATTATTTGGATTTTCTTTTTACATTTTGCAGCACAACAATGCACAAATACTAACCGACATCTGCTAAACAAAGCAATACTGTCTCACAATGAAAATAGATTTGGCATTAAAACTTCTCTGCCCTTGAAACTCACATTCATTGAAACAGTATTGAAACCCATACCACATCCAAAGAAAATGTATCTGGCCAGTGGTGGATAAAGATTACCTTTGGGCTGTTTTCAATCATTGGCCCCTTGCACACAAAACAAGTAACATACATGTGTTCTTTTCTTTGATACACATTCCTAACTTTATTAAGTTATATTCCTTGTATAATACAGCACACTTGTTAGAGCGTATTTTAAATTTATTGTTTGAACATTTTTCCACTAGGCTGTACTGTAGGCAATGAAAAAAATGCATGAACAAATAATGAGAAAACTGCCCAATTCAGAACATCTCCATCATAAAGGTCTACTTCCACACCCACACTATAAATGGAATGACAGTAATGTAAGCCATAGGCATCTTGAACAACTTCTCTCACTTATTTTCAATTTCAGTTTTTTTTTTTTTTGGGGGGGGGGTGGGGCAAAAGGTAAAAAAAAACAGGGACACGTTTTAAACATTGCTTATATAATTGTGGAAAGTTGCTATTATAGAATGTTGTGTTACCACCATGCATTTCACTGGCAAGTCTTGAACCCAGGACCCTATGCACTACAGTCAGAGAAATAATGGGTAATACAAATTCAGTTCTCACTTCTCACCATAGCTCTCAACTCTTCACAAAAAACCTGGACAAAGCTCACAAGTGGTGGTAGCTAGGGACTTAACAGCAGGGACACATTTTAAACATTGCTTGTATAATTTTGGAAAGTTGCTAGCATAAAATGTGTTACCACCATGCATTTCACTGGCAAGTCTTGAACGCAGGTCCCTGTGCACTACAGTCAGAGCAACATACCACTATGCCAAATCAGTAGTTTCCTGAAAAATAGGAAGACTGAAACTTAATGGCTATCATTTAGAGAATTCAGTTCTCATTTCTCACCATAGCTCTCAACCTCTTAGCACAAAAAACCAGGACAAAGCCAATAATGGGGGAATACAAATTCAGTTCTCACTTCTCACTCACCGTAGCTCTCAACCTCTTAGCACAAATAACCTGGACAAACAAAGCCAATGATGGGGGAATACAAATTCTATTCTCACTTCTCACCATAGCTCTCAACTGTTAGCACAAAAATCTGGACAAAGCTCACAAGTGATGGCTAGGGACTTTAGGCTCTTTTTGCCCTGTACTGAAGGTACAGGGTTTGAGCCTGAATAACTCTAGGTGTATTAACTGGGCGCATACACACACACACACACACACACACGAAACATAAATAAGAGTGCTGCCTTTTCACTGATAATCCCCATTAGAAGAGTGCCGTCCATTCCCGCTCGCATTTGCGCAGTCCAGGCCAACTGGAAATGTGCATGACATGAGCTCCTTGAGCTCACTTCCGACTGGCTGGCAGCCCTGACAGAGCTGAAGTCATCGCGCATGTGATGACGTCAGCTCAAACAGCACGAAAATTGAAAAAATTTAAAAAAAAAACAGAAAAAAAATCTGGAATGAAGAAGTTCCACTCAGGAATCGTGGCACCCCCTTCATTTGGACCCCAAAACGCGGTAAAAAATGAGTAATTTGGTATGGTTGGAAGGTATGTTGGTGGTCTTGGAAGAAAAATGCCCTTCAGAAAATCTTTACATACTTTGGAGGAAGCCATTGAATAATTTCTGTCTCCTGTGTGAATGTTAGAAATTGCTGCCAGTTGAAATTTAATTGTAGAGAAACTTGCTCTTTCTTTAAATAGGATTGCTAAAAATTGAAATACTGCAGAAACTGGAGCAGGGAAAGGGTCAAGCTCCTTATTCAAAGCCCAAAGGGGGGGAATCTTTTCCACTTGCCCTTATGCACTTTTTGCTAGATTGTTTTTGAGAAGCCAAAATAATGGTACATACAGAGAAAGAAAGCGTGGGCTGTGTAATCCATTACTGAAAGTGGATAACCGTGCTTTTAGTTTGAAGCCCTGTATATGGAAATGTTGGATCCCTGATGGGGAGGATAATGAAGGTGAGACCATAGGAAGGGCAACCATACTTGCCAAGACCAGAAAAAGGAAATGAGGGGTGCTGAGCTCTTCCCTTCAGCCGACTTGCTTTCTGCAGTAATTTGGGAATAAAAGGGAGAGGAGAATAAGCATAAAGACTTGGAGTAGAGCATCTCTCGGTGACTCCCACTAAGGGGAGATAAGAACAAAGTACTTGCTGCACTTGTTGTAGGGAGCTGCAAAGAGATCACAGCAAGGTTGGCCCAATGACGGAATATCATTTCCACCACAGATTGAGAGACCACAAGAGAGGCTAGTACGTTGGTTTTCCCGGAATGTGCATTGTGATTAGAAATAGGTCTGATGAGATTGCCCCTTCCTGCACTCTTATGGCCTCTCTGCAGGGAGGATAAGATTAAGTTCCTCTTTGTTTCTTGGTGTACCAGATTACAGATGTGCTGCCGGTCTGAACCACAATATTCCCTAAAGGGAGAGCACCCTGAAATGCCTGCAGTGCAAGTAGGACTGCTCTCATCTCTAGAACATTGATATGCAAATTGGTCTCTTGGATGGACCACATGCCTTTGACCATATTCCCAAGAAGTCCCCCCCCCCCCCAGTTGAGAAGTGTCAGTAGTCATTGTGGCCATCGGAGGTGGTAGAGCAAAGGGTTGCCCTAGATGATAATCATCCGATTGGATCCACCAGTGGATCTGTTATTTGCAAATCAGAGTAAGCTTGACTGGAAAGGATAGAGGTTGATGAAGAATAGACCACTGAACAGCTAGAGTCCATTGAAGAACATGCATAAAGAAATGTGCCAAGGGAAGTAATACAATGGCTGCTGCCATGGAGCATAGTGCTTGAAGCACTGATCCTGCTGAAGGAGATGAATGGGAAAGAAGATGGACCTGACTTCTGATAGTGGAAATGCAGCAAGGTGGTAGTGATGTTACCTGTTTTGTCATATCCAGAAGTGTACAAATGAAATTCAGACTCTGGATTGGTGTAAAGTTTGATTTGGCATAGTTTCTTGTTATACCCAATGACTTGCAAATCTGGAGCAAATAGTCCCTGGCATGAAGGAGGAGTTGCTTGGTGGAGAGCGGTGAGAAGTCAGCCATCTAGGTATGGAAACACTCAAAATCTTTTTAGTCTCAAGGGAGCTGCCACCACTGCTATACATTTGATAAACACCCTGGGGGCTGTGGTGAGTCCAAAGGGCAGGGCTCTGAATTGGTAATGACTGGCTCCCAGCTGAAAGAGCAAGTGTCTTCAGAAGTATCTGTCTATTTTGATATGATAGTACACATCCTGACAATACATTGAGCCCATTCAGTTGTCCTTGTGAAGAAAGGGTTGGATGGACTGCACTGTGATCATTCAGAATTTTGAATTCTTCACATACTGATTCCAACTGCTTAGATCCAAATTCAGTTTGCAGTCCCAAACTGAAAAGAAGTGTGAATAAGTTTCAAATCCTATTTGGTCTGGTGGGACCTTTTGGATGAGACTGTTTTCTAGCACCATTTGAATTTCTTGTGCTGCTGCCTTCCTTTGACTGAGTGGAATGCTGAAAGCTTCTTTCTTTTGGAGGTAGGCTTGCCACCCCTCAGGTTTTTTTCCGGACTATCAGGAAATGAAACTGATTCTCCGGTAGTCAGGAAAACACTGTACAAACTCAGGTATTCTGTTTCAAAAAGGAAACAGACTATCGGAGTTTGTAAATCAGCTGATTTACTATGCTTTTTTTACAGAAAAGCATAGTAAATCGGCCAAAAGCAAGCGGAGTTTGTAAATTGGCTGATTTACTATGCTTTTTTTTACAGAAAAGCATAGTAAATCAGCCAAAAGCAGGCGGCGGGAACGAAAAAAGAGGGCGTTCCCATTGAGTGATGATGTCGTGATGTCACAAAATAGGCGGTATGTTGGCGGGAGAGGGGGTTGGGGTGGGCGTGGTTACTGGTGATGTGAGGGGTGTGGCTTTGCTCAGGTTTTAGACGTGAAGGAAGGTGGCAACCCTATTTGGAGGTAGGGAGTACGAAAAATGGTATGTAATAACCTCTGGATGTTATTCGTAGCACCCATGAATCTTATGTAATATTTGCCCAGGCATCTGGGTGCAAGGACAGTTGACACCTTGACTGCCTCCAGAGTTGGACAGTTGAGTAGCACTTCAGAAGCACTGGAAGGGTCTCTCCGGAACAGAATCCTAGAACCCACAATTCTGCATGCTTATCCGCCTCTAGGGTGACACCTTCCATTACAAATTCCTCCTCTGCCTCCAGAGGAATTCTCACTGCTTGGGTCTTGGAAACTTCCCCGAAAGTTTTGGAACATCATCATCTTACCACATCTCTGATTCCTGGAGAAGGTTCATTGAGGGGTAGAAAGTTTGATTCCCACAGCAGTCTCTTTCCATCCTATCTGCTGCAGTTAAGCGTCTGTTTTACTGAGTGCCATCGACTGGGACACTGATCAAGTATGTCTTAAAAGGCTCCGCAGAGTCCCATAGCTGAATCCAGGCATGTCTCCTTAAGGCAATGCCTGAACCCAACTGCTCATGAGGTGCCTTTGGCAGTGTGATAAGTCAACTTCATTGAAGAGTTTGATATGGATAACAGGGTGGCCAGTTATGAGGACGTTCTTTTGAAATCCTCTGCAGACGATACCTCCTTGGTCAAATCTCCCAAAACGGCACTGTAGAGGTGTACAGGTGAATTCCACTCACAAATAATGCCCAGGAGTAAAAACAGAAACACTTTATTAAATTAAACATAAACACATTAACTAAGTCACCACATTTTCATCCTGCTTGTTAGGATTTCAAATAAAAACACATCCCATATCCTGATAATTTATATAGCAACATCACATCCTGCCAATTACCCATTTAACAGTTTAATCACATTAAAGGGGTGTAGAAACCTGCTATAGAAACATGTCTAAATAGTGTGCAAGGCCAACACTACTATATATATAATATTCAATAAAATACTTTCTTACTATGTGCTGAATGAAAGCATAATACCAGCTGGAAGCTATGAACAACTACTACACTAATAATACAGATCTACATAGACTCATACAGATAAATCCATTATACAGTGCTTAAAATTCTCTAGAAATAAGTTAGGAAATGTGCAAATACTGTAAAACTGGAAAAAAAAAATTTAAATGAATGAAACATTAACAAGCTCACCTCCTGACCTCGATATTATTCATAGAAAAGTACTTTAAAAATATACTATATGGATCTACTTTACAAGACCGAAACCCCACTTACCCGACTTCCACAAGGCCGAGATGAAAAAGCTGACAACCGCATTTTACCAACCTCTCGGAACACTGACTTAAAACTCAAGGTAAGCAACCACTTGGTCACCATGTTGAACTTTGCCCCTTATCCCCACTGTAGTACAATCTATGAGTTGGTATATTTAGTTAGGGGGGGCTGCGGGGGGGGGGGGTAGCCCACCCACATAGATGGTTTAATTTGCTTCTGTTGTAATCTTTTTTTTTTTTTTTTTTTTTTTTTTTGTGGGGCCACGTACTTACCTGGAACTGTAAGTCGGTATTCTGAAAGATAGGTGAAATGTGGTTGTTGGTTTTTTGGTCTCAGCATTTTGAAAAATTGGGTAAGTGGGATTTCTGTCTTGTAAAGTAGGCAGACATACATGTATGTGTGTATATATATATATATATATATATATATATATATATATATATATATATATATATATATATATATATATATATATATATATATATATATATATATATATATATATGTATGTATGTATGTATGGGTCTACTTTGATTCACTGAAAACTCATTTTACTGAATTTCAGTTCACCCTCAAAAAATTGCTGAAAGCTCAAATCACTGAAAACTCATTTCTCTATCACATTTCACTGAATGCAAGTACTGTTGGGCAAATAAAACAGATATGCCCATTTCCCTACTATAGTGCGATCCTGGAGTTAGTATATATATAGTCAGGGAGGTTGTGGGTGGCACAGCCCCTCACATTGGGGATGGGGGGGCATATCCCCCCCACCTACTTAGCTTTTATATGTATGAATCTCATTTCACTGAAAGGTAATAATATAAAACCAGAAGTAGGCGGAGGCTATGCCCCACATACCCTCCCTAGCTATATATACTAACTCCAGGATTGCACTACAGTGGGGAAAAGGGCATATACATTTTATTTGCCCAACAGTACTTACATTCAGTGAAATGTGATTCAGTGAAATGAGTTTTCAGTGTATCAAAGTAGACCCATACAGCCTGTTGCCTCTCTGCCCCAGATAGTTCCCCCACAGGAACAGCCAGAAGTTTCCGAGTCCTCCCCAGAGACCCCCTCCCCAGGACCTCCCTTGGAAACATACATGTAAAAGAAGGCACTTGGACTCCCTGCTGGAATCCCTCATGGCAGACACCAAGGAAGGGGAGGGTTCCCCTTGGTCACCCCCAGAGAATGTCTGCTTTGGGGACATCATTGAAATCCTTTGCCAGTGTGTGTGTGTGGGGGGGTGGTCTGTCCAAAAACCCAACCCTGACGAATCTGTGTGTTTCTGGAGGCATTTGACACAGGACCCTCTACCTGCTTGGTGTCCGCTCCTGTGGTTCCACATCTGGATTTGGTTACATCTTGGGTATGAAAGGAACCCGACATGGTGGAGCCCTTCCCCAGATGCCCTGATAGGATTTTAAGTGTCCTGTCAGATAAGCAACATTGGTCTAAGGGGTTCCCGGTTGATGCCATGGTGGTGGCAGTGGCAACCAAGAAAGAGTTCGCACAGGATAGCTGTATAGTCCATCCACCGGAATGACTGTCCCGGGCCATGGACCATTTTTGGGAAGCAGGTTTGCACTTCAGCCATGTTTGCGGTACATGTGCTAAACTACATGGTGCATGTGATCAGACTTCAGCAGGACCTAGTCAAGGAGGTCACTGAGTCTACCCCAGAGTCCATGTAGGCAGAGGAGAAGGTGTTCTCCTCCCAGATGGCCACCCTCTCTTCTATTTCTAATACCTCTACGCGGCTCCTGTCACATGCTACTGAAGGTGCCGCTAGAGTGGCCAATACAGGAGTTCAAGCCTGTCTCCAGCTTTGTGCATTCTCGGAGCCCTTCAAGGCATCTTTTGCAAATACCCCATATGATGGTTCCACTCTTTTTGGAAAAACTGTACGAGACCTTTTGTTCCAGAGTGAAAAAGATGGGAAGACCCTGTCTGCCATCAGGATCTGCTTCTCAACACCCTCAACGATCCTTTTTCCGGAATCAGCAGGGGGTGAAGATGATGTGGTTCTGGAAGTCTTAGGGTTATTCCCAAGACGGTCAGGACTCGCTCTCCCCCAGAGGCAGAGGAAGATATGACAGATGCCTTCCCCGATGCAGAGGGTGTCCAAGAAACCAGGGTTCTCGGAATTCCTTCCCAGACAGATGCACGCAGCAGCACCGAAGGGTTGCCTGACTGCTCATCTCTGGAGGCAGTCGGTGGACTACACCCATCAGCCTGAGAGTCAATTACAGACAATCGTTTGGTGCTGAAAATCATATCCAGGGGATACTCAGTCCCCTTCATTCAAATGCCAATCCCTCCCAACCACCTCCCAGACATTCCAGCAGTGCAAAGGGAGGAAGCAGCACTGGAAATTTCCAAGCTGCTCAAAAAAAGTCATTCAGCCCATCCCCCCAGACCAATCTGGATCAGGCATCTATTCCAGGTTCTTTTTAGTGCCAAAGAAGACGGGGACTTAAGACCCAGCCTGGATCTTTCAGCTCTAAACCTGTCGGTTGCCAAGACAAAATTCTGGATGGTCACTCTTCAATCTATTCTTCCCTTTCTGCAAAATGACTGCAAGTGCTCAATGAACCTCCAGGATGCATACTACTACATCAAGATGGACAGGCGCTCTCGGAGGTTCCTCCACTTCTGGCTGGGGGCCAACCATTACCAGTTCAGGGCGCTACCCTTTGGTCTCACCACTGCACCCAGGGTGTTCAAAGTGATGTCAGTGGTGGTGGCTCACCTGTGGCTACAGGGGTTCCAGTTCTTTCCCTACTTGGACGATTGGCTCCTTTCCGCTCCCTCCAAGCATCGCCTCTGCCAAGCCAGAGACCTCCTTCTCCAAACCACCCATCAGTTGGGCATAAGCATCAATCTCAACAAGTCCCTATTGGATCCATTTCAGGTTCTGTACTTTATTGGAGCTCGGTTAGACACTGTTCAGAGCAAGGTTTTTCCTGACAAAGGACAGACTTCAATCAATCAGACATCATGTGTTGTACATTGTTCAGACCCAGTATCCCCCTGCGAAGTCAGTTTTTCAGGCATGGGGTCCATGGCAGCCATGATCACCCTTATCTGCATGGCTCGTCTGCATTTGAGGGTTCTCCAGTGGACCCTAGTGGTCCTTACTAGTTCTGCTGTTATCCCATACAGTTAGTCTCAGGCCTGCAGGGATTCACTTCTCTGGTGGCTTCAAATCCCAGATCATCTTCTGGGTCACCCTTTTACCCTTCCTGCCCTGATAACCACGGTGACCACTGACACCTCCCTGCTCGTGTGGGGGGCATTGCATGGGAAGGACTGTCCAAGGCACGTGGTCTTCCCTGGAGACCCAACTACATATCAGTGTCCTGGAGATAAGGGTGGTGCTGTTGGCATTGCAAGCTCTTCATGCCCATCTTTCCCTAGGGATGATTGATATCCAGACAGACAACATGTCTGTAGTCTGGTACATCAACAAACAGGGGGGAACCAGGTCTTATCCTCTTTGTCGTGAAGTCATGAGATTGTGGGAGTGGCGATCTCCACCGGCCGGTTCTGGTAGCAACATACATTCTGGGGAGTTCTAACATACTGGCAGACAAGCTCAGGAGATCTAGTCTGATGCCTTACAAGTGGTCTCTGAATCCTTCAGTAGTGGAACAGATCTTTCTAAAGTGGAGTTGGCCTTGCTGCAATCTCTTCACCTCTCCTTCCAACGCGAAGTGCATAGAGTTTTTCGCTCTGAACCCCCCTGGGGAAGAGTCCCCCAGAGACGCTTTGGTTCATGCTTGGCCCTTCTATATGCTTATCCTCTACTTCCCCTGATCCCGAAATTCATTCAGAAAGTTTGACAGCTAGGGAACTTTAGTGGTCCTCATTGCCCCCTTCTGGCCTCACCAAGTATGGTTCCCCACTCTGTGATCTCATGTAGTGTGTCCACCTTGGATGTTAGATCCAGTTCTGGATCTGATCTTGCATCCCTCAGGGATTTCACACCCAGATATAGTCAGTCTGAAGCTTACAGCATGGCTTTTCCAGTTCCAGTGATAGCTAGGACTTACTGTCTGTCTTCTCCAGTTAAGATTTTAGTAGCAGCTGATAAATCTTCCACTAGGAAGGTCTATGATAGTAAGTGGGAATGTTATTCAATGTGGGCATCTCAGCATGATTTGGGCCCTTTTACTGCTCCAGTCCCTGCCATTTTGGAATTTCTGGCAGATATTTTTCAGCAAGGTGCCAGTTTTTCTACGATTAAGGTCCAGCTGGCAGCTATCTCCAATTTTCATATAGGAGACAATTTGGCTTCTCTAGCCTCAGCCAGGCTTTTAAAGCCTTTTTGAAAGGTACCTTTTTCCTTAGGCCTCCAGTCAAGGACCCCCTACACCCCCTTGATCTTACTTTAGTCCTACAGTCCTTGGTGTCTTCCCCTTTTGAACCAGCAGCTACAGTAGATTTACAGTTCCTCTCTTGGAAGACAGCTTTTTTGGTGGCTATTACCTTTGCTAAAAGAGTATTGGAGATTCAGGCCCCTTATATAGTGTTTCATAAAGACATGTTATCGTTGAGCATGAACCCTTCCTTTCTTCCAAAAGTGGCTTTGGAATCTAACATTAATTAGGTTATTAATGTCCCTGTTTTCTTTCTGAACTTCCATAAAAAAGGAGAGTATAAATTGCATTTGCTTGATGTTCATAGGCAATTGTGTTTTTATGTGCATAGAACAAAGTCCTTTTGTAAGTCTGATCAACTTTTTCTTTACTTTTCTAAGCCCCTCTTAGGGAAACCCGTGTCAAAGGTGACTGTTGCTCATTGGATTTCTCTGTGCATAGTTTTTGACGTATACAGCCAAAGGATTATCTCCACCAGGTCAGGTCAAAGTGCATTCTGCCAGGTCTGTGGCTACTTCAGCAGCCTTTTGGTCTAGGGTTTCTTTGGACGACATGTGCTGTGCAACTACTTGGGCATCTTCGCACACATTTCTTTCGCATTATAAGTTGGATCTCCTATCTAGAGGCAGGGCATCCTTTGGCCCTGCCGTGCTCTGGAATATCCTTCCATGAGGTCTTCCCAGGGTCTTTTGGTAGCTAGAGACTCTGTCCCACAAGTGGAAGATCAAATGAAAACAACTTCATATAAAAAAGTTATATACTCACCATAATGTTCCATCTGAGATGTTGCTTTTCATTTGTCTTCAACTGTCCCTCCCTCCTTCCCCCGCCTTATGCAGGCTGTGTGGTAGACTGGATGGAAGAAACATAGCCCTTACCTTGGCAAGCCTTTGTCTTTCCTATAGTGCTTTCAGGGTGCTACTATCTAGGTGTTAATCTCTTCATTAGGTCTGGATGATGCTGTTGGCAGCAAACTCGATCTGAGGGGAGGAGGAAGACAGGGGCATTAAGGGTAGGAGAGGAGCTTGTATTCGATGCTGGAAAATGCAGCCAAGTCAGATCTGTACCGGATCCATATTCCCACAGGTTGAAGACAACTGAAAAGCAACAACTCAGATGGAACATTATGGTGAATACATAACTTTTTTTTCTTCCTAAGTTCCTTCTCTGAACATTCTGCTCTTTCTTTTGACTGCAACTTTTTCCTTCTGCTCTGTAGATCTTCTGTTACTTCACAGTAACACATTTCTCTGTAATGCTTCCAGTTCCCTTAATATTTTTTGTAATCATTTATTCTTCATAAACATTTGCATTCTACTGTGTTAAGTACAACTGTCATAAGCTATTCTCTAAGGATTGTTTTAGTATTTAACATTAATGTTTTAGTGCTGTTAACATGCTGTCATTTCATTCACAAAATAAATTGATTACACGTATTGCTTAATGAAAATCTTGTATCCCGAATTCTTTTAAACTTTGCTTTTTGTTTTACTTTTATGTAACTGTTGGAGCTCATCTCCCCAGGCCTCTACTTAAGAGGTATCAGCATATATCCTGGTTAGATCATCTAGATAAATAATAATACAAGTTAAAAACATAATCTGATGTTGTCAGTTTTCATTCTTTCCTCAGCTGATGGGTTCAGATCTGATCCCTCGGCTGTTGCTAAAGCTCGTGGCAACCAAAAACTCTCATTGTTGTCCATTTTAATTCTTCCTCAACTCCCCTCCATCCAACCCCCATCCTTAAGGCTTCTGGAAGAATTAGTGCTTATTGGACCCATATATGTAGAACCCAAGACCTATATATGTCCTTATGTTTTTATATAAGCTCCAGATACGGCTTCTTCATTATAATAATAATAATTTCTTTCTCCATCTTTTACTTTTTACTAAGGCAGCAAACAAGATCTGAGGTAATTGTGGTTGGTGCTTGTGGGTAAGGGAGAAGCTCGTGAGGTTTTGGTTGTCTCGAGCTTTAGCAACCACAGAGTCAGATCCGAGGGATCGGATCCAAACTCATCAGCTGAGGAAGAATAAAAATGGACAACACAGATGTAACATTATGGTGAGTAGAGTACATAACTTCTTTGTTACACCCCCCCCCCCCCCAAAAAAAAATTTTAATTTCCTTTTGCTTCCTCATGATATAGCCAGCATTTGCTATCTACCTCCGGAAAAAACTCTGAAGTCTACTTGGGATATAAAAATGCGTTGCAGACACTTCTGTGCAAAAATCCTAAATCTTTTGTATTTTGGGGGCATATCTGGGAGCTCTACAGATTTCATCCCATTGTTCCTTTGTAATTTATATTTGTATCTTTTCTCACTATTTTCTAACCATATCATTTCTCTCTCTCTTGTTCTCTTTTACTAACTTTCTCCAGTAAATTCTAGTCCCCCTCATGCTTATTTTCTATACCCCCGTAGTAGAAATGCACGTGTTTCCTACTAACAAAATCTCCTTTCTTCATTCCTCAACTTTCTTCATGATTCTTTTCCACTTTGATTTGTAACCCTTGGGTTGTGAATATGAGCCTTAACTACCTAGCAGTAGAGTAACCAGGGCCAGATTGTGGTCAAATGGAGCCCTAGGCAGGGTAATGGATTGGTGCCCCGACCCTCTGCAGCTCCCCATGTCCCATTACTTGGCTATTTCTTCTTCTTATAAACACTGTTCAAGCGTGTCTGTTTGCATACTGTATTCTTCTTTACAATGATTACAGCTATTTGGATTTAATTTAAAACTTTAATTTCAAATTTTGTAGCACGAACAACGTTAGACATTTCCTAAACAAAGCAGTACACTCCCAAATAAAAACAGACTTAGCATTTACAATAAACTTGTCTTCCCTTGAAACTCACATTCACTGAAACAGCATTGAAACCCACATTCAAAGAAAAGGCATCTGGCCAGTGGTGAATTAAGTTTACCTTTGGGCTGTTTTCAAACCATAGGCCCCTTGCACACAGTCGGGACCATGCACACATGCATGTCTTCTTTGATTCATCTTCCTGATTGTATTAAATTGCATACTTTGTATAATACAGCACCACTTAGTGTATGTTTTAAATTTGTAATTTTGAACGTTTTTCAAGTAAGCGATTTAACAAAATGTATGAACCAATAATGACAAACTACCCATTTCAGAACATTGCAACGATAAAAAGGCCCCTCAAACTTCTGTCATTACAGTCCATTGATATCAATCAGTATACAGAATCTCTACAGAAGTAAAAGTAATCTGAATAATTCCACATTAAAGAGATCTGTAACTAATGAAGGGGTTGCTACTAGCAAACAAGTTTATATTTCAGTGTTTCATCTACAAATTCAGTGCCTGCTGCCCTAGAAGAATAAATTGCCTATGTTACATTAATAAAGAAAAGAATGGTAATCTGCAACAGGTTCATAGTTACAAAGCATCTCATCTAAAAGGGGGTACACTCAGGACTGCTGCACCCCACCCTACCCTTAAAGTACAACACAGTATCAGCAATACTCTACATGGTTTGGGAGCCGAACCCACAGACTTCTGCATCAAAAACAAGTATCGTGCCTGTTGTGCTACTAACACTGCTTTTAAATTCTCAAGCACAAACAATAATGACCTTTTTCTAAGCAAAACAGTTGCACAGTGGAAACAGACTTGGCTTGAGCAGCAGTAAGCTTCTCTTCCCTTGAAGCTCATTCCTTGAAAATGTAATGAAGCTCATTTCCTTCAACTATACTGAAACATCACAATTTCTTGAAAATTAGTTTCAACTAATAGTCTGGTAGATGGTGTAGAGGATTCAGGCTCTTGTCTCCTGTAACTAAGGTACAGTGGTTGATCTTGAGCCTGGTTAAATTAACAGACCTGTCACCCCTAATTAGGGCATTTTACACACCCAAACCCAAGTTCACTTCTAAGATGTTCATCGTGCATACAGCTGCAGTCATAACAGATGGGTTATCCTGCCGTCAGGCGGGTCCTCGGTCAGCCGAATTCCAAAGTCTAGGTCCGGCGTCGGTTGTCGTCGCTTCCTCCCTGACGTCAGTGCGGCAGGGGTATAAAAGAGGCAGCTAACGCCATTTTCTTCAGTCTTTTTTGCCGCATGGTGCCCGAAGTAAAAGCAGTTCGCAAGTGCCGGTCGGCCAGCTCCTGAGATTTACGAAAGTATTTCATCCGAAGTCTTCTTGAAAGCTAAGTACCCCGTTGGGGAAACTTTTCTTGCCTCAGACCGATGTCAGACAAAGTTAATAATTGCATTTCATGTGGGAAGCAAATACCGCATAAGGATTTCCACTCTTACTGTATACCTTGCTTAGGCTCAGACCACGACGTCTCGGCCTGCCGTTTTTGTGCTAGATTCAGCAAACGCACTATTAAGCATCCGGCGGAGTTCACCCTTCACTTTTTTGGCAAAAAATTTAATTATATTATGTCGTCGGATACTCCGACTCCAGTTTTGAGCAAAAAACGCAAAGATAAGGACCGGCTTACGAGGTCCACACCACCTACTGATACCACGCTAAGGCCGACTACCGGTTCTCCGGTACTCAGCGAGGTGCCTACGCAGCCCCTGAGTACCGATGACAATGCATTACCGGTCTTCAGTACCCGAGGTCGCAGGCTCCTCGGCCCCCATTCCTACTACAGATACCGACGCCACTCCTGGCGGGGAAACTCAGAATTTAGACAGGCCTGCCATTTCTCAAGGGGTCTTCAGGCCTTCCTCCTCTATTAAAGCCTTCACTAAATCTAAAACAGCCATGAAAACCAAAACACAGGTTCCTCAGACACCCTCTCAAGGCACCATGCCTAAAAAACAGATGCTTAAAATGGCTGAGGATTTGATTACTCTTATCAGGGGTTCTCAACCCCCCTCTGACAAAAGGCCCAGATTAGAGGAAGACTACCCTTCCTCAGATCAAACCTCTATTACCTCTGAACATTCTGAGGACCAGGATTATGCCTATTCTCCATTCGAAGACTCTGATGCAGAGGAGTCTATTCCCTCGGCCCCCCCCCCCCGAGGACTTCTCTTTTGGGGAAACCCTGCATACACTGAGGGAACACTTTCACTGGGAAGGGCAAGATTACTCAGATTCCAAGAAAAGGCTCAGGGAATTTCTTCTGCTCCCCCAGCATAGGCCTCTGGCTATCCCTCCTGTTTTAGATATATTGGATGATGTGTACACAGAAGCCAGCCTTAATCCTGATTCTTTGCCTCCAGCTCCTGTTAAGCCAGACAGGTATTACCGGGTTCCTGATTCTCACCAGTTCCTATATAAAAGCCAAACTGCTGACCCAGAAACTATTTCACAGGGTCCCAAGGGAATTAAGGCCTCTACTGCTAAAAACCCATTACCTTCAGAGAGAGATTCCAGATCTTTAGAAAGGTGGGGGAAAAAGGTGTACACCTCGGCCACTTTAACCATGAGGGCATTAAACTGTCAGTTCCATATGTTAAAGTATCAGCAGTTTTTGATATCTCAGCTGAAAAGCAAGATGACACAACCAGAACAACCAGATTTAAAAGAGTTGCAGGATTTGTTGCATGGTGCAGAGCAAGTGGGTAAACATACCTTGCAGTGTGGTTTTGATGCTTTAGAGGCCTCATGTAGAGCTGCTGTTACGGGGTCTGTTATACGTAGGCATGCTTGGCTCAAAGAGCAAACCTTACCAGATCATGTCAAAGCTAAATTATTAGATGCATCTCTTCAAAAAGATGTATTGTTTGGTGTTAAAGCAGAGGAGGTGCTAAAGAAAATGGAGGAAAAAGCGAAATCAATGCAAACAGTGAAAGATTTCCTGCAGGTACAGCCTCCAAGTTTCAGCAGAAACTGGCCTTCAAAAAATTGGTCCTTTCCAGCGACGGACAGACCTCAAAGGGGCAGATACAGGCATCCAAGGGGTAGAGGGCAACCTCTAGGATCTTTCAGAGCCAGACAGTGGCAAGCACCAACCCCAAGAGGTGGAGAAGATAGATCACAGTCTTAGAAAACAGACACAATGACTTCCCCCTACACCTGCCAAGCAAAGCTTTAATGGCAGCACCTTTGGGTGGAAAACTGACATTATTCTCAAAAAATTGGCATATTGTTACAAAAGACAAATGGATTCTGGACATTTTAGACAGAGGCTACAGGTTCCACTTTCACACCCTTCCAAAAATGAGAGGCATGCCAAACCTGCCACAAAATCAAAGGGCAGAGGCACAAAAACAAATTTCAGCTCTCATGGACATGAAAGCGATTCAAGAAGTACCTGCAAAAGAACAAGGTCAAGGGTTTTATTCCAGACTATTCCTGGTACCAAGGAAAGACAAAGATTGGAGACCTATCTTAGACCTATCCATCCTAAACACATATCTACAGATGTCAAAATTCAAGATGCTCACATTACAGCAGCTTCTTCCCGTGCTGGGCAAGGAGTCTTGGCTGGTAACTTTGGACCTCAAGGAGGCATACCTGCATGTCCCTATCAGACAAGATTGCAGAAGATACCTCAGATTTCTTGCAGGTTCAACCCAATACCAATTCTCTGCATTGCCCTTTGGTTTATCTACTGCGCCCAGAGTGTTTACGAAATGCCTGGCATCAGTAATTGCCTTCTGCAGACTACAAGGGATACAAATCTACCCATATCTGGATGACTGCCTGATCCAAGCGGACATCAAGGACATACTACTGCAGCACCTGGCGTTTGTAATAAAACTGTTGAACTTCCTGGGATACACAGTCAACAAAAAGAAATCAAAACTAATACCCTCTCAACAAATAATTTTCCTGGGTGCCAGCTTGGATACAACCACCCAGATGGCCTACCTCACGCCAGACAAGCAAGGGCAACTGTCTCAATACTTCAGAAAATGGCAACTTACACCAGGCTAACTGCAAGGAAAGTCCTGCAGGCTCTGGGATTCATGGCATCTTGCATCCTACTAATCCCATGTGCAAAGCTGCATATGAGGAAACTTCAATGGTACCTAAAAAACTTATGGTCTCAACACAGCCACAGCTTGGAAGCAATTATACCACTCATTCCATGCCTTCAAAAGGAATTTATGTGGTGGGCTCAAGCTTGCCAAAGAAACACAGGTCTTCCTTTCTGTGTACCTCAAGCAACTCAAATCATCAAAACAGACGCCTCAGACTATGCCTGGGGAGCACACATGACAGATCAGTGCATTCAGGGAAAATGGGCACGAAAAGAGAAGCTCCTTCACATCAACCAAAAGGAAATGCTAGCCGTGCAAAAGGCTATTATGACCTTCAAAGACCTACTGCATCCAGGCCAGCTATTGATAAGGACAGACAACACCACAGTGATGTGGTGCATAAACAAACAGGGGGGAACTCATTCATACCCCCTGTGCAGGCAAGCCATGACCCTATGGAACACAGCAATGGAATTGAAAATTCAACTACAGGCACAATTCCTGCCAGGGAAGGAAAACACACTGGCAGACAACCTAAGCAGAATTATGACAGATCCACACGAATGGAAGTTGCATCCTCAAATTTTCACAAAGATAACTCATGCATGGGGACAGCCAGACATAGATCTCTTTGCTACCCACAGAAATTGCCAGTTGAAAAAAATTTGTTCAAGGACCTATCATCCACAGGCCTGGAAAGTGGATGCATTTTCCTTCAATTGGACAACATTGACAGTCTATGCCTTCCCGCCTCTTCCTCTGCTGCCCAAAGTTCTATTAAAAGCCAGAGCAGAGAGGCCAAAAATGATTCTCATTGCTCCAGACTGGCCAAGGCAACACTGGTATCCGCTCCTGAAGAGCCTGACACATTCCCCACCATGGATCCTACCTCTAGTCCCTCTTCTGTTGTCCCAGCACAGCTACAAAACTCTTCACAGCCATCTCAAAACTCTAAATCTAGCTGCATGGAGAATTCCTTGATTTCCCAACAGTTTCTCCTCTGCAAGGAGGTGCAGGATGTCATCTTGGAGGCCAGAAGACCTTCTACTAGAAAGGCCTACTCCGCCAAATGGAAACGATTTTGTGCCTGGAATCAAAAGAAGGGTCAGAATCCTTGGGTAATAAATATACCTAAAATTTTACAGTACCTAGCTGAGATGTTAAACAATGGACTTTCCTTCTCCTCCATCAAGATCCACGCTTCAGCCATTTCTGCACAATACAACACAGATCCTCCTTTATTCTCTCATCCTCTCTTAAGGCAGTTCCTCAGAGGGGCAAAAAATATAAAACCCCCAAGGAAACTACCAGTCCCTGCTTGGGACCTTAACTTCGTATTGGAAAAGCTGACCCTTCCTCCCTTCGAGCCAGCTTCTTCATCAGAGTTACAGTACTTGTCATGGAAAACAGCCTTTCTTCTGGCTATCACCTCAGCTTGCAGGGTTTCGGAGCTACAGGCCCTCATGGCTGTGCAACCATTCATCATTTTCCATCAGGGCAGAGTTTCCTTACGAACCAACCCTACCTTTATGCCAAAGGTAGTATCCAGTGTAGCTTTGAATCAGACTATCCACTTACCTACCTTTTATCCTAATCCACAAAACAAAGGGGAAAGACTACTACATTCCTTGGACATTCACAGACAACTTCGTTGTTATTTGGCCAGGACAAAGCCATTCAGGAAATCTGAGCAACTCTTTGTGTCCTATGCTGCAGGTGCTCAAGGAAAGGCTATTTGCAAACAGACAATTTCAAAATGGATAGCCCACTGCATACGCTTTTGTTACTCATTTCATGGAAAAACTGTGCCTGCATGCATCAGATCCTACTCCACCAGAGCCACAGCTACCTCTGCAGCCTTCCTCAGGGGGGTCCCTACCAAGGATATTTTGGAAGCAGCCACCTGGAGTTCAGTGCACACTTTCTCCAAGCACTATCACCTCCCACTATACTCTAAATCTAGAGCGGGCTTTGCCACAGCAGTCCTGCAGGGCATCCTAGCCCCTCCTAGTTCCACTTAGTGCCTACCACCCTTACTTAGCTTTGGGATTCTACCCATCTGTTATGACTGCAGCTGTATGCATGATGAACATAGTACAGTTTTGTACCTACCATAAATGTAGATGTTCGAGTGCTCATACAGCTGCAGTCCAGGTTTCCCTCCCTCCAACCCCTCTTAGGACAGGCCTTATGACAAACCCTTTTCATATAACTTTTTGGGGTACTCTTTTATGGTGTATTTGCTTGCAACTGCTGTTTTTGATTTATCTACATTGCATTTTTGCATAACATTATGTTTGCCTTCCTTCTGGGGGCACCTGACATCTGGGGCAAGAAAAACTGAAGAAAATGGCGTCGGCTGCCTCTTTTATACCCCTGCCGCACTGATGTCCGGGAGGAAGCGACGACAACCGACGCCGGACCTAGACTTTGGAATTCGGCCGACCGAGGACCTGCCTGACGGCAGGATAACCCATCTGTTATGACTGCAGCTGTATGAGCACTCGAACATCTACATTTATGGTAGGTACAAAACTGTACTTTCTCCACTAGCCTACAGATAACATTCGTCTGGAAGATCCATGCTGCTTGTTTAAATTATAAGCTGTGTTCCATTCCAGTTTAGTGTGCGTTGTACTGAAGACGCATTCACAGATGCTACTAAGGGCACACTCAGCATGTGTCCTTAAAGAAGAAATGTAACATCCGAGGAGTGTGTTCTTAAAGAGGTAATGTAAGTTTGTGGCGGCCCTCAGGTTCCGAAAGTAACCCTTCAAATCATGTAACTCTATAACACCTTGTTATATGGAGAGAATTAGCTTAGCCATATATACAACTGCAAACTGATTGAAAGTAAGAACAACAGAACGTACACAGTGCAAGTTACAGATGTCTCCTCAGAAGTTGTGAAAGTGACCAGCTGTATCCTTCAGGGCTCAGTGTGAGGCAGCTCCTTTTTAGTACTTGCTTCTCAGATTTTCAAGACCTCTGGCTTACAAAATTTGCAGACTGCAAGCTGAAAGTTCTTTTTAAGCTAGCCTATGACACCAGAACCCTCCAGAATTAACTCTCCTCAGTAAACTCTTAGTGTGCTAAAATGGGTTCAAACTAAATGCCAAAAAGTGCAGTATCATCACTTTTGGTAGACAACCTCACCTCTCATCATAATCTAGGTAATACATATATGCAAAATGAAAATGTATTACTGAGCTAGGTGCTTGGGTTTATAGCTGCCTCTCTTTTAACTGTCAAAAATCCTTTTATTTAGCCCAGGTAATTGCCAAAGCAATGTCATCACTGTCTGAAGAGAGAATCACTCATTCATATTCAGCATCAATTAGGTAAATTATCAAATGCAACATCCCGTTTGGTCTATATCTCACTAAATATATCAAACAATTATGAAGACACCAAAGGTTCTTAACCAGAACATCACAGGTCTAAAGTCCCAGAGCTACCAAGAGAAGGCTGGAAATTATATTTCTTTATTCAGAGTCTTATAGACTTTTGAGGGGGATCTCTGTTTTGCTTACCTTGACTTAGAAACCCCATTGACCTGAACTTCCTGTTTCTCTGCAAGTCCAATATCTCCACTAGTACTAGAACCAGGGGCCTAAATCTTTGCCAACATATAAAAAACAGTGGAGAGACAAGTTTATAAACTAGCACCTCCCAAACATCTGTAATAAACTTCCCCTACATGTTGTTATTCTCATCCTTAAAAAAAAAACTAGATGAATGGATGGGTATCCATAAATTTACTCCAACTCTGGCTGTTATGGCCCTCTTACAGGAAGAAAGCGCAGTCTTAGGGGAGAGTACTTTCAAGGTGACAATGGTCATTAGTCTCTTATGTTGGAAGATCTTTGAATCTGTGAATCCCAGTTAACTGTTGTCCTCCTTCCCCTCCCAGATGCATTCCTTCAACTCTTCATTAATTGTTACCCACAAATTCTTCTCTAGTTACTAAAAAAAAGAAATGCCTGACTTGTATGCAACGCTAAAGGGACTTAAACATTTTTGCTTCTTATATTTTACTATTTTTGATCATAAGCTTCCAGTTTCTCTTGTTTTCTACTCCTTAAAGTTAAAGACTTCATCATATTGTGCTCCATATATACAGGTATTGCTGAGTGAATTCATGTGCGAGTGCATAGTTCACTGCTATATCCTTTATTTTATCTTCATGTATTTTATACCCCCCCCCCCCAAAAGTGAAGCTTTCTCAAAACATCCTACAATACTGAAACGCCCCTTCTTGGATTTGTCAACTATAAAATGTCAACCACAAATAAAGGCAATCTTTCTTGAGTACCATATCAGTTATAGCATTGAATTTATAAATCTTGTATTTTCTTCATCAGTGGCTGTATATAAAGAAAATAGTGGGGAAAACGGACATCTTTGCCTTCTTTCTTTGTTCGTATATCCAGCTTATTAACACTATTATTCTGCCGGGGAATGCAAAGGCTAGCATTGCCCTACTTTTAAAATTTCAACTGACTCCATGGAATTCTTTTGTCTGCTTCATTAAACACCAATTATAGTGGTGTTTTCTGACATCGTGCTTCCCTCCCGGGTCATCATCTTTTTATTAATGTCGTCAAATGTTTGCCTTTCCTGTAGAAAACCTCATTCCTCTATCTTTGGTAACATATTTGTCATTTTTGTAGCTCATATAAACATAAATCCTTTATATTCATGGTTTACAATTGAAATGGGAATGTATATGAAGCCAGAACGGAAGGACTTTACTCTCTCTGCATAATACAGCCACCATAGATAGCTTGCTTCCAAGGTACTGCTACTCCTCTTTTTTAAAATTACTGTTAAAACCTTCCAGATCCTTGTCACTTCCTTCCTTCCTAACTTCCAACGTTCAGGAATGCCATTAGCATATCAATTAATGGTTGAGGCTCATCTTCTTCTGACTTTGGCATAATTAAGTCTTCAATAAATATTTCTATCCTGGTTTCCACATTCAACTGCTTTATATAAATTTATGTAATTTTTCATAAAATGTCCATCCTACATCTGTAGGATCGCTGGTTATTTTTCTTGTTATAGCCTCCCCAAGTTTTGCTACAACATACTTTCTATTGTCGCCAGTCATTATGCTAAAAGAGCTATTATCAAAAGTAGTTTACTTAATTGTAGCCCTTGTAAACTGATGCATATCATCCAGATACTTCCTTATTTTTCTTATGCCACTCTCCATAGGTTCTAGACTAACCACCTTGTGGGTCATTTTAAGCCTAGCCAGTTACCCTATGTGAGAATCAAACCTTGCACCTTGTCTGTAAGGTAAACACCTTAACCATTATGCCAGCATCCCAGGAGCATTTGCTCCTGTTCTTTGAGATTCCACTTCTGCAATAGTTTAACCTTTGTCATCCTATGTAAATAAGTCCTGTTCTTTCCCATATCTCTCAGCCTCTTGTTTCAAACTCCACTTTCCATAAATCTTGCTCACTAGCTGTCCCTTCTGAAGTAATTTGTATCTCCTGTAATAACTTCTGAACATAACCATGTTGTGATTATAAAGTGCTGGGTCTCTGGGTTCATGCCTTCTGGTAAACTGACTTCCAAAGTCCCTCCCTCTCCCCTCTTTCATTGCTTTTGTCTGTTGTGTAACCTTTTTAAGTACTTTCCCACCCAGCAAACCAGTATTGCACTTGAGTAAACTTCCCTTACTGTAAATTGTCTCCTGATCATTTTCCCAGAGCTCTCATCTGATTGGCACTCTCACCATACTGTGAGGGGATCCTGAGTAAATCCTGCTCCATCCTTGGCAGATAAGAGATTTATTTTGTTTTGCACTTCAGTTAACTGTTTAGAGTGCTGCTGCTTTATTTTTGCTTTATTTGTTGATTTTCCCTTTAAAGAATTCTAAAGGTCCCTAATATTTGAAATTGCCTTGCCAAGTTAGTTTAAGTTGTTTTGTTGTATCATTACACTTGCAAGTAATCTTTCTTGGTGTTATTACCTCAAGAGGTTAGCAGTGCCCTGTACAGACAAAAACACCCATAAAGTAAATTTTATGTACAAAACTTCCCTTTTAACTGAAACCTGTAACTTAGTGTGTTAAAGTCATTGCATAGAGAGAAGCTTAGGGCAGCTAGTTTGTACTTAAACAGCACTACTATCACATCTGAGCACAATCTAACCGTCTCATGCCAAACCCCGGAGACCACCCTTAGAGACTTAGTAGACCAAGCAAGTAGAGGTCAGGACAACATGGAAATGCAATCTTCAAATGTCTGTCTAGCCAGCTTGACAGATATGAGCATCCTGAGACAATGCAACAATTGTCTTATGTTCACAGACAACTATTTAATCCTTCAACACTATAGGCAAGAGATGCACATACACAATTTTGCTAGAGGCAAAAATTTTGCATACAAACAAGGTTGTCAAGAGTGCACACACTACATCCTCTTCAAATAGGGTCCACCACACACACAGACCACCTTATGCTGAGGCACTGAAAAGCAATCTTCCCAAACCTCAAAGATATTTTTAGCCTGTAAATAGCAAAGCCTATCCTCAGCATTCTCCAAAGTACTCGCCAAAAGCAATACCAAACACCACACACGCTCCTGCACCCACTGGAGTCCCAGTAGCAAAGTCCATAAAGCTAGCCAACACATTCCCCGGACACTTGTCATAGGGGACTCCATTGTATGAGGTACAGATTCCCCACTCCCTAGACTGAACAGGAAGATGATGGTTAGTTGCTTATCTGGAGCCAGGATCTACCATGTTACATATGCACTCAAGTCACTGCACCACAGGTACCAGTATGATGTTATCATAGTTCATGTGGGGGGGTGATCACCTGAGACTTACTTTTCTGGACTATATGAAGAGAGATTGCTGATCACTCTGAATGTGTGAATCAGGCAGGTATGTACCTTGTATTAAGCATTCTACCTTCACCCAGGACAATGCAACAGTTTGTACAAAAGACAACTGACTTCAGAAATTGGCTTAGTTTCTGGTTTCTTTCCAGGGGGAATCAATATCTGTCAGCATGGGAGGACATGTTTAACAAACTATATTGCTTTTCAAAGTATGGTCTGCACCTGTCTCCTCTAGGATTCCAAATGTTGGCTAAAACTTTATCCACCCCCCCCCCCCTTAGAGCCTATTTTAAGCATTGCCAAATTGATAAACCTGCTAACATAGCAAATAAAACACACAGAAAACTAAAGGTATTACTGCTCAGTGCTAGGAGCCTAAACAAGAAATTGCACACCCTACAAGCTCTCCTCACTCTGGAGAATATAAGCATGTGTTCCCCTACTGAGACATGGCTTAATTCCGCAGAAAATATTGTAGGAGTGCAAGCCTTCAAAGACTTTCACACATGTAGAAGATCCGCTGAACAAACAGGGACAAAACATGGAGTCTTGATCCACATTACCAACAAGCATAACTCTACATTGGCTAAATAGGATGATTCACTGGAAATTATCTGCATGCAAATCACCATAGTTAAAGTCCCATACCATATCCCAGCAAGCTGTAGGTCACCCTCTATGTCCCTAGAATCCCATAGATTATTCTTAGACTTGCTGGAGACACTCACCATTAAACCAAATAATCCTATTCATGGGAGACTGACTGGGAAAATTACAATGCCTTATACTCACAGGCACAATGATTCTTGGACTTTATTAACACAAATACCCTTAACTAGATAGCATGCACACCCACCAGAGCTTCGAACATCCTGGATAGGGTTGCCACCCCTTCGTTTTTATTTTTTCGGACTATCCGGAAATCAAACTGATTCTCTGGTAGTCCGGAAAACACTGTACACACTCGGGTATTCTATTTCAAAAAGGAAACAGACTATCAGAGTTTGTAAATCGGCTGATTTACTATGCTTTTTTTTTTTTTTTACAGAAAAGCATAGTAAATCAGCCAAAAGCAGGCAACAGGAACGGAAATAGAGGGCGTTCCTCGCGGAGTGATGTCACTGTGACGTCACAAAGTGGGCGGGTTAGTGGTGATGTGAGGGGTGTGGCTTTACTCCAGTTTTAGCCACGATGAAAGGTGGTAACCCTAATCCTGGACCTAGTACTCAACAATATGGGAGAGTACTGCCCCCCTCCCCCCCAATCATGTCCTCACTAGTGAGTTTGGTCCACAAAGCTGTTTCCTTTGAAATAAAAATCAGCTCTGTAATCCCAGTAAACCCTGTAACAGGAACTATCACAAAGCATACTACATATTAAGTGATAGTTTGTCAAAATTCAGTGCCTGTCTCAACCCTGAGTTCACAGCAACCTATGTGGAATTGTGCGCAGAGATCCTATACAACCATGTAAATGGCTATTTGGAGGCTGCTGTACTTACTAGAAGTAAGCCCAAAACAAACCACATTGGTGAAATCCTAACCTTAATGGAGAATAAAGCAATCAGAAAAAAAGTCATGACTAAAATCAGGTAGGGCAACTCCCATAATGATAGTAGCTCTCTAATTAAACTAAAAAGGAAACTAAGAGGACTAATTAAGTCCAACATGGCCAATTACAAGGTTAAGCTAGCCTAAAAACAACCACAAGGCCTTCTACAGTTATGTCTGAAACCTCAAAGGAAGCATACATCAGTGTGCCGAACTGTTGGTCAATAGTGTCACTTTCAGAGCGATGTAGAGAATTTGCTGGCTGATAAATTAAGCAAAAACTTCACTCCCCCCCCCCCCTGCGAAATACTTACTGGCATAACCCCCCCCCCCTCACAACTGCTAACAGGGAGCAGATCCTGGCGGCACTCAGGCCAGAAGCACAGCCTCAGTGGGTCCTGATAATCTGGGATTCCTCCTAAATAGCTTGAAACATATGACCTGTCAGGACCACATGATTCAGTTTTCAGCTATAGGCTCAAAACAGGCTTTGTATCACAAGAATGGAGGATGGCAACCGTTATCTGACTTCGTAAGGGTCATAAACTGACCCCGGAAACTACAGACTATTAGTGTGAATAGTTTAATATGCAAAGCCATGGAATGGGTTATCATAGAAATGATAAATACATAAGCAGCCTTCACACACTAGACCCAACCCAGTTTAGCTTTGTTAAGGAAAGGTCATGTCTACTAAACCTGGTGGACTTCTTTGAGAAGGTTGCAAAGGCAATGGATGAGGGCAAACCATGCATACTGCCTACCTGAACCTGGCTAAGGTATTAGATACAATACCCCACCCAGGTATAGTTGACAAACTCACTGAACTTGGCATAAACCCCTACATAACTTGCTGGATTGACAGCTGGTTCACAGACAGGATAGAGGAAGTCAGTATTGATGAGACCGCCTCCATTAAGAGAGTGGTCACCATCAAGGGAACCTCAGAATTCCTTGCTGGGACCACACCTATTTGACATCTACTTCTCTGAGGTAAAGGCTAATGTCAAGGGCCTTGGCTGATCAAGTTAGCAGATTACTGCAATTTGGGAGTTATCCTAGATTCCCACCATGACACTAACATCTTACAAGAGAATCTAACATAGGCAACTGGTGCCAAAGTCAATGCCAAGAAATACATTATAGTTATTTTTGACAAAACTGCCACACAGGTTAATTACTCCATCGAGAAGACACCCCCAAGAGTTGACCCAGTAGTCAGGGAACTGGGAACATATGTAAACAGTAATCTAGCCTTTGGCAAACATGTAGCCAAGGTAGTAAGAATAGCATTTTGTGTTGTCCAACTTTAACATAAGGGCATGGCATTCGGGTCCAAGGAAGTCATAATCTCACTTCATTCAGCCCTTATCATACCCATCATTGAGTATAATACCCCCTTCAGCAGGTTCCTGACCAGACGTGTATCAGTTGGAACTCCCATAAAGGTTCCTTACAAAGAGAATCCAAGGTATAAACATATTGTCCTATATAGTTTGCCTTAAACCTGTCTCCTACAGGTTAGTGAGAAGCTATCTAAACCTGGCATACTAGGCATATTCGGATCCAGCTATGATGGGCCGTTTGCACATCCCCAAAATGAACAGCATCAGATCCACTTGATCAAAGGATTTAAATTTTGTTTGTGACATAATTAAGATGTGTTGGTGAGACAGATGTCTCTGAGGATCCCGTGCTGTGGAGCATGATTCCCATCTGTGTGAAACAGTCCATCCCTAACCTTGTGTAAGTGTAACCTTGACCAATGGATGAGAAATCAGAAATTCACCCCTGTCTGGACCCAATATCTGTGGCAGACAGTAATGCCCAAACTAACATAGCCTCCACATAAACCTCTAGAAACTTCCTAACATATCCTGTTTTAATAAACACCCGTGATACATAAAGACATTTCATTTAAATGCATACACCCCTGTGAAGTATATTTTTCTTCTAATCTAGTCTAACTATTTATCTTGGAGAATAATGTATAAATAGGGTTGCCAGATTTCTAAGTCCTTCACACTAAGTGAAGACCAAAAAAAAAAAGGTCTAATGCAGAACTACCTGCTGTTCCACACTGAACACAAGTGGCTCCACTTTGAGATTTATGATTGGCCTGTGTGCTAGTCAAAAATCACTAAGCAAAGGCTTTTTCACCGGGATTTGAACAGGAAGTGTGGGACTCAGGATTGGGCTGCTGATCTTGGAACAGTCCTGGTCAAATAGGGACGTATGTCAATTATGTGTATAAACTCTATATGAGTTCCTGTCACTAAATTCATATTTTATACTTCCTCAGAAATCTGACATGTTTTGTTATATTTGTCCTCCTAGGTCCTCCCAATACATACTCACTATTGCAAACTGGGTACCAGTCCCTATCCATAACTAATATTACTTGCTGTAAGATTATTCTCCTAACATCCATAGTAACAGACATTTTAGGTGGAATATAAATACATGCCAGTGTAATCCCTCCACCTGCCAGTAATCCCTTACTATCACAAATCTACCATTATTTTTTCTCTTTTATTGGTATTGGAGCCTGTCATGCAATCACTGTTATAACTCTCATATTCCTTTATCTCCAATTCTCTTCTGAATGTCCCATGATCATTTCTGTTCAAATATATCTCTTGTAACTTTGCAGTTTGCATTGTAGATGTCTTAGTATAATTCAGTACTCTCTACTTTTTTGCTATACTTGCAAGGCCATTTACATTCCATGTTAAATATTGACAAAGCAGCCATTCTGATAAAAAGCTATTTAACGCAGTATACATAACAGTTCTTTGGCATGTGTTGTTGGAGAAGTACAGAGAAGGTCAGAAGGAGTTGCATTGTCTTTTTGTAGACTTAGAGAAAGCATATGACAGGGTGCCTAGAGAGGAGTTGTGGTATTGTATGAGGAAGTCGGGAGTGTCAGAGAAGTATGTAAGACTGGTACAGGATATGTACGAGGGTAGTGTGACAGTGGTGAGGTCTGCGGTGGGAGTGACGGATGTGTTTAAGGTGGAGGTGGGATTACATCAAGGATCCGCTCTGAACCCTTTCATATTTGCAATGGTGATGGACAGATTGACCGACGAGATCAGACAGGAGTCCCCGTGGACTATGATGTTTGCAGATGACATTGTGATCTGTAGTGAGAGTAGGGAACAGGTGGAGATGACCCTGGAGAGATGGAGATACGCTCTAGAGAGAAGAGGAATGAAGATCAGCAGGACTAACACAGAATATATGTGTGTGAATGAGAGGGAGGCTAGAGGAATGGTGAGGATGCAAGGAGTAGAGGTGGTGAAGGTGGATGAGTTTACATACTTGGGATCAATAGTTCACAGTAATGGTAAGTGTGGAAGAGAGGAGAAGAAGAGAGTACAGGCAGGATGGAGTGGGTGGAGATGAGTGTCAGGAGTGATTTGTGACAGACTAGTGCCAGTAAGAGTGAAAGGGAAGGTCTACAAAGAGGGTAGTGAGACCAGCTATATTTTATATGGGTTGGAGACAATGGCACTGACAAAAAGCCAGGAGTTTGAGCTGGATGTGGCAGAGTTAAAGATGTTAAGATTTGCACTGGGTGTGATGAGGGTGGACAGGATTAGGAATAAGTATATTAGAGGGTCAGCCCAAGGTTGGAAGGTATGGAGACAAAGCCAGAGAGGCAATATTACGTTGGTTTGGACATGTGCTGAGGAGGGATGCTGAGTATATTGGGAAAAAGTTGCTAAGGATGAAGCTACCAGTTAACACAAAAAGAGGAAGACCTAAGATAAGGTTTATGGATGTGGTGAGAGAGGACATGCAGGTGGTTGGTGTGACAGAGCAAGATGCAGAGGACAGGAAGAAATGGAAACAGATGATCCGCTGTGGCGACCCCTAACGGGAACAGCTGAAAGAAGATGGATGATGATGATGATGACATAACAGTTCTTTGGCATATATTTTTCTGACATGCACCTTACACACTAATGTTTGGCAGGATGATCTTAAATGCAATTGCTGCTTATTTCTACTTGAAACATGTCACATTTTCTTAGACATTTGCTTCAATAAAAATGTTCAAGAAATAAAAAACTTAATATGATTTTTAAACTCCTAACCCACTTTTAACTTGTACCGAGCTATAAACAGTTCCCAAAATGGGGGGTTCCCCTCCATAAAGGGGCAGTTGACCCAAATAGACAGATGGTACTCTCCAGCGTTACTTGTTCTAAAGTTAGGATTAATCATGCTGAAAGCAAATTGTACAGCCTGTGATCCCACTTAGAGTGTCTGTCCTTGTCCTGTCTCTGTTCCACTCCTAGATATAAAAAACAACTTGCATGCTGTTAGTACACTTTAGCTTTTAACCTTAGGAAAAGTTGTACTGACTATCATTAAATAAACCAGAGTGTGTTACTACAACGTCTTCTGGGGATACATCTACTTTCAAAACTGTTCACTTAGTTTCAGACTTCATTTATTTCGTCTGAACTGCTTGCCGTTTCCACGTTTAGTGCTAATTGTAATTTTTATTACTATTATTTTTTAATGTTTATTTACCATAGTGGTACACTGATTATAACTGATCATTTGCTGGTACTGCCAGAGTACTTTTTCCTTGTGCAAATCACTCGGAACACACTGTTCTGACCTTTCCTGATTAATTGCTTGCACCTGTAGACTCAGTGCCTCTATCTGAAAGTGTATACTAATGGAAGAACAACTGGTAACTTGATGTAAGAGAGAACCCTTAAAGGGTTCATTCAGAACACACTGGTCAAACCCCTGATGACTAATTGCTCAAACCTACTTTGCTTCTTGTCATTGCTAAAGAAACAGGTGCTAATACTTTTGCACATTCTAGTAAGAGCGATTATTATGTTTATTAATGTTATATTATGTTCATTTATTTCTCTTATTTGTCTGTCCTGATTGCTTAAAACATCTCTTGTCTGGACCTGAAAATTAAGAACATTAATATAGAATTCTACCTGTATAAAACAGGGAAATCTCATGTATTTTATACAAATATAATACAATCAGTACATTTTTACCCCCACCAGCACAAGATCACAACATTATATTACTTATTTCCAGTCTTTCTTATCTTATTACATAGCAAAGCCTGGATATGTTTCAGTTAAAAAGTGTTTTTTTTATTTTAATATCAACAGCATAAACAATCATTGATAAAACTCGTTCCAACTTCTCCTTACTACACAGAACTGCTTTACAAAATCATATGCAGTACACATTAGGAAATTTATTATGCAGATAATAAGGTCATAAACTGTTTTGCATACATTTACTACGTCCGTCTCTTCATTGTTCTTTTAACATTAACGGCAAAGTGGGGATAATGTGTTAGAGCCCTCCCACCATTTTAACAAAGGCATCACATGTCTACTCTGTTTCATCTTTCTCTTCTTGCAGAAACATTGTTCTCATGTCTAAACTGTATCTAATGAGATTGATGTATTACAGTTCTCCCAATTTCATTATCTTGACCTCCCAATATTGGTCTCTGGTTAAAGTAATTGGCACTATATATCCTTCTAGCCAGCTCCTGGGCTTTTTTTTTTTTTTTCATCAGACATTTTTCTTTGGAACAATGGAAAAGGTTTCACTGGCAAATTCTCTATGTAAGCTTTGTTATCAGAAGAATGAGTAGCATAGTTCCCTTCCACTTGCTCTCTCTGGTTAGGGGCTAAATATTTTACTTCCTCCATAGTTTGTCCTACATTCAAAATGTCTTTGATTTACCAGAAAATAATATTCTAAAGACATGTGGATATAGCAATTTGAGTATCACTATTACCTATTTATTCCCCTAATGTGGGGAATAAACTTGCTTCTCTTCTGTCTGGTAAGCAGTGAATAATCATCTTCCTCAAACACTCTGGTGTCCCCAGTTTTTAATATTTTTCCTTTCTTCTGCAATTTTTTTCAGGAGCAGCTATTTTTGTTTATATGATTGCATCTTTAATGATGTAGGTCTTGGCTGCTGCTCATGGCCAGTTTGAAACATACACACAATGATCTTAGGATCATGGAAGTTGCAAGGCAGCTGAGCCATGAGTCCATTTCTATCTTGCCAGTACATGCCCTTAAGCGTTGTCTGTTTTTTCAAGGAGGCGGTAAATTTGAGTGCCCATCTAGTTGTCCAGCTCATTTTTAAAGGCAAACAGTGCTTTACATTGCTTAACTTGGAGAGGAAGTTTGTTCCAGAGAAGAGGAAGATGTTCCATGATAAATCTTTGTCTTCTCATTGTCTTATTTTTGTGTTGGAGTATATTTAGATCTCTCATCCTAGTGTTAGTTGTTGCGATATAAAAGCTCTTGGACTACTTGGATCCCTTATAGGCCTATAAGCACAGCACAGATCGCCCCTAGGGAGTCTATATGAAACTAAGTGTATGGATAAAGCCTCCAGTCTTTTTTTGGTAGTTAAGATCTTTTATGCCTGTGATTTTTAGTTACAGACTTCTAGTGTCTTTCCCGTTGCTTGATATGCTTAGCAAGGTACATCCAAAAGGCTTTACTAGAAAAGTTCACCCAGACTCTGCCACAACTTGCTGTGAGGAAAAGGTTAGTCTGTTTTTGCTTTCTTGTATTTTGTAATGTTTTATTGCCGTCTTTTGTTTTATATATTGTGATTCATTTCTCTACCCTGTATTTCACTTGTATTCTGCTTTTAATTGCATATTTAAATAAGGAGAGAGACCACAGCTGTCTCTCTTGTGAGTCGCACAGAAATTAAGATTTTTCTCCACCCTCCCACCCTGGTGCTCTTGTGTTTTTAAACTCAACTGTCTTTCTAATTGCCTTCCCATTATGTTAATTTGACCACATATCTCATTTTCTCTCCACTTACATTGTCTATTGTGAGTAAGCACAAAATTATTCTTTTGTGAAATCACTCCCCTTCAACAATTTAAATTTATTGGTCATCCTACTATATTTCAAATTACCAGAATACAAAGTGCCCACCCCTTCAAATCTATCTTCCTCTTTTAAAATTATTGTCTCTTCACTTAGGTAGCTAAAGCTTAAGTTACCCCCTTTTTCATGTCTAAATGCTTAGTGCACACTGCAGCTCTTAGGATATTAACCCATTTTCCATCTTACCTTTAAAATCTGCAACAGCTGCTCCAAGACCTCAAGGCTCCAAGATCCAAGATGTCAGTAGTCATCTTGAGATTAGTGCTTCTGTTTTGCTGCTGGTGAGAGGAGTATAAAACCATGAATCTGAAGTAGTTAACTTCATTTTATCTGCAACCTGTGGGTATTCGGATCAGTATCAGATCCGAGCCGGCAACTTTTTTTCTAGCATCTGTTCCGAGCTTCTCCCCCTACCCATAATGCACTACCATCTCCTACCTTCCCTCAGATCTTGTTTACCGCACCGGTAGTGTGCATCGTGGTCTCCTTTGCTCTGAGCTCAGGGATAGTAAGTTTTATTAATACTTAGCCTCTTTGTGTGTCTGAGTTGATTATTTTCCTTCCTCCCATTTTAGTATATCGCTTGTTCGTCGGTTAGTCAAAAAAAAAAGTTTTTGTTGTAAAACTCGATAGAGTAGTTGTTAGGCATGCCCTTTTCCCTACCTGTGTTTGTGTGTGGTGTTTTTTAGTAGGTAGTGTTTTTTTGGTGCAGAACCATGACTGATCAACCAAAATCTGTGTACAAGAAATGCACAGAGTGTGGCCATAAGCTCTCCCCGGCTGATGGTCACACACTGTGTGTTATTTGCTTGGGAGTCGCACATTTGTCCACACAATGTGCTATCTACACCGGGTTCAATCCTAGAGCCCTCAGGGACCAGAAGGCCAAATTAGTAGCTAAAGGCCTTCTCCCCGCATCCATGCTGGAATCTGCCACGGCCTCGGTACCTAGTACTCAACCTCCCACCCTGACAGGGACTCACTCCCTCTTCTTCTGGTGCTAGTTCAAGTAAAGACAAATCTACAGTCAGTGTGGCTGACAAGGATAAGGACAGAGAAAGGTGCAAAGAGGATAGGGGCAAGAGAAAGGGCAGACCTCGCAAGAGATCCCCGGACAGGGAGCTCTTTCTTAGTCCCCATTTTAACTCCATGAGGCCAGTTTCTCCATGGCTCAGGTCTCCTCATTTCTCACCGGAGCCGTTGGAACCTTCGGATCTGAGGCCTTCCTCCCCTTCATTGCGCAGACCAGCCAGATCCGAGTCGGTGGCCTCTTTGCGATCAACTCTGAGCTTATCAGACTTGGACATGGACAGGATGATGCGGATATTCATTCAGACCCAAATACAGATGGGTGTCTTGCCAGGCCCCTCTCCCTCTAGAGGGGGGACCTCCATGTCCTTTTTCCACCCCATCTCTCCTTCCCCGATCCCTGCTTCGGGGCTCTTGGATCTGAGGATTTTCGGAGCTGGTAGCTCGGCACCGAAGGTTGCCCCAACCTCGACTCCGGCTGTTACCTTGAGCTCCTCGGATCCGACTAGTTCGGATCCAAGTGACTCTCGGAGCCATGGACAGGGAGTCAGACCCGAGGGAATGGATTCTTCGGCTCCGCCCTTTTCAGATCCGACCTGTTTCCTCAGACCTCAGGCTACCCTTGCTTCGGCTCCGGTCCACACTTCGGATCCAGAGAGGGCGTCTTCCTTGCTGGGTGCCAAGGAGGTCCGCTCTCCTTTGGCCTTCAAAGTGGTGGAGAGGGTACTCTCCCAGGGATTGAGACCCCAGCCCATCCCCTCGGATTCCACCCAGCCACCTCTGGATTTGGCGACGACTCCCTTCATCCTGTCTCAGGGTCAGCACGTGCCAAAGGATCCCCAGGTTATTTTCCCTGAGGGAACCCCCTGCGGCTCACGAATCCTCTTCTGAGAGTCCCACTGAAGAGGGGCACTGTAAGCGGAAGTGCAAAAGGAGGCACTTGGACTCCTCCGAGTCCTTCACTATGGACACTGACTTAGATGAAGGAGAAGGTTCCCCCAGGTCACCTCCCAAAAATGTCTCCTTCGGAGAAATCATGGAGATCCTCCGACAGAGGGGAAGTTGGTCAGCCCCAAAACCTTCTGGGGATGAGTCAGTGTTCCTAGAGGCTTTTGGAACGGGCCTATGTACTTCCTGGGTGTCCCCACGAGCGGACCCCTTGGTGGACCTTATCACCATGCGGACATGGAAGGAGACCGACACCGTAGAGCCCTTCCCCAAACGCCCTGACAAAATTTTATCTTCCATTTCTGACAGACAACCTTGGTCAAAAGGAGCCCCAGTCGATGCTATATTGGTTGCAGCAGCCACCAAGAAGGAACCAGCACAGGAGAGTTCCTCAGTCCACCCTCCAGAAAAGGAGTCCAGGTCGGTGGATAGGATTGGGACGCGCGTCTATTCCTTAGTGACCTTTTCAATTCATGCGCTGAACTATTTGGCACATGTGATCCGGCTTTAGCAAGACCTTGCATCGGAATTCACTGAGTCGCCCCCAGAGTCTTTATCGCCACAGGACAAACAGTTGTTCTCTGCGAAAATGTCTACTCTGAAGTCAGTCTCGAACACGTCTATGCGGCTCCTTTACCATGCCACGGAAGGAGCAGCTAGGGCGGCAGGGACAGGCATAGGCATGAGGCATCATGCCTGGCTCAGGTTGTGTCAGTTCGTGGACCCTTTTAAGGCGTCGTTTATTAACGCTCCCTACAATGGTTCTTCCCTTCTTGGGAAGACAGTACGTGACACACTTGTCCAGAGCAAAAAGGACGGGAAGACTTTGTCTGCCGTCGGGATCCACTTCTCTAACCCTCAGCGGTCGTTCTCTAGGAATCAAAGAGGGCAGAAGAAGATGTGGTTCTGAAAATCTCAGTTTTCCCGGGATTCTCAGGGCAACTATTCCCCCAGAGGCAGAGGGGGACAGGATTGACACCGACCCAGATGTAGAGGGGGTCCCAGGAATTTTGGGTCTATGGAACCTTTTTCCTGATAGACCCGGTCAGCAGCCCTGAGGGGTTGCCCGGCTGTCCTACTCTGGGGGCAGTCAGGGGAAGATTGTCCTTACACCCAGTGGCATGGGAGTCCATTACGACAGATCGCTGGGTGTTACAGATTATATCCAGAGGTTACACTATCCCATTTGTTGCCCTTCCAAATATTCCAAAACACCTCCTGAATGTTCCACCCGCTCACAGGGAGGCCGCAGCTCTAGAAGTTTCAAACTGCTTCTCAAACGAGCCATCAAACAAGTTCACCTCAATCAGTCCGGTTCAGGTGTCTACTCAAGGTTCTTTTTAGTGCCAAAAAAGACTGGGGACTTCAGGCCCATTCTAGACCTGCCAATGTTGAACCTGTCCGTAGCCAAACAGAAATTCTGGATGGTCACCTTGCAGTCTATTCTACCTTATCTCCGAGTGCGTGACTGGATGTGCTCGTTAGACCTCCAGGATGCTTACTACCACATCAAGATCCACAGAAGCTCCAGGAGGTTTCTGTGCTTCCAGCTGGGAGCCAGTCATTTTCAGTTCAGAGCCTTACCCTTCGTTCTCACCACAGCCCTCCAAGGTGTTCACCAAGGTAATGGCAGTTGTAGCGGCACACCTGAGGCTTCAGGGTATTCAGGTATTTCCTTACATGGACGACTGGCTCTTCACTGCGCCCAACAAGCATCACCTTTGTCTGGCCCGAGATTACTTAATTCAGTTGGCAGATCTCTTGGGAATTACAGTCAATGTTCAGAAATCCCAACTGCAACCATTACAAGTTCTAGACTTCTTTGGGGCATGGCTAGACACCTTGCAGATGAAGGTATTCTTAACTCCAGACAGGATCTTACACCTCAGGTGCCACATAGCTCAGATAGCGAACTTCAAGTCTCCAAAGGCGAGCGAGGTTCTCCGGGCACTGGGCTCCATGGCTGCCTCCGTATCGATTCTCCCTTGTGCACACCTTCATATGCGGGTTCTTCAATGGACTCTGGCTGTTCAATGGTCTTGGCTAGACCTGCCCATGGAATTTCCGATCAGGATCAGTCACATCTGCAGGACGTCCCTTCTTTGGTGGTTAAATTCACCGGAGATATTAGAAGGACGCCCCTTCGCGTCATCTCTATTCCAAGCCACAGTGACCATGGACGCCTCCCAACTTGGGTGGGGGTGACACTGTTTGGGAAGGACAGTCCAAGGCATGTGGTCCCAGTCAGAGACCAAGTTACACATAAATGTTCTAGAGATGAGGGCAGTGCTTTTAGCGTTAGAAGCCTTTCACTCTGTCCTTCCTCTTGGATTGATTGCAATTCAGTCAGACAACATGTCGGTTGTCTGGTATATCAACAAGAAGGGGGGAACCAGATCCTACCCCCTATGTCATGAGGCCATGAGTGTGTGGGAATGGGCGATCTCCACCGGTTGGTTTCTGATAGCAATGCACACACCAGGGCGCTCCATTTTAGCGGACAGATTGAGTCAGGCCATCCTGATGCTGTACGAGTGGTTTCTGAAATGGTCAGTAGCGGAGGAGATCTTCCTTGCGTGGGGTCAGCCTTGCTGCAATCTCTTCGCATCTCCTTCCAACTCTGATTCCCTCACCAGGGAAAGTCCCCAGAGACGCTGTAGTCCATGCTTGGCCCCCCAGGCTTCTGTATGCTTATCCACCATTGCCACTCATTCTAAAGTTTCTTCAGAAAGCTCACTGACTGCGGTGCAGAGTTATCATCATTGTCCCGTTCTGGCCTCGTCAGGTTTGGTTCCCATTCCTTTGGTCTCATCTCTTATCTTCTCCGTGGGTTCTGGATCCCTGCCCGTATCGTATCTCCCATCCTTCGGGTGCCCGTCCGCCCGACCTGAGCAGTCTCAAGCTGACAGCTTGGTTGCTCCAGTTCCATTGATTGCCAGGACTCCCGGTCTTTCATCCCCGGTAAAATCCATTCTGGTGGCTTCTCTTAAAGATTCCACTAGGAAACTTTATCGCAGTAAATGGAAGCGTTTTTCCATTTGAGTCTCACAGAGAAAACTAGATCCCTTTACAGCCCCAGTTTCAATGGTGTTGGACTTCTTGTCTGGCATTTTTCAGCAAGGAGCTAGCTCCTCCACAGTGAAAGTACAATTGGCAGCCATTTCTAATTTTCATGTTGGTGAAGACAGCCTTGCCTTAGCCTCCTCTAGGCTGTGTAAGGCTTTTCTTAAGGGCACTTTTCTGTTGCGTCATCCTGTCAAGGATTCAGTGCCTCCTTGGGACCTTACCTTTGTCTTACAGGCATTGGTGGCTTCTCCATTCGAACCTGCAGCTTCGGTGGATTTGAAATTTTTATCCTGGAAGACAGCTTTCCTAGTCGCCATTACATCTGCTAGGAGAGTTTATGAGCTTCAAGCTGTATCTGGTGTGCCTCCTTATTTGGTCTTCCATAAGGATAGGGTCTCTCTCCATACTAATCTTTCCTTCTTACCTAAAGTGGCATCTGAAGCAAACATATACCAGTCCATTAATCTGCCTGTTTTCTTCCCTAACTTCCAAAATAAAGGTGAATACAAACTTCATTTGTTAGATGTCCATAGACAACTTCGCTTCTATCTTCATAGAACAAAATCATTCCGCAAGACTGACCAGACTCTCAACTTCTCTGCTGTAAATAACTTCCTTTCCTCAGCTATCTAGGTACTAGAAAAATTTCTTTTCATTTTTTTTTTTTTTTTTTTTTTTACTTTCTCTAGCTCTAGAAACTCCTAACAAAATACACTCACTATTTTTTCTCCATTTCTGCCTTCATATCCAATGATTTTGTCATATATATTATAACCATGTCTAATATTTTTACCTGATATTACAATCGCTTGCATGTGGAGCTTTTCTCCCCGGGCCTCTGCTGAAAATGGACATAAATCCAGTTGGACCAGCCCGGTCAACAAATGTAAAATAAAATAAAATAAATAAAATAAATTGTTCTTTTCTGGGAAAAGCTATTTATAAAGTTTCTTTGGCCAGATGGATCACTCTTTGCATTTCACATGCCTACAAAGCAAAAGGTTTATCTCCTCCTGGTATTGTTAAAGCTCACTGTACCAGGTCTATGGCGACTTCTGCTGCTTTTTGGTCTAGGGTTCCTTTGGACGACATTTGTGCAGCAGCAACTTGGGCCAATTCACATACCTTTATTTCCCATTACAAATTAGATCTGATTTCTAGGGGTAGAGCATCCTTTGGCTCTGCGGTGCTCAGGAATATCCTTCCATAAGGGCCTTCCAGGACTGGAGTAGCTGGGGACTCTGTCCCACAGGTTGCAGATAAAATGAAGTTAACTACTTCAGATAAAGAAGTTATGTACTCACCATAATGTTCCATCTGAGTAGTTATACTTCATTTTTCTGCAACCTTCCCTCCCTCCCTCCGTCCCCCGGACCTTGTCCTGTTTTTACATGTTTTGGTTCATTGGGCTGAGTTGCTTATGTAATTAGTTGCAGAAAACTTAATCTGAGGGAAGGTAGGAGATGGTAGTGCATTATGGGTAGGGGAGGAGCTCAGAGCTTGGAGCAGATGCTAGAAAAAAAGTTGCCGGCTCGGATCCGAATACCCACAAGTTGTAGAAAAAGTATAACTACTCAGATGGAACGTTATGGTGAGTACATAATTTCTTTTTTCTTGGGGACTGCTGATCACCAGAAAGAGTAATAATGGCGTCATAGGTGCCAGGTTGGAATTTTTAATTATATTTTGCTCCTGGTGGGAGAAGGTCAGAGTGCATAGATTCCTGATTCTCTTCCTTTGGGAAGTGAGTATCTGTGCGTGATCTTCCTGTTTGGTCTGGTTTCTATTCAAAGCATTTACCAGGAAAAAGCTAAAACATGCCTACAGATCCTTACATCCTCTGGGACACAACTGTGGCTCATCAAACAGGCTGTGGCCTGCTTCTCATGTTGGGATTGGTGCTACTGCTTTACTTCTGGTGAGTGAAGAAGCAAAGGAGCACTATATCCCAGCAGAGTGAAGCTGTGGTGAGACCAACATTACTGTTAGTCGGGCAGCAACCATTCAGGTGATTCCCCTCTTTTCATCATTCTCGTCAAGCTAATTCTTTCTTTTCAGTAAGTACTGCTTCATTTGCTTCTAAGTTCATATCATTTGCCTAAATACTTTAAACATAAATCATCAAGCTTTACTTATTGGTTTCCAATCACATATTTGGCAGTGTGCTGTATAGCCACAGACATCTTCAGTTGACATTTTTTTCTGTAAAAGCACCATTGAAATTTCACTAATACCTAGTTACACGTAGGACAACTAGTTTACAGTAACAAGCATTGCCCCATAGCTGCAAACCGGATATTCCTGACATTACTTTATACTCTCACTACAACTGTCTAATCAATAAAAAAGGGTCTGTTGCCATGGATATGAACTTTGCTACTATCTCTGTTACCAGTTTGGTGGATATGGGCATCCTGAGGCAATGAAGACATTGCCTCTTGTTTACTGACAACCATTTAATTCTCAAACAAACTGAAATGGTATGTGAGAGATGTGTTTACACAATGTCACTGAAAGTAAAGCTCTCAAATAAAAGCACTCCTAATGTCAGTAAGGTTGTGGGTAGTACACAAGCTGGACACATTACACACAATTTGAAGCAGCGACAGAGACCCACATATGCTCAGGCACTTAAATTTAACATTCCTAAACCCCAAAGACCTCCTAGATGAAGCACACATAAATACCCTCAGCAACCCCGAATGCAGTCTTTCAGAGCAACACCTGCATCAACACATATAGCCACATCTCATGGAGCCTCTGCTTCTAAGCCCATAAGGCACGCCACCACAGAATCCAACATTCTATTTATTGGAAACTCTGTTGTGAGACACACTAGTGTCCCTCTCACCAGGCTGAGTAAGTAGAAAGCCACAGTCATTTATTAGGGGCCAGGATCCTCTACATTAAGCACACACTCAGGTCATTGAACCAGAAATACCAGCGTGACTCCATCATAGTCCATGTGGGTGTAAATGACCCGAGGCGTATCTCCCTAGACTATATGGAGAGTGACATCATGGAACTCTTGGAATATGTGGCCCAGGCTGGTATTAGCGTAGCATTGAGCAGGATTTTACCTTCTTCAGGGTTGATGCCACAATATGAGCAAAAGATAACTGACTTAAATAATTGGCTTAATTTCTGATGTTATTTGTAAGCATGGAAGGAGATGGTTAACAGAGCACCCTGTGATGTCTGGGATGGCGTTCACCTCTCCTGTCTAGGCTTTCGAATATTAGCTATAACATTGTCCTCCCCATAGTTCCTTTTTCAGAAAATGCCAAACTGCAAGTACTTCAGACATAGCAAATGAAAACCAAGCGGGAAGAAAGTGATAAATATCTGGAAGGTTTTGTTTAGCAGTATTTTAGGAAGGGAAGCACCCACATCCTGGAAGAAAAATGTGGTGGCTGTAATACCTATGGATGGTAAAGACCGGTCAGATACAACTTTATATAGGCCCATTTTGATTCTAAACCATGATAATAAAATGTTTGTCTGTAATGGCTTAAAGAATGGCAGAGTTGATGCCAGAGTTGGTAGATATGGATCAGTGTGGTTTTGTGGAAGGGAGGCAAGCATTTGACAACATTAATAGTGTGAAAGCTGCAATCCTAGCTAGATAGAATTTTGTAAATAATTCTATGTCATTGTAAATGTTAATATGATCCACAGGCTTGTGCAACAAATATAAGAAAACTGTGTTGTGTTCTGAGCTTCAGAAATGTAACCCTGCTGGAAGAAAGCTGATGGGTAAAGCATTTTCCAACTGTGTGTGATCTCAAGCTTGGAGACAGGATGGTCTGGGCCAGGAAATTCTTTCTATTGTCCTAAGTCATAGATAATTACTAGGTTTCACATGTAATGTGCATTTTTATTGCAGTAGCTTCCTGGCAGGTGCAGATTACAAGAAAGGTTAAATTTTAAGTTCTGTGATTCTGGGAAACTGAAGCAGAACTGTCAAGAATGATGTAATCTGAAATGAGTCAGCAGTAATGTGTATTATCAATTTAAGACTTTCTCAGAGAGAAAGATTTAGCATTTTTTTATTTGCCCGGCACTAATGCACCTGACAATATCCCCTCATATTTCCTAAACATTGCTGCTGATGCAATTGCCTATCCCATAAGCATTCTCATCAACCGCTCGATCCTGGAATGTACAGTGCCCCAACTCTGGAAACAAGCCTTTATCATCCCCCTTCATAAAGGCGGTAATAACTGCAGTGTTAACAACTTCCGCCCCATTGCTATCTTGTCCCCCATCTCTAAACTACTTGAAAAATGTGTTCAACTTCAACTACTACCACATCTTTTAGACAATAACCTTCTCACACGTACACAACATGGCTTTAGGCCAAATCATAGCACCATGACAGCCCTCCTCTCCTACCTAGAAACTGTAAATAAAGCTCGTGATTCCGGCCATATTGTCTCTACCCTACTACTTGACCTTTCTAAGGCTTTTGATACCATTTCGCACAGCCTGCTATTAACTAAACTTTCCAAACTTAACCTTTCTTCCTCCTCTGTGAACTGGTTCTCCAGCTACCTATCTAACAGACACCAAGCTGTAAAATGGAAAAAGGCCACTTCCTCTTTTCTTAGTACCCCCACATGGGTTCCCCAAGGCTCCATACTTGGTCCTCTTCTCTTTAACATTTTTATAAACGATTTTCATAAATCTATCCCATTCTCTAACATCATCCAATATGCTGACGATTCCACCATTATCTGCTCTGCCACATCTACCCCTGAGCTTCTAAAGCTCACACAAGAAGCTTTCTCAATTACTGAGCATTGGATGAAAATAAACCACCTTGCTCTCAATGCCTCCAAAACTAAACTCATGGTATTTACTCCCTCTAAAACTACTCCCTTTGATACAAACAAATTCCTGATCACTAGTCAAAACAAATCAAGCCTAGAACTCGTATCTGAAACTAAGTTACTTGGTATTCAAATTGATAACCAGCTTAATTTCAACTCCCACCTACACCTAAATATTAAAAAAACCCACCAAAAGCTGAGTATGCTCTACCGTCAAAATCAATACCTCACAAAGACCTCTAAAATCACTCTGTCTTCTTCCTTTCTTATTCCCTCCCTTCTCTATGGTTCACCTCTCCTAACTAATATTCAGTCCTCTCTTAAGAAACAACTTTCCTCTTGCTACAACAAAATCGCCAAGTTCGCCAACGGCCACAGGTCATCCACCCATCACTGTTCCTCTCTCCAAAAACTACATTGGCTTGAACTTCCACATCAGCTCAATTACATTCAGCTTACCCTAGCCCATAAGCTCATTAACAACCCCTCTCTTTGTCCCTCCCTGTCTTCTGCTTTTAAGTTTCACTTACCTGATAGAGTCTTAAGGTCAAACAATCAAAACCTATTAGAAATACTTAAACCAAAATGCCCCCCAGGCAAAAACCTACTATCCTTTAACATAGCTCGTCTTTGGAACTCACTCCCACCGTCCATTCATACCATCTCTAATCTTTATTTGTTCAAAAAATCTCTTCATACTCATCTTACTTCCCAATGGGAATGCTCTTGTTCCCATCCATCATAAAAATATGGAACCCTTCATCCTTCATCCTCCATTCATTCACTTCCTACTCAACAAAGCCTATATACTTATTACTTTCTTCAAATCTAACCACACTATACAACAATATAATCCTACCTCTTTAAAGCCCTAACACACCTCTCATTTATTGTACTTTATCTAATATTTCGCATTTTTGAATGTACCTCAAATGCAAAAGCAATGACTGTATTCTCTTTTACATTGTATAAGTAGCTTAGCTCTATTGTTTTCACCTTGTCTGTTAGTTTGCATTAAGATCTTTTTCAAGTGTATGTACATATTCTGTATGTCTGTTCTTTTTTGGAGCTTTTCTCCCCAGGACTCCTTTGAAAACGGGTTCTTTTAGGCCCAATGGACTATCCTGGTAAACCAACTGCAAATAAATAAATAAATAAATTGTGTCTGAACCTGAACACATCAGCTCACCAACACTTTGTCTTTAGGTAAAGTTATTTAGAACATATTTTCTCTTAGGGATAGTTAGGAATATAGCCAGATTAGTCTAGCTGTTTTCTATATTTATGTCAGACTGTCCTACAGTGTTGTTTTAACTATTTCCTGTGATTTCTGAACTCTCTGTTATCACTGTGTTGAATTGATGAACATTATCTTGTGTTTTTATTATTTCTTGTTAAATATTTTTAAACCTTTCAACTGTGGCTGATGTTCTTCATGTTTCACTGTTGCAGTCATTACAATTGGGTAATCTGCTGGCAGGTTGCCCTCAGTCGGCTTAATTAACAAAGTCTTGGGTCCTGCGTCAGTTGCTGTCCCTTCTTCCATGATGTCAGATCATCAGGGGTATAAAACATGCAGCCGACGCCATTACATCAGTCTTTCTTGCCATGCGATGCCCGAAGTAGAAGCAGTTCGCAAGTGCCGGTCAGCCATCTCCTGAAATTTTCATTTTCGAGTTTCAGAACCGAAGTCTTCAACTAAAAACGAAGTACCCCATTGGGGAAACTTTTTCTTGCTCCTTACCGATGTCAGTAAAAGTTAATAATTGCATTACTTGTGGGAAGCAAATACCTCATAAGGATTTTCATTTGTACTGTATTCCTTGCCTAGGCCCTGACCACAACATGCCTTGCTGTCGGTTTTGTGCTAAATTTAATCAACCCACTATTAAACATCAGTATATTTTTGCCTCTAAATATTTTGGCTCTAGATTTAATTATCCAGAAATGACATCTGTTAACAACCCGACTACCGGAATACCTAAAAAACGCAAAGAAAAAGACAGAGAGAGACAGTCGAGGTCCAAAACTGACAACAATGCTTCTCCTAAGCCAGTCGCCAGTTCGCTGGTACTCAGTGAGGCGCTTTCACAGCCCCTGATACCTGCTACTTCTGATTCACAGGCCTCTACTGAGACCCATTCGGAGTCCGGTATGCCACGAGATGCTTCATTTATGGAACCCGCGGATGTCTCTATCTTAGATAGGTCCGGAGCCGCTGTGCAGGCACCGGCTTCTGAGGGTGTTTTCGGGCCTACAGATTTGTATATTAGACTGACGCCATCTTCAAAACTAAGGCCAAAATCTAAATCTATGTCTAAAAAACCAACGCCTGGGCCACATGTGCAGGTCCCTATGCCTAAAAAACAAATGATCAAAATGGCTGAAGATTTAATTACTCTGATCAGGGGTAGTCAACCCCCTCCTTCTGAGAGGCCTAGGCAAGACATTGATTATGAATATTCTGAACAGGATTCTATTTCTTCTGACTCTTCTAATGAATAGGATTTGTCTGTTCCTACTTATGAGGACTCTGATGCAGAAGGTTCCATTCCTTCTGCTTTTCCCCCTGAGGATTTTTCTTTTGGGGAAACTTTACATACATTAAGGGAACATTTCCACTGGGAAAGTGAGGATTTCTCTGAATCTAAAAAGAGACTTAGAGATTTGCCTTCCTCAGCATAGGCCTTTGGCCGTACCTCCTGTTCTAGACATTGTTGATGATGTTTTTTCAGACTCTAGTATGACTCCTGATTCTCTGCCTCTGGCTCCTAGTTAGCCAGACAGATACTATAGGGTTCCTGACTCCCACAAATTCCTTTTCAAAAATCCTATTGCTGATCCTGAAACCATTTCTCAGGGTCCCAAGGGCATTAAGGCCTCTACTGCTAAAAATCCTACCCCTTCTGATAGAGAGTCCAGGGCGATGGATAGATGGGGTAAGAAGGTTTACACTTCTGCAACCTTGGCAATCAAGGCTTTCAACTGTCAATTTCATATGCTTAAATATCAACAGCATATTATGGGATTACTTAAAAAGAAAATGATAATTTCTGACTGTGTGGAAAATAAAGATTTACAGGATTTATTACATTCAGCTGAGCAAGTTGGAAAACATACTTTGCAATGTGGTTTTGATTCCTTGGAGGCCTCTTGCAGGGCGGCTGTAACTGGATCTGTGCTAAGAAGGCATGCTTGACTCAAAGAGCAAACTCTGCCTGATCATGTTAAAGTAAAATTGTTGGATGCTCCTTTACAACAGGGCCGTCTCTTTGGTAATAAGGCTGAAGAAGTGTTAAAGAAGATGGAAGATAAAGCTAAATCTATGCAAACTGTGAAAGATTTCTTACAAGTGCAACCTCCAAGATTTAGTTGGCACTGGCCTACTAAGAACTGGTCCTTTCCAGTCCCTTCGAGAGCCGCTCAAGTCAAATCCAGACATTCCAAAGGCTCCAGGTTTCAGTCACAAGGAACCTTTAGAACAAAACAATGGGGTGCCTCCACCTCCAAATCTGGAAACAACAAGGCTCCTCCCTATGGTAAACAGTCTCAATGACTTCCCTCTGTACTCACCAAGCACTTACCTTTTAGCTGCCCCTTTGGGGGGAAAACTGGCACTTCATGCACAAAACTGGCAACTTATTACCCAGGACAAATGAGTTTTAAATATAGTATCCCAGGGATACAGAATTCATTTCCACACGTTGCCAATCCCAAACAGATGGCCCGACCTGCCCCCAAATCAGTGGGCAGAGGCCCAGAAACAAGTTCTATCCCTATTCAGCCAGAACCAGAAGAGGAAAAGGGACAGGGTTTCTATTCAAGACTTTTCCTGGTACCCAGAAAAGACAAATCATGGCATCCAATTCTGGACCTGTCCAATCTAAACACATTTCTGGACATTCCAAAATTCAAAATGCTGACTCAACAGTTATTTCCTATGCTAGGCAAAGATGCCTGGTTGGTAACTCTAGACTTAAAAGAGGCTTACCTGCATATCCCAATCATGGAATCTTGCAGAAGATACCTCCGCTTCAAAGCAGGCTACTTGCATTACCAGTTCCCTGCACTGCCCTGTGGCTTATCTACTGCACCCAGTGTCTTCACAAAGTGCCTGGCTCCAGTAATTGCATTTTGCAGGCAAAGAATATTCAGATATGTCCATACCTGGACGATTGTTTAATTCAGGCAGAAAATAAGGACATTCTTCTAAAGCATCTGGTGTTTGTAAAAAGGGTTCTAACTTGTCTAGGGTACACCATAAACAAAAAGAAATCACAACTGGTACACTCTCAAAAAATTACATTCCTGGGTGCAAGCTTGAATACAACTGCCCAGATGACTTACCTTATGCCAGAAAAGCAAATTCAATTGGTGACTTACTTCAAACAGGTGGCCAAAAAAACCTGCTGTCTGCAAGACAAATTCTGCAAGCCTTGGGTTTCATGACCTCCTGCATTCTTCTAATTCCGTATGCAAGACTGCATATGAGGAAACTTCAGTGGTACTTAAAAAGTTTATGGAGTCAACATTGTCACAGCCTAGAAACAATGATTCCTATCATACCTTGCCTGCAACTAGAGTTCCTATGGTGGGCAGAAGCCTGCCTCCAAAACAAAGGACTGCCATTCACTCCACTCCCTGCCACCCAAACCCTAACTACAGATGCATCAGACTATGCTTGGGGGGCTCATCTGGCATGGAAGTGCATTCAGGGCAAATGGAGCCCAAATCAAATGCACCTTCATATCAATCAGAAAGAGATGCTAGCTGTACAGAATGCCATGACAGCCTTCAAGGACTACCTTCATCCAGGACAATTAATGATAATGACAGACAACACCACAGTTATGTGGTGCATAAACAAGCAGGGGGGTACACATTCCTAACCCCTTTGCAGAGTAGCCATGGCATTGTGGAAAACTGCCTTGACCTACCAAATACAACAGGCTCAATTCCTGCCAGGAAAGCTGAATACTGTGGCAAATGAACTAAGCAGAATTCTTATGGACCCACATGAATGTATACTGGAACCACAAATTTTCAACATGTTGACACACACATGGGAGAGTCCAGACATAGATCGTTTTGCCTCACCCCAGAACTATCAGTTGGACAAATTCTGCACAAGAATGCGTCACAAAACAGCTTGGAAAGTGGATACTCTATCATTCAGCTGGAAAAACCTATCAGTCTATGCCTTTCCACCTCTGCTCTCCAAAGTTCTACTAAAAGTCAGACAGGACAAACCAAAAATGATTCTGATTGCTCCACACTGGCCTCGCCAACACTGGTACCCACTCCTGCGCTATGTGTCACACCTTCCTCCGTGGCACCTGCTCCAGACACCTTACCTACTGTATCAGCAGAACTACCAAATTCTGCACGTGCAGCTCCAAACTTTGAATCTTGTAGCGTGGCTAATCATCTAATTTCACCCTTTGCATCCCTTCGCAAACCTGTGATGGATGTCATTTTGGAGGCTAGAAGACCTAGTACTAGAAAATCTTAAGCTGACAAATGGAAAAGATTCTGTGCCTGGAACCAATCACAAGGAATAAGCACAGCAATGCCCAATATTCCTCAGATACTACAATACTTAACTGAGATGCTTCACAGGGGCCTATCTTTTTCTTCCATAAAAATCCATGCCTTTGTCATTTCAGCTCATTACAACACAGAAACTCCCCTCTTCTCTCAACCTCTGCTGAAGCAGTATCTCAGAGGTGCCAATAACTTAAGACCTCCCAGGAGAGCGCTAACCCCTGCACATGACCTCAATTTTGTTTTGGAAAAACTCACTCTCCCTTCTTTTGAGCCAGCTGCTACTGCAGACCTAAAATTTCTCTCCTGGAAAACAGCTTTCCTTTTAGCAGTCACTTCAGCTAGAAGGATTTCTGAATTACAGGCTCTTGTGGCAGTGGAGCCTTTCATTATTTTTCATGCGGACAGGATGTCTCTCAGGACCAATCCATCTTTCATGCCTAAGGTGGTATCCAGTGTGGCTTTCAGTCAGACCATTCATCTGCCATCTTTCTTTCCCAATCCACAGAATAAGGGTGAGCGGATTCTGCATTCATTGGATTTGCACAGCCAACTTAGATCTTACTTAAACATGACAAAATCTCTAAGAAAATCTGAACTATTCGCGCCATTTGCTGCAGGGGCAGAGGGAAAGGCTATTTCAAAGCAGACTATTTCCAAATGGATAAGCCATTGTATTCGTTTTTGCTGTATGCACCATGGTAAAACTATCCCCAAGGGGATCAGATCTTATTCCACCAGGGCTGCATCTACTTCTGCAGCCTTCCTCAGAGGAACTCAGGCTACCAGAGACATTCTAGAAGCTGCTACCTGGAGCTCAGTTCATACGTTCAAACATTACCATTTACCTCTCTTCTCCAAATCCAGAGCTGGCTTTGCCACTGCTGTCCTGCAGGGCCTTATAGCTGCTCTTAATGCTGTATAAATCCATCCTCCCAACCATAGCTTTGGGAATCTACCCAAATGTAATGACTGCAACAGTGAAACATGAAGAACATAGTACAGTTGTGTACACTTACCATAAATGTAGATGTTTGAGTGTATTCACTGTTGCTGTCCTGGTTACCCACCCTCCAGTCCCCTGTTTTTCTCTTGCTATACCTCGATCTTCTTTTACTATGCTTAAAAGCCTTTTTTGGTGTATATTTGCTTTTGTTTGGAGGTATATTTCTTGTGTATTCAATTTTATATATATATATATATATATATATTTTTTTTTTTTTTTTTTTTTTTTTGAAAAACTGACGTAATGGCGTCAGCTTCATGTTTTATACCCCTGACGTCATGGAAGAAGGGACAGCAACCAACGCAGGACCCAAGACTTTGTTAATCAGGCTGACTGAGAGAAACCTGCCAGCAGATTACCCAAATGTAATGACTGCAACAATGAATGCACTCGAACATGTATGTGTGTGTCTGTTGGCTACTTGGGCAGGGACATGAAGCACTGTTTGGAGAGAGAGGGTACTGAAGGTTTTGGCTTGACTTCTTGGCTGAGATCTGATTCCTATAGCTGTGCCAGTGGGGAGTCTTATTGGAGATCTGGAGAGAGAGAGAGAAAAAAACCAGCCCCAGACTGACTGTGATCTCTGTGTGCCCTTAAGGGAAATTGTACTTCACCATGTGTGTACTTGTTATCCTTCCAATGTGAAAACCCCTCACTGGTACTAGTGATGAGGATTGAGGCTCCTTGATTACTGGGCCAGTGCACAGGTTTCACACATTAATTGTTTGGCAGTGGTGGGACATTCACATCAGATATTAATTGGTTGATAGTGGCAAGATAGGCACATCACATATTAATTGGCTTGTATTGGTGTGGATATTGAATTCCCGTAGCTTGTGCACAGTGATCACTGAAGGTGTTTTTGTACTCTAAATCCAGCCACGCAGTGAACACTCAGAGTTCAGATCACAATTGCTTTATTTCTTTTGTTAGCTTAGTTAGTCAGGGAGAGCAGGCAAACATGTCAGCAGAGGATTATGGAGAGCTGACAAGGTGGCAATTCCTGAGATTTGCCAAGCTAAAGGACTGGTGCATGGAAACCTGACTAAAACAGACATGGTTGCAGCTTTGGTCACAGCTGCATCAGAAAATAGCAACCAGGAGGATGATCAGACTGGCCGTGGAAATGTACAGCACTCGGAGAATGGACAGCTCAACTATTCTACAGAGGACTTAAAAATCCGTTTGGCGCTAGAGAGACTTGAGTTGGAGGCCAAGCATTTGGAAATCAAAGCAGCAGAGAGACTGAGCAGTCTAGAGAGCGAGGAAAATGAGAAACTGCTACACTTGGAAGCTGAGGAGGAGATGAGGCAGAGGCAACATGAAAAGGAGATGCTGACTCTTCGCCTGAGTCATGGAGGTAATAGGGAAGGGAGTAACTGGATCCCAGAAGCACAAAAAGTCAGTACACTTGTTCCAAAATTTACAGATGGGGATAATTTTGATAGTTTCATTCATATGTTTGAGAGGGTGTGTAAACAGTATGATGTTGACCAAAGGATCTGGGTACGGTTCCTGACCCCTTTACTCCATGGTAAAGCTGTAACTATTTTGTCCAAGGCAGATGAAACTGTGTTTGAATATGTTGCTGAACTAAGCACTTATTTTTATAAGTGGGTGAGTGGATGTCAGGTCACCCCTTTTGAAGGGCTGGCAGACCTTTTGGTGAAGGAACAAGCTCTTAGCACTTTGCCTGAGGATGTGGTTAGCTGATAGACAATGCTCTACTGTAGATGAGTTGGGGTAGAAGGGAGACCTATACCTAGCAATCAGGGCATCCTTGCACACAAAGGCACCCCCAATGCTGCTCATGGGTGTTAAGGAACCCATGGTGGGCATCCCAGACTGCCCCAACAGAATCTGCCAGTAGCAGGGGAAGCTACTAGTCCAGGTACATGTCCAGGACCTAGGGTTAAATGTTTTGAATGCAACCAGTGGGGCCATTGTAGCATATAGATGTCCATGGAGGCAAGGTGCGGGAGCCAGTAAGTGGAAATGACAAAATGCCAATAGTAGGTTGTCTTGAGACAACAGAGGTACCAAAGGACCATCCTGCAGATGTCCTGATAGGGAAGGATTTTGATAATGCACTACCGTGTGTTAATGCAGTTGCACACAGTCAGACTTGGAGACAAGCATGTGAGTCTGGCAGCCTGGGGGAGACCCAAACCGACCACATACTTGCAGCCAGGACTGGTGAGGTGGTTGCTTCAGAGAGGGAGATACTTTGTAGCAGTGAGAGTGAAGATGAGCCACATCTGCTTGCGGGTACTGATGTTCCCTATGACAGAGTGACTGCAAGGGCAGAGGTGAGCAGTAGTACCCAGGCTGACAGTGAGGCACCGCTGTCAGAAGATACCAGACTTCCTGTGGAAGGGGAGCTAGGAAGGGATTACAATGAGAGAACTGAGAAAGGCTTAGCTCTCAGACCCTACATTACAAGGCGTGAAGCAGGTAGCTAGTGAGGCACCTGATTCTCAAAGGAAGGGGAATCTGTATACTGTGACAAAGTGTTACTGTATAGAGAGTGGACTCCTGAGGGAGGGCTCGAATGTGAGAGGATACAGCAGGCAGTAGTGCCTAGAGCCTACCGTCTGGCACTTCTAGCCATAGCCCATGATATTCCCTTTGCAGGTCACATGGACATAAAACGTACAAAGGGACGTATTATGCAGAACGTTTATTGGCCTGGGATTTCCAGAGATGTAACAGGGTACTGCAGGGCCTGTGCTGGTGTCAAAAGGTAGGCAAGGCAGGAGACAAGGTGAAAGCTCCTTTGATGCCTTTGCTTGTGACTGTGGAGCCGTTTCAGTGGGTGGCTATAAATATTGTGGGGCCTCGAGTACTCCAAGCTGCACAGGGAAAAGTATATCCTGATGGTAGTAGATTATGCTACAAGATACCCTGAGGCAGTGGTTCTGTCCTTCATTGAGGCAGAAAATGTGGCAAATGCATTGTTAGACATTTTCAGCAGGATAGGTTTCCCAAAAGAAATACTGACTGACAGAGGTGCCAATTTCATGTCAGACCTGCTGGCTTGTCTGTGGTAGCACTGTGGGGTGAAGCACCTAAAGACCACCCCTACCATCCTCAGACTTAGTCTTGTTGAGAGGTTACACTCTACACTCAAGTCCATGCTATGGGCATGTGCAGACCAGTTCAAGCGGGAGTGGGACAAATATTTTCCCCATCTGTTATTTGCTTGCAGAGAGGTTCCCCAGGAATCCACAGGTTTTTCATCCTTTGAGTTGCTGTATGGGCATAGGGTGAGAGGACCTCTAGATTTAATTAGAGATGAGTAGGATGGTGAGTGTGACTCTCACCAGGAGTCTGTTGTGGCATATGTCTTAAACCTCAGGACAAGGCCCAGGAGAACCTGGCAGTGGCCCAACAGCAGAAAAAGGTCTGGTATGACAGGAATGCTCGAGCTAGAGAGTATGCTGTAGGGTAGCAGGTAATGGTTCTTATTCCTGTCAGCAAGCTGCAGGCAGCCTGGAAGGGACCCTACAAGGTGGTAAGGATGGTCAGTGATGTTGGCTACATGGTGGAACTGCTAGGCAGGAACAGAAATTGTACCATGTTAACATGATGAAACTTTACCATGATAGGGAGGCCCTTGTGCTGAGTATTTGCAGTGGATTGTAGGAGGAGTCTGAGAGAGGTCTGGTGACTTATCTCCTCAGTGAGGCTCAGACTGACACCTCAGTGGAAGTAGTAGCAATGCCCACCAGCTATCTCCTACCCAGGTTCGAGAATTCAGAGCAGTGTTACAGGAGTTTGGGGACTTTCACTGGGAAACCAGGGTGCACCCACCTGGTGCAGCACCAGCACCAGGTGGATACAGGACCCCAAAGGCGTATTAAGCAGGCCCCTTGTAGGGTGCCTGGGAGTGTCAAACAGACTCTGAGGGAGAAGATACAGGTAATGTTGGAGCTAGGGGGTAATTCAGAAGTCCAGCAGTTCCTGGACCTCCCCAGTGGTGCTGGTGCCAAAGAAGGACGGCAGCACCAGATTCTATGTGGACTACAGGAAATTAATCACACAGAGTCAGATACTTACCCCATGCCTTGGACAGATGAATCCCTAGAGCAGCTGGGTGGGGCTAAGTATCTTACCACCATTGATCTTACCAAGGGTTACTGGCATGTGCCCCTGACTCCCAGTGCTCGGGAGAGGTCTACCTTTGTGACTCCTTTTGGCTTGTATGAGATCACAAAGATTCTCTTTGGGGTGAAAAATGCCCTAGCGACTTTCCAGAGGTTGGTAGAGCATATCCTTGCAGGAACAAGAGGGTTTTCACTTGCTTACGTAGATGGTATTGCCATCTACAGCCATTCCTGGCAAAAGCACCTTCAGCATGTCAGGGAGGTTCTGGGCAGACTACAAAGGGCAGGGTTGAGCATTAAGCCCAGCAAATGTCAGGTGGGTATGGCAGAGGTCTCCTACCTGAGACAGAGTGGGGAGTGGTAATATCAGGCCAGAACCAGCCAAAGTTGAAGCCATTCAGGGACCTGTTACCAAATAGCAGGTGAGGACATTTTTAGGGACAGCAGGGTAGTAGAGGAAATGTGTCCCCAGTTATAGTGCCATAGTTGCTCCCCTCACAGACCTGTCAAGAGAAAAACAGGCCAGATAAGGTATTGTGGACCACAGCATGTGAGCGGGCATTCCAGAAACTTAAGGAAGCTTTGGGAGGACCCCCTGTGTTAGCCAGTCTGGATTACAGCAAAGAATTTGTTGTGCAGTTGGATGCTTCGAACCATCGGGTGGGGGCTGTACTCAGCTATATTTCTTCAGAGTGAGAAAAGCACCCGGTGGTTTATCTCAGCTGTAGGCTCCAACCCAGGGAGGAATACTATGCAGCTGTAGAAAAGGAATGTATAGCCATAATGTGGGCACTGCAGAAACTTCAGCCGTATCTGTATGGAAGCAAATTACCTGTAGTTACAGATCACAATCCCCTAATATGGTTACATCAAGCCAGCCAGCAAAATAATAAGTTACTAAGGTGGAGGTAGGGTTGCAAGCATATGATACGTCAGTGCAGCAAGGCAGTGGGATTAACCGTGCCAATACAGATGGACTCTCAAGACAGGGAATGGGGTAAAGTATACCCAGATAGACTCAACCCTCTCAAGCAACATTTCTCAAGGGTCACTTGAAAAACTAGCTTGAGTTCTCTGGGAGAAGAATTGTGAAGGCTGCCAGCTTAGCTCGATAGAATTTTGTAAATAATTGTATGTCATTGTAAATATTAATATGATCCACAGTCTTGTGTAACAAATGTAAGAAAACTGTGTTATGTTCTGAGCTTCAAAAATGTTACCACGGTGCACCCTGCTGGAAGAAAGCTGTTAAGTAAAGCATTTTATGACTGTGTGTGATCTCAAGCTTGGAGATAGGATGTCTGGGCCAGGAAATTATTTCTATTGTCCTAAGACAGAGATAATTACTAGGTTTTACATATAAAGTGTCTTTTATGGCTGTGGCTTCCTGGCAGATGCAGATTACAAAGAAATGTTGAACTTTAGTTTCTGTGAGCTTGGGAAACTTAACCAGAAGTGTCAAGAATGATGTAATCTGAAATGCCTCAGCTGCAATGTGTATTATCAATTTAAGACTTTCTCAGAGAGAAAATTTAGCATTTTGTATTTGCCTGAACCTGAACACATCGGCTCACCATCACTTTGTCTTTAGGTAAAGTTATTCAGAACATAGTTTCTCTTAAGGCTAGATAGGAATATAGCCAGATTAGTCTAGCTTTTTTCTATATTTGTCAGACTGTCCTACAATGTTGTTTTAAATTATTTCCTGTGTTTTTTGAACTATCACTTTGTTGAATTGATGTGTATTGTCTTGTGTTTGCATATTTATTATTAAATATTTTTAAACCTTTCAACTGTGGCTGTTTTGTGTAGAGATAATGTAAGCTCTTAGTACTTGCATGTATGTGGTGATACTGTATAAGCCACTCCTAAATAGCCTTCAAGTCTCAGTCATTCTTACCAATTGGATAATAACGTTACGCAGTAGACCTGGACATCGTTTGATAAGGGCCTTTATAGTAGCTGATAAGAGTAGTTGGTGGCAGTGATTACTACCTTATATCCTGGGCAGAAGGGGGGATAGCTAGAAAACCTGTGCCAGCCTTCCCCATGAGTGTCTGTGTATTTATATATAAATCAAATCTCAAAGTGTGTGTGTATGTCAGCTACTTGGGCAGGGACACAAAGCACTGGTTGGATAGAGTGGATACTGGCGGTTTTTCCTTGACTACTCGGCTGAGATCTGAACCCTTGAGCTGTGCCAGTGGGGAGTCTTATTGGGCATCTGGAGAGAGAGGGAGACAAAAAACAGCCCCCAGACTGACTGTAATCTCTGTGTGCCCTTCAGGGAAATTATACATTACTGTGTGTGTGCTTGTTTACTGTGTGTGTACTTGTTATCCTCCCAATGTGGATGCCCCTCACTGGTTCTAGTGGTGAGGATTGAGGCTCCTTGATTACTGGGCCGGTGCACAGGCATCACAAATAGAACAATAACTATCCAGAGGGAAGCAGAATATAAGAAAATAACACTGATGTTAGTGGGTCTCATTGCAGAGAAAGTATTTGACAAAGTAAGCTGGGATTTTCTGAGTAGGGCAATGGAGACATTTGCATTCCATGATAAAATAATGGTGATTAAGAGGATATTTGAGGGATCACAGGTGAAAATTGAAATGGGGGGGGGGGTTCCTCTCTGATAAGTTTGGTTTGAGCAGAGGAACCAGGTAGGGATATCCTCTATCCCCTTTTATTTGCATTATATTTATAACCAGGGACACAAAGCACTGGTTGGATAGAGAGGATACTGGAGATTTTTAACCTCTGCTATCTCTAAAAAAACAAAAAAACAAAAAAATCTTGCTTTTTTCCCACTCTTATGAGATTTAAAAAAGTTCAGTTACAGGCTTGCTGTTCTAGAACTGTTTGTAAGTTTCAGTGAGGCCATTTTTTGCTTGGGCTAAAGGAAAGTCTCTCTGTTGATCAGTGGCAGTGAAAAACATTGAGCAGCCTGCCTGCCCCTGTGGGAGTGGTTACTGACTTGAAACTGTAGTTTTATTGGCCATTTTGGGTCAATTCCTAAACTCCTTCATCTTCCTCTCTTAAAACATGGTTGCCTCGTGGTTTTGGCGTCTTTTCAGGCTTGTTGGCTGTTGATGAAGCACCCACCAAGAGGAGAAAACGCTGAGAGAAGAAAGGAGCCATCTTTGAGACTTTAAGTATTTTCCCTCTGTTTATTTGCTAAGTTTTTCTGCATAGCCGCCTATTTTGAGCATTTTCTGGCTTGTTAAATTTGATTTCTGCATTAGTAACTGTATTTAGAGCACAACCTAGAGCTGTTTACTGAATTTCCTGTTTGCACTTATTTTTAAACTCGTTTTTTTCTCAAAACTTGCATTTTATCTGTCTTTGGCCTAGCACTCTTGTGTGGGGTCATTTACTGCACTGTTATAACTTGTTGATACTTGTTAACCTCTGCTATCTCTGAAAAAACAAAATAACAAAAAAAAGCTTGCTTTTTTCCCACTTTTCTGAGATTTAAAAAAGTTCAGTTACAGGCTTGCTGTTCTTGAACTGTTTGTAAGTTTCTGAGAGGCCATTTTTTGTTTGGGCTAAAGGAAAGTCTCTCTGTTGATCAGTGGCAGTGAAAAACATTGAGCAGCCTGCCTGCCCCTGTGGGAGTGGTTACTGACTTGAAACTGTAGTTTTATTGGCCATTTTGGGTCAATTCCAAAACTCCTTCATCTTCCTCTCTTAAAACCCTCTTTTGCGCGTTTTTGTGCATAGCGCAAGCCGCCTAATTGGGTTTAAACTATTCCTGGCTCCACAAAGTCTGCTCTTCACTTTTTCCCTTAGAACTGCTCTATCTCTCAATTTAAACACCATATTCTCATTTTAAGGCCCTTCACTGGTCCAATTAAGTAATCCTACAAGTTAGCACTATTAAACCATAAGCACTACTTACTCTTATACTCTCTACGATTGCCCTGTCCTCTATTGGTCCGTCTTAAATTCAGTTTCCCTGTTACTCTAGAATGTCCAAAGGTCAGTCAATGGTTTCCTCTCCAGTCCAGCTGGTGAATCTGGGAATTTTGAGGCAATGTTACAACTGTCTCATGTACACGGACAACCCTCTCCTCCTCCAAACAGGTTCAAATATATGTGAGAGATGCAACTATTTAGCCAAACTGTAGGCTGAGCTCTCTCATCTCAAAACTGGTGTAACCAGCCAGGAGGAGAAGGTAACTTCACACAGCACAATTCCAGTATCACATAGTCCCACCACATCAGCGAACCAAACACATAAATACACAAAAACATACTCAGCGGCTCTAAATAAAAATCTACCTAAGCAACAGAGACCTCCAAAGCAGACATCCAAGCAAACGCTACCTCAAAACAAAACACACACAACACATAACCCACAAAGTCAGTGTGCCAAGCAGCCACAACCCTTAAGGCTGAATAACACACCTGATACTCTTGTTATAGGTGACTCTATTGTCAGACACACTGATGTCCCGTTCACCAGGCTGAATAAAGAGAAGGTCACGGTGAGCTGCCTGTCGGGTGCTAGGATCCAACACATAACGCAAGCACTCAGGTCACTCCAAAGCAAATACAAATATGACTCAGTCATTGTACATGCTGGTGTGAATGACCTGAGACGTACCTCCCTGGACTACATGAAAGAGACATAGAGGAGCTCTCTGATCATGTAGCCCAGGCTGGTATGACCCTGACCTTGAGCAGCATCTTACCCTCACCTAGAATGATGCCACAGTACAAAGACAAAATGATCGATTTTAACAATTGGCTAAAATTTTGGTGTCATTCAAAGGGGATCCAGTGTCTGTCAGCCTGGGATGACATGCTCGACAAGCCACGTTGCTTCGCTAGGGACGGCTTGCACCTGTCACCACTGGGCTTTCGGATATTGGCAAAGGCTCTTGCCACCCCCGTAATGCCTTTTTTAGGCAAGACTCAAAAGTCAAACCCACCCCCATAGACAGCACAAGGAATAAGAAACTAAGGGTAATGCTGCTAAACGCCAGAAGTCTTAACCTCAAGATGCACGCACTCGAAGCTCTCCTCAGTATGGAGAACATCGATATCTGTGCAGTGACAGAAACCTGGTTCAAGGCTCCAGAGAGCACCCCAGCACTACCAGGCTATACCTCGTATCATGCTTTTCAGCCCCAAAACCCGGACCGAACCACAAAAGGAGGGGGAGTTTCCATATTTATCAAGGATATCCACACCTCCAGGTTAGTGGCATTGCATGAAGCATCGGAGACCATCCATGTGCAACTAACAGTGGGCAAGACTGCTTTTCAGTTTATAGCATCCTACAGACCACCCTCTCAAAGTCAGGAATCCCATTCGGCTTTCCTGAAAACATTGGAGAACATGAAGATCTCTCCGAATACCATTATATTGGGCGACTTCAACTACCCAAACATTGACTGGGAGCACTACTCAAGCCCCAGCACCTTAGCCCAAAGATTCCTGGAAATTATAAACTCAAATGCTATGGAACAACTAGTCACCACTCCCACAAGAGGGGACAACATACAAGACCTGATAATTACCAACATGGGGACTCTATGCTCCACATCAGAAGTATATCCCTCATTGGTAAGATCAGACCATAAATTAATTTCACTGGATGTCCACATCCCGACCCCACCCCCAGCCCAGAAATCCACAGTGAAAAACTTCTCAAAAGCGAACTTCTCACTTCTCAAAACCGAAGTGGAATCCTTCAAGGCCCCAGGGCCAGTGGAAACTACAGCCCAAACTGCAGAATCCTATATAAATGCATTCTACGGACATCTCCAGGAATGCATGGATCATGCTATCCCAAACAAAACCAAGACCCAATCATCCAAAGGCAGGTGTCCAGTCTGGTGGACCCCTGCCATAAATAAACTGTACAACAGAATTAGGAAGCTACTACATGATAGAGCAAAATCCCTAATAGGGAAGGCATCTCTGATCAGTACTAGCAAAAAATTACGATCCCTCATAAAATCCTCCAAGGCCAGCTTCGAGAGAAAAATTGCACAGGACACCAAAGACAATCATAAGGCTTTTTTCAGTTATGTTAGAAACCTGGGATGCAACTCCCAGACTTGTTCTGAGTTGATTCTAAACGACTAAAAATACACTGAACCCACAGACATCGCCAATATCCTGGCAGACAGGTTCAATGCAAACTTCTCCCCCCCCTCCCCCCCAAAAGAGCAAGTATCTATCCCGGCAGAGGGCTGCCTCCCAAACATCTCAGATGCTCAGGTGAAGGCTGCCCTCTCCAAAGCAAAAAACACTGCTTCCATGGGACCAGATGGCGTCCCAGGTTGCGTCCTACATGAACTACAAGAGGAACTAATCCCTCAAATAAAACAGCTATACAATCTCAGCCTCACTACATGATATGTGCCCACAGAATGGCGTACAGCAACAGTGGTCAAAGGTGGAGCCTCTACGGACCCTGGAAACTATCGCCCCATAAGCCTGACTAGCTTAGTCTGCAAGGCTATGGAGAGGATCATCATGGAGCTCATAAACAAAGACATTGGGGACCTACAGACACTAGATCCTACCCAGTTCGGCTTTGTCAAGGGCAGATCCTGCCTTTTGAACCTGGTTGACTTCTTTGAAACAGTCACCAAAGCCATAGATGAAGGGAAGGTAGTCCACACAGCCTATCTGGACCTTGCAAAGGCATTTGACACAATACCCCACTCGGGCATCATAGATAAGCTATCCAGCTTAAATATAAACCCCTATGTCACAAGATGGGTCGCAAACTGGCTCAAAGACAGAACCCACAGAGTGAGAGTTGCTGGAGCCATGTCAGACTCGAAACCGGTCACAAGTGGCGTCCCACAGGGTTCTGTCCTGGGACCACTCTTGTTCGGTGTATACTTTTCCGAGGTACAGGCAAACGTGGGAGGACTATGGCTCACCAAGTTCGCAGACAACTGCAAACTGGGCCATAATCAACTCTCCAGCTGACACAACCATCCTTCAAAAGGTCTCACAGAGACAGATAACTGGTGCCAGCGCCATGGTTTAAAGCTAAATGCCAAAAATGTATAGTCATACCCTTTGGCAAAAACAATGTGCCCACAAATTACCACATAGGCGGAAACCCATTAAGTACAGAGAAAGTTATTAGGGACTTGGGGACCCAAGTTGATAGCAATCTCTCCTTTGAAAACCACATTGCCAAAGTGGTTAGAAAGACCTTCTACATAGTCCACCTCATCACGAAGGGTTTCACATCTAGATCAAGAGAGGTAATCGTGCCCCTTTATTCATCCCTCATCAGGCCCATCATAGAATACAATGCCCCTTTTGGGATGTACCTTACCCAACACCTGCAGCAATTAGAAAGACCCCAAAAGTATCTCACCAAGAGGATCAAGGGTCTCAAACAGATGCCATATGCTGCTCGGTTAAAAAACTCCAGCTCTACTCAGTTGCATACCGCCTACTTGAGGCGATCTATGCCTGACATACAAAGCTATGTCAAATCCAGAATTAATGGACATGCTCCACCTCAGTAAATCTAAATCCCTTAGAGCCACACGCTCAAGGGACTTGAACCTCAGCACAGAAATAAATAGAACTTGCTGGAGGGACAGGTTCATAACCCAGAGGCTCCCTTCGCTCTGGAATAGAATTCCAGTTCATGTGAGGCAGAGCACCTCACTGAATCTCTTCAAGAAGAATCTCGATAAGTGGATGGGAGATCGTAGGTTTGTCCCAGGGATTACTCCCGTGTCACTATTAGACAGAGGCACAGTAAACTAAACCTTAAAAAGGCACAGTATACTCAAATCAAGGGGTGGTGTAAGCCATACAGAATCGGGCTAGGCTTATAATTGCCACAGGGCAGATAGCCTAGTATAAACCTATGAACCATTGAAAAAGAAAATAAGAGACTCAAAATTTAAAGATGTAATTGGTATTGTAATCAACAAAGTTGGCGTAATTTGTAGATGGTATTGTTTTGTACTTGATAAAAACAGAAAATGGCATTTCAGTGTGGTGGAACATTTCAGAGACAATGTAAGTTTTTTCAGGATACAAAATTAATGAAGATAAAATAAAGGCAATAGCTGTAAACTATGTATGTACCCACATATAAATTGGTTCAGCAATACCCATATTTATGGGGACATGATAAATTAAGTACCTAGGAGTATTGATTAAAAAGAATTATGTTATGGCAGCTAAAGATACATAGAAGGAGACTAAAAGGATAATAGAAAAACCGAGAACCTGGAAGCTCTGTTTTATGGATAGCAAGACGAGCAGTGAAAATGTTTTAGTGTCTTTAGTTTTATATACAATTCAGGCATATTTTTATCAAGAAGAGGAGAAGTTATGACTATCAGTTAATAAAGAGTTGAAGGGTTTTAACTGGAAGGGGAACAGAGCAAGAGTCAAGTGGGATAAGTTGATCCTTCCAACAGAACAAGGTGGTTTTGGATTACCTGATTTGAAGGGATATTTCAGAGCTAGACAGTTAAGGCTCCTAAACGTAGCATGAGTAGAAAGCTCCACTTCACAGTGGAAAGGGATGATGATGAAATGGGGGAAGCTTAGGAAATAGAGAGCCTGGGATTTTGGATGTACATCCTTAAGGAGAATAACAATAATTATACAGAATGTTATATCTGATGTCATTTTCATTCGTTCCTTGACCTGTGGGTTCGGATCCAAACCTCAGACTCAACTCGGACACTTTATTATAGCTTAGGATCCAACTCTGGAGCTCCTCCCTTACCCGTAATGCCCCTGTCCTCCAGATTACCTCAGCTCTCTTTTGCCGTGCTTCTACCAAGCTGGGATTTTCTCTTTCGGAACTCCTTGTCGGTTGTGAGTTTTTGTAATCAAACTTTATTTTCTTCATTTGATTTGTAGCTTGTTACCTTCCTTCCCATCCTACAAACCTTTTTTTTATTATTTTCATGTTTCTTCATTCGGTGCTTAGATGCTTTTATACCTTTGGGTGTTTCTTTCCCTACCATTGTTGGTAGTTTTCCCTTTCTGTTTCCAAGAACAAAAACTCATTTTCTCTTAAAACTTAGTGTTTTGTTTTTGTAATAAAATTGAACTATGGCTGATAAACTTGACAAGCCTATTGGGTTCAAAATATGCACTTCCTGTGGGCACAGAATCCCTCAGTCTGATGCCCAAAGGGAGTGCCTTTACTGTCTACGGTGTAGTTATTTGGACGTATCCTGTGAGATTTGTTTGGGTTTCATTTCCCATGCTTTGGTGGAATGCCAAAACAAAATTATTCTTAAGGGTCTTCTTCCTCAGTCTGCTTCTGTTGCTGGTCCATCTCGAGAATCAGGGGCGCGGACCCCTACAGGAAAGCACAAGGAGTCAATGGAGCACAAAAACGCTCCCCTGCCTGGTCTCCTCCTAAAAGGGCTACTTCTGAGACACCAGCTAAGACTCTCAAACTGTCGGATCCAAGGCCTTCAGATCTGAGAAACTGTCACCTCCTCAGCGCCGAACTCTGAGTCCTTCCCTGGAGGTCGTATCTCCCACTATGTTGTTTCCCTTTCTTCGAGGAACCACAAAGAAGTCATAGAGACCTCCACTGTGTCATCTTCTGTTAGATATTCCCAAAGCCTTTCTGAAGTGGAGGTAGGATAGGAAGATGAACAAATTCCTCAGGATGCAGGTACAGATGGGAGTTCTAATTGCTCTTTCCCTCGCTGGATCTGTGAGCCACTCTACCTTTATGCCTTTGATTTCTCCTTCTGTGATCCAGCCTCCTGTTTCACAGCCCTTGGATCTGGAGGTATCAGGAGTCGACATGTTGGAACCAATGGCCCTTCCTTCCTCGGCTCTGAAGACATCTCTGATCCAATCGGCTTTGACCTTCTAAGAGCACACTGGATCTCTGAGCTGAAACATTGGCATCGAGTCTGAGGGAATGTCCTCCACTCCAAAGCTTTTGGAGCAGTTGCTTTCCTCGGAGCCTCAGCACACGACAGCTCAGTTCCAGCTCCCCCTTCAATGCAGGAGATTCATGAGGGGTTGGAATTGTTTGTTTCTAGAACCTTGGTTCAGGAGAAATTGCTTTTTAACCTTTCTAGGTCCTTCTGCATTTAAAGTGGTGGAGCAGGTCTTGTCACTGCCAAGAACTACCTCAACTCTATCTCCTTTGGATCCCACGCCTGCTCTGACTTCTGTGCCTGAGCCTACTCATCATCCACCTCAGGGACAGCCAGACCACAATAACCTCCAAGCAGGTCCCTCTGTAGAGAGCCCCATCTCTTCTGACACCTTCCCAGGAACATCCTACTGAGGAGATACCTCGAAAGACACTGCAAGTGGAAGCACTTGAGATTCCTCTCAGGAATTGCTGACTGAAGACATGCACTTTGACGAGGGGGAAGGGTCCCAAAGATCTCCACAGGATGATGTCTCCTTTGGACACATCCTTGAAGTCGTACGACAGAGAGGTGGTTGGTCTCCCCAAAGTCCTTTTTCAGAGGAGTCAGTGTTTTTGGAGGCCTTTGGGTCAGGCCTGTCTTCATCTTGGGTGTCCTCCTTGTGGGTGACCTTATCAGCCTTGTCTCCTGCAGGGCATGGAAGGAGCCAGACACTGTGGAGCCCATTCCAGAGTGCTGATAAGATCCTTAGTACCCCATCTGATAGGCAAAACTGAACCAAGGATTAACTGGTAGATACCATGGTTGTTGCAGCAGCCACTAAAAAGGAGCTGGCCGAACAGAGTTCCTCTGTCCATCCTCATAACAAGGAGTCTTGGGTATTGGACACATTTGGGAAGTGGGTGTATGCTTCACTGACTTTCCTATTGCAATCGCTGAATTATCCAGTGCAATTCATCAGACTACAGAGGGACTTAATTAAGTAGCTGTCTAGTTCTGCCCCAGAGTCAACGTCTGCTGAGGGGCAGAAAACTTTTTCCTCCAGATTGGCCACCCTGCAGTCTCTCTAGTGTGTCCATAAGGCTAATCTCACATGCTGCAGAGGGTACCTCATGGGCAGCCGAATCAGGTATTGCTATAAGGTGTTTGTGCCTGGATGCAGCTCTGTGACTTTGTGGAATGTTTCAAGGTTTCCTTCATCATTGCTCCTTTTTTTTTTTTTTTTTTGTTAAAACATCTTTTATTAATGTTACATAAAATCAAATCTTAATTTTAACATAAAAGTATTTCAAAACATGTTCATAAATTAACATACATAAAATAACTAATGTATTTACATGAACATCCACTTTTACAAACTTTCTTTAATATATATGCATATAGTATTTCATGGAGTAATTTATTCCTTTTTTAGCAAATTCTGTAAGTTAACCCACATATTGTAAGTATATGTTTTCCTAGATGTTCGTGATTTTATAGTCAAAATTTCTAAGTGACATAAATCAGTTATACCATTCTTAAATTCTGTAAAAGATGGAGGGGAGTCTGAAATCCAGTTTCTTGTAATAATCGTTTTGGCTACAGCAAGTATTGAACAGATTAAAGGGAGTTTTATTTTTTTAATGCAGTTTGGTATGGATGTGTTGAAGAGAACCATAGATATTCTTCATGTTTCACTGTTGCAGTCATCACATTTGGGTTATCCCTGCCAGGGTAGCCCTCTGCTGGCCTGAATACCAGAGACATAGTATTTCTGCGTCGGTTCCTGTCACTTGAGGGCTGACATCAGGTCATCAGTAGTATAAAGTAAGGCAGCCAAAGCCATTACATCGATCTTTCTTGCCATGGAGCCTGAAGCAGAAGCAGTTCGCACGAGTGCCGGTCGTTCGCTACCTGAGTTTTCATTTACCGATTTGAAGTTCAAGTCTTCTAAAGCTAAGTACCCCATTGAGGATCCTTTTTTCTTGCATTAACCAATGTCAGAAAAAGTTAATAATTGTCTTGCCTGTAGAAAACAAATAGCACACCAAGACTTCCACTCTTACTGCATCATTTCTTTAGGCCCAGACCACGACGTTCCTCGTTGTCGCTTCTGTGCTTTGTTCAATGCCATAACTATCCATCGTTGGGCCCTTATTGTAGCCGAATATTTTCGCTTACAGTCCTCGAATTCAGATATGGCTTCGGTAAGCCATCCGACAGCAGATCTTCCAAAAAAATTTAAAGATAAAGACAGAGAGACAGCAAAGGTCCAAACCTACCGACGACGCTTCCCTTAAGCTAGTCGTCAGTTCACTGGTCCTCAGTGAGGTGCTTTTGCAGACCCTGATACCCGCTTCTGTTGATTCGCAGGTCACTACCTGACCCTTTTGGAGTCCGGTATGCCGCAAAACTCTTCTTTGACTAAAGAGCCTGCAGTTGTCTCAACCTTGGATGGGTCCGGAGCTGCTGAGCAGGCATCGGCTTCCAAGGAAGTCCTTCGCACTATCGAATCTCGACAGACGTCTTCTTTCGCGACTACCGTTCTTTCTAAAACTACTGAGTTTCTTAGACTTTGGGTACGAACCACACCCAAGAAACCGATGACCCACTCTCAGGCGCCTGCTAACTTGCCTCAGTCTCAAATGCTTAAAATGGTGGAAGACCAAGCTACCCCCTCCAAAAGGAAAAGAGGTCTGTCTCCTGTAGTTTTGTCTTAACAAGAGTCAGTTGAATCTGATGCATCTGAATTTGAAGACATGCAACCCCTCTCCACTTACGAGGACTCTGATGCAGAGGATTCCATTCCTTCAGACTCTTCCCCCAGAGGATTTTTCTTTTGGGGAAACACTCCATACCTTAAGGGAGTATTTCCAATGGGAGAGTCAGGACTACCCTCTGTCTAAAAAGAGACTCCGAGAATTCCTAGATCTACCGCAACACAGACCTTTGGCCATCCCCCCCAGTCCTGGATGTTGTGGAGGATGTTTTCCTCAAATCCAGTTTGACTCCTGACGCCCTCCCTCCTGCTCCCAGAAAACAGACAGGTACTACAGAGTCCCTGACTCTCACAAATATCTTTTAGAAAATCCTACAGCTTGACCCTGAGGTCATTTCTCAAGGGCCAAAAGGAATTAAAGCTACTTCTACTAAGAATCCCACCCCCTCAGACAGGGATTCCCGAGCATTGGACAGATGGGCTAAGAAAGTATACACCTCAGCTTCTCTTGCTATCAGGGCACTAAATTGTCAGTTCCATATGCTGAAATTTCAGCAACATAACTTGGAACTCCTTAAACAAAAAAAATGACTTCCTTTCCTGCTTGGGCAGAATCTAAAGGTAGTTCCAATGAACTGTCAAACTTTAGACCCATAGCTATTCTGTCACCTCTAGCTAAAATTATACAGCTCCTGCACTACCTCACACAGAACAAGCTGTTGTCCAATTTTCAGCATGGCTTTAAGCCACACCACAGTACTACTTCTGCTCTCCTCTCTTTAACTTCATTAACCACAACCGCAATAATAACAAACTATCCTCAGCACTCTTTCTAGATCTATCCAAGGATTTTGACATGATTGACCACAATATGCTTATAAATACCTTGAAGGCCTTCTCCTTAAACTGCATGCACTCCAGTGGTTTCACTCCTGTCTGCAGAGCAGGCAACAGGCAGTCCTATGGAAGGACAGGCTATCATCTTGCCTACCCATCACATTAGGAGTCCCCCAGGGCTCAATACTAGAACCCCTTCATCTGATATTGTTAATCTGTGTTTATTCCTTACGCATGGGTATCTGAACTGAGCTGGCCATTTTCCAAGCTCGCGTCAGCTTCAAACTCCCGAGCTAAACTCTTATCCATAATCCCCCTCTCCCTGTTACCTCAGATTTCGTTTGCCGCATTGCCATTCGGTCATGTCAAGCTACTTCACTTGAGCTAAGTACAGTCCTTTATTGTTTAATAGTTTTTCAGATTACTTTTCTGTCAGAAAAGTTTATATTTCATTGTCTCTTACCATATCGCATCTAGCGTATATAATTTCTTCAGGTTTTTCTGCTTCTTTCTTTACCACTTTTACCGCGAGGTATTCTCTCTTTACTATCGTTGGTAATCCTTCCCCTTTTTTCTCATACCTGTGGGTACTCTCTTGTACCATTGCTGGTACCTTTTCTATTCATTAATTTGCTGTCATGGCAGATAAAGGTAGTCCGGGGTTTAAGTGGTGTTCTGATTGTGGACACAAACTACCTATTTCTGATGCACACTCTTTGTGTGTTTGTTGTTTGGGAGCTTCCCATTTGTCTGTTGACCCACCCTGTACTATTTGTGAGAACTTTTCGAATAGAACCTTGTTGGAAAGGAAAAACAAGCTGTTACTGAAGGGACTTCTTAAATCTCCCTTTTCAGAGGCTATTTCTGGGTCGGAGGCCTCAACCCCTCCTAGAGCCCATAAGAAAATCTTGGCTGTTTCTACTAAGGCTAAATCTTTGCCTTCGTCCCCGGCTGGGCACTCCTGCCAACCAAAACCTAAAAAGGCTAAAATTTCGGCTCCGGAGCTAACAGTCAGCCCCAGTGCTTTTGGTGCCTAGACCTTCGGCACCAAGGCTTTCGGCTCCGTTAATGATCTCGGCTCTGTCTTCTCCTGTAGCCTTCTCTATATCGGCGCCGAGGGGATCCTCGGTTCAGACTATTACCATTGTATCAGCACTGACCGTTCAGTCGGCGCAGACCTTGACCGTGTCGGCTCCGAGATCTTCCTCGGAACCGACGCCTATATTGTTGACTCCAGTTTTGTCTGTTCCAGCTTCGGCACCGATCCCTGTGTCGGTGCAGACCATGACCTCGACACCGATGACGACTTTGGTGCAGACACCAGTAGTCCAGTCTCTCTCTGCACCATTGTTCCCGATGCGGACAGATGAGATGGGCACCGAGTTTGCCTCTTCTGTGGACAGGCCTGTTTCTCCCTCAGTCTCCGTGAGGTCCACTAGAAGCCTTTCCAAACATGATGTGTTGCGTCTTGTGGATCAGGTGCTCTTGGCCAGAGGTATCCCACCCCTCAGGAACTATCCTTCCTTGGGAGGTGATCACCCGTCTCCAAAGACCCCTTCTTATTCTCCTCCTTCATTGCCTTTGAATTCCATGGATATAGTAGTCTTCCCCTTCTGCGGTTCCCTTTATGGGTCTCACTAAGGAACCGCAGTTGCCTTCATGGCAGGAAAGTTTTGCTATGACCCAGGATGTCAGTTGTGACACGCATAGTTTGCTGTTCCACAGCCATCCAGGGACTCCGGGTTGGAAGGCTGAGCTGAGCCACTTAGTGGAGGGGTGACCCCTGTCCTAGACATGCACTCCTCTTCGGTTGGATCAGCTTACTGGACTGTCTATACCTCCGCCCTCCCCTGGTACACTGGTTTCACAAGTCACACCTAGCGGACACCAGGTGCAAGGGCCTCAGGACATATTCCCACAGGAATCCCCTTTTCTACTGTCTTCTCCAGCTTCACCCAATGAGGAGGTCCACCGGAAAAGTTCGTGTAAGAGGAAGCACATTGACTCTACAGAGGAGTCCCTCACCGAAGAGACAGATTTCGATGACTGGGAAGGATCCTCTCGGTCACCCTCTGAGGTATCCTTTGGTGATATCCTCGAAATCCTGAAACAGAGAGGTGACGGCAGTCCTCTAATCCTACCTCTGAGGAATCTGTGTTCCTGCAGGCCTTTCTCGCCCGGCCCCCTACCTCCTGGGTTACTCCACCTGCCAATGAACTTGTCTGGCTCATCATGCAGCGTGCTTGGAAGGCTCCTGATACCGTCAAAGCTATTCCCCGGAGGCCAGATAAAATTTTGTCCCCTCCTGCTTCGGATCCCCATTGGTCCAAAGGTCTTCCTGTGGATGCTTTGGTGTTGGTGGCCGCAATAAAAAAGGATCTGGCAGAAGAAGAAAGCCAGACTTTTCGTCTGCCTAACAAAGAGTCCTGGGCCATGGACAGGATAGGGAAGCATACCTTTGCTTCAGCGACCTTTACTATCAGGTCCCTGAATTATATGGCACATTTTACCAGACTTCAAAGGGATCTGATTTCTGTGCTCTCTGAAACCTTGGCTGGTGCCGTGTCTGATGAGGTCCGTGACAAAGTGGCCTCTCAGCTGGCGAACATTGAATCTATATGTAACTCCTCTATGCGACTGATATATCACGCATCAGAAGGAACAGCTAGAGCAGCGGGTTCAGCTGCGGTCTTGAGACAACACGCCTGGATGCACTTGTGCAATTTCGCGGAACCCTTTAAGGCTTCCTTTCTTAACACTCCCCTTGAGGCCTCCTCGTTGTTTGGGCCCAAAGTTAAAAGCACACTGGCCATATGTGAACAGGATGGTAAGACCCTTTCTGCCCTAGGTGTCTGTTATTCTTCCCCTCAACATGCTTTCTCACGAAACCAAAAGAGTTGGAAGATATGGTTCAAGAAATCTCAGGGTCCTTTCCGTGACACACAGGCCGAGTTCTCCCCCAGAGGCAGAGGGGGAAACTCACTGGGAAGAACTGGGAAGACTCTCCTTTCGAGGCAGAGGGGGTCTGCATAACCAGGGTTCCAGGGATTCTTTCCCTGGTCAATCCTAGCAACGCTCCTAAAGAGTGGCCCAACTCCTTTCCTCTGGAGGTGGTTGGGGGACGTTTCTCCTTGTACCCTTCTGCCTGGCTAACCATCACCACCGATTCTTGGATACAAAGGATTATAATCAGAGGTTATCATATCCCCTTCGATCTTTGATCTACCCGTTCAAAAAACCTACCCGACGTTCCACCCAGTCAAAGGGAAGAAGCAGCACTAGAGATAGAAAAGCTGCTAAGAAAGAGAGTCATCCAAATAGTCCCTCCAGACCAGATAGGATCCGGATTGTACTCGACCATTGTTGGTGCCAAAGAAAACCAGGGACTGGAGACCAATTTTGGATCTCAGTGTAGTGAACAAGTTTGTGAGAATACAAAAATTCCAGATGGTCACAATACAGTCTCTCTTCCCGCTTTTGGAAAAAGATGATTGGATGTGCTCGATAGATCTTCAAGATGCATACTGCCACATAAAAGTGGACAGGCCATCAAGAAGATTTCTGAGCTTCCATGCGGGAGCCAGTCACTACCAGTTCAGAGTACTGCCCTTCGGACTCTCTACAGCCCCCAGAGTGTTCACAAAGTGCATGGCGACTTCAAGAATTCCAGGTGTTTCCATGCCTAGATGACTGGCTCATTTCCGCCCCCACCAGACATCTACTGGAAAAAGCCCTGGCATACTCCTCACTGCTCAAAGGCTAGGCCTAACCCTAAACTGGCAAAAATCCAATCTCACCCCATCTCAGTCGACAGAATTCATAGGGGTTATCTTGGACGCAAAAAACTGCAGAGCTGCTATTCCAGAGCACAGAATTTTAAGGATAAAGCAACAACTAATTCCAATCCTTTCAAGGGAAAGATCCATGACTCACTCGGTTCTACAGCTGTTGGGTTCCATGGCAGCCTCCATCACCATTGTTCCTCGACCAGGTTTCACATGAGGCTTCTACAGTGGCTACTGCTCACCCAATTGTATCCTTTTCAGCATCCTCTTTCAGCCATGATTCCAGTAACCCACAGGTGCAAACAGGATTTAAATTGGTGGATAACACACAATCTCTCATAATGGTCTCGCCCCTTCTCCCCCCAGCAACCCAAGGCCACAGTGACCATGGATGCCTCCCTGATGGGGTGGGGGGGCTATGTCAGGGACAAACAGTCCAAGGCACTTGGTCCAAACTGTAGGCCCATCTGCATATAAATGTTCTAGAGCTGAGGGCGGTGCTTCTGACGTTGCAAGCATTCCATCCCCTACAGCCGTCTGGGACAATTGCGATTCAATCAGACAACATGGCGGTGGTCAGATACATCAACAAGCAAGGTGGAACCAAATCTTACCCCCTTTGTTGAGAAGCCATGAGGATATGACAATGGCTGGTGGCTACCAACTGTTTTCTTCTAGCAACGCACTTTCCCGGGAGTTCCAACATGATAGCAGACAGACTCAGCAGGTGCATTCTTCAACCTCACGAGTGATCCCTGAATCCCTTGATAGCGGCGGCAATCTTCCACCGCTGGGGCCATCCTTGCTGCGACCTCTTTGCATCCCCAACCAACTACAAATGCAGCAACTACTTCGCCCTGATTCCCCCTTCGGGACAGTCACCCAGGGACGCTCTAGTCCACGATTGGCCCTCGGGTCTTCTTTACACATTTCTACCCTTTCCCCTAATTCCCCAGTTTCTGAAGAAAGTCCGTCGGTTGAAGAGCAAGGTGATCCTCATAGCACCATATTGGCCTCGACAGATTTGGTTCCCCTTCCTTTGGCCTCACCTACTAGATTGACCATGGATTCTCCATCCAACCCCGGAGTCAATTTCACATCCACAGAACCTGATTCATCCCAACTTGAACAGCCTGAAGCTCATGGCTTGGGTACTCTAATTCCCTTGATTGCCAGGCAGAATGATCTTTCCTTACCAGTACGTGATATTCTCATTGCTTCTCATAAGTCTTCCATTAGAATTACTTATCTGAGCAAGTGGAAAAGATTTACCTGTTGGCTGAAAGATAAACAAGTAGACCCCTTTTCAGCACCAGTGTCGATAATACTAGACTATCTGGCTGACCTTTTTCAATCGGGGTCTATCTCTACCATTAGAGTTCATTTGGCTGCAATTTCTAATTTTCATGATGGTGTCCAAGATTCCTCTCTTATGTCCCATAAATTGTGCAAGACCTTCATAAAAGGTGTGAATCATCTGAAGCCACCTTTTAGAGAACCTATTCAACCATGGGATTTATCATTAGTTCTACAAGCTCTGACAATGTCACCTTTTGAACCAGCCTCTTCTTGCGACCTCAAGTATTTGTCATGAAAAACCTTGTTTTTGGTTGCCATTACTTCTGCCAGACGTATTTCTGAGCTTCAAGCTTTATGTATCAAGACTCCATACTTAATTTTTCATAAAGATAGAGTGTCTCTGAGAACTAATCCCGTCATTTCTGCCTAAAGTGATCTCTGAAATGTCCATTAATCAAGCCATTGAACTGCCAGTTTTCTTACCCAGTCATTCAAACAGATGAGAGTATTGCCTACATACCCTAGATATCCACAGGCAAATCCGTTTTTACTTAAACAGGACTAAACCCTTTCGTCAATCTGACCAGTTATTTTTGGCCTTTTCTGGACCTAGATTAGGATCTGCCGTTGCTAAGGTCACATTAGCTAGATGGTTGAAGGACTGTGTGACCTTCATTTATACACAGTGTAATATCTCGTTGCCTACTACCATGAAAGCTCATTCAACAAGGTCGGTGGCAACTTCTGCTGCCTTCCATGCCAGAGCTTCTTTACATGACATCTGTGCAGCTGCAACTTGGGCTACGTCTCATACCTTCATCAATCATTACAAATTGGATTTGGCCTCCAGGGGAAGAGCATCTTTCAGTTCTATGGTGCTCAGGAATGTCCTTCCATGAGAGCCTCCCACTATACTAAGAGCCCCAAGCTGCTGAGCGACCCTGGCCCCAGCATCTTTAGCCATGTACCCTGCTCTATAAGCTGCACATCCTGTCCTTGGAAACTTACTTTTCTGACCTGACGACTAAGGATCCACTCCAGCCTGCCGTTTCATCTTAACATCTTCTATTCTGCTCCCTAAAGTATTAAAAGGAAGCAAAAAGTATGTTGGTCTCCTACACCCGGTAATATAATTTGGAATTGTAGCAACTACTTTGTGGCGCCTAAAAGCTCACTTTTAAGCCAGAATAACCAGCAGCCATATCCCTACAGCCTGAATACCATGCCTCCATACTAGCAAAGTACCTTTAACTACTAGCTTCGTATAACTTATTCCCTGGCCAGTCCTCTCCCTCTTAGAATCTACTACTGTACTACTGAGATTGTCCACTATGTGGCGGCCTTACCCTAGCCCTACCTCCCACTCAGCTTACCTGCTACTCTTTAACATATTCTTTTTTCAATCCCTTGCCCAAGTTTTCTTTGTTAGCTCACTCTACCTCATTCTTTTAACTATTCCACTACACCTAACAAACCCACTTCTATCCTTCCCACAACTTTTTCCCCAACCTCCTTACTTTCCTCTAACTTTACTTACCTTACATTTTGAGCTGTTTTCACGGATTATTGTTCTTCCTCCTTTTCTTGTCTCTACCCGCTCCGTTCGCCCCGCAGGCTCACTCCGCTCCCCTGCCCTAACCCCAATTCCCACTCACCCCCAGTGGTCCTAGACGTATACATCCTAACCACACCCTCTTCCCCATCCTACCAATCCCACATTCCGTCCACTTTAGATAATTGAATCACACCCCTCTATCTCCCTAACCATTCAAAATCTCTCTGTACTCAGAGTTACTTATCACATCCAATACCTCTCCATATTGTGTTATTCTAACCCTACCTCCTCTACCTTATTAAATACCAAACATAGAAACATGTCAACAGCTGCTAAAACTACTCTAAGCTACTAATCATAGCCTCACTCATACCTGTTCTAACCTCAGCCTATCTTCTAACCTTATTTGAAAACCTGAATTATGTTCACTTTCACTACCCTCTAAAACAAACAGCCATTCAAACTCTTACTCTCTCCCATAATCTTATAAATATGACATCAGTACCTAGCTACCTTCTAGCCAAATATCACAGACTCACACACATTAAATATATTAAACATACAGTAAGGAAATTTAAATATCAGTTATATATATAATCCCATACTAAAACTAAAAAACCTCTCCGTAAAAGATGGTGCCGTCCATCCTAACCCAGGCCCAGCCAATGTCTTTACAATTGTATCTCACTGCCCCAATCCCACCATCCCACTCACCCCTATCAGAACCCCTAGCTCACTCCTAATAGCACATCTCAGTATCCGCAGTATTAATAACAAAGTTGCCCATCTGCATGCCCTCTTATATGTTCACTCCTTTAACATCTTATGTCTGGCAGAAACATGGTTAAAACCTGGAACTAAAGACAATGATATCATCCCTCCAGGATATAATATACTGAGACATGACCGCATAAAGCGTAAGGGAGGAGGCGTAGCAATACTATCTAAAGATGGTCTGCAGATCACCTCTGTACCTTATAACCCACCACATGATAATAATGGAGAAGTCCTTATTTCCATATTTCAACTCAACCCTAGTAAATCCCTATACATCATCTGTGTCTACCTACCACCTGGTAATAATACCAGTTTTATAGAGGATATCCTAAGCTCAGTGTCATCAACTTACCCACAAGAAACAATAATATTAGGGGACTTTAATATTGACTGGAAAAGTCAATACTGAAACTCCAACTTCCCATATTAACCTTCATGGCTTCTCTCAAACCATCAACTCCACAACCAGAATTAACAAACCAAACAAAAAAGAGAGTACCTTAGATTGTATTCTTATTAATAAACATCACCAAACTTATAAGGTAGGAACCTTACCTGATGATGTTAGTGACCACTCATTGACCCACATTATCAGGCAAAAAAATGATACTTCCATACCCCCCACATACAGAATTTCACGGTCCAACAAACACTTTAACCCACTTCTATTCCAAAGTGAGCTCAGTGCTTGTGACTGGAACCCTCTAAAAATGCTCCCAGTTGAAGAAGCTGTTAAATATTTTAACTCTAAATTCTTAACTATCCTAGACTACCACATTCCTAAATGTTCTACTAGAATCAAGTCCAAACCAACCCCATGACTCTCAAAAGAAACCAGACAAAAAATCCTACTCAGAAACAAAACTTGGTCTAGGTGGCGTGCTACCAAAATTATCTCCAATCAGTAAACATTCAGAATGATGAGAAATACTACAAAAAAAGCCATAATCACAGACAAAAAGAACTTCTATTGTAAATACAGCAAACCCTCCAAAATAATCCACAAAGGTTCTGGACTAGTATCAATAGACTCCTTCACCCAGGGCATTCTAGTACACCAATCCCTCTAGGGGGCCAATCATAATACTCCCCAACAAACTGCCAATGCCTTCAATACCTTCTTCACAGAGGCCATACAATCTCTAGCAAGTCAGCTTTCCCCAGACAGCTCAAGCCTTCCTTCCTCCATTCCAAGCTCTCTTCCTACATTCCAACTGCAACTCATCTCTACCTTCGTCATCTATAAACTTATCCAAAAAAATTAAGCCTTGTACTCCTTCTGCTGACCAGTTACCATCTGAATACCTGCAAAAATCAGCCAATGCAGTAGCCTATCCTATATCTATCCTTATAAGCAGAACCATTAACGAGAGAACTATCCCTGACATCTGGAAAATCTCACACATTATCCCCCTACATAAAGGAGGTAACTCAAATGACTATTCTAACTATCGGCCTATAGCCCTTCTGTCACCCGTAGCAAAAGTCATGGAAAAATGTATTCATCAGCAGCTATTAAACCATTTAATTCAACACAACATACTAGCTAATAGCCAACATGGCTTTAGGCCATTCCATAGCACCACTACTGCTCTCTTATCCTTCATCGATTTCATTACTAGAAACCGTAATAATAATATCCTCTCATCTGCACTTTTCATTGATCTCTCAAAAGCTTTCAATATGGTAAACCACCCTCTGCTAATAAGTATTCTTAAGTCCCTTTCTCTTGACACTCAGGCTGTTCAATGGTTCAATTCCTATCTCAGCAATAGGCAGCAGGCAGTGCTCTGGGAGAACAATCTTTCATCCCACTTGCCAGTCACCCAGGGAGTCCTACAAGGCTCCATTTTAGGACCTCTCCTTTTCTCACTTTTTATCAATGACCTATACATAGCAATTCCTCAAGCCACCTGCATACAATATGCAGATGATTCTACGCTCATCTGTTCAGCCACCTCCTCATCTGAACTGCAATCCTTGACTCAGAAAGTATTTAACACAGTGGAGACATGGTTCTTAAAACGTTTCTCCCTCTTGAATCCCAAAAAACTAAGCTTCTCCACTTTACTCCTGCCAGCAAGTCCACCCCTATGGAATTCTCAGTCATATCTAACAACGGCACCCTCATATCCCCTGACTCTACCACCAAACTCTTAGGAATTACAATAGATAATAACCTTAACTTTGATAGCCATATTAACAACACTATAAAAACAGTAAACAAAAAAAATGGGCTCCCTGTACAGGATCAAATCTTTCCTAACTCCAACAGCTAGAACCACAATTGCCCACTCCCACCTAATCTCAACGCTTCTTTATGCCTTACCCATATATACCAACCTGAAAAAAAATAACCTTGTCAAACTAGCCAACTCTTGTAATAACATTGCCAGATTTGCCACTGGGAACCCCTTCAGAACCCACCACTGTCAGAATCTACAGCAGCTAAATTGGCTTGAACTTCAAAACCAACTACAACTTTCACAACTTACCATTGCCCATCAGATCCTTAATCAACCTAATAACACTCCTATACTTTCAAACCTCATAATCCCTTACAAAAATCTCAATACTTTGCGCTCTTCTAACAAACTTCGAGTTAGCATAAGCAAATCCAAAAACTTGGCAGGGGACTCTCTTTTCTCTAACACTGCAGGGAAAAACTGGAACCTACTACCTAGTGAACTAACTTCACTACCTTCCCTACCCCTCTTCAAACAAAATCTCAAAAGACACCTTAAAACACATTGGTTATGCCCCTGCAACAACCCTGACTAATGTTCTTTCTGTCTTTGCTACTATTATCTCCATGATCCTACTTGTATGCTATCTCACTATTGATTGCTATTTCAGAAAGGTGTACTGTAAGCTATGATACTTAAATGTATTACCTTTTGTGAACTTCTTGTACTATTTACTGTAAACTATCTGTTGTATCTCATTCTTAATGCATTATTTTATCCTGTATAGCAATATTTTGTAATATTTTCTTCCTGTTACTACTGCTTTGATGTCTATATAATCATTTATTATTCAGCTTATTGTTAAGACTGTTTTTATTACTGCTTTGTGTTACTCTTGGAGCTTTTCTCCCCGGGCCTCTACTGAAAATGGACATATATCCAGTTAGACTAGCCTGGTCAACAGATGTAAAATAAATAAATAAATTAAATAAAATAGAGGTAGCTGGGGACTCTGTCCCTTGGGTAAGGAATGACCGAGGATTAACAATATCAGATAAAGAAGTTATGTCTTACCATAACGTTCCATCTGTATTGTTGATCCTCGTTCAGTCATTACGACCCTCCCTCCTTCCCCCTCTTGTGGTTTCTAGTGGATCTCACCATCTTAGGTTGTTTGACCAGAGGTAGCCTCTACCTTCTTTGACTTGCATACTCAATCTGAGGTAACAGGGAGAAGGGGGTTGTGGGTAAGAGTTTAGCTCGAGAGTTTGAAGCTGACGCGAGCTTGGAAAATGGCCGTCTCGATTCCGAGGTCGGAAGCGATACCCATGCGTAATGACTGAACGAGGATCAACAATACAAATGGAACGTTATGGTACGATATAACTTTTTTTTCTCCATCTTTATCAACGACCTTCATTCAGTCATCCCAGATGCTACCTGCATTCAATATGCGAATGACTCCACCTTGATTTGTTCTGACACCTCGCTAGCTACTTTATTCACATTAGCCCAAATTACCTTCAATACAGTGGAAAAATGACTCTCCAATCATCATCTAATCCTAAACCCCAATAAAACTAAGTTGCTCCTCTTCTCCCCCACATACAGGACCCACTGCCAGCCTTCAACATAACTGCTAACAATGGCACTATCATCTCCCCAGAAGCCCAAACTAAACTACTGGGTGTCATAGTTGATAACCTGAAGTTTGATGTGCATATCAATCAGTCAAAACCATTAATAAAAAAACTTGTCTCTCTTTACAGAATCAAACCTTTCCTTAACCCACTTGGTAGAACTGCAATTGCCCGTTCCCATCTGCTATCAACTCTTCTCTATGCCTTACCTGTATTCTCCAACTTAAACAAAACAGATCTTAATAAACTATCATCCTGCTATAACCACATTGCCCGATTTGCTACTGGCACAGCCTACCAGACACACCACTGTCACAACCTAAATCGCCTAGGATGGCTTGAACTGCCAAGCCTACTGCAGTTCAACCAGCTAATAGTGGCACATAAAGTCCTTTACCAACCAGAAAATACACATGCACTAAAAAATATTATCAGCCCCTACACCAGCACCCGGCCACTGCAATCATCCACTAGACTTCTAGTTCAAACATACAAATCCAACTACTCAGCTGGGAACTCTCTGTTTTCCAACTTTGTTGGAAAAATATGGAGCAGACTCCCAGCTGACTTGACCCTAGAACCCTCACTAACTCAATTCAAAAACAAACTCAAGAAATACTTAAAAACTCATTGGTTATGTCCTTGCACTAACCCTGACTAGTGACTTCTCTATTTCTTAGGTGCCTTACCTTCAACTACTTCTAACTTTTTTCCACCACTCCATTTCAGGAAGGGTCAATTGTATAACCGCTGCTCAGTGTGTCTTAAACCTGAATGTAATGTTATGTATGTTTAACTTTGAAAATAATGTTATGTTTTGTAAAGTGTTTTATAATAAGTACTATATGTGCTAAATGCTGGTATTGCTTATGACTGTAATCTGCTTGAAACTGGCATTTATTAAATGTTCAATGTGTATTATTATCTTGGAGCTTTTCTCCCCAGGCCTCCGCTGAAAATGGACATGTATCCAGTCGGACTATCCCGGTCAACAAATGTAAAATAAAATAAATAATTAAAGATTTACAAGAGTTAATGCAGTCTGCAAGTCAAGTAACTAAAGGCACTTTGCACTGTGGTTTTGATGCCCTAGAACCTTCTTGCAGGGCAGAAGTCACTTGATCTGTCATTAGAAGGCATGCATGGCTTAAGGAACAGCCCCTGCCAGATCATGTCAAATCTAAATTTTTGGATGTGCCCTTGCACAAAGATAACTTATTTGGCACTGAGGCAGAAGAGGTCTTAAAAAAGATGGAAGAAAAAGAAAAATTTATGTAAACAGTTAAGGATTTCTTGCAGGTCCAGCTCCCTAGGTTCAACAGGCATTGTTCCTCCAAACACTGGTCCTTTCCTGCTCCCAGTAAACTGGCCCAGCCTAGACCCCGTGTAAGCAGACCCCCCCCCCCCGGACAGCAGCCCCAGGGAATGCAGAGATCTAAGCAGTGGACTACCTCCACTTTAAAACCAGGGAGTTCTAAGCCACTCCCTTATGATAAAAACTCACAATGACTCATCTCCTCCACCCCCTCCCTCTGCCAACCTTCACTTACCCCTAGGAGGAAAACTCTCCTTTCACTCAAGCACCTGGGCCATCATTACCAAAGACCACTGGATTCTGAGCATTGTGATTTTCTTTCCACACCCTTCCAACCCCAAAAGGGTTCCCAGATCTACCACCAATCAGTGGGCAGAGGCTCAAAAGCAAATCATTTCCCTGCTCTCTATGAGGGCAGTAAAGCACGTTCCTGCAGAACAGATAGGCCAATGTTTCTACTCCAGACTTTTTCTGGTGCCCAGAAAAGAGGGCACCTGGTGCCCCATCCTCAATCTATCCATTCTAAACACCTTCCTGGTGATCCCAAAATTCAAAATGCTCACCCTCCAGCAGCTGCTACCCATGCTCTCCAAGGACACTTAGCTAGCCACCCTAGAGCTAAAAGAGGCCTACTTCCACATTCCTATCAGGGAATCATGCAGGAGATATCTCCGCTTCAGGGCAGGATCTCAACACTTTCAGTTCTCTGCGCTTCCCTTTGGCTTCTCTACTGTTCCCAGAGTTTTCACAAAATGTCTGACTTCAGCCATTGCGTTTTGCAGACAAAGAAATGTTCAGATTTACCCATACTTAGATGACTGCCTTATTCAGGCAGACAGCCAGGAGAAGCTGCTCAAGCATCTGGCCTTTGTAAAGACCCTACTAACCTCCCTAGGGTACACATTCAATGAAAAGAAATCCAAACAGGTGCCCACCCAAAGGATAATCTTCCTGAGAGCAAGTCTGGACACAGCTTCCCAGATGGCATACCTTACTCCAGAGAAACAAATTTTCCTGACAGACTACTTCTCTCAACTAGCCGCAAGGCCCCAGCTAACTGCAAGGAAGATCTTGCAAGCTCCTGAGTTCATGGGATCTTGCATACTACTCATTCCATATGCCAGATTGCATATGAGGAAACTTCAGTGGTACCTAAAGAGCATGCTCCCACAACAAGGGAATGCCTTTCTTCCCATCCCTCGATGCCCAAACCCTCACCACAGATGCATCAGACTATGCTTGGGGTGCACACCTGGACGGCAGGTGCTTACAGGGCCAATGGAGCCCACAGCAAATCCCTTTGCACAACAGTCAAAAAGAGATGATGGCTGTGCAGCACACCTTGATAGCTTTCAAGCCTTTTCTCTTTCCAGGGGCTCTCCTGATCAAAACAGACAACACCATTGTGATGTGGCACATCAGCAAGCAGGGAGGGACTCACTCCTACCCTCTATGCCGGCTGGCCATGACCCTTTGGCACACAGTCTCTGCCATGCAACTACACCTGTTAGGACAATTCCTACCAGGCTCTCTCAACTCTCTGGCAGACCAATTAAGCAGAAATCTTCGGGACCCACACGAGTGGCAAGTCAACAGATGTACCTTCACCCTAATAACTCAGAAATGAGGAACCCCAAAGGTCAACCTCTTTGCCTCCCACACCAACCATCAGCTCAGTGAATTCTGCACCAGGGAGCATCACTGCATGGCTTTGAAAGTGAATGCCCTGTCCTTACCCTGGGTCAATCTATCGGTTTATGCCTTTCCTCCCCTACTGTTCATCCCCAGGGTACTGCTCAGAATAAGTGAGAAAAAAACAAGGCCCATTCTCATAGCTCCAGACTGGCCCTGGCAGCACTGGTACCCCTTGCTGCTCAGCTTGTCCTTGCTGCCCCCATGGCATCTTCCTCAGATTCCAAACCTCCTGACCCAGAGGGAAGGGGAGTTCTTCCATTCCCAATTGACAGCTTAGCTTATTCCCTAACCCCGAACCAATCTGCCAACCTCAGTAAACAGGTTCTGGATGCTATCTGTGAGGCCAGATGTCCTAGCACCAGAAAGTCCTATGCTGATAAATGGAAAAGGTTCTGCACCTGGATCCGGGCTAAGGGAGCCAATACGGCACAGGCCCTCCCTCCCTCTCATCCTGGATTACTTAGCTGACCTACTACACAGTGGCCTCTCTTTCTCTTCAATAAAAATTAATGCTTCTGCTATTTCTGCTCATTTTCCCACTGAACAGCCCCTTTTCTCACACCCTTTGATCAAACAAAACAAAGGTCTGAATGTATGATAGGATGAGTTACTATGAGTAGTTATATAATTGCTTTCTTTCAGTTCTAACATTTTATTAAAATTATATGTTTCTAAACATTTATTAGTATTAGCAATGGGAAATATTGAAAAAAATAAGTTTTTCATAATATGATTAGAATAAATAAACTTAAGAGAAGAAAGAATGATACTAATATAAGGGATTGAGTATGGAATTTAATTCCCATTTATGTAACAGTCTTTGAAAAAAAAAGTCAAAAGTATATTAAGGACAATTTGTGTGTGATATATAGTAACATATTAATTATTGTTAAATAAAATTTTTGATTGATTTCCATTTTGGTTCATATTTTGTATTGAGTCACAATGCAATAACTTTTGTGATAGCTGAAGTAATATATAATTCAGTATCTGGAAAAGCTATGCCTCCATCTTCCCAACATTTCTTATGCCATTTAAAATAAATCCTTGGTTTATTCAAATACCAAAGAAATTTGAGAAAAATATTATTTATCTTCTTTAAAAAGATTTTGGATGGAGTCAAAATTAATGACTGAATGACAACATTTTTGTTAGAATTAACATTTTAATGTCAAACGATCTTCTATAGTAAAGAACATTTTATTCCAATTAATAGTTAATTATGTAATTTTGGGACGGCCACAGTGGTGCAGTGGTTAGCGTTGCCGCCTCACAGCAAGAGATTATCCAGTTCGATCCTTAGCTGGGGTGCCTTCTGTGCGGAGTCTGCATGTCCTCCCTGTGGTCGCGTGGGATTCCTCTGGGTACTCCAGTTTCCTCCCACATCTCAAAGACCTGCTGTAAGTGGATTAGACACACTGAATTGGCCCTAGGCATGAGTAGTGTGTGTTTGTATGTGTGTGCGCCTTCTGTGGAAGGTTGGGCGCCGGGCTGGCAACTTGACATCCTAAAAATTCCACTACCAATCCTGAGTGGACAGGTGATCTGTTGTGGGTGACCCCTATCCGGGAAAAAGCTGAAAGAAGTTAATTCTGTAATTTTATCTATAATGTGTTCAACATTAACTGACACCAGATCTTTACAGTTTGAGGTTATAATGATACTCAGGTATTTAATTTTAATTTTTTCCCAATTAAAATTGGTATATTTTTTACGTGAGTTATTTAACTTCGTATTAAATTAATAAAGTATTATGTTTGTGATGATTAAATGTCAAACTTGAAATTGCCTCAAAATGGTTCGTGGAACTAACTATATATACTCTAATGATGTTTATATATTACCTATTGAAAGAAGAATATTGTCTGCAAAAAAATTTAATTTTTAATTCAAAATTATCTGCTAAAGGTATACCTGTAATATTTTTATTTAATCTAATAAAATTTGTGAAAGTCTCTTTCAGTAGTGCAAACAAGAAAGAGGATGATAGGCAACCCTGTTTTGCATCTTTTTTGTATTTTAATAGCTCTAGACAGAGAAAATAACCTATTTTAGCAAATGAATAAGAATTATTGTAAAGCTTAGAAATTAAAGGTATAAACTCAACTGAGAAATTATATTCCTTAAGTACTTTGAAAAGAGAATACCAATTTACTGAATCAAATGCTTTATCAAAATCTAAACTAATACTTGAAAGTTCTTTCTTATTTTTATTTGATTAATCTATTAAGGTATTTAGTCAAATTGTATTATCTTGTAATTGTCTGGTTAAAATGAACCCAGTTTGATGACTATTAATTAATGTTGGTAAAATTAAAATAATTATATTAGCTAAAATGGACATAAGCAACTTATAATCAACATTGAGAGAAATGGGACAATAAGAAGAACATTGCAAAGAATCCTTATCTTTTTTTAATATAGGTGATATCAGACAATATCTCCCCATGATGTTGAAACTTTATTTTTAATTTCTTTAAAAGTTTTCACTAATACATTAGCTACATTATCTGGTGATAATTTATATAACTCTGGAATATAACTCTGGAATGATTACATCTAACCCATGTGCTTTATTGTTTTTTATTTTGTTTAATTTGATCTTTAATTTCTTTTAGAGAAAAAGGTCTTCATTTGTTAATTTTATTTGTATATTCTTTAAAAATGTGTGAGCTATATTGTTATTGACTAAATCACTATTGTTGTTATTTGTATTCTCATAATACTTCTTAAAGCACTCAAGGATATCCTTTATATCCATTTTCTTTCATGTTTATTATCAATTTGGTAAAATATTGGTTTGGTTTAATTTACTTATTCTTTTATATCTAATAGCTAGTTTATGTAAATTTGAAGGATTTGTAGAATGTTTGAAGTTTTAGTTTTTTTCTAAACTAATGGAAAGCTTATGATTTGTATTTAGATTTTTAATAGGATATATCATTAGGCTTTAAACATACTTTTAAATTATCTGTTTTAGACTGTAGTGTGTTTAGTTCCTTATCCCATTCTCTTCTTTTACATATATATCAGTCTGTAGTTCTACCATTCAGGTAAGCTTTCAATGAGTCCCAAAGAATGACATCTGAAACTTCACCATTCATATTTATTTCTAAAAAAAATATGCATCTCAGTTTAAAATCATTCTTTAAACCTTTAACAATGTACGGCAGAAGCCTATTATAGTACATTAAATTGCAGGATTTTAATATAATGTTAAATGTAATTGCATTGTGGGCAGATAGCGGACAAGACACTATTGATATTTAATATATGGAAGCAAATTATTAGTAATAAAAAACTTATCAATATTAGCTTGAGTTCCATATCTATAAGAATAATGAGTGTATTGAAGAGAGATAGATGATTTCAAACCATAAATATCTTTAAAGTTAATTGAGTTGACAAAATATATTAAATGTTTAGCTGATGATAAAATTCTAGGTTTCTTATTGGCAGTAGTATCTTTATCAAAGCACAACCAGCTATAACAACTTCAACATTTTTTTTTTTGCAATTTTAACTCCAACCCATGGAATCCAGTAATAACTACAAATGTATAGATTTTTTATTAAATTCAATTACAGTGAGACTCAACATGCCATTTTTATCAAAGTATCAGTTACTTTAGGCATTACAGATGAATTCTTTCACAAAGTGATAGTGACTCTTCTTTTAGTTTTAAAACAAGAACTAGCCAAGTTCAAATAAATTTTCAATATCACTGTGCTAACATCGTTATTAATCAGAGTTTCTTGTAAGAATACTATATGAGCTTTATGTAACTTTAAATATTTAAGTAAACTACCCCTCTTTAAAGGACTGTTTAATCCATTAACAGGTAAAGATTTCAAATACATCATCTAAAACATAAAACACAACTAAAATAAATATATGAGAAACTGTTATATAGTTAAAACAAAGATTTAACATATTCATTTATGGACAAAACAACTAACAGATGTAATAAACACTAAAATATTAACATTTAAAATGGAGTAAGACATTCTTAGTTTGCCAAAACAATCAATCTACTTCTCAACCACCCCATTAGTCAGTCTAGAAATCAATCTATAATGCAGCTAATATTTAATATATAAATTTTGCAATAAAATAATTACCTAAAGAGATCCCTCATTTATGATTAAAAATAAAAAGCGAAAGTGTTTTTGTGTGTGTGTGTGTGTGTGTGTGTGTGTGTGTGTGTGTGTGTGTGTGTGTGTGTGTGTGTGTGTGTGTGTGTGTATATATATATATATATATATATATATGTGTGTGTGTGTGTGTGTATATATATATATATATATATATATATATATGTGTGTGTGTGTGTGTGTGTGTGTGTATATATATATATATATATATATATATATATATATAAATACTATTACATAAAAGCAAAATAATGTTTTGTTATAACCTCATATGTATTATAGATTCATAGGTATGTACTAGGCTAATGGCCCTGGAGCCATTACAAGCCTAGCCCATAGAAGTTCCCCGGCATTGTGCCGCCCGACATTAGTTCCCATTGCCTCTATTAAGTGGAGCCACAGTCGTGATCCCTGGGGTGAACTTTCTTTTTCCCATCCACTCATCAAGATTCCTCTTGAAGAGGGCCAGTGAGGTGCTCTGCTTAACATGTATGAGAAGGCTATTCCAGAGCATGGGCAGTCTCTGGGTTATGAACCTGTCCCTCCAGCATGTTCTGTTGATTGTGGTAATGAGGTTGTGGTCTCTGGAGCTTGTGGTGCGGAGGGACTGGGATTTCTTTAGCTGTAGCATTTCTAACAGACCTGGTCAAACATGGCTTTGTAAGTCAAGCTGAGATTGCCTCCTAGTAGACGATATGAGGCAAAGAATAGCTGGAGTTTTTGAGTCTGTCTGTGTAGGACTTGTGTTTAAGGCCTAGGATTCTCTTTGTGAGGTACTTTTGTGGACTTTCCAGCTGTTGCATGTGTCTAGTGAGGTACGTGCCAAATTGAGCATTATACTCAATGATTGGCCTAATGAGGGAAGAGTAGGGAGAGATGATGACCTCTTTCTTCCTGGATACAAAACCCTTGGTAATGAGATGTGCCACATAGAAGGACTTTCTGACCACAGTGGCAATGTGGTGATCAAAGGAGAGGTTGCTGTCAACCTGTGTCCCCATATCTCTTATAACGCTTTCATTGCTTAGTGGCATCCCATCAATGTGGTGATTAGTGGGAACTGAGTTTTTCCCAAAGGGAATGACGACGTATTTTTTGGCATTAAGCTTAAGGCCATGGTTCAACACCAGTCATTGGTCTCAGCGAGGCCTTTCCGTAGGATGTCTACATCACTTGGAGAGTTAATGGCTCCCAGCTTGCAGTCATCTGCGAATTTGGTCAGCCAGCATTCCCTCCATGTTGGCCAGGACTTCTGAGAAGTAGATGCCAAACAGGAGAGGACCCAGGACCAATCCCTGTGGGACTCCACTCGTGACTGGTCAGCGATCTGCTTGGAGTCAACTGCTTTCACACTGTGGGTTCTATCTGTGAGCCAATTTGCAACACACCTAGTGATATAGGGGTTGATGCCTAGTTTTGTGCGTTTATCAATAATTCCTGAGTGGGAAATTATATCAAAGTTCTTTGCCAGATCGAGGTAGGCTGTATGAACTGCCTTGCCCTCATCCACAGCTCTGGTGACTAACTCAAAGAAGTCAACCAGGTTGAGCAGGCATTGTCTACATTTCACAAAACCAAATTGCATGGGATCTAGAGTTTGAAGATTCCCTGTATCCTTGTTAATTAGGTCCATGATGATGTGCTCCATAGCCTTACATATCAGACTTGTCAGGCTAATGAGGCGTTAATTCTTAGGGTCTGTAGTCGCTCCCCCTTTATGGAGAGGGATGACTGTAGCAGTGTGCCACTCGGTAGAGAGAAAGCCTGAGGTGAGGCTATGATTGACCAAGGCACACAGATGTGGTGCCAGTTCACTTTTTAGTTCATGTAGAACACATCCAGGATATTGTCTGATCTGATGGAAGCTATATTCTTGACCTTGGACAATGCAGCTTTAACCTGTGCTGCAGTAATGCTGGGTGCCTGGCATTCCTCCAGTATTGTGATTGATCCTTTAGGTGGGGAGAGAGGGGTAAAGTTGGCACTGAATCTGTCGGCCAGTATGTTGGCAATATCTATTGGCTCAGTATAGGAGGTACCAAAATTGAACTGTCTAATATTAAGAAGTGGTGGTTTCGCGACTTTTTGTGGCTCTTTGGAAAATTATCAGTATAGGAGGTACCATTGTGCAGTAACTCAGAGCACACCCTGGATATTGCTGTGGAGATTCTTGATAACTAGAAGGCTTTGTGGTTGTTTTTAGTGTCTGCCACAATTCTGCCTTCATAGCTGGCTTTAGAGGTTTTGATGAGGGATCTCAAATTTTTGTTTAAGCTAAGGGAGTTTTTTCAGTCTTGGGACTTCACTTTTTTCTGCAACAGTGTCTTTCACTGTTGTACGGTTCATTAATGGAGGGGACCACCAGATTGACTTCATTTTTTTTGGAGGAGAGTGTCTTGCTTCTGTTGGGTATGGTTAGTTCCATGAATTTATGTATGTGTTCGTACAGTACACTGGTGTATGATTTGGCAGTCATGCATCTATTTTCCATTGACATGGGAGCCATGAAGTTAGCCACCTCTATTTTTAGGAGCCCAAAGTCAGCTTTGGATACGTTTTTCATGGTGGTTACCTTTGCGAGGGGTGTGGGTGAGATGTTGATTTCCTTGGTGATTAATTTGTGTTCGGATCTAACCAGGGAGGAATTCGCTATTGGTGTAGAGCAATGGTTGCCCATGTTGGTAATAACCAGGTTAAGGATGTTGTTTCCTCTAGTTGGGGGTGTGAATGAGCTGGTCCAGGGCATTGGAATTGATGAATTCCAGGAAATATTGGGCCAGTGTATTGGTGCATGATTAGTTTTCCCAGTTGATGGAGGGGTAGTTGAAGTCAGAAGTATAAGAGTGTTGGGTTGAACCCTAGTAGTTTCCAGGGTGCTTAGGAACGTGGAGTGATAGTCTTGGGGCATGGTTGGGGACCTATAGCAGGCTACGACCTGAATTGTCATCTTACTCAGTATTAGTTGTACCTGAAGTATTTCAGATGTGTTATGCTGGGCTACTAGTCCAGAAGTGTGCATATCCTTTATGAATATGGACACACTACCACCTTTGGAGCTTGGGTCCATGTTCTGGGGCTGAAAAATGTGGAATGAGTTATAGCCTGGTAGTGCATGGGTGCTTTCTGCTGCTTTAAACCAGGTCTTTGTTATATCACAAATGTCGATGTTCTCCATTTTAATGAGTGCTTCGAGCAAGTGCATCTTGAAATTTTAGATTTGTAGCATTGTGCAGCATGACTCTCAGAATGCATTTATTTATAGCTGTTACGGTAGTAATTTGGTCTTTGGAACATTGCCTAAAAAAGGCACTGTATGGGTGGCAAGAGCCTTAACCAGTATCCGGAAACCCAGGGATGACAGATGCAGGCCATCTCTGGCAAAGCATTGAGGTCTGTCAGTCATGTCATCCCAAGCAGACAGATACTGGATCCCCAGAATGAATGACACCAGAAACTTAGCCAGTTGTTGAAGTCAGTCATTTTCTGCTTGTAATGCATTATCACAGGGAGCTGCATCTCATGTCATTCACACCCACATGGACATCGACAGAATCATACTTGTATTTGTTGTGGAGTGACCTGAGTGCGTATGTTATGTGTCGGATTCTGGCACCTGATAGACATCTTACTGTTATTCAGCCTAGTGAGTGGGACATCAATGTGCCTCACTATGAAATCTTTAACTTGAATTCAGATGTGAAGCTACTATATGTTTAGTTATGTACATTTTTTTTAATACAAAATTATATGAGCTTCACTGCTTGTTCCTACAATCTATAACCTTGGCACAAAATGAAGCAATATGTATAACTGAATCATTGTAGCTGTTATATAATCACAAGAATATGCTCTAAATTAATAAATATCTAAGTAAATGTCATAATGTATACCTACATATGTTATAATCTCTAATACTATAAAGAATGACCGTTACAGAATTCAGAAACATATTGTTAGTTTAAATAATATAAAAGCTCAAAAAATGTGTGTGTGTATGTGTGTGTGTGTGTGTGTGTGTATATAGATATAGATATAGATATAGATATATAGATATAGAAATATATATATATATATATATATATATATATATATATAGGTTTGCTTCATAATGCAAATGTTGTAACATTGAGACCATAACATCAAAAATTCAAAACATTGAAAGCCAAAACGTTGAAAACTCAGAACATTGAAAGTGTGCTTCATAACACTGAAAACTGCATTGCACAAGTAAATAAGATTCCCTCCACCTACAACAACACTTAACTAACAAACACACTTTCTACTACATTTCTGCAGGGGGGCAAGCCCCCTGCAACCCCCATGTGGAGGGCTCTGCCCCCCACATCCCCCATAAATGAAATATACCAACTCCAAGATCGCACTACAGTGGAACAAAGTTAATTTCCTGACCTCAGTGTATGGTGACTGTTTTACAGTGAGGTTAGGAAATTAACTTTTTTCTAGTGTAGTGCAATCTTGGAGTTGGTATATTTCGTTTACAGGTGGTGTGGGGGGCAGCAAGTGTGTTTGTTAGTTAGGTGGTGTAACAGGTGGAGAGGATGTTATTTACATATGCATTGTAATTTTCAATGTTATGAAGCACACTTTCAGTGTTCTGAGTTTTCAATGTTTTGGGCTTTCAGTGTTTTGGGATTTTGCTGTTTTGGTCTCAGTGTTATGAAATTCAACATTATAAAATTTCAATGTCATGACGTAGATCTCTCTCTCTCTCTATATATATATATATATATATGTGTGTGTGTGTGTGTGTGTGTAAAATATAATTTTTACACAGTATCAATTCCACTAATGTGATTCAGTGTCTATTTTCAGTAATGAAGAGTATAAAGTTTTGTTACTATATAATACTCAAATCAAATACCAGGTAGTTACAATGTACTATCCATATTCTGTACTAAGTTGCAACATACCTGTCTAACTGAAATAATGACTAAAGCTGTGTCTGCTACAATTGCCTTCCTCTCCTATTGACAAATCTAGCTTTAATCTATTATATTCTAAGTAAAAGTTACTAGCTATATTCAACAATTTCAGCAAAGTAATAAAGAATTAATCTATTTCTGCATTTTCCGTAATAAAAAACAGTGTACGTCTTTTCCACGGGCAGCGCAGTGGTGCATGGGTGAATGTTTTTGCCTTACAGCAAGAGATTCTCTAGTTTGATTCTCAGCTGGGGTTCCTTCTCTGCAGAGTCTATGCATCCTCCCTGCGTTCATGTGGATTTCCTCTGGGTACTCCGGTTTCCTCCCATATTCCAAAATCATGCATCTGGAGCGTTTCTCCTTGGGCCTCCGCTGAAAATAGCCTCTGTCCTAATCAAACTTTCCGTGTCAACATATGTTAAATCAAAATAAATTTTCTGTATTAAAAACGAACCCTGGATAATTGTTTTTGTAACATTTAAATACACTGCCTAAATAGTTTGTTTATAATTTGTAAAAATATACAATAAAACATGGAACTTACTAGCAGCAAAGTAATTTACCTGTTATGTATTAGAAAGATTCCTGTTAAACCCATTTTAACATTCTAAAGAGGTTAAGGTGAGAAGTCATCTCAGTCTTCAAATAAAAGAAGACTCTTAAAATAATGTTATCATTTAAATTTCCTCTTAAACCTGCTTGCAAACTATTATGTATTAAACATGAGTGTCCAGATGCTTTCAGAGGTAAATCTGTAAAACCATATATCCAGTATTTGTCCTGTACCTCCCCACATTTGCACTGTTGTGCAGTTGTTGATCTCTCTCTTTTCCTTAGGCTGTTTTGAAGAATCTGCAGAATCAGAGACAGTTGTCTTTGAAATATACAGGGAGAGTGAGACCTTCCTCCTACACTTGCTCCTATGCGGACTGCCCTGTAACCCATCTTCTATCTTTGTAGAAGTGCTTGAATGTGTGTCTTGAGAAGAAGGTAATGAGGCATTGGGTCCTCTTCCACATTGAGTTGGTGATGAAGAAACCATTCTAGCAGCATGGAAAGACTCAGAGTCTGCCCATGTGGCCCCCAGGAATCCAGTAGCTTGTGTAAGCCTCATAGATACATGGAGAAAGTACCTTTCTGGGTATCTCAAAGATATCTCTGGTGTAATCTGTCTGGTTCAGCATAGAACCCAGAGATGAAAGCAAACTTCCCTTGTGATCTGGGTCTTTCCTTTAAGAAGGAGTGCCTAAACCACATAGTCTTGCACAGGCACAACACTGAGCTTGCAGAGATGTAATGTAACATCAGTACAAATCAAACATGCAGCAGTCTGAAAGGAGGCAGTTACTGGAAAGTGAAAGCCATGTGTCTAGACTTAAAGGATGAAAGCTTTTCCAGATCACAGTTGACAGATGACACTGGAATTTGAATTGATGACAGGAAAACAGCTGCAGTGTGGCACATAAGCATATTTTCTTGTCACATCTATCCACAACTTTCACTTCTTCTATCTGGTAGCAACCTGGCAAACTGTTGTGGTTGCATGTTTCTCAGAACCTGTAGATGCCCTTTTATTGAGGAATAGTGTTCACCAGTGTGTTGGCTATGTTTGAGGCCTCTTCCCCCTCTGCATTTCCATGCCCAGCCAGCCTGAAAAGAATAGACCTTTATGCAGGATGGGAAAGCATTTGAATAATCACTTTTCTTGTCCCTTCTAGTACCAAGCAAGCCACTCAAGATAACAGTGCTCTACCTGTTGCAGTAGCCCAGACTACATTCAGGAACAGCTGGGGGCAGATTACATTTTCCAAGTTTTCCCTGTCTTGGAGCACATTACCAAGGTCCAAACAAATCATCTTCATAACAACCCAATTAGGCTCTGCTCTGGAAAAAAAAATGTGTACCAAGAGAGAGAAAACCACCTCAGCAGAGCTCTGTTACCACAGGACCAGACTCTACTGCTGAAAGGGGTCTTATTGGCTTTCCCTCATTCAGAACTGGTGCAGAGTTTGTTACAGTGCTTCCTAAATCATCAGCAGACAGATGATATCTATCCCATCCTGCACCACAGTGACTACAACTACTATATGTATTTTTTTATTTTTGCATGATTTTGATTTTGTAGATCAGGTCAATCGCACTAGTCCTCTTTTCAGTGGAGAAAAGAGGTGGTATTCATAGTGATTAGAAGAAATTTGGCCACAGTATCAGGGAACATCCCCCTACTGTCTTTTTTGATAAATACCATGGGATCTGCCATACACCTCAGTTACCACCAGCATACGCGGATGGGCTCTCATTTTAATGCCTCATAAAAAAAGAAGACACATTTCAGAGTTCAGCACCCTCCCAGTGCTGCTCTTAAGTATCAGGACCTGGAGTGGAAAATGAATCCTCAGCCTTCTGATTACCAGCACGAGGTGAGTGTGCTTTCCTGTTCATCTACTGACATTGATTTCTGACATCTGGTTTTAGATGGTGACTTTCGGGAAAGTCATGTCTTTGCTGTCACTGGGTATTTGGTTGCGTCACAAAACATATCTTTTTGTTAAACCATTGTCTAGGTCTGTACAGGAGATTCATTTGGTAAATGCTGAGGTGGGCATCACTTACAGAATGAAGTGCTGCCATTTGTGCTTTTTGTATTACTTAGTATGTTTACCATTATGTCCAAAACTTTGGAATATCTGAATATGTTTCTCTTTTTATATCACTGGCTTATTTGGCCACATTACAGCACTCCCTGAGATAATCCTTATGAAGTGTTCCCACTGCTGCTGTTCATTAGGATGACCATAAACTGTATGAAGTTCTCTCAGATTTTTTATTGGTACTCAGGTAGGCACACTCCCATGCTGGTTGTTTCTACCATGGAGAAGGCTGAGACCCCAGTAATCACATGTTTTTCTGCAAGGGTAAGAATGCAGCATGAAGCCCGTTATCAGAATAGTTGTGTGACTTCTGGCTGTAAGGGTCATTACAGTTTCCATGGAACTGTTCTCACACCTTTGGGTGTGGATATGAATAACATATCCATTTCACTAAGCCTTTGAATGATAGATTTGCCCACCTACCTTTAACTAGCTCTTCCATTAGTGCAGACATTGCTGATGGGTGCTTCACTTCCAGTTTAATGAGCTCTTAGCTTAGACACAGCTTAAGGGCGTTGTTGTCTCTGAAGAAGAACCTTCACATTAGACATTTCCAGAAAAAGGCTGGCCTCGTAGTCCTAGCATTGTAAGAGGAGAGCTTCATCCAGTGTCCTTTCTCCTAAATCAGTCCAAAAGTCAGTTCATTGTGTAGTGTCTAAGCAAGAAAGGTGAATGTGGTTGCATTGCCCATGCTTAGAGAAGATGCTTATCTAGCTTTCATCTCCAGACAACAGCATCACTGTGTTAGCATTTAATATGTATTCCATGGGAAGAGAACACACTGGTGGATTGTTTGAGCTGGTCTTCCAGTCATTTCCACTGAATTGCAGATTCAGAAGCTGCATCTTTGCTGGAGTTTCCAGAAGTGATGTACTCTGCAGTCCAGTCTGTTTCTCACCTAGGGGAATGAAGTTCTTAGTGTCTTCATGTCATTGCATCCTGCCTAGGTGAAACCCATGCCTAGGTGGAACTGCCCCCCTAATCCTATTAAACTCATTTCTACTTGTTCTTCATTAAATACTTCTTCACCTTGCTATTCTGACCAACAGCTTCCTCTTGATATTTTTTACATAACTTACAAACCTTTAATATATATATAGTGTAAATACTATACATACCCTTCTTTCTGTACTTCTCTCCCCTATATACTTCTTCCGTCTAAACCTATATTACATTTGACTAACTAATGACTCTAACATTCTACAAATTGTGTCCAACACTCTTCTACTAACTTTACCCTCCGTCCCCATTGTATTACCCCCTATTGCTTTTTTTCTCACATATGTTCTTCTTTCTAATAAACAATTGCCTCTTGCTTCACTACTCAACTGCCTCTCTCTCCTTCCTCCACTTTTAGGTATTTATTCCTACTACTCTAAATACTTTCCACTACCCATCTTCATTACCATGCATGTCCTTTATGAACTATCCTCAAGTCTCCAATACTCCACTTATTGCACTACATCTTTTTGCTACATCTCACTGTATCATCTTACAATTTTGTTTAAAATATTAATAATACTAGGATTTATTCATAACTGCATTTTATTGTACTTTTTATCGTATTTTTATTGTATCTTTGTAATTTTGGAGCTTTTCTCCCCGGGCCTCCACTGAAAACGGGCTCCTTGAGCCCAGTGGACCACCCCGGTTATCAAACTGGAAATAAATAAATTAAATAAATAAATAAATGTGTGTGATCTCATTCCCATCACAAAGAAAATTCCTCTGTGTCTTTCTCGCATTCCTGATGATTCCATATGTTTTGACAGAGTCCAAGAATGAAAGAAAGGCCAAAGCTAATTCTTGACACCCCTTATTGCTTTAGAAGTTTATAATTTTATACTTTTAGGTGTCTTGCAGTACAGGATATTTTTTGGTACTAGCCAGGAGCTAACCCTCAGTTAAGTTAACAGAAAGCTCCACATTTGTGGTTTGCCTCCTGCTGAAGATCTCATTCCACTTAATCTCCTGGCTGGAGTTTCAGACTTAATTGAAGCTGTTGAGAGGCCTTCCACCAGATAAGAAGTATTCTACAAGTTGAAGGCATTCCCATTTGGTTGACAGTGCTCAGTATCTTCCCAGCTGGTTATTCTACTGGTAATCCTGAAATATCTCAAGTACATTTTGGCCTCTCTTCTCATTCAAAGTGCGTCTTAGCTGTTTCTGCCCATTATCATCTTTTGAATGGCAGGATTTTGGACTGGCACAAGCTGATTAGATAGCCCTTCAAATCAATGTTGCATAACAAAGAACTTCTTACTTTTGTGATAATTGAAATCCACGCTTGTTGGGCCTAGCCATGCTCTGCTCCATCATGCTGTTTTCAGTGCAGTGAAGTTTTTGTCTTGGAAAATGCTTTTTTTTCTGGTGGCCATCACCTCTCCTCACAGGTTTTAACAGCTGCAGGCCATTGTGTATGGAAGAATATCTATTATTTCATAGCAATTGTGTGTCTATTAGAAGCAACTTGTAATTCCCCCCTAAGGTGGTTTCCAAATTGTTATGAACCAGTCCCATTCATCTTCATATTTTCTGTGCCAGAGCAGAAACCAGGTAATAGAGGTCTTCACACCCTGGATGTGCATTGCTAGATCAGTATTTATCTGAAGGTGGCACATGTGTTAGAATGCCCAACTAACTGCTTTTTCACTGTTGTGAGGGAAGGCCCAGGAGAACCTAAGACATTTGTTTACAAGTGGATTACCATCTGGTGGCTAATACCTGCTGTAAAATACTGCTGTCAGTGGCCTCCTCCTGAGGCATGGGTAGTTCTGAAACTCACTTCAGAAATGTCTCTGTTGTCAACATGTGGAACACAGCCCTTTGCTTTCCACTGCACATCATCAAGACTTGGTTTCATTTGGTGTTTTTTGTTTCTGTTTATGATTCATACCATTTGTTTTACCATCAGGGAAGGTCTTCATTATAAAACTATACCAAACATTTCTACTGTATCAGTCTACAAAGAGACCCCTCACTGATGTGTCTTGAATACCTTTCCTTCATCTCATCACTTTGGGAACTGTTACTGTAAGTTGGACTGGTATGTACTTTTATATAACTTGCAGCAGTGTAGTTATCAACTTTTCATTGTTTGCAGGAAGTTTGTCCACTGTTAGTGGAGATACTGTCAGGTTCTGGAGCTTTGGTTTGTTACATCATTTGCATGCATCAGCACTCTCTGCTAACACATTGGTGTCATCACTTCTGGCTAATGCTACCTTCACACTGACATCCCTGACCCCCCCCCCCCCCCGCCCCCAGCTGTATTGTGTAAAGGTACCATATAACTTTAACACAAAACAGTTCAGCAGAGAAAAACTCCTCTGTTCACTTTTCTTTATGTTTTGATTAGAATCCGCACTCAGTCCTGAGAAGACTTGTCCCAATCTAATTGCTCTCACCTGAGAAAGGTGTGTTTCAAGACGTCCTACTTAAGGCATCACTGGTCCTTTAACAATGGACTTCTGTCCTTATATATTGATTAAAGTCCATTACCGCACAATTATACAAAAGTATGTTGGTAAAAAGTTATTTCACAGACATCCACGTTCCTCTTTTCAACAAGTTTATTTGCTAACTTGCAATCAAAACTAGTGAAAAAGATGTTAGTAAAACTTACCTGTAGGGAATTTACACTCTGCTAAGATTTAAAATTGTGTATCCTCACATCAGAAATCTGCCTGACAACAAACTTGTTTATTTAGGGACCAGTGGCAGTCTCTAATGCAGCAGCAGCAGAACAGAAACAGCTCAGAAATTTGAGTCACGGCACCAAACTTTTAAACTAACAAATTACTTTCAAACAAGACAGTTCAGCAGAGAATAATGATCTCCCTTATTGCACAGAAAAAATCCTGCCTCCTTGAACTATAGAAATTAGAAGGTTTTATACATTCTTTACATTAAATTCAACATTGCAGTGTAACATTGACAAAGGGACCATCAAGGGAAATAACTGTAGTTCCTGCTCCTGGCTGTTGTAACAAGATTGCTACCACACTGGTAGTTGCAAAGTAGTATTCTGTTAAGGATGATTTCTATCAGATTGCTGTGATGTTTGATTTTATAGCAAAGTTAGTTGTTGGCTTAAGAGTGGACAAATCAAGGGGATAAGAATTTTGCTAATATTGTCCTGGGGATTCTGAAAAATTGGACCCCCCCCCCCGCAAATTCTTCTTTCCTTTCCTCACCCTGTGGAATCAGTATTGAACTGCTGAATTTGAATATCCACTTTTTCTTTTGTTGTTTTTCTTCCCTAAGGATATTGTCTGTTACATATTGTGTGTACCTTCACATCAGAAGTCTGCCTGACAGAAAACCAATCTTTTTTAAGGCCCAGTGGCAGTCTCTAATGAAGCAGCACACAAATGGCTTAAAAATCTAAGCTCGGCACTAAACTGTTAGGGAACCAAATACCTTTCACATGAGACAGTTCAGCAGAGAATAGCAATCTCCTTTATTCCACAGAAAGGCTCTTACATAGGAGACTAGGTAGTCATAGTCCTGTCTCTTCAAGCTATAGAAACTAAAAGCTTTTTATTAAAAGTGATATTATTGTAACAATTATTAGTGCCATAACCAATAAGAAATATACAGTACAGCATTCATTTTGCTAAGATCACGTGACTGCTTGTTTGACTTTCCATACTGAGCACATATTTTGAATTCCATGAATTCCATGATAGAACATTCTACTTGGAACAAATCTTAATTTTTCTTGTTTTTCTATCTCCCCTCCTCCCTCTTCGCATCTGTTGTTTTTTTTTTTACTTTTTCTTACACTATCTTCTGGTAACTATTCTATATAGTCCATCATCCCAGAACCACTACTATAACTTCTTCCTATCCTCATTGCACCTCCTTCCTTGTTACTTATTGCTCATTATGCATCCTTCCTTATACATGGAATAATTCTTTTTTCTCTTTAATACGTCACAAACTGACTTCTCATATTATCCTCCCTTCTATCTCTTAACTCTGTAAAAATCACACCAACTACTTTTACTTGTCATAGAAACAATTGCTCTCCCTTATCCTATACTACTACCTCCATTCATTCTTTACTTAGTCAATATGCTTCTCTTTTTCTGTTGCAGTTATAATGTACCACAAACTGTAATTTACTTTTACTTTTAACTACATTAGCTCTAATATGTGTGTATTTTTTAGTATTTTCTGTATTTGACTGTATTGCTTTTTGGAAATGATGTTCATTACCTTGTATAATAATGTAATTATATAATCTTTGACTGACTTTACTAACTAATGGAGCTTTTCTCCCCAGGCCTCCGATGAAAATGGGTTCTTGACCCATTCGGACTTTCCTAGTCACCAAATGTCATTAATTAAATTAAATCCACAGCAGATGTCCACTTCAAAGGACCTTCAAATTGATAATCTGATAGAGTAAATATTGGTTATTTTTGTAACTTTTACTGCAATATGTGAGAGTGGTTCACGTGTCCTTCTTCATTACTTTGTTGTGTTGGCTGTACCTTGGTTTACTTGGCCTAAATTATGTCTACTTTCTGTAGCTCTAATGTAGAAAGCAGTGAAGAGACCATGAGACAGTTGCCAAATTATCTTGTGCTGTGAGTTTGTAACCATGGGATGTTACAGTTAGTTCAGCACACTAACAGTACTATGTAAAAATGTTTAAATGTCACACTCATCTGTATGAATGATGGACTGTTCACATATATAGCATCTTTCTGTCTCATGTAAGTTTTTTCATGATAAGTGCTTATATGTGCTATCTCTTTTAGATGTGCAAACAGTTACTTTACTTTGATTCAGGTTTCATGATAGCATACATGTACTGTAAGTTTGAAAAGTAATGCCATAGACAAGGTGGATGTTGAGTGGCATTTTATGTTAATTTATTTTATGCTTTTCAAAGAATTTTATCAGTTTATTCGTCCTCATCACAAGAAGCAATATGATGAAGCATGCTGCAGTCTAACTGGAAAAGGATGTGGCTACAGACCTGAGCATAGTTTATCAAAGGAAGAGAGAGAGACATTAACCCAGCAGCAGCAGCAGAAGGGCACCGGTAAGTTGAGCACCAGCTTAGGCATCTGCTAAAGCACAAAGTTCTTTGAAAGTCCATTAACTGAAGCTGCCACTTAGCTCTTTATTTCCTCCTCACCTTCTTTTAATACTCAGCACTACCAGTTTGTCCTTTCATTGATATTTCCTCTGTTGTACTTGAGTAGTCTTTAATTCAGGTTGGTTTATCCTAGCCTCAGGACCAGAAAATTAACCTTTTGTGATGAGGGAAAACTTCAACCCTAGGCCATAGTGTTGTTTAACTTCAGTCGTAGAAATGGAGATACCTTGCTGCAGAGGGGTTGATGTGTCAGTCTAGGGTATTTGCTTTTTTTACTACAAAGCATGATTTGATCATCATATTGATCACTGCGGCAGAAACCTAAGCTGTATGGGTTATATCCTGCACAGGATACAACAGACAGACCGCTTCAAAGCCTCAGGGCATTTTCCACATGCCCAAACCATTAGCATGAGCTGAGATGACTAAAAAAGACTGGTTTAGGCGCCACGCCCTTCAGAGCTTTCCTGCCACCAAATAGAGTGCTCCTGTACAGGCTTACTGGGATTGAAGGTTGGCTAATGCACTTCCATTGCTAAGCAGACGAGTTCCCTTCAGGAAACAAACATCCACATTACTTTTTTTATTGTTTAAACTAAGTTGTGAGCAACAACTATTTTAAAGCTATGGAAAAGTATTTTTATTGACTGTCATGTTACTTTTATGTTCTTTTAAATGGGAGTGTACTTTTTTCTTTTGTTGTTAAAAGTTGTTGAAAAATATTTTTCTGTGTAGAAACTGTGTTTATTGTACTTTTTGGGACTCCGGAAAATGTTTAAACTGTTTTTTATTGTATTTGTTTTGGAAAATATTACTTTTTGTAATTTTCCTATACTACCGCCTGTTACTACTAATCTTCCCTAGTAAGCAAGCTCCATTTCTGGCTTGATCATGGAACAAACTACCTGTCTCTTAGTTGGACCGTCTTTTATCCACAAAAAGAAAAAGATAACTAAACAGCCTTTGCCTACACATCAGGCTAGTAATTTGCCCCAGCCACATGTGGGTGACGGTGCTGTGAACAAAGCTGGCTCCTCAGACCACTCATCTCTTTCTTTTCATCCTTTTGGTGTTGTCTATACAGTCACCATGCACCAAGGAGTTATAACCATATTCTCTGCAGCTGTTGGGGTCCCTGCAGTGGGCAGGGGAGAGCCACCTTTGTTGGTCATTGGAAAGAGGGCAAGAAATGTGCCCCTGCTTGGCCAGGATGGTTGTGCCCATCACTGGGGAAACTGTTGCAGTTAATTCTAGAGCTGTTTGTCCCAACTTTCTTGTCAAAGGGAGACAAAACAACTAAGCATTTAACGTCTCCTATGCCAGTTGTTCTAGACAGGAGTATTTTATTGGTTTGTGCTCATGTTCTTTTACAGGCTGTTGACTGTTTTTGTAAGGTGTTTTTTGGTAAAAGAAAAGGAGATTCCTCTTTTCCTGAAGATGTTCAAGATTTTGAATCTGTAGAGAAATGTGAAAGGACAGATGCAGGTTTTTCTCCTCAGATTTTTGATTCAAATTCTCAGGAGAGTATGGTATCTGAAGCTCCCTGTGAGGGATTCACTTTATCTGAAACTGTTTCCAGAGTGTGCCTTTGTTTTCAGTGGGATAATACTGATGCTTCAGAATCCATCAGAAGATACCATAGGTTGTTACAACTGGTATTCCTAGAAACCTCACCTATAGCCCAGTGCTGTCAGCATTGAGGGATGTGTGTGTCCAGCCTATGATTTCCCCTGATAGCCAACCTGCTTGCCCCAAAGAAAGCAGATAGTATGTACAAAGTTCCTTAGTATTTCAGATTTTTGTATACTAATCTCAGACCAGACCCAGCAGCTGTATGCAACTTTGATTTTTCGAATTTTAAATTGTCAGGTTTATATGCTAAAGTTTCTACTGACTAATTGTGAAAGTATGAGGAATGTTTTGGCTGCTGTTTCCTCTTGTGAAGAACGGGCTGCTTTTCCTCTATTTCTCATGTCACTACTCACTGTTTAAAGTGTGATGTTATGTGATCCTATCTCGCCTACATTCTGTACTGATGGGCTCGGAGCCGATCCCTCGGCTCCGACTCGGCACGCTTATGCTATAGAGCGAGGCCTCTTATTGGCTGAGCTATCTTTATCCCAGGATGCACCACCACTAATCCCCCAGATCTCGTTTGCCGCTTACAGAGCTTAGACGTGGTCTCAACTTGGCTGGGCTAAGTACTATTTATTTAGGCTTTTTCCTGTCAGAAATTTGCTTAATTTAAACCCAAAAGCTGTTTTAACGGCTATTCTTTGTATACAAGTGTGTTTGGTAGTTTTGGTTAAGGATTTCGTGTTTTTTCCTGTCAGGGAAGGTTCCCGTTTAAGTTAGAGGGGCCTTCCCCTGTGGTTTCTACTACCTTAGTTGTTGTGTGTGGGTCAAGTACCCGTTTAAGTTAGAGGGTCTTGACCCTCTCTATCTCTCTCTTTCTTTTGTGGAAAGTTTGTCTTAAAAAAAAAAAAAAAAAAAAAAAAAAAGGTTTTAGTTTTAAAATTTTAATACTAAAGTAGGGATATTTTTTTCTTGTCACAAACCCTTCTTTTACTTGTAGACAACTGTGTTTTGGCTTGGACTATGTCTAAAGAACACAAACCCTCCGGGTTTAAGAAATGCACGAGGTGTGGTTTTAAAATGTCCATAACGGACGACCACTCCTCGTGCGTCTATTGCTTAGGTGCTAAACACCTACAAGAGTCGTGTAGTGTGTGCCACGCGTTCTCTTCTAGAGTCCTCCAGGAGAGGAAAAACAAATTAATCCTCAAAGGATTAATCAAGCCTTCCTTCGAGGAGGCTTTATCTTCCTCTCCGTGTCCTTCTAAAAAGAAGAAACCATCGGCTCCGACCAGTCAGTCGGAACCGACCGCTAAAAAAGCTAAGCAGACTTCTCCATCGGCTCCACGGACTTCGGAGCCGAGGTCGGAACGGTCTGCCTCGATGCCTCCAGCCTCGACCCCTCTGGTTTCAGAGCCGAGGTCTGGGGCATCGAGAGGCGGGTCACCCTCATCGGCTCCACTGATATTGGAGCCGATAAGGGTTACCGGCTCAGACTCTTCCCCCTCGGAGCCGAAGTCCTTATCGGCACCGAGGGAAATTTCCTTGAAACCTTCTTCGGAGCCGATAGTTGTGGAGTCCTTTCGGAGCCGGTCCCCGAGCCCTTCGGAGCCGATGGAGAAATCGGTTCGGGCCCGATCGGTATCCTCGAGATCATCCAAGATGTCTGATTCGGACATCGACAGGGTGCTCCTTCGACTCTTCCAGTCTCCGGTGTTCCAAAAGATGGTTTCGGCTCCAGCCCATTTGGCTTCGGAGCCGATGGTCCACTCCCCTATTGTGGTTCCTCCTCCAACAGCTTCGGCACCGTTGGAGCCGGTGCTGGTGGGACCGGTGGAGGTGTTAGGGTCGGGCCCGACCCTTGCTCCAACTCCGGCTCTTGTGTCGGAGTTCAGTACACGGACTTCTTCCTTCGGCCCTGGGGGGGAGGCTTCGGGATTGATGCTTTCGGTCCTAAGTCTCCCTCTTGGTGCATTGGCGGCAGGAGTACCGTCCACTGTTGTGGCCACGGAGGTGGGACCCTCCCAGGATTCTGGTGGTCCCGCCTTCAGGGCTATGAGGAGTGCTTTAGCCAAATCTTCCTTGGCTACCTCCACGGTTTCCCCAGCTCCTTCCCTACATTTGGAGACTGGGTCGTTGGCAGTCCCCCTGTCCTTAGACAGCGGAGCCCCTGAGCCTCAGGTTACCCCCGCTGGGGTTTCTCCCCCTCCTGGAGGTCCTTCTGAAGCCTCTTCGGAGGAACCTCCCAGGAAGAGATCGTGCAAGAGGAACCACGTTGACTCCCCTGATGAGTCTCTGACATCCGACACTGATCTCGATGATGCAGAAGGGTCCCCCAAGTCGTCCTCGGATGATGTCTCCTTTGCAGACATCCTGGAAGCCCTAAAGCAACGAGGCGGCTGGCAGTCCAAACCTCCCTCTGCTGATGAGTCGGTGTTCCTGAAGGCCTTCGGGGCTCAGCCCTCCGCCTCCTGGGTGTCTCCGCCCTTCGACGAGCTCTTGGATTTGATCTGTCGAAGGGCGTGGGAACACCCAGACTCTGTGGAACCGGTGCCCGCTCGTCCGAACAAATTTCTCTCGGCGCCCCCTGATAGAGCGTTCCTTACTAAAGGTGTGGCTGTAGATGCTTTGGTGGTGGCATCTGCTACCCAGCAAGATGTAGCAGAGGCTTCTACGTCCGTCCATCCTCCTAATAAGGAGTCTAGGAGCATGGATCGGTACAGAAAGCGCACCCTCAGTTCAGCGGCCTTTACACTGAGGTCCTTGAACTACCTTATGCACTTCACCAGGTTTCAGAGGGATCTGATTAAGGAGCTATCCGATACCCTCTTGGGTAACCTGCCTGAGGAGCTGGCCCAGATGGTTGGCTCTCAGCTGGCTACAATGTCGTCCATTTCGAACTTGTCCATGAGGCTCATTTCTTATGCGGCCGAAGGGGCGAGTAGAGCGGCGGGTACAGGCATTGCTCTACGGAGACAAGCCTGGCTCCGTCTGTGTCACTTCGCGGAGGCCTTCAAGTCTTCATTTGCCGACGCCCCCTTTGATGGGTCCTCCCTGCTTGGACCCAAGGTAAAGGACACACTATCCCGCTGTGAACAGGAGGGTAAGACTCTGACTGCCGTAGGGGCACGATTTTCCACTCCCTTTCGGCCTTATCCCAAGGCTAAAAGAGGAGGGAAAATGTGGTTCCGTAGATCCCAGAAGCCTTACCCCTCTCAGCAGGAGGGTTCCCCTTCCAGAGGCAGAGGAGGGGGAAATTCTTCCGGAAGACGCCGTCCCAGAGGCAGCAGAGGCCCTTGCAACACTGGAGACCGCGAGTCCTTTCGTGGCTCTTCAGCCTTTCATAGTCCCTGAGGGATTGCCCGGCCCAGTCAGGGGTCGTTTCTCGAAGCACCTAAAGGCCTGGGAAGGTATCACTCAGGACCGATGGGTGCTTCGGATTATTGCCGGAGGTTATTCCATCCCATTCTCACCCCCCCCCCCCCTCAGTCCAAAAAAATCCCGGACCCGCCACCCAGTCAACGGGATACCGCAGCCTCAGAAGTTTCAAAGCTGCTGCAAAAAGGAGTCATCCAACCGGTCCCCGCAGACCAGATTGGATTAGGGACTTACTCAAGATTCTTTTTGGTGCCAAAAAAGACCGGGGACTTGAGGCCCATTTTGGACCTCAGCATCCTAAACCGTTCAGTCAGAAAGTCCAAGTTCTGAATGGTCACCCTACAAACCATTCTCCCATTGCTGGAGAAAGATGTTTGGATGTGCTCCATAGATCTCAAGGACGCTTATTATCATATCATGGTACATCAAGCGTCCAGGAGACATCTGCGCTTCAACCTAGGAGGCAGTCATTTTCAGTTCCGTGCGCTGCCCTTTGGTCTCATCACAGCCTCCAGGGTGTTCACCAAGTGTTTGGCAGTCGTGACTGCTCACCTGAGAAGTCTAGGATTCCAGGTGTTTCTGTATCTAGATGACTGGCTCCTAACTGCCACCTCCAAGCATCTACTTCTGCGGAGCCTTCAAGCCACCATATCACTAGGCAATTCCCTTGGAAGCACCTTCAATTGGCCAAAGTCTGTGTTGCTGCCATCTCAACGAATAAGATTCATAGGGGTAGAGATAGACTCAAACCAAATGCGGGTCTACCTACCTACAGACAGAATACAAACCATACAAGCTCAAGTTCGAGCCTTACTTCCAAGATCCAAAGCCCCAGCCAGAATGGTCCTGCAGCTATTGGGATCCATGTCCGCCACGGTTCTTCTAGTCCCCTTGGCAAGGTTGCACATGAGAATTCTCCAGTGGCTTCTCTCAGCTCAGTGGTCCTTTCAGGAACTCCCCCTCAATCACCTTGTATGGATCACGGAATCTTGCAGACGGGACCTTCGCTGGTGGCTAGTGCCCTCCAACTTGGATCAGGGACGACCCTTTGTTCTACCTCCTCCGGTGGCCACTTTGACCACGGACGCCTCCCAGATGGGGTGGGGGGGGGCATTCCCTGGGCAGGTCAGTCCAAGGCAAATGGCATCCGGAAGAGACTTTGCTTCATATCAACATCTTGGAAATGAGGGCAGTACTTCTGTCCCTCCAAGCCCTTCACGATTATCTCCCTCAAGGCGTAATTGCCGTTCACTCAGACAACATGTCAGTTGTTTGGTATCTGAACAAACAGGGAGGGACCAGATCCTATCCTCTTTGCAGAGAAGCCATGAGAGTTTGGGAATGGGCAGTCTCCACCAAACGCTTCCTAGTGGCTACTCACATACCGAGCAAGTCCAATGTGATAGCCGACAGATTGAGCAGGACCATCCTCTCTCCTCACGAATGGTCTCTGAATATGACAGTTGCAAGTCAGATTTTCAGCGAATGGGGAGTTCCGTGTTGCGATCTCTTCGCGACTCCTCTGAATGCGAAGTGCGAAGAGTTCTTCTCCCTAACCCCGGCTCCGGGGAAGAGCCCCATGGACGCATTAGTCCATCCTTGGCCCACCGGCTTGCTTTATGCCTTCCCTCCAGTTCCTCTCCTTCCCAGAGTGATTCAAAAGGCATCTCTCTTGGGGAGCAAAATGATCTTAATTGCTCCTTACTGGCCCCATCAAGTGTGGTTCCCCTATCTTCGGAAACATGCCCTGGAAGGTCCATGGTTTCTGGATCAGATACCAGACCTACTGGTTCATCAGTCGGGACTATTCCACCAGTCCCTACACACCTTAAAATTGACGGCTTGGCTCCTCCTCTTCCGACGATAGTCAGGAGTCATACATTGGATCCAGATGTTGTACACATATTATCTTGACCCATAAGTCTGCTACAAAGAAACTGTATTCTAGCAAATGGAAAAGATTTGCTATTTGGGCTCAACTCCGGGGCCTGGACCCCATTTCTATTCCTGTAGCAGAAGTACTAAAATTTCTGACTTCTCTCTTCAATCAAGGCTCTTCAGTTTCTACCATCAAGGTACAATTGGCAGCAATTTCTAATTTTCACGAATCCATAGACCCACCTTTAATGAGCAACAGATTGTGCAAGACCTTCTTAAAAGGTGCTGCTCTATTGAGACCTCCGATTTCTCATCCTGCACCTCCATGGGATCTCGATATAGTGTTACGCGCCTTGACTTCTTTTCCCTTTGAACCGGCAGCTACATGTGATCTAAAGTTTCTATCATGGAAGACAGCTTTTCTGGTGGTGATTACTTCTGCCAGAAGAGTTTCAGAGCTTCAAGCTTTGTCAGTAAAACCCCCATACTTGGTTTTTCACAAGGACAGAGTATCCCTCAGACCAAATCCTTCCTTTGTCCCTAAGGTTTGTTCTACTTTCTGCTTACAACAATCATTAGAGCTTCCAGTTTTTTTTCCAAAATACTCTAACAAGGCGGAGTTCATATTCCACACACTAGATGTACACAGACAGTTACGTTTTTATTTAGACAGGACCAAACAAACAAGGAAAACAGATCAGTTGTTTGTATCCTTTGCAGATAACAAATTGGGCAAAGCTGTCACAAAGGTCACTATTGCCAAATGGATCAGGGACTGTATTTCTCAAGCTTATTTTTATTCTAAGAAAGAGCTTTCCACCTCTGTCAAGGCTCATTCTACAAGGGCTATGGCTACTTCGATAGCATTTCATTCTAAGCTTGCTATTAGTGACATTTGTGCTGCGGCTACGTGGTCTTCCCCGCACACCTTCATTTCCCACTACAAATTAGATGTGGCATCTAGAGGACGAGCTTCATTTGGTTCCACAGTGCTCAGGAGTGTTTTCCAATGAGCCACCCGGGATTTAGGTGCTAGGGACGCTGTCCCATCAGTACAGAATGTAGGCGAGATAGGATCACATAACATCTTTTAGTTATGTACTCACCATAACTTCAGATGTTTGGGATCCATCTCGCCTTCATTCCTAATAACCCACCCTCCTTCCCCCTTCCTTGGAGATCAGAGGATATCAGAAGGTCCGAATCCTGTTGTTTCATCTTGAAACATCTAACAATGCTATATAATCAAGTTGTGCATGTGTGCATGTTTGCGGACAAACAAGATCTGGGGGATTAGTGGTGGTGCATCCTGGGATAAAGATAGCTCAGCCAATAAGAGGCCTCGCTCTATAGCATAAGCGTGCCGAGTCAGAGCCGAGGGATCGGCTCCGAGCCCATCAGTACAGAATGTAGGCGAGATGGATCCTAAACATCTGAAGTTATGGTGAGTACATAACTAAAAGTTTATGCCTCTGTAGATGCTCCTTCCAGGGCTGTTGTCTCTGGTATTGTTTTGAATAGGTTTGCCTAACTGCATTTTGTGAAACCTCCCAGAAGATGTCAAAAATGAAATTTTGAATTCTATGTTGGATAGATTTTTAGTTTTTGGTCCCACTGCTCTGGAAGTTATTGAAAAGTGTGATGAGAGGGGTGATCTGGCAGATTTTCCAGCCGCCCTCCCTCCTCTAAATTCTCCAAGGGATTTTCTCTTCCCTTGTCTAATTTTGGAAAAGAAGCCAAATAAACTGTCTCAGAAGAATGCTGGTATGTATATGCTTAAAAAACAGTGGCAGGGAGGTTGCAAAAATAAAGCTGCAATCCCCAGAACAAAGGACAGTAAAGACAGAAAGACTGTTTATGGAAAAATTGTCACCCCCCCCCCCCACCACCACCACCACCACCACTACCAAAAATAACCCTGGCAGTGCCTTATCCTTTCCAGAAAATCTGACTTTCCATGTCTCTTTTTGGCAAGAGATTGTTTCAGACAGAATCTGAAGCTGACACACTTAGGATGTAGATGATAGTGGGAAGAAATGCTTCCTTTTTAGGGGACTCCTCATCCACTGGTCTAAACCCTTCTTTTCTGTCCTATACCACATGCTGTCTCCTGGGTTAATAAAAGCAGACCTCCCTTCCCAGGTGGGGGAAAGATTTTATTCAGCAATGTTCGTAGTACCAGTAAAAAAAATAACATTCCTGTGGCCTAGTTCTGGATCTTTCTTTCCTTAGTCAGTTTGTTATAGTGACCAATTTCAAAATGCTTTCACTTCTCAACCTGTAAACCCTGTCTTCCTCATTTGAAATTTTTAGTAAACATAGATTTAAAAGATGTACATCATCTCTTTCCTATTCATCCAGATTTCTGGCTTTTCTTAATGTTTTGTGGGTCTGGATCACATTCATATCTGATGTCTTTTCATCTAGTTCATCTTGTGGGTTGTCACATCCATCTGGCTCCAACCTCTGCACCTTATACCAAAGCTTTGTATCCTAGAACTCTGACTCCTCCCCTATCCAAAAATCCCCCTCATACCTTAATTAACTCAGATCTCATTTGCCACCTGCGAAAGGCAGATGCATATAGACCAAGAGCTAATTCATAGTTCACAATAAGTGAATACTTTTTTCTCCTCCTTTTGGAAAAATATCTTATAAGTTTAGGATTTATTTTATATTTAACTTAGTATTAGAGATAGGATGTTTCCTTGGGGAGTTCTACAGTTTTTCTTGCGTGTATGTTTACATATGTTCATGTTCATAGTGTATTTACATTGAGTCTTTTTTTCATATAGTATTAGTACTTTTATAGTACTTTAAAGTCAGTGGTGTAGTTAGTTATGATGTCGTCAGATTTCAAAAAGTGCTCTTCCTGCGGGCAAAAAACACCCCTCCAAGATCCACACACTGTTTGTATACTGTTTGGAACCATCTCACCCTACAAGCTTCTTGCTCTATCTGTGCTGTCTTCGGCTCCAGAGCCCTTCAAATATGTAAAGCGAAACTGATATTGAAAGCCCTTCTTCCTTCCTAGACAGTGTCCATAATTTCCTCAGACCCCAAGACATCCAGTTATTCTTCTCCTCCGTTTGACAAGAAGAAAGATAAATAAAATGACAGAGCCAAAGGGAAAGAGAGAGAAAACTAAGGAGTAATCAAAGGTGTCTGAAGATCGTCCAGAGAGAACTAAGAAGAGGTTTTCTGACCCCCTCATTTATTCTGGGTCCAGCAACAAAGGTTTCTAGACAGTCGGATCCGATTTCTTCTTGGATCCAGACTCTGTTTCCAAATTTTACCTTTAGTCTGGCTCTGATCAGTCCTATGCTTCATTCACCGATTTTGCAGAATGTATCTTTTGAAGCCTGCTTCAAGTAGCTTCTTCATCCAGATCTGGGCATTCTATTAAAATTTTCATAAATTTCTAAGTCAGATGGCAGTCCTCCAAGCTCCATCCCCAAGAAAGGATCCAGGATCAATCCCTTCCATCTCAGGTTTTCTTCCCCAGTGTTACAGAGCATTTCATCCTCTGAAAAGAATTCTACAAAAAAAGAATTACGAGAGCAAATGAAAACACTTTTCCATCTGAGCATCCAATAACTGTATAAAACCCTTTTCAGCACCACTTCCAAAAACCTTGAATTTCTTTTGGAATGACCAAGTCTAGTTATTTGACAAAGTACAATTGGCAGCCATCTCAAACCTTCACTTAGGATTCAACAACACTTCCACTGCTTCTCTCAAAATCTCTTAAGGCCTTTTTAAAGGGTACCTTTTTATTGAGGCCTCCTGTTAACATCATTATTTTGCTACAATTCTTAACTCAGAAACCCTTTGAAACTGCAGCAGCCACAGATATGCACTTTCTGTCCTGAAAGACTATATTTTTGATTGCCATTACCTCTGCCAAATGCATATCAGAACTTTAGTCAGTTTCATGCAAGGCTGCCTTCCTGATCTTTCATAAAGACCGTGCATGGTTAAGAACAAAACTTATTTTCTTCCAAAAGTCTCTTCCAAATAAAATTGATTTACCAGGTTTCTTCCCCAATTTCTCAAATAAAGGGAAATGTATTAAATACATTACATTTGCACAGACAGCTCAGATTTTACCTCTATCATACCAAGACTTACAGAAAGTTAGACCACCAGTTGTTCATATCATTCTCCAAGAAAAAGTTGGGTCAATCTACTTCTAAAGTTACTCTTTCAGGGTTAGCTAATTGCATTTCCTTTGCCTGTGGTTCACTAGATATGCATCTACAGTCAAAGCCTAAAGGTCATTCTACAAGGGCTATAGCAACATCCGCAGCCTTTCTGAGACGAGTCCCTATAAGTGACAGCAGCAACCTGGTAATCAACTCACACTTTTCTGTCTTACTATAAATTAGATGTACAGTCCAGGATGTGGACATCTTTAATTTCTCCATTCTAAGTAATATCCTTTCTTGAGACCAATCATGAACCTGTACGGTAGCTTAGGAATCTGTCCCACATGTTGAATCAGACAAAAAAAGATACGAAAGTTATGTACTCACCATAATGATAGATCCGTGTTGTCTTCTTTTCGTTTGTTTCAACTCCCGTATCACCTTCTCCGCACCAAATTGCGATTGTACTTTTAGGGATAGGTCAGATCTCATTTAGATCCTGTCTGATCCTTTATACCTCTTACACTTTTTAGTGTTTACTCTTTTTCTTTTTGTCCTATTAGTTAAATGGATATATGTATATATTTACACATAATACCCTTTAATGGTCAGTCAGCAAACTCGATCTGAAGTACTTCAGGCAAGAGAGGGGGATTGTGGGAAGGGGAGGAGTCAGAGGTTTTTGATTCAAAATTTGGTATAAGGCGTCGAGGACGGATTCAATAACCCATGTGTTGAACCAGATGATAAGAAAACACAAATTTATTATTATGGCAAATACATAACTTTCATTTTTTTGTTTTACCCTTTGAGTTATCCACTGTTCCAAGAGTGTTCACAAAGTGTCTAGCTCCTTTCATAGCCTATTGCTGACTAGCACATTTCATAGCATATTTTTCCATATTTAGACAACTTACATATTTACCAGAGTCCTTTTCAAAGTATCAGGAATCCCTCATTAAAGTAAGAGATCTCCTACTCAAGCTAGGATTCCAAGAGAACATTCAGAAGTGTTTTTTGACTCCATCACGCCAGACTGTTTTTCTGGGGTGCCTGCAAGATACTTCAGTACAATGAGCTATCCTTCTACAGGAAAAATAGATCTGTGTTTAAATCTATTACATGGGATTTCCACACAGGCCTCTGTCACTGCAAGGTTATGCCTCAGGATTGTGGGTCTCATGGCATTCACGATTCTTTTGTTACCTCTTGCAGGATTCCATACGAGAAAGATTCATTGGTGTTTGAAGTGTCTGGTTCCAATTCTAAAACCCATTATCATTTCAAATTCCAGTTCTGCAATTTGTGAAAAGAGAAATCACTTGGTGGATACATCAAATATTCCTGAATCCAGATCTTCCCTTCTCCTCTCTTGCTGCAAAGCAATCAGTCACAACAGATGCCAAAAACTTTGCTTGGAAAGCAGTGTCAAGGCGGATAAAATTGCAAATTCTCTGTAACAAAAATTAGACCAAAGTGCATAAAAGTAAAAAAAAAAGTAGCTCTTAATAAAGACTCTCAATTTTCTGAATCATCTGTGGTCACCAGGACCTCTTCAAGTAATTGCAGACAATACCACAGTGATGTGGTACATAAGCAATGGGAAAGGAGATCTTACCCTGTATGCAGACTAGCCATGTTAGCATGGAGTATAGCTTTACAGCACAATCTCACTCTACAGGCATCTTAATTTCTGTCAGAGCAAAACTGAGACACAGACAAGTGGAGTCGGACATAGCAGACACTCAATGAATAGAAGCTGGATCAGAGGGGGTCTTCCAAATAACTGATCCATTTGTTAGGAATTCCTCAGGTAGACCCTTTTTACCTTCTCTGTAAACCATCAACTGGCAAAGTTATGTTCCAGGACTCTGCAGGAAGCCTGGAAGACAGATGCCTTTTCTTTTCCTTTGTCAGGAATGTTCCTGTGTGCTTTTCCATCCTTTCCACTGATAGCCAGGGTACTTGTGAAGATTTAGAAGGAATTCTCCAAAATAATTGTGCTAACACCTTTCTGGCCCAGGTAACAGTGGTTCTCCCTTCTTTTGGAAGTGGCCAGGGGCAATTACTACAAGCTTCCTCACAGGCTGAATTTGCTCACAGAGAAATGGGTGTTTGATATTCCCCGACCCCAAACAACTACAGCTGAATGCCTAGATGATAGAGTCTTAATACCTTTTAGGCACCCGTGTACTGAAGATGTGCAGCAGATACAGATTGAGGCAAAGAAGTCTTTGTTAGTTGCCTTAGTTGGTGTCAACAAAACAACCAGCACCTATTCACGGGTAGTGATTCTCTGGTTTTACAATATTTTTGAGAACTACTATCCTATTTTTATTTATTTATTTACTTTATTTTATTTTCCATTTGTTTACTGGGTTAGTCCGATTGGACACAAGTTGACCATTTTCAGTGGAGGGTCAGCAAGAAAAGCTCCAGATACACAGTAAAAAATTATAAAAAACTAATAAAAAATTATATAAAGATAGCTGTTTTGTACAAAGAGCATTGAACATATAAAATGAGTAAAATCAGAGTTTTACAAATGATGCAGCATACAGTGGTTAGAATATTGAGAAACAAATTAAACAAGATATACAACAAATGTACAATTGCTTGAACATTCAAAAAGAAGTTTCCATAGACATTGTCAGCCATTTCAGCATGTCAGCCAATGGACTCGATGCATTCTCTTGACAAAATGTTTCTGGAAAAGGTACTACATAAAAAGCCTCCCTGAAAACCAGTAGATCCTCCTTGTGATCTTAATTTTGTGATCTGATGATGTAATTTTCATTCATTCCTCAACTCATGGGTCTCGGATCCAACTTGGACGCTTTTTTCAGATCCTTGGCTCCAACTCTTGAGCTCGTCTCTTTACCCATAATGTCCCATAACCTAAAATACCCCAGATCTCGTTTGCTGCCATATTCTTTCAGATGCGGAGCCTTCTCTTTCGAGAAATCACATATTTTTTGGGGGTTTTTTTGCTGAAAGTTGAGTTTTTTCTCAGAACTATTCTATTTCTAGTAGCTTCTGAATTTCCTCACCTGTCCTATCTGACTTTAGGTTCTATCCATCAAGGCAATACCTCGTTTTCTTACCTAATCCCGGAATATTCCCTTGAGCACCATTGATGGTACCTTGGCCTTTCTTTCTTTTCTATTTTCTACCCATTAGAAGGGTATTCCTTAGTACCATTCTTGGTACTCCTTTTTGTCTCAACTTTGCTCTCAAGCTTTTAGTTAAGATCAAGTGTAGTATTTTTCCTCATAATGACAGACAAGCTGACTGGGTTTAAGAAATACATTTCATGTGGTTTATTGCTGGGGCACTGCCCACTTAGATACTGACTGCATTATATGTATAGGTTTCTACACCAGAGCAATTAATGATAGAAGAAATAAGCTGGTTTTGAAAAGCCTTCTCCTTCCTCTTCTCTTCCAAATGGGGCTCAAACTCCTCCAAGTAGTCCAACAAAAGGATAATGACACCAGAAAAAGTTCTCCAGACCACTCACCTACTTTGCCTCTCACTATTGAGCAACTATTAAAAATTTCAAAAAAGTCTGATCCAGCTCCCTCGGATCCAGCATCTTCAAAAGCTAAATCACCTCAGATCTAGTCGACCTGACCCACCAGAACGGAAGTGTATTCAACTTCCTTCTGCTTTTTTCCAGGAGACACTGGGAAGCATTCCAGACCACCATCTACAGTTCTTCTCTTAGGGGCTCCATGAGCTTGTGTGAAGCTGAGGTGGGTAGGATGATGAGGAGGTATCTCAGAGCTCACACCCAGATCTGGGTAATTCCGTTTTTGTCTCCCACGTTTTTGTCTCCCATTGGACTCATCAAAACCAAAAACCACCTGGATTCAAGCGCAAGTAGTAAAACGTAACTCGATGACCAGTGAGTGTAAAATAACAGAATGTATTATACTTGTGAGTGCTTTCGAAGGGGTCTCTGCCCCAACTTCTTCAGACAAGTAACTTTCAAAAAACCTCGCTTTTTATACAAAACCAATAAGTAATAATTCAATTATCTCAACTAATTAACATTCTCTTAAAAGAATATAATTACCTAAATAGAAACAATAAAATGTGTTACCAGTATATTGAGTGAATATGCACATCCAAACATATAAAAGCCATATTTTACTTGGCAGATGATCAAATCTTTAAAATACTAAAAACATATAAAAGCATATCGATAACCACATACTAAGCAATGACAAAATAAAATTGAATTAATTTAACTAACAGCTTTTATGACTTTTTTATTATTGAAGACAAGCACACTTCCAAGAGCCTAACTATAGTGCAACCTTAAAACCCTTTTAGGGTTGTTTGACAAACAGGGCTTTGAGTTTTTACAGTCCTTAATTAATTTTTATAATGTTGAAATCAATAACCTAAAAGCCGACTTAGAGATGTTGGAACACACCATTAGTATTGACAATGAGTTTCCTAGATAAGATATGACTATGCTAGGATTTTTTCAAGCATAGAAGCTACTCTTACAAAACTACTAGAAAATAGAAAAAGAAAATAAAAAAAGAAAAATAAGTAGAGATTTGAGTGACTATGCTTAATAATAAAGCATACCCACCCCCACCAAAGGTTTCACACACTCAAATTGTTCCATGTAATATATCCAAAGATGGAACTCGGAGTGGCAATGAAGTAATTGATCAAATTGCTGGTAATGAGACTGCAAATACACAGGCATTACGCCGCAGTGAAAGAATAACGAACAACAAAGCTCAGGATAATAGAGGGCGACAAGAGCTGAATAATAACAATGATCAGAATAACCAGCAGGATTTTCAGAGACCGAATAACAAGGCACAACAACCAGAACAACAACAGGAACCAGGGTCAGAGGAAGAATCGCCTCAACCAGAGAAGGAAAATGATAATGGTGGACCAAGAAGGACCACAAATCCTTCTTAGCACACAAGGGGACTTGAATATATTTAACTTTACAGTTTTAACAATTGAGCAGGAAATGGTTGATTTTTTTGCTAAAGGATTGTCTTTTGTCCCGGATAGAAGTGTAGATGTGACTAGAACTATTATTGACCTTAAACTGTTTGTACGCAAGTTAAACTTGGTCTCATTAATGGGAACAAATACCTCACTCACTAACACCTTGAGGGTATCTAGTGTGTTCAACCCTCCTTTGCATGGGTCACTCAGTACCTTTGAAAAAATGTGTGAAACAGATCTAAGGGTAATGACAAGTGGGCCACACACTAGAGCAAGTATAAAAAGGAATATCACCAAGAGAGAAATAGAATTTATTGACCTAATAAATCAATGCAATATCAGGATAATGAAACCTGATAAGGGTGGGGGATTGGTCTTTATGGACCAAAGTGAGTATAATAGAAGAATGGATGAATATTTATCTACAAATGTATACAAACATGCTAGTATCAACGAAATTAACGTAGCCTATAAAAGAATCAAGGGCACGATTGAGGGGTGATTAATATAGACATGTATCCATATTTAATAATGGCTTCTCCAAAAATGCCTGTGTTATTTGGGTCTCCTAAGTTGCATAAAAGTTATGTGAACCCGCCATTTAGACCTATAGTTGATGGGAGGGGATCAGTAACATATGCATGTGCCAAATGCATTGATAGAATTCTTAAACCACTCATTAGGGATGAGCCGCAAATTTGCAGGGATTCTTGGAGCTTTTTAGAGAATGTAAACAGACTCGAATACAATGAAAATCACATCTTTCTCATAATAGATGTGAAGGATTTGTATACGGTGATCCCACAAGCTCTGGGAATAGCATGGACTAGAGAATTTATGTTTTCAAAAAAAGTGGATGATAACATCAACTTAGTAGAAACATTATTGGATTTAGTTTTAGCCAATAATTATATGATGTTTAATGGTCAGTTTTTTCTACAAATCACAGGGGTGGCTATGGGGTCACCCTGTGGTGGTAGTTTTGCAAACTGCATAATGGCACAATGGAAGCGGACCCTATTGTTTAACAATGAAATGTTCCAGCAAAATGTATGGCACACTAGGTACCAGGACGACATGTGCCTAATTTGGAAAGGGGAAGAAAGCCTGATTGAGGCTTTCATCCCAAACATAACAGAATTTTTGGAATTTACATACAACTTTGGACATGATAGCATTAATTTTCTTGATGTTACATTAATCAAGGATAGGGCCGATGCTAAATATAAAACTGTAATCTATAGGAAACCTACTTACTAGAATGGCTTTTTGCACTTTTCCAGTAGTCACCCTTACCATCAGAAGAAAGCTGTAGTCAAAGGACAGATGGTTAGGGCAGCAAGGATGGTCTCGGACAACCTTGACTTCATGAAGGAATGGGAGGTTTTGAAAACAATGTTTATTAGAAGAGGCTATCCGGAAATATTTATTAATGAAATTATGGCTGAAGTGAACGCTAAGAGATGTTCAGGACATTTTAGACCTTTATTAAATAATGGTAATAACAGCATTCCCTCAGTCAATTTAGAACAAGGGAGTATTAACTTGACAACACAAACTCATAGTCTGAGTCTTAATTTCCTATTTACATATTCTATAGATTATAAAAGAATAAAGGAATTTTTTGTTAAAAATTGGTCTATTATTTAGGAAGGTAATGGGTTGAGAAGGGCATTGGGCTCAAATCCAGGTTTTACTTATAGAAGAGGGGCAAATTTGAGAAAAAGAAGAGTAATAAGAAGACTCTGGGGATGAGAAAGTGTGGGGCCTGCACGCAATGTAAATTTATAAAATTAGGCAACCAGGTAACAATCAGGGACAAGTTATATACAATTAATGGAACATTCAACTGTGATTCTAAAGGGGTGTTGTATCTTGCATCCTGTGAGCTATGTCCATCATACTACATCGGAAAAACCATAGAGAAAACTCAAAGAAACTATGAGCACCAATACTGCATCAACAGAGGTGATGGTTTAAATGCATTGGCAAAACATATTAATGAAAACCCTGATTATAGGTTTGTATACACTGTAATACAACAAATTAAATGTGACCTGAGAGGGGGACCATGGCAGCTGAAGTTGGAAGAGAATGAATTGATGTGGCAAATTCGAACTTCAGCCCATATCCCGCCTGGCTTAAATGAGTATGGATCAATTAAAAGCATTTTGAAGCTTAAAGCTTTAAGTAGATGAAATTGAGCATTTATAATGAGATAGTATTAGTTATGTACAATGCATTCATAAATTCTAGTAGTTCTTAGTTTACAATTATTTCTACTACACAAATATAATAAAATTAAATAAATAATTATTGTGTTTTGTATAGTAGTAGTATATTAAGAAATCTGGGTGATAATAAAGTGGCATTAGGCAGTTGTTAGTTACTTGTTTGACTAGATAGGTGTACACATTATTTTTTTATATTTTCTCTTTAAGGTTGCACTGTAGTTAGGCTCTTGGAAGTGTGCTTGTCTTCAATAATAAAAAAAGTCATAAAAGCTGTTAGTTAAATTAATTCAATTTTATTTTATCATTGCTTAGTATCTGGTTATCGATATGCATTTATATGTTTTTAGTATTTTAAAGATTTGATCATCTGCCAAGTAAAATATGGCTTTTATATGTTTGGATGTGCATATTCACTCAATATAGTGGCGACATTTTATTGTTTCTATTTAGGTAATTATATTCTTTTAAGAGAATGTTAATTAGTTGGGATAATTGAATTATTACTTATTGGTTTTGTATAAAAAGCGAGGTTTTTTGAAAGTTACTTGTCTGAAGAAGTTGGGGCAGAGACCCCTTCGAAAGCGCTCACAAGTATAATAAATTCTGTTATTTTACACTCGCTGGTTATTGAATTACGTTTTACTACTTGCACTTGAATCCAGGTGGTTTTTGGTTTTGAAGTGTTGAACTTTTACATAGTTTGGTAGCGATTGGACTCATCAGCCTGCCCACCACTGACTCTCAATTGCTATCTTCTTCTTCTCAGTTCTGTCCCGTGGTTTTGGAGCCCATTGATCCGAGATCCTTGCGGTGCCCTTTTCAGAGCATAGATAGGTCACTCTTAGACTCCGACCACTTCCCTGATCCACATGGCTCAGATTATTTCAGAGGTGGAGGACTCTCAGAACCAAAGCGGGGAGTTGGGATAGACTCTGAAATGATCAGAGCCATCCTTGCCTTCTCAGTGCTTTGGCACTGGACAGCTCATTTCCAACCCTATCCTTGGGTAGGGGTGGTGGGGAGATTCAGGGATCATTAACACAGGGGACTTCAGCTACAGTGATGCTGGCTTCTGTTTTGCCTAGGCTGTGTCTGCCTTTGAGATAGTGGAAAGGACATTCTGTTTGCCTAGAGAGAGAGGACATCCTTGCTCCCCCCATCCCATTTATTTACCATCTTCAGGTCTTAGTTTTGAGCTATCCCACTGGGACAAGCCTACCAGTTCAAGTCTCCAGTAATTCCCTCAAGACTCCTCTCTTTCTTCCAATACCTCACCAGAACATCTCCTTGATGGGGTCCTTTGGGAAAAAAAACATGCAAAAGCCACTTTAACTCCTTTCAGGAATCTTTCACTGAGGGCACTGACTTCAGTGAAGGTGAAGTATCCCACAGATCTCCACCGGAGGAAATCTCCTTTGGAGAAATTCTAGAAATTATAAAACAGAAAAGTGGTTGGTCTTCTGACATCCCTTCCCAGGAGGAGTTTTGTGTTCCTGGAGGCTTTTGAGTCTGGCATGGCTACATCTTGAGTGGCACCCCAGGTTGATTAACTAATAGATGCTGTCTCACTCCATGCATGGAAGGAGCCAGATACTGTGGAGCCTATCCCATACAAACAGATAGAATTTTAGTTCCCTTAAAGGACAGGACACTGTAACAAGGGAGTCCAAGTACATGCTATGGTTGTGACAGCAGCCACTAAGAAAGATCTTGCAGAGAAGTCTAGGGCCTTGGACAGATTTGGTAAGTGTGTTTAAGCTTCAGCAATTTTTGGCTGACTGTCATTGAATTATTTAGCACACTTCACAAGGTTCAAAAAGAGATTTGACTAAAGAGCTCTCAGAATCTCTTTCCGGGTCCATGTCTGTGGAGGACCAGAACAACATCTCTTCACAGTTGACCACCCTCTAGTCCATATCTAATACTTCAATTAGGCTGATATCCTACACTGCAGAGGGTACCTCATAAATAGCAGGTTTGGACATAGCCATCAGAAGACATGCGTGGATATGCTTATGTGATTTTTGAGGAGCCCTTTGAGTCTTCATTCATCAGTGCTTCTTTTGATGTATCTTCTATGATTGGTCCAAGGGAGAAGGAAACACTCTCCAGAAGTGAGCAAGATGGGAAGACCTAGTCTGCCTTTGGGCTCCATTTTTCTACTACTCAGAGACCCTTTTCCAGGAATCGGTGAGGAGGCAGAAGAGTGTGGTTCCGCAACTCCCTGGATCCTTTCCAAGACTCATGAGGAGATGGTTCTTTCTAAGGCAGAAGAACTCTAATAGAAGATGCTGTCCTATGGCAGAGGTGGCCTTCAGAACCAGGTTTTCCAGGGTTGTTTCTCAGACAAACCCTACCAGTGCTCCTGAAAGGTTGTCCAGCTGCTGCTCTGTGCACCTTGAAGCCTGGGCATCCATCACAAAAAATTCCTGGGTGCAGATAATTATATCCAGAGGTTATTTTATACCATTTTCCCAAATTCTTGTTTCAAAATGAAAAGAATCCCTGATGTCCCACACAATAAGAGGGAGGTGACAGCCTTGGAAATAGAAAGATGCTAAAAAAAAATCATCCCAACGGTCCCCCCCCAGAGCAGATAGGATTTGGAACCTAATCAAGAATCATTTTAGTGACAAATAATACAGGGAACTTAAAACCCATTCTGGATCTCAGCAAATTAAACCAGTATGTGAAATATTCAAGGTTCCGCATGGTCACATTTCAGTACATTTTGCCCCTGTTGAGAAAGGACAATTGGATGTGCTTGATAGATCTTCAGGATGCATGCTATCACATCAAAATGAACAGGCACACCAGAGGATATCTGCGCCTTCAGCTGGGAGCCAATCATTGCCAGTTCAGCGCACTGACCTTTGGCTTCACCACAGTCCCAGGGTGTTCACCAAATACATGGTAGTGGTAGCAGCTCAATTAAAACTGCTGGGATTAAAAGTGCTTCCGTATTTAGACAAGTAGCTCCTAACTTACCCTAGCCATGCATCTATCCCTACAAGCAGGGGACTACTTGCTCCAGTTATGTCTTCATCTAGGCTTCACAGTCAACTACAGCAAGCCACAGCTCAGACCTATGCAGAGTCTGGAGTTCATAGGTACTCATCTAGATGTGGTCATCAGATAGTGTCACTTCCTCCAAAAAGTACAGACACTCATATCCCAGGTCAAGAAAGTGATCTTGCATTCTTTTCCTCCAGCACAACTGATCTTGCAAGCATTAGGATCCATGGCAGAAGCAATCATTCTGGTTCCTTTAGCCAGGTTTCGTATGCAAATGCTGCAATCGACTTCCCAGTGCAGTGGTTTATTCTTCAGCAGCCCTTATTTGCCCCAGTCAGGATCACTCGAACTTGGAAAAAAATGTCTATGGTGGATTCACTTGGACAAAGTTTCTCAAGGCCATCCATTTGTTCTCCTGATTTCCACAGCCACGGTTACCACTCACGACTCCAAACTAGAGTGGGGAGGACACTACTTTGGAAGGGCAGTCCTAGGTACATAGTCCCCAGAAGATGTCAAGGCACATATCAATGTCCTGGAAATGAGAACATTCCTCCTAGCATTGCATGCCTTTCAAGATGCCCTAGGTTTTTCTAGGTTATGCAAAGCCTTTCTGAAAGGCACCTTCTTGCTTAGCCCCCCCCCCCCCCCCAGTACAGGGCCCTATTCCTCCTTGGGTTTTAACTATCCTGCTACAAGGTCTGACTCAAAGCCCTTTTGACCCTTCAGCCAAGACAGTGTTAACGTTTTTGTCCTGAAAAACTGTTTTTATAGTTGCTATTATGTCAGCTAGATGAGTATCTGAACACCAGGCTCTTTCCACCAAATCTCCTTACCTGTTTTTTCATAAGGATAGAGTTTCCTTAGTACTAACCCATCTTTTTCTGTGTTTAATATGAATCAGTTCATTAACCTCCAAGTTTTCTTTCCAAATTTCTCTAACAAGGGAGATTACATGCTCCATCTATTGGATGTGCACAGACAACTTTGATTCTATCTCCATCGATGAAAGATTTCAGGAAAACTGATCAATTGTTTGTATCCTTTTTACCGACCATATTGGGCTTGGCAGTTTCTAAAGTAACAGTAGCCAAATGGTTAACTGATTGCATATCTGTAGTCTACAGCCAAACAGGGTTGTCTTTTCCTAAGCCCCCTAGAGCACATTCCACAAGGTCTATGGCCGTGCCTAAAGTCTTATGATCAAGAACATCAATAGATAATACTTGTGCCGCTGCCATTTGGTCTAATACTCATACCATTATTGCTCATTACAAACTGAATTTGGTTCCTAGGAACAAAGTTGCCTTTGGCTTCTCAGTACTCCGAAATATCCTTCCATGAGGACAACCCAAGGTTCTTCGGGTCTATATTACATTATCGAATACTAACGTAATTGAAAATGTAACAGTCGACCCGTAAAGGTCGAAGTGCTAAAACATTGAACATTTAATAAAAAGAAAAAAACCTACCCAAACAAACCATTTAAACACTAAGCAGGCAAGCCCCCCTGCACCCCCCCACTACTTAAATATACCAACTTCGAGATCACACTACAGTGCAGACAATGGAAAACTTCCATTTCTGCACTGTACGAAGATCTGGGTTGAAACGTTTGAGGTTCTAGCACTTTAACATTTATGGGTCGACTATTACGTTTTCGATTACGTTAGTATTCATCTAGCTGGGGACTCTTGTCTGATCAGTTGAGGAATGAATGAAAATGACGTCGGATAAAAAAAGTTATGTACTGACCATAATGATACATCTGTATTGCCCATTTTTATTCTTCCTTAACTTCCTGCCGTCCTAAGGGATAATGCTTTGAGAAATATTTTTCCTTATTTGAGCTCCAGTTCTCTCGCTATCGTCTTTGCCTTTTAGATTCTTTATAGTATCAACCAGGAATTATTTGGGGCAGTAAACTTGATCTGAGGCATGTTGTGTTAGTGAGGCTTTATGGGTAAAGGTAGGAGCTCGAGAGTTGTATCTGAGGCTCTGGAAAAAGCAGCTGAGTTGGATCTGAAACCTATCGGTTGAGGAAGAATGAAAATGGACAACACAGATGTATCGTTATGATGAGTACATAACATTTTTTAGAGAAGCTAACACTAAGAACATCCAATAACTAGCTAGCCAACTGGCTCCCAGCTGCTCCAATCAGGATTCCTCCTCGACCACTACCCCACTCTCCTTTAATTTCCAGCCTGTATCTACATCAGTCATCAGATCTCCACTCCTCATTTCTTGATACAATGGAAAACATTAGGGTACAACCTAACACCCTAATAATGGGCAATTTCAACTACCCCACCATTAACTGGGAAAACTACTCATGTACCAACTCTCTTGCTCAATGTTTTCTGGAATTCATAAATTCTAATGCCTTGGATCAACTTATCCACACCCCCACCAGGGGCAGCAATATCCTAGAACTGGTCATTACCAACATGGGCAACCGGTGTTCCACGCCGGAGGTCATGACCACAAGCTAATCACCCAAGACATCCACATCCTGCCCCCCCCCCCCACCCCCATTAGGGAAACCACCGTAAAAAATTTCTCCAAAGCCAACTTCATGCTTCATAAGGCAGAAGTGGCAAACTTCACTGACACCCATGCAGATGGACAATAGAGATAGGACTGCTGAATCCTACACAAATGCACTTTATAAGCACTTACACAAGTGCATGGATCGTGCAATCCCTAACAGAACCAAGATGCTATCCTCCAAAAAAGGAAGCCAATCTGGTGGTCCCCTGCCATAAACAAACTCTACAACAGAAGAAAGAAACTGTTGTAAAAAAGAGTAAAATTACATGAGTGGAGGAACTTCCCTGGTCAGTCTCAGTAAAATCATAAAATCCTCCAAAACTAGTTATGAAAACAAAATAGTCACTGATTCTAAAGTCGACCACAAAGCATTCTGTAACCATATCAAGAATCTCAATGGCAACACTCAGATCTGCTCCGAGTTGCAGCACAATGGCAGTAAATATACAAAACCAACTGATATTGCTAACATCCTGGCAGATAGGTTCAGTGCTAACTTTACCCCACTCTCACCCCCCTAAAGGGCCCGTCTCTATACCGGAAGAATGTAAAGTTCCTGTAATCACGGCTGCACAGGTAAAAGCCACACTCTCCAAAGCCAAGAACACAGCATCCATGGGACCTGACAACATCCCAGGCTGCGCTCTACATGAACTACAGAACGAGCTGGCACCCCGCGTAAGTACCATGTTCAATCATAGCCTTACCTCAGGCTTCGTGCCCACTGAATGACACACAGCAACAGTCATCCCACTCAACAAAGGGGGAGCCACCACAGACCCCGGGAACTACCACCCCATTAGCCTGATGAGCCTGGTCTGCAGGGCTGTGGAACATATCATCATGGAACTTATAAACAATGACATTGGTAGTCTCCATACTCTGGACCCCACCCAGTTCACGTTTGCAAAAGGCAGATCATGTCTCCTAAACCTGATAGACTTCTTTGAAGCGGTCACCAAAGCCGTAGATGAGTGCAAGGTGGTTCACACAACCTATCTAGATCTCGCCAAGGCTTTCGACACCATCCCCCACTATGGAATTATAGATAAACTCACTAAACTAGATATAAATCCCTATGTCACAAGATGGGTTGGCAACTGGCTCACTGACAGAACCCACACTGTGAAAGTAGCAGACTTCAAATCCGACTTCAGACCAGTGACAAGTGGAGTACCACAGGGTTCAGTCCTGGGTCCTCTCCTTTTTGGTATCTACTTCTCTGAAGTACAGGCTAACACAGAAGGTCTTTGGCTAATGAAGTTCACAGATGACTGCAAACTAGGAGCCATAATCGAAACTCCTAATGATGTGGACATCCTACAAAAGGGCCTCACTGAGACAGATGCCTGGTGTCAAAGCCATAGCCTCAAGCTCTATGCCAAAAAGTGCACTGTCATCCCTTTTGGTAAAAACTCTGTACCCATGAACTACCACATGGGCAGTAGTCTACTTAACACCGAAAGTGTGATGAGACCTTGGGACACAGGTGGACAGTAGTCTCTCCTTTGATAACCACATAGCCACAGTAGTCTGGAAATCTTTCTATGTGGCACACCTCATCACAAAAGGCTTCTCATCCAGGAAAAAAGAGGTCATTGTTCCCCTCCACTCGTCACTTATTAGACCCATTATAGAATACAGCGCCCCTTTTGGTATGTACCTCACAAGACATCTACAGCAACTGGAAAGGCCACAGAAATACCTCACAGAGAGAATTACCGGCCTCAAACAGATGCCCTATGCAGGCCATCTCAAAAAACTGCAGCTTTACTCTGTCACATATCGCCTGTTCAAAGGCGATCTCTGCCTAACATACAAAGCTATGTCAAACCTAGAGCTGTTGGACATGCTGCACTTAAAGAAATCCCAATCCCTCCGAGCTACACACTCTATGGACCTAAACTTTGTCACAACAATAAGGACATTCTGGAGGATAGATTCCTGTCCCAGAGTGTTCCCATACTCTGGAACAAGCTACCTATCTATATCAAACAAAGCTCCTCATTAGCACTCTCCAAGAAAAATCTTGATAATTGGATGGGAGATAGAAAATTCACCCTGGGGAACACTTCTGTGGCTCTGCTCGACAGGGGCACAGGAAAATATTTTTCTTGGGTAGCGAAAACCAGGATACCTTTTTGGCTAGGTGTATATAGGCCCTAGGCCCAATAGCCTAGTACCTACCTATGAACCATAACCAATTAATGCACAATCTCACTCAGAATAAACTACTGGCCAACTGTCAGCATGTCTTTAGGCCAAACCACAGCAGCACCTCAGCCCTTCTATCCTTCTCTAACTCCATTAACCTCAACCGAAACAATAACAAACTTACCTCACCTCTTTTCCTAGATCTCTCTAAGGCCTTTGATATGGTCAACCGCCAACTTCTTTTCCATACCCTGAAGAAACTGTCACTAAATAACTGTGCAATTAAATTATTCCAGTCTTATCTGTCTGAAAGACAACAAGCAGTATTATGGTGGAATTCACTATCCACTCGTCTACCCATCACACTAGGAGATGCCCAAGGCTCCATACTAGGACTACTTCTCTTCTCAGTCTTTATCAATGACCTACCCACAATCACTCCCAAGGCCACCTGCATGCAATACGCAGATAACTCCACTTTAATCTGCGCAGCTTCCTCCCCAACTGAGCTTATGACTCTAACCCAGAATATTTTTAATGATGTTGAAAAGTGGGTCGCAAACCGTCAGCTTATTTTAAACCCCAACAAAACTAAGCTGCAAATTTTTTCCCCCACCTGCAAGTCCTCGTCAACATTCCTTGCTATAAGATCCAATAATGGCACACACATCCCCAGTTGTTCACACCAAATTCCTAGGGGTCACAGTTGACAATACCTTAAAATATGATACCCATGTCAATCAAACCATCAAAACCATCAACAAAAATATGGGCTCCCTCTATAGGATCAAACCTTTCCTCACTTCATTTTGCAAGAACTCCTGTGGCTTGCTCCCACTTACTGTCTGCCCTTCTCTATGCCTTCCCCCTTTTTACTAACTTGAATAAAACCACTCTTAGCAAACTTGTTAGCTGTTACAACCATATTGCTAGATTTGCTACAGGTACAACCTTTAGGACCCACCACTGTATCAACTTAACTCAGCTAGGTTGGCTTGAATGGACTAGTCTTCTCCAATACAACCAACTTGTAATAGCCCACAAAGTTCTAAACCACCCCGATAAGACATCAGCACTAAACAAGATAATTAATCCCTACAGCAACCTGAGGTCACTGCGCTCTGCTGACAAACTGTTGGTTCAAGAAACAAAAGTATAAATGTGGCTGGTGAACTTTCTATTTGTCAACTCTGTAGACAAAACTTGGAGCTCTCTACCTGCTGAACTTGCTCTCTCCATCCCTCTCTAACCCAGTTCAAAAAAAGCCTCAAACTACACTTTCAAATGCACTGGCAGTGTCCCTGTTCAAAACCTGAGTAACACCCACCCGCTGGTATTGGATACCTTGCCTAATTAAATCTGTCATTTGACTCTAAAATGTATACGAGTTAGCTTTGTGGCATATCTAGAGCTCATTAAGGGATAAAGTTCTTATCTGTGTGAAACTCTTAGTTGCCTTTACTAATTGTGCCAACCATGTTCTATAAATGGTGTGTAACCTTACTGAAGACTGTAAACTATGTTAATTCATAAATATCACTAATGTAATGTAATATACCAACTTGGAGCTTTTCTCCTCGGGCCTCTGCTGAAAATGGACATATATCCAGTTGGACCTTCCTGGTAAACAAATGTAAAATAAAATAAATACACTTTCTCCATTTGAACAAGCTCATCTGGCTGAATTGAGGTTTTTAACATGGAAAACTGTTTTACTATTTGTTCTGACCTCTGCAAGAAGGGTATTTCAGTTGCAAGCTCTTATGGTGGGTTGACCTTATCTCATTTTCCACACAGACAAGGTTACTTTGAGAACTAATGCATCTTTTATACCTAAACTGGTGTCCAAGTTTAATTGAAGCCAAACTGTCTGTCTCCCTGTTTTTTTTTAATGAACCTCAACCTTGGACGTCTATGAGAGAACTCAGCTGCTATCTTTATAGAATAAAATCTTTCAGAATTTTTTAATCAGTTGTTCATTTCACGTGAAGGTTAGAAGGTGCAGCCTCTGTCAAAGCAGACTATTTCTAAATGGTTGCCTCAGGCTATTACCCTTTGTTACTCCCAGCACAACAAAATTATTCCAGGCAAGGTGAAGGCAGACTCTACCAGGGCTTTGGCTTCAACTATGTTTTTTGGAAAGGGAAGGTTTGGACTGTAGAAGTATTCTAGAAGCAGCAATGTTGTCCTGTGCGCATACGTTTTCAAAGCGCTATAAACAAAATCACTTTTCCAGGTCTAGGACAGGTGTCTTTGCTAGAACCCTGGTCTCCTGGACCCTTCCCCTTCCACTTCCCAGTTTTAAGCTCTGGTAATAAATTCATATAGCTTAGGTTGCAGTAGCCTTCCCTGCCTTCCTTCAGTCAGTATGAATAACATTGTAAAAGTTGTGTAAGTAAATTTACCATAACAGTACATGTTCGAATGATAACTGCTACAGTAGCCATTTCTCCTTCCCTCCATTCTCCTTGTTTTGTTTTTATGACACGGTGTGGATGTGTTTTTGCTTTTCATAGCAATATACACTCAGATCTCAGAACTTAGCCCCCCACACTCTGTTAACATGATGGCTCTGAAGGGCTTGGTGTTCAAAGCATTCTTTTTAGTCATGTCAGTTCAAGTTGACTAATGGTTTGGGAGCATGGAAGGTGCCCTGAAGATTTGGAAGCTGGTCGTCTGTTATGCAGGATATAACCCATGCAGCTTAGACTACTTCAGCAGTAATCATTCAAACATCTGCTGTTATGGTAAGTTTACTTACACAACTATATTTTCCTCTTTGAGCAGCAGCATCTCAAACAGCATTACTGTTTCTTGATTTTTCTTGACTTGAAGCCATATTTTGTCAGTCTTCAAACAGATCTTAGCATATCTCTGTTTCTTTGCTCAGGAATTTTGAACACTGACAACAATACTGTGAGGGCGACAAAGGCCCAAAATCAAGGACATTTTCTAAATATTACTCTGATACACTTAAAAAGTTAATAGAACAACAGAATTTGCATCAACATGCATTTTCAGACCAATAAGATTATCTGTAATCCTCAGTAATTTAAGAAAAATCAAACGTTTTGCAAGGGGCTGACCAAAAATGAAAGGTAAATCCAGGGATGTTATGTAAAATCAGGGACAGTTGAAAAGTATTGAACGTAGTGTTCTTTTAGCTTTCAGTGGGTTTTTTTTTGTTTTTTTTTTAATTTTTTGCTTTGTTTTTCTTTCTGATTTTTTGTCATCCTTTTTCTGCTGTATTTACTAGGAGTAATTTTGAGGTCTTATTGTCATTATTTTTCAACAATGAAGTATTGATAACATTAAGTACAAGTCCAGGTTTGCCTGTTGTTCCCAGTACCATTTTTTATCATTTCTCTTAAGATTATGTCCTTTGCAGGTGTCCTATTTTAGTGACTGTCATAATGTTTTATGTTGTGTCACTTGGTTGTATCGCTCTGCCTATTATATTCTTGTTTTTTATATCTGATTTTATGTAAGTTGTATTTGCCTTTGCACAAAGTTATGGCTGAAAGGGGGCCTGTGGACCAGCCCGCCAAACCAATTAACAACTAAATGAAATATCAGTTCTTTCAGCATCTGTGCGACTGGGAAAGTGTGGTTAGTCTGTCAGTCTTGGCCTTTTCTAAAGCTACTTTTTAGCACTGAATTTATCCTGAACATATTGGCACCTCATGGTGATCTGGCAGTTGTACAGGTTGTCCTGTATATAGTGGTAATGGACACATCTGCAGATTGGCGATTGTGGCTCACCAGCATTGTAGAATCATAGGAAGTTACTAGGCTATTGCCCTGAGGCCCTTATAAGCCTAGCCAAACGTTTAGCCCATGTTTAGACAAGTCAGCACCTGATGCCCCTGTCCAGCAGGGAGACGGGTGGAATCCCAGGGGTGCATTTTCTGTTTCCTCTCCAGTTATCCATATTGCGCTTAAAAAGGGATAATGAGGTACTCTGCTTGATGTGGAGAGGGAGTCTGTTCCACAGATGGGAGTCTCTGGGACACAAATCTGTCCCACCAAGTCCTACTGATGTCACAGACCAGGTTGAGGTTGCACGTGGGGGTTACTCGAGTGGAGCTTGGCTTGCGGATATGTAGCGGTCCCATCAAAGCAGGGTCTGAGATTGCTTTGTATGCCAGATAGAGGTCACTTCTGAGGAGTCTATATGAAACTGAGTAGAGGGACAAGGCTTTTAGCCTATCTGTGTAGGGTAGATGTTTGAGGCCTTGGATTCTCTTGATGAGAAAACTCTGTGGTTTCTCCAGCTACTGCATGTGCTTTGCAAGGTACATGCCGAAAGGGGCTTTGTACTCAATAATGGGCCTTATAAGGAAATAATACAGGGATGTTATGACCTCCTTGTCCCTGGATGAGATGCCCTTACTTATGAGATGGGCCACGAGACTTGGAGGATGTCTATATCACTTGAATTGATGACAGCGCCTAGCTTGCAGTCATCTGCAGACTTGGTCAGCCTTAGCCCACTAGTTTTGGCCAGCAACTCAGAAAAGCATATCCCAAATAACAGAGGCCCCAAGACCAATCCTTGGGAGTATGCTGCTCATTACGGATCTAATGCTTGACGTGGCTTTCCCTATTTTGACTAGGTGGGTTTTATCAGTGAGCCAGTTTGCTACCCTTCTGGTAACATATGGGTTGATACCTAGTTGAGAGTGTTTATCTATTATGCCAGAGTGGGGAATAGTGTCGAAGGCTTTGGTCAGGTTAAGGTAGGTGGTGTGCACCATCTTCCCTTCTTACACAGCTTCAGTGACTGTCTCAAAGAGGTCAACCAAATTTAACAGACTTGACCTCTCCTTGACAAAGCCAAACTGTGTTGGATTGAGTGTTTGGTGGATGCTAGTATCATTGTTAATGAGATCCATGATAATCCATTCCATGGCCTTGCAGATCAAGCTAGTTAAGCTGATGGATTTGTAATTTCTCAGATCAGTGGACACTCCACCTTTGTCCTCCACTCAGCTGAGAAGAAGCCAGTGCTCAGGCATTGGTTGAATAGGGATCCTAATGGTGTTACAATTTCCTGCCTGAGTTCATGTAGCAGCCTGGGGTGTTATTGGGTCTCATGGAGGCTGTATTTTTTGCCTTTGAGAGAGCAGTGATAACCTGTACCCTACATATCAGGAGAAGGGGGCAGGTACTGGGGATGTTCTGATTTACTGTTGGGGGGAACAGAGGGGTGAAGTTTTCACTGAATCTGTCAGCCAGCAAGTTGGCTATATCTATGGCATTTGTGTATGTGGTGTCCTTGACCACCAGTTCTGAGCCGATCCTGGTGCTTCCTTTGAGATTGTGGACATATATGAAGAAGGCTTTATGATTGTCTCTAGAGATATGGCCAATCTGGACTCAAAGTTAGCTTTGGAGGATTTTCCTAGTGCTCTCATTTGGTTGTTCAGGCTAAGGAGAGATTGCTTCCAACTGGGCACCTGATCCTCCTTGGTCCTGGACTGGAAGTTTTTCCTTTTGTTATAGAGTTTATAACAGATGTCCACCAGACAGGTTTACTTTTCCTTGTGGAGGATGATTTTGTCCTTTCGAGCATTCCTCATTCCATGCATCTATATAAATGCTTGTATAGTACTTTGGTTTAGTTTTGGGCATTGGTGCCAGTTCATACAGAGGGGGGAGGGGGCTGTGAATCTGTTTATACCATCCATCAGGAGGTTGTAATCAGCTTTGGAGAAGTTTTTATGTTTGACCCTAGCTAGATGGGGAGTGGGGGAGATGATGACTTGAAAAGTGACCGCTTTATGTTTGGATCCTACCACATTGGATGATACTGTAGGGATGCTGCAGTGGTTACTTGTGTTAGTTAATACCAAGTCCAAGATATCTTCCCAAAACTAGTCATTGTCAGGGGTTTTAATAAATAACATATAGAAAAGAGTTGTAGGGTAGTATCACTAGCATCTTTATTCAGATTTATTTCTTTAGACCTGTCTACCACATAACATACATATCACTGTAAGTAGTTCGTTAGCAATTGAAAGTGTGTATCTCATATCTAATATCGCCTTTGTGCAAATTAGTCAATATATAAATTATTTGTTGAATTTGTGGAAAGTTAGCATTAAAGCTGTACTAAATATGTCATGGGCTGAAATCAACAATCAAAAATTATAATTAAATGGAACACTCTGTAAAACATAGTGATTCTACTTACCATTGCTAATCCACTTTACAGACTATAACAGTGTGAGATCAGTCTTCATCCTGTATTGACCTTCACGTACTGCATATTGTTTCCCCAACAACAGTTAAAGCACAGTGCTGGCCTACCATGTGCTTCATTCCTCTACCCTATCTCCATTATCACCCACCCTCACATCATTTCCTCTATAATTAAAAAAAGTAAATAAAAGTACCCCTTCCCATTCAGCCAAATGCATGCCATTACTTCTACCAATTGGGTAAACTTCTTCCCTGATTAAGACTACTGGTTTCCCACCACTTCACTTCCCTCTTCTCTGATACTTTTCTGAAGTACAGTCTGGCTGTTTCCCCCAGCAAAATGTATAAACATGTTTGCCTCATAATATTGTCCGTTATCGTTCTGAATGAGATTACTGTGGCTTCATGGTTATGTATCCCCTGTACTCAGAACAGACAACCTCACAAAACCACAGACACACACACACACCCCTACACCTTTATACTTGTGTTAACATGCACATTTGTTGGAGGACTGTGTTCAACCACATTCATGCCATCAGAAAAGGTACTGTTACCAATCTGCTTACAAAGCAATACCCAGTAGCAAAAATTAAAAAAAAAAAAAAAAAGAGTATTCTTATCTGTCTAATCTTACCAGTCTTCAAAGCACAAGATACATAACTTGACTTGGGTCCATTTTACACATCTTACACCACAACCATTAACCCTAAGACCACTCTCTCATTAAATCCTTATTAGGCCAGCAGCAAAAATAAAATGCCAACCCATCAGATAAAGTAATACTACAAGTCTGAATAACAAATGTCACTGTTTAAAGCTTGGCTATCCAACCATAATCCTAGAGTAATATAACTAACTAGGTACGGGCTAAAGATAGCTTATCTCTCTTTTCTTGAAATGTATCACATCTTCATAGTCAGTCGACCATGGAGGTTTCATTGTATTAGTTATTGCACAACAACTATCTTAAGTTGGAAACAAGCAGGCTGACCTGGCTTCCTCTCCTCATCTAAAAACGAGTTAACCAGCAGAATAACTGATTGTAATCTGTACTCTCTTCCATCTCTGTTCACTTATTCTGTTCACTTGCTTCTTAAGTTTTTCAAAGACGATTTTCTGTCTAAATCCACCCAGAAATTAAAAAGAAAATCCTAGACTCACCTTTATGCCAAACCCTATGATTTCAGCACGTTATCTTCAACATTCCCTGTCAGAAATATCTGTTTATTTTATTTTGTTAACCAAAGTAAATTGTTGATCATTATCGACCAATTATAGTCTTAGCCTTTGCCTGGCAAGAACAGAAAAACCTGCATCACATCCATTATCGTGCAGGAAAGTTTAAAAAGAGAGTAAAGTAAATAAAATACATGTAGTTAAGTTTATAGACCAGAATATTTTTTCAGTGGTTTCTGATTAAATACCATGTTGTAGGAAGTTGAAATAGAAGGTCTAAGGTTGAGAAGGATAAGGAAAGGGCATTGCATTGCAAGAGATTGCAGAATCATCCTAAGTGAAAAACCCATCCACAGCATAAACCATTGGTGGCCACAGTCAGCTGCAAACAGTGGTCAGAGAATGCTCTTATGGTCAACAAGACTAGTCTTAAGACTTGAAAGTAGACTAGAGTGAAAACACAGGAGTTCAAGGAAATACTCAGTGCTCTAGAACATCAGGAAGAAGAGGAAATAGAGATGAAAAATGGCAACATCTCAAAACAGCATCCATGAAGACTATAGAACAAATATGCGGCCAAGCCTGGTGTGTTAATAAGGTATATGATGAAAGCTGGTGATGTCATGCGGAAGTCCAGGAAGCTATCAAAAGAAAGGAGGAGTGTAGGAAAAGTGGGAGATAGAAAACATGGACCAGGCTAAGATACTGGTTGCCTAACAAAGAAGCTGAGAGAGAAATCACAGTAACAAAGAACAAGACATCAGAGGCACTCAACCAGACACCCAGATTCAGGCACTATTTGTAAGGGATGCCAACAAAATTCTGCTCACCAGTGCATGGGATATCAAAGGCCAAATGGAAGGAGTACTTTCAACAGCTTCTCAATGAAGAAAACCCCACAGAAGCTATACTGCCCAAACACAGCCTATATGATGAAAGGCAAAAAAACAGCCTAGAAAAAGTAAGAATAGGACTAAGGAAAATAGAGAAATCGGTAGACTCAGAAGGAAGTCACAGCGGGTAAGATAAAGATGTTGGGTGTGTTAAGGGAGAAATGGCATCTGGGAATACTTAGTCACATGGAGAGAAAGGTGTGTCCTGGATGACTAGACAGTGAGCTTTCTAATGCTTGTGTACAAGAACAAAGGGGGCATTCGCAACTATAGGCAGTACAGAGTTGTTAAACTCCTGTCACACTGCATGAACAAGTTGGAGAGGATTATTGAAAACAAATACCCAGGGTGGTAGAAAGTAAGATGGGAAATGAGCAGTTCAGTTTAGGTGCAGCGCAAATGATCCAGTGTTTGCATTGAGACAGACCGTGTAGTAGTAGTAGTTGACACCTGAAAAAAGATTCCAACTAGGCATTTCTAGATTTACAGAAGGTGTATGACAGGGTCCCAAGAACAATGATTTGGGGTTGTTCTGTAATGGTGTGAAGTCCTGTCCCTGAAACAGTGGTAGAATTAGGACAGGCTATGAACAAGAATCTGTTGACATAAGTATGAAGAATGATTGGAATCTCAGAGGAGTTCCCACTGGGAGTGGGTGTGCACCAGGGTTCATCCGTGAGCCCACTGCTATTTATACTGATGATGGACTACATTAGCAAACAGGTTGGAGGGGACAGAACAACAAAACTGCTGCATGTAGAAAATGTGACATTGCAAGCAGGGTATGAACAGCAACTTCAGCAAACAGTAGAAAAATGGAATGCAAAACTTAAGTCACACAGGATGAAACTGAATACTGACAAGACAGTTGTCATGGAAACAAATGGGAGAATCAGTAGAAGCTGAGAATTGAGATAGAAAGGAAAATAGAGGAACAGGTTAATAGTTTTAACATTTTTTAAATGTATGAGAAAGTCAAAGCTAGAATAAGGTGCTGCAGTCAACCAGCACAGTGTGTCAAGAGCAGTTTGTGACAGAACAGTGATTAAGAAGCTGAAAAGTTAGGTGTGCAAAACAGTGGTGCGAGTAGTATTTCAGTATGGTAAGGAATCCTGGGGAGTAAAGGCAGAGCGGTAAAGGAAGCTAGATGTTATATCAGTGAAGTGCTTGAGATGCTCTTTGTGGGACAGACCAAGAAATGACAAGATCAGAGTAGAAACCAAATTATCTCCAGTTGTAAGAGGAGATCAAAGAGGACAGATTGAAGTGATTCAGACACGCGCCAGAAACCAGACGATTTAGTGAAGAAGATTTGGGAGAGGCAAGAGGAAACAAGGATGTCCATGGATGGATTAAACTCCTGAATTTATTAAAAAAAGATCTGCAACAGTCAGGCATGACTGTCAAATATTGTAGGAAAGAACACTGAATCGCGAGAGGTAGCAAAAGCTGATGTGGCACCCAACCCCATGTAGAAAAAATTGAGAAGCGGGACTGAGGATGTTGAAAAAAGGGGGCATAGTGGTTGCAATTTTTTTGATTAAAGGAGCGAGGTCTGTCTTATGAGGTGTGCAGCTTAAGTAGATATAGTTTAATCATCACTGCTAAACAAACTTGCCATAATATTCTCTTCCCGAAACAATACACTGTATCAGAAGCCATCTGTGCCAATACCACGAACCAGGGCCCTATAGTGTAATAAGCCAGTTGGTAAATTGTAGTGATCAGCCACACACAAAAAAAACAAAAACTTTACTGTAATAAACAATAAGAAAAAAATGGAAGTTCCTTCTATGGCTAAACCAACCAAGTGGCCAGATGCACAACACGCCCTCCCCTCCCTCCTGCTCCAGCCATTTAATTCATGTGTCTGTGCTCTGCCTCTCTACCTTCCTTCCACAAATTTTATTAAAAAAAAAAAAAATTTCCCATTAAACTGTAGAAGCAGTATGCATTAAATAGCAACCCCAACACTTTGCACCATCTTGCCCCGCCCTAGCTGTGCTACTATACTACATCCTACCTTTCTTAAACTTGTGGCCCCATACATGGCAAAACCATCACATAATTCCTGTACCCAAATCTCATAACTCCAGTGCACCCCATGACTGCAGAACAATTTCAATCCTTGGCTCTCTAACAAAAAACATGGGAAAAATTATCTATAGACAGTGAGTTGATTGTACTAAACATGGACTACTTCCAGATACTTTGCATCAGAGCTGACTAGTACCTTAATAGTGCTCCATACTGTTACTAATACCATATACTCCATTATAATCAGCAGCCTGTTTGCAGGTGGTTATTTCATTGCTATGATGAGCACCATCTAGAGTGTTCACCATGATATCCAAGTCAAAAGTCTGTTGTAAGCTTTAGCCCCAGTGTGCACTATTTCTCGAACTATCTACACAAGTGAGCCTTACAAGTAAGCAGTGACTGAGTCATGCCATGTACAGAAAATCGCACATCAGCCACCCCCCCAGGGTTCTGTTATTGGGCAAGTTATCTTCCTAAATGACTTAACTGAGTATCACCTCTCCACCAGTGTAACAGTATATACAGATGTGTGTTCATCCTACACACGGATAAACTTGCCACTCCCTTGCAAACCAAGCTACAAGACACATTTCCTATACTGTTTTACTTGATTTTCAAAAATCAGCTTTCTATAAACTCCAGAAAAATGCTTGTATGATTTCCAGTACTGATACAGTGTTTCAGTAATGGTAATGCTGTTGAATTTTTTTGTAACTGATCCATTGGGTAAACTTGTCTCACAAGTGTTACAGCATAGATACTTTGATGTAAACCTGGACCAGCACTTTCATTTCATCACAATACTGAACTTATAACCAGTAATGTTCTCACAGCTGAAATTCTGCTTTAAAATAAATCTGTTTTCCCCACAATCAAAGGTGACTGTTGCCCAAAATGCATTAATTTCAGAAGTAGTCCACTGTGCTGCTTATTACTATAAACTGAACCACTAATGCAACAGTACTACAAATCACTATTAACAGTCTCTGTCATTTATACCTCTTAGATCTCAAAATTCATCACTGGCTTCTTGATAAAGCTAATTTGACTTGTGCAGCATCATGAGACACCTTCCATCTGTCTATTCAAACCAGTCTAGTAAAAATAAACATATGCCACTATCTTCTAAGCGAATCATCAAAACCTCTACTTAACCCTTAAGAAACACTAATGAGGAAGTAATCTCAGTTAAAAGACCCGCCGCTTTAGATCTGTAGTTTGAGAAATTACACATTATTTTTTCTGTATAACACACTAGAATAACCTACCACTGAACATGAGAAAGGAGCAAACCTCTTCTGATGTGCAAAAAAAAAAAAAAAAAAACTAAAGGGCTACTACATGCTAAAAACTTGTCACAAAGTTCTTCACAGTTCAAACCTGCCAACAGCATAACTACTTTTTTCCCTAACGTTTTCCTGGAAAGCAGCTGATGTACGTGTTAATACCCTAGTGTCAGATCCACTTCAATTAATTTAGAATGAATGTGGTGCAAAATACTGATTTGCTGCAACAGTTGTATCTTTGTTCTACATATGTGAAGACAAACACCCTCGCAAGTACAGCAGGTGCCAACGGCCATAAAAGTCTAAATGCAAACAAAGGGGCCAGCACCAAAGTGTTGTAGCATCAGATGTTTTTTAATGATAACATAGCATCATACCAGTTTCGACACACTTGCCTTCTTCAGTGAATTAACATGTTATAACACAGAAATACATATATAATGATTAAACACACAACTTCCTGTTAAGTCATTTCCTCCAGTGTCATTACAAAAAACATATAATGTTTATAAGTGATCATTTAACCCTGGTGAAAATAAACCTCCTAATTTAATAATCCAGTATTTTTCTTTAGTATTCAAAATGGAATGCCAGCCCAGTTTATTTCTTTTGTCTTCCTGGATCTTATCTATAACAGTAAAATGGAACTGGGCAGTGTTGTGTATAGTACTGTGTCTATATAGGGCATTGGTTAAATGCTTATTGCGGATGTCACTATAATGTTCAGACATCCGAATACGCAGAGGTCGGGATGTTTGTCCACCGTAGAATGCTGAACAGGTGCAAGTGGCTAAATATACAACCCAGTCAGATCCACAATTCCCAAAACATTGTATGTCATAAACTTGTCCCAAATTCTTACTTGTAAATTGTTTTGATTTATATATATATATATATATATATATATATATATTTACAAAAGGTTCAGTGGCCACAAGGAAATGAGCCCAAAAGTTTATCCCCTGTGATGGTCAGTTTATGGCACCTTAGCTGTCCACTACACTGCTTTTTGTAATGAGCAAAATATGATCCCAGTGTTTTACTTCTACAATACGAAAATTGACACTGATTCCCCAATGACTGATTAAGCTTCTCATTGGCCATTAGGATATTCCAATGCTTAGACAATACTTCCCTGATGAGATTGACATTACGTCCATAGGTCGTGATTAATCTGATCAGCTCAGATTCAGCCACATGAGTTCTGTCCTTATGTGTTAGTAACTAAATCCTATCCTGATCAGATGCCCACCAGCTAGCAGATTGAATATCCTGTTGTCTATAGCCCCTCACCTGAAACCTATGTATCATGTCTTGCTGTGAAACTGCAAAATCTTCCTGATTGGAGCACATTCTTTTGATGCGCAGAAACTGAGACTTTGGTATGTTACGAATGGTATGGTGTGGGTGCAGACTTGTGGCATGTAACAGGTTGTTATATTGGGGGATATTTCCTGTAAACTTTGGCAGCAAGGAAACCATCCTGTTATTTAGTGACAGTGACAGACAGTGACATCCAAAAAGTTAAATACAATGCATGTCACAATTCAATGTACATTCAATACCCCATTTGTTTTCGTTTAGATATTGAACAAATTCCATCAGATATTGTTGGTCTGCACGCCACACTAACCAACGGTCATCAAGGTACCTTCTCCAAATGTCCATCTCACTGATGTATATATTGTGTGTGATGTCTTATATCAGATGCTCCTCAAGGTATCCCATAAATATATCAGCATAGATCGGGACAAAAGATGCCCCCATCGCTGTACCCTTAGTTTGCCAATAACATTCCCCATTGAAGTAGAAAACGTTTTTAAGATAATACATGTTCAGCCATACAACGAAATAGAGTGTTGAAACCGGCTGAATAAAGGTTAGCCCTCTCCAACCAATATTGGAGTGCCAATAACCCTGCCCAGTGGGGAATGTTAGTGAAATGTTAGTGTAGCGTGCCTTGACGTCCAGTGTGCAGAGTAACCATGTTGGTTCAAAATTGAGTTTCTGACATGATCCTAAGGAATTCAGTAGTGTCCTGGATGCATGGTCTCACATGCTTCAATAGAGGTTTGAGATAGTATGTCAAAAAATCAGAGAGTGGTTCTGTCTAAGATCCTGTGCCAGATACAATAGGTCGTCTTGGAGGTTTATCCAGGCATTTATGTATTTTTGGCAACAGGTATAAAATTTATTTCTGTGGATCATTCATCATTAGTTGACGCAACATGGATTCCTGAATAATGCCTTCATCAACTGCTAATTTCAAAAATGAATCTATCTCCTTTTTGAAATTACATGTGGGATCAATGGGCATATGCATATAGTGCTGAGGGTTAGATGATTACCCATTTCCCTCAGCCAGATAATAATCTGTGTCCATAATAACAGCAGCCCCGCCCTTATCCGCAGGAGTAATTACAATGTTAGTATTGTTTTAAGTTCAGTAAGAGCTTGTTCTTCCCCAACTGTAAGATTATGATGCAACATACTGAAATCACACAACCTAAAGTAAAGATCTTTGAAAACTGCCTGCTGAAAAACACCAACATATTTGTTCATGGGAGGCAAAAATCCTGATTTAACAAACCTAAATTCTGTGGATCTTTGAGAAGAATCCCTGGAACCAAAAGACATTTTAAGGTTTAACCTGTGACAAAAATCAAGAACATCATTCACCATGATATTTTCGTCAATGAAAAAAAAACCGGGTTCATAATTAAGACCTTTATTAAGCAGTTTCTTTTGTTCATCTGTTAACACAGCAGAGGAAATATTGTGAATATTATAGTCATGTTCTACTGTGTCAACAACATTTGTAAAAGTCCCCCTATTCTGCTTGCATTTGTGTTTCCTCCCACCCCTATGCCTGCTGGTTCTAAAGGGTGGTCAGTATTCCGTGGTTTCTTAGGTGTCTGTGAGGCTTGTGTGTTGAGATTATCTGTGTCAGTGGCTGATGACTCATCCCCAGAAGTGCTACTTGGCTGAGTGGTCATCTTCTTTAAAATGGATCTAGGTCTTTTTCTCCTAGTGTGAGTAGTAGCAGAATCACCCCCATCAGAAAATTTAACATTTCTTTGGTATTCAAAGGGCTTACCTCTTTGATAATCAGAGGTGTCCCTATTAAATTTACATATTTTTTTCTTTAATCTGTTTTTTGGAGGCCCGTAGATCTTTGGTCACTTTATTAAGGCAAGTAGTATAGGTAGGTTGCCCCTCATATTTTTCAAATCATCACAAAGTAGCCTGGCTTCCCCACCATTTTCATCTGTCATAAGTTCATAATAAGTTAGCTAAAATTTCAACAAAAGATAAAGTAGCATTTTGTTGTGCTTCACACCAGTCCCTTGTCAGTGCATCATCTAAATGCCAACCAAAGGCTATATTTTCACCCTCAACTCCCTAGGGGTGATATTTGTATTAAGATAAGCCTTGAATAACTTGAGGTGCCAGACATTAGTACGTAGGGTTTTTATACCTTTACCTAAATTCTGAAACAGTTGATTGCAATTGTCAATTGGATCCCTGTTCTCAGTATCCAAATTATTTTCATCCTGACCTGATGGTCCAGACACCCTAATATCATTCTTATCGGCACAAAGGCCATTTAGGATAGAGTCCAGATCCATGACAATAAGCTTCACAATCACTAATTCCCCAGTATGTGACCCCACGGTAATATTCAAAGTCTGTGCACCTCAAGATCAAAATCAGTCTCTGGTATATGCAGCAGATGCAATACACTAACAAGAAATAGGATAATCTAAAAACTACAGTGATCCATGAAAATGTCAGAGAATACTGACCAAATAGACAAACCAAAGTAACAGAGGCAACCAACTATTAACTAATGCACAGGCCTTAAGACCAATGATCTACAGGCTAGAATCCTACAAAGATGAAATATTAAATAGGTGTAATAGGGAGAAGTCTAAACCAAGCCCAAAATCATAAAGATCCTAAATATTCAGTCTAAGCGTTACCTGGCCTAAATGGTGTAATCCCAAACGTCACATATACACAAAAGCCGATGACCCAACATAAAAATGTATCCTGGTTAGAAGTGAAAAAAACAAACCCTGTGGCATGAATTGTTATAACTCCTGAGAAAACACATGTATCCCTCAGCAAATGTATAAACTGAGCCCTGTTAATAAATTTTATAGTCGAATATGTGTATTTGCAAAAAAACATCTCACAGAAAAAAATATTACAATCCAAAATCCCAAGTAAACGATTTTCAAAATTAGTGTCCAAAAAATTCCCAAGGAAAATGACCAAGGAAGACAAGTCAGACAGACTATTATTCATAAATTGTCCGAAATATCTAGTAATGTTCAAACACAATGTATATACACATAACCTGCCAAATCAACAACCCGAAGATTGTAGCTACAATAAGTCCCGTTCTCAAATAAAAAAACGCTTGTTACCAAGTCCCCAAGGAACTACAAAGATGTAATACAATCCCAAAAAAATCCAGTGAGGTTTGCAGCGGTAAAGTCAAAGCCAAAACCCTCCTATACGATCCCCAGGGCTTGTCAGAACATAGTGTATCCACAGTAATCCAAAACATCTCGTTGGTGTACAAAACGACTCCACCAAAGTCAATGCAGTAACGCTGTTCCAATCACGCATCCAGCCTGATGTACGAGATCTGATTCTAAACCAAAAACATGATACTATAGTATACGTTATGTCCCAAAAACACATAACTCCTAAATAGAGGACATGGTGACCCTCACCATCAGAGCAAACCATATTATCCGATCCACCGCAGCATAAAAAGTTGTTTAGTCCAAAAATGGGAATATTCCCATAGATAAGGTCCAAAATAGCTGTTGGTGTAAGAAAAGCGTCACTCTTTGAATACCAAAGGAATGTTAAATTTTCTGATGGGGGTGATTCTGCTTCTACTCACACTAGGAGAAAAAGACCTAGATCCATTATAAAGATGATGACCACTCAGCCAAGTAGCACTTCTGGGGATGAGTCATCAGCCACTGATACAGATAATCTCAACACACGGGCCTCACGACACCTAAGAAACCACGGAATACTGACCACCCTTTAGAACTAGCAGGCATAGGGATGGGAGGAAACAGAAATGCAAGCAGAATAGAGGGACTTTTACAAACGTTGACGCAGTAGAACATGATTATAATATTCACAATATTTCATCTGTTGTGTTAGCAGATGAACAAATGAAACTGCTTAATAAAGGTCTTAATTATTTCCCCGTTTTTTTCATTGATGAAAATATCATGGTGAATGATGATCTTGATTTTTGTCGCAGGTTAAACCTTAAAATGTTTTTTGGTTCCAGGGATTCTTCTCAAAGATCCACAGAGTTTAGGTTTGTTAAATCAGGATTTGTGCCTCCCATTAATAAATATGTTGGTGTTTTTCAGCAGGCAGATCTCAAAGATCTTCACTTTAGGTTGTGTGATTTCAGTATGTTGTTTCATAATCTTATAGCTGGGGAACAACAAGCTCTTACTGAACTTAAAAACAATGCTAACATTGTAATTACTCCTGCAGCTAAGGCAGGGCTGTTGTTATTATGGACGCAGATTATTATCCGGCTGAGGGAAATGGGCAATTGTCTAACCCAAAGCACTATATGCATATGCCCATTGATCCCACATGTAATTTCAAAAAGGAGATGGATTCATTTTTGAAATTAGCAATTGATGAAGGCATTATTCAGGAATCCATGTTGCGTCAACTAATAGTGAATGATCCACAGAAACAAATTTTATACCTGTTGCCAAAAATACATAAATGCCTGGATAAACCTCTGAGAAGATCTATTGTATCTGGCACAGGATCTTTGACAAAACCACACTCTGATTTTTTGACATACTATCTCAAACCTCTATTGAAGCATGTGAGAGCACGCATCCAGGACACTACTGAATTCCTTAGGATCATATCAGAAACTCAGCTTGAATTAACATGGTTACTCTGCACACTGGACGTCAAGGCAGTCTACACTAACATTCCCCATTGGGCAGGGTTTTTGGCGCTCCAGTATTGGTTAGAGAGGGCTAACCTTTATTCAGCCGGTTTCAACACTACGTTGCATGGCCGAACATGTATTATCTAAAAATGTTTTCTACTTCAATGGGGAATGTTATTGGCAAACTAAGGGTACACTGATGGGGGCATCTTTTGCCCTGATCTATGCTGCTATATTTATGGGGTACCTTGAGGAGCATCTGATATATGACATCACATACAACATATACATCAGTGAGATGGACATTTGGAGAAGGTACCTTGATGACTGTTGGTTGGTGTGGCATGCAGACCAACAATATCTAGCAGAATTTGTTCAATATCTAAACAAGAACAAGTGGAGTATAGAATTTCCATTGAATTATGACATGCATTGTATTAACTTTTTGGATGTCACTGTCACCAAACAACAGGGTGGTTCCCTTGCTACGAAGGTTTACAGGAAGTACCCCCAATATAACAACCTGTTACAGGCCACCACACCATACCATTTGTAACATACCAAAGTCTCAGTTTCTGCGCATCAAAAGAATGTGCTCCAGTCAGGAAGATTTTGCAGTTTCTCAGCAAGACATGATACATAGGTTTCAGGTGAGGGGCTATAGACAACAAGATATTCAATCTGCTAGCTGGTGGACATCTGATCAGGATAGGATTCAGTTACTAACATATAAGGATAGAACTCGTGTGGGTGAATCTGAGCCGATCATATTTATCACGACTTATGGGCATAACAATGTACCCAACACTCTAGTCATGGATGACTCTATAGTCAGGCACACTGATGTTCCACTTACCAGTCTAAACAAGGAGACAGTTACTGTCAGCTGCCTGTCAGGTGCCAGGATCCGCCTCATAACGTACATACTCAGGTCACTCCACAACAAGTACAAATGTGACTCTGTCATTGTCCATGTTGGTGTGAATGACCTGAGACGTACCTCCCTGGACTACATGAAAAGAGACATGGAGGAGCTCTCCGATCTTGTAGCCCAGGCAGGTATGACCCTAGCCCTCAGTAGCATCCTGCCATCACCCAGAATGATATCACAGTACAAGGACAAAATGATTGACTTCAACAATTGGCTAAGCTTCTGGTGTCATTCTAAGGGGATCCAGTATTTGTCTGCCTGGGATGACATGATCGACAGACCACAATGCTTTGCCAGAGATGGCCTGCACCTGTCGCCCTTGGGATTCCGGATACTGGCTAAGGCTCTTGCCACCCCTATAGTGCCTTTTTTAGGCAAGGTTCAAATGACAAATTCACCACCATAACAGATAACAAGCAAGCAAAATCTGAGGATAAGTCTAAAGTGAGTGCTAGAAGTCTAAACCTCAAAATGCACTCACTCGAAGCAGTCATCGACATCTGTGCAGTGACAGAGACCTGGTTCAAAGCTCCAGACAGCACCCCTGCATTACCAGGCTATAATTCATACCACACCTTTCAGCCATCTAACCCGGACCGAAGCACTAAAGGCGGGGGCGTGTCCATATTCTTTAAGGATATCCACACCTCCAGGCTAGTTGCACAGCATAATGCATCCAAGATTATCCAAGTGTAACTAACTCTGGGCAAGACCGCAATCTAAATTGTAGCTTGCTACAGACCCCCCCACCATGCCCCAGGATTCCCACTCCTCATTTCTTGATACACTGGAAAATATTAGGGTACAACCCTGGCAGACTTTGACACCCATGCAGATGGACAATAGAGGTACGATTGCTGAATCCTACACAAATGCACTTTGTAAGCACCTACACGAGTGCATGGATCGTGCTATCCTCCAAAAAAAGGAAGCCAATCTGGTGGTCCTCTGCCATAAACAAAGTCTACAACAGAAGAAAGAAACTGTTGCAAAAAAGAGTAAAATCCCATGACTGGAGGAGCTCCTTGGTCAGCCTCAGTAAGAAGCTGAGATCCCTCATAAAATCCTCCAAAGCTACTTACGAAAACAAAATTGCCACTGACTAAAGACAGCCACAAAGCATTCTATAGCTATGTCAAGAATCTCAATGGCAACATTCAGATCTGTTCTGAGTTACAGCGCAATGGCACTAAATATACAGAACCAACTGATATTGCCAACATCCTGGCAGATAGATTCAGTGCTAACTTTACCTCCCTCTCACCCCCTAGAGGGCCCATCTCTATACCGGAAGAATGCAAAGTTCCTGTAATCACGGCTGCACAGGTAAAAAAAATGTTCAGTCCTAGGTCCTCTCCTGTTTGATATCTACTTCTCTGAAGTACAGGGTAACACAGAAGGTCTTTGGCTAACGAAGTTTGCAGATGACTGCAAACTGGGAGCCATAATTGAAACTCCTAACGATGTGGACATCCTACAAAAGGGCCTCACTGAGACAGATGCCTGGTGTCAAAATCATGGCCTGAAGCTCAATGCTAAAAAGTGCATTGTCATCCCCTTTGGAAAAAACTTTGTACCCATGAACTACCACATAGGTGGTAGTCTACTTAACACCGAAAGTGTGAATGAGACCTTGGGTCACAGGTGGACAGTAGTCTCGCCTTTGATAATCACATCGCCATAGTAGTAAGGAAATCCTTCTACATGGCACACCTCATCACAGAAGGTTTCTCATCTAGAAAAAAAGAGGTCATTGTTCCCCTCTATTCATCTCTCATTAGACCCATTATAGAGTACAGCACCCCTTTTGGTATGTACCTCACAAGACATCTACAACAACTGGAGAGGTCACAGAAATACCTCACAAAAAGGATTACTGGCCTCAAACAGATGCCCTACGCAGACCGTCTCAAAAAATTCCAGCTTTACTCCGTCGCATATCACCTAGTCAGAGGGGATCTCTGCCTAACATACAAAGCTATGTCAAACCCAGAGCTGTTGGACATGCTCCACTTAAAAAAATCTCAAACCCTACGAGCTACACGCTGTAGGGACCTAAACCTTGTCACTACAATAAACAGAACATGCTGGTGGAATAGATTCTTGTCCCAGAGACTTCCCATACTCTGGAACAGACTACCTATCTATGTCAAACAGAGCTCCTCATTAGCACTCTTCAAGAAAAATCTTGAAGATTGGATGGGAAATAGGAAATTCACCCTGGGGATCACTTCTGTGGCACTGCTCGACAGGGGCACAGGAAAATAATTTTCTTGGGTGGCGAAACCTTTTTGGCTAGGCTTATATAGGCCCTAGGGCCAATAGCCTAGTACCAATCTATGAACCTATGTCTATCTCATCAGGGAAGTAGTGTCTAAGCATTGGAATATCCTAATGACCAATGAGGAGCTTAATCAGTCATTGGGGAATCACTGTTAGTTTTCGTATCGTAGAGTTAAAACATTGGGATCATATTTTGCTCATTACAAAAAGCGGTGTAGTGGACAGCTAAGGTGCCATCAACTGACCATCACAGGAGATAAACGTTTGGGCTCATTTCCTTGTGGCCACTGCACCTTTTGTAAATATATATGTAAATCAAAACAATTTACAGGTAAGAATTTGGGGCAAGTTTATGACATACAATGTTTTGGGAATTGTGGATCTGACTGGGTTGTATATTTAGCCACTTACACCTGCTCAGCATTCTACATTGGACAAACATCCTGACCTCTAAGTGTTCAGATGTCTGAACATTATAGTGACATCCGCAATAAGCGTTTAACCAATGCCCTATATAGACACAGTACTATACACAACACTCCCCGTTCCGTTTTTTCTGTTATAGATGAGATTCATGGAGACAAAAGAAATAAACTGGGCTGGCATTCCATTTTGAATACTAAAAATACCTGATTATTAAATTAGGATCACTTATAAATATTATATGTTTTTTGTAATGACACTGGAGGAAATGACTTAACAGGAAGTTGTGTTTTTAATCATTATGTATGTATTTCTGTGTCGTAGCATGTTAATTCACTGAAGAAGGCAAGTGTGCTGAATGATACTGTATGATACTGTTATCATTAAAAAACATCTGATGCTACAACACTTTGGTGCTGGCCTCTCTTCTACATATGTGTCACACATTCTTTAAAAAGTGCTTGGTGAGGTAAGAGCAAATGACCAAGATGATAATAACCTTTTTAAATAATGGAATTTGACTTTCAGAACATTCTCAACAGTCCATCACTCAGAAGCTTAGTGTATATTTTTTCATTAAAGTAACACCTCTTTGCTAAAAAGTAAATGGTAATGTTTCAGAGATTCTGGTTGATAGTTTTTTTAAGTTAATATCTTTACTCCAATATTTTGTGTCCATACATCACGGAATTCAAGTGTATTTCATTATCCAATTTTTATATTTGCATTAGTGGGTTATTAAATATTGTCTTATCTGAATTTTATGCATTGTATAATTACTTTGTATTTTTTTATCTGTTTATAATATTTGCTGCTGTTGCTTTTTTGTATCCTAGTCAGTGCTGAAAAGGGCCTTTGTGCGAGCCCACTTACCTGGTTAACCAATAAAGAAATACGTAAATTAGTGAAAAAAGAAACTAACCTCAGTAGGGGTCTATATTATATCATCGAACGATGAATAATTGGACCCCATGTAAGCGAAAGCTTACAATCTGTAAAGCTCAGAACAGCGATTTTTTTTTTCCAAGGGGGGGAAAAATCGCATTTCCAAAAAAAAAAATAAATAAATTGAAATACATAAAGTGGGGGGGGGGCTTTGCCCCCCCCCTACTTAAATGCACCAAGTCCGAGATCGCACTACAGAGCCAAAAATGGGAAAGTAACGGAAGCGGCCAAGCAAATTCTTTCCCTGAAAAAGAATTCGCTTAAAAGCCACTTCGCCATTTTGCATTTTCGTTGTTTTAAGTTTGACCAAGTCACATTTGATATAATGCATCTTTGGTCATCTAATAGGAACCCCCTCAGTAGAGTACCAACTGTGACAGTAACCCCAGATGAATAATAATATATGTGGCCCTTGGGGTTAGTGCAAAAGTCCTCATAACCACATTTTATATCACATCTCCCTCTTCCATCAACCTAATACAAGATACCATAAACACTGTGCAGTGTTCTGTCCAAAAGACACATTAATAAAGTGCAGTTGTGTAAGAACTTACCATAACAGTAGATGTCCTACTATTCACTGTTGCAGTATTCAATACAGATAAGTTATTTGGCCTAGGTAACCTCGTAGGCCAAGCTGACTTCAAAGACCAAACCTTCTATATACTTGTACGTCCAGTGTATGGCCTCAGCCCGTGGTCATAGGAGTACATAAGCGGACACAGGCGCATAAGATCCTCAGGCTTGTCTGCCAGAGAAGTGTGAATAAATAGAGCAATGAAAAACAAGATCAGCTGAGAGGAGGGGAGGGGGAACGCCCCCCCTTTGTTCACAAGGTGCATAGTGGACACTACAAACCTTGAGGGGAGGGGGGATGCAGTATTACAACACTGATCAATAGGACAACTACTGTTATTGTAAGTTCTTACGAAACTGTATTATGTCCTTCGTTAGATCACTGTTGAAGTATTCCGGTACTGATGGGTGATTCCCAAATATTAAAAGATGAATAGGATGTGTAGACCAAAAGCAGGAGCTCTCTACCAATCCCAGGAGGGTGACTCTGGGAAAGGAAGTTCTTCATCTAGAAAAACAATGTGAAGTTGTTCAATCTCGCCGTTTGTTCTTACACATGGGTACGGAGCCGATCCATCAGCTCCGAGTCGGCCGCTTTCCAAGCTTAAGATTTTTCAGTAGCTCGTGGCACAGTACCTATCCCATGATGCTCTCTGACTAACCCCTAGATCTAGTTTGCCGCTGCAATGGATTGCAAGTCTTCAGTGTGCTTGGGCCAGTGAAGGTTTATTAAGAAGTATATTCTACAGCTAAGTTTATTTTTATATATATCTATCTGTTTTTCTACCAGTATTCCCTTGTTATACTGTCTTTATTTAGGGCTTTGTCCCTGTTTAGTGTGTTTTATTGGAGCAAGTTGCTCTTGGGCCTTGCCCTCTCTCCCGTTGGTTACATCCTTTGCTATAGTTGTACAGGGATCGGTCAATTTCCCCCCATCCCACTTTTTGGCAAGACTATTATTAGATTTGTTATTGGATTGTACTGTTGTACTTGATATTATTAGGGATCTGATAATTGTGCTTTCTCTTGCACATGATGGCTGACCAAAAGCAAAAGTCCGGATTTAAAAGATGTGACTGTGGTCAAAAAATGTCAATCACAGATAACCACATTTCTTGTGTTTATTGTTTGAGACCTCTTCATCGAGGGATCGAGTCGAGAAGCAGGTTCAGCGATTGCTCTGCGGAGACCGTCCTGGATGTGCTTGTGCTCCTTTGTGGAAGCCTTCAAGTCTTCCTTTGTCAACACCCCGTTTGATGGCTCTTCATTGTTTGAGCCTAAAGTCAAAGAGACCCTCACTAGGTGTGAGCAGGAAGGAAAGACTCTATCTGCCGTAGGAGTCTGTTTTTCCACCCCTACTAGACCATACCCCAAAGGGCAAAAAGGTGGAAAAATGTGGTTCCGGATGTCCCAAGGAGCTTTCCAGGACACATGTAGTGAACCCCCCTTCAGGGCCAGAGGAGGGGGCAAAAATCGAAGATGCCACCATGGCGGTAGAGGGGCGTCCGCAAAACCAGGGTGACAGGGAGCAGTTTCCTGGCAAGCCCTATCAGCGCTCCTGAGAGGAGGCCCGACTGTCCTACTCTGGAGGCAGTCGGGAGTCGCTTGGCTTTGTACCCAGATGCCTGGCTAGGAATTACGTCAGATTCTTGGGTAGAAAACATACTTACCAGAGGTTACCTCATTCCCTTTGTAGAACCCCCGTTACCCACAAAAAGAAGCCCAGATGTTCCACCCAGTCTGAGGAATCAAGCAGTCACAGAAATTCAAAACCTGTGAGAAAAAAAGAGTCATCCAGCCAGTCCCAGCGGACAAGATAGAATCTGGAACTTACTCCAGATTCTTTTTAGTTCCAAAGAAAACAGGGGCTGGAGGCCCATTTTAGACCTCAGCAAACTCAATACATTCGTAAAGAAGGAGAGGTTCCGGTTGGTCACGCTTCAATCGATACTACCATTCCTGGGAACGGGCAATTGGATGTGCTCTTTAGATCTCAAGGATGCGAACTACCACATCAAAATGGCCAGACCATCCAGAGGTCACCTGCGTTTCCAGCTGGGGGCCAGTCATTAATTTCGAGCTCTGCCCTTTGGTCTCACTACAGCCCCCAGAGTGTTCACCAAATGTATGGCAGTAGTTACGGCTCACCTGAGGCATCCAGGATTCCGGGTGTTTCTGTATCTGGACGACTGGCTCCTATCCGCCACCACCAGGCATCAACTCATTCAGTCCAGGGATCATACTATCAATCAGTGTTCTCGGTTAGGAATAACCATAAATTTTGAAAAATCTGCTTTATTACCATCGCAGCATATTTCATTTATCTAAGCAGACCTAGACACCACCACCGCCCTGGTGAAATTACCTCTAGAAAGAGTCACCTCTCTAAGAAATCAGGTGTCATGCTTGTTACAAGAAAAGAAAGTAACTGCCTCTCAGGTTTTAAAACTCTTTGGCACAATGGCAGCTTCCCTCATAGCAGTACCTCTTGGCCAGATGCACATGCGGATACTCCAATGGTTGCGTTTTACCCAGTGGTCCTACCAACAGCTCCCAATGTCATTCAAAATTCTGTTGACAGATGCTTGCGAGAGAGACCTTCTCTGGTGATTGAACAGCCACCAGGTGACAGGTCGACCATTTATATTACCCCCCCCCCCCAGTAGCCACGGTGACCACGGACGCTTCCCTGATGGGGGGGGGGGGGCTTTTTCATGGAAAGACTGTCCAAGGCACCTGGTCAGAGATGGAATGTCATTTGCACATGAACGTCCTGGAGTTGAGAGCAGTGCATTTAGCATTGCAGCACTTTCATGGCTCTCTACCTAAGGGGATGATTGCGATTCAGACAGACAATATGTCGGTAGTCTGGTATATCAACAAACGGGGGGAACCAAATCTTACCCCTTATGCCGAGAAACTTTGAGGATTTGGAAGTGGGCTGTGTCCACCGGGCGCTTTCTATTAGCAAAGCACATCCTGGGAAAATCCAGCGTGATAGTGGACAAACTGAGCAGAGTGTTTTTGTTACCCCACGAGTGGTCCCTCAAACAAAATGTGGCGGAAATGATATTCCGCAGATGGCGCCAGCCTTGCTGCAACCTTTTTGCATCTCCGATGAATGCCAAATGCAGAAGCTACTTTGCCCTGAACCCTCCACCGGGGGACAGTCCCAGGGATTAACTTGTGCACAATTGGCCCTCGGGTCTCCTTTATGCTTTTTCTCCAGCCCCACTGATTCCCAAATTCTTGCTGAAAGCAAAGGGCTCGGGAAGGACAGTTATTCTGATAGCCCCTTTTTGGCCTCGGCAGATATGGTTCCCTTTATTTCATCAATACCAACTGGAAGAACCTTGGTTTCTGGACCCAGTGCCAGACCTTCTGCCGCGTTCGTCAGTTCTTCACCCCTCTCTTCAGTCCCTCAAACTGACAGCTTGGCTGCTGCACTTCCCAACCTAGCCAGGTCATATAGTCTCTCTTCCGAAGTACAACATATTCTGGTTTCCTCTCATAAAGTCTCCACTAGGAAACTGTACAGTAGTAAATGGAAAGTTTTGTTTACTGGGCCTCTCAGCACGATATTGATCCCTATGTTGCCCCTCTTGATATGTTTCTGGAATTTCTCGCAACGATTTTTCAAAAAGGTGCTGCAGTGGCCACTGTTGGAGTTGAGTTGGCCGCTATATCTAATTTTCACTTGGGGATTGAAGGATCTAATCTTATGTCACAGAGATTATGTAAAGCCTTTTTGAAAGGGACTCATCACCTAAGGCCACCCATCAGACAACCAGTTGAACCATGGAACCTAAATTTAATATTATCTCAGTTGATGCTTCCACCCTTTAAGCCTGCATCCTCTTGCCCCTTGAAGTTCATGTCTTGGAAAACATTATTTTTGGTGGCTATTACTTCAGCTCGTAGAGTTTCTGTACTTCAAGCTCTTTCTATTAGGCCCCCTTACTTGGTATTTTTTCCTGATAGAGTGCCTCTCAGGACAAATCCCACTTTTCTTCCGAAGATCTGCCTCGAGACTAATCTGAATCAGTCAATTGAGTTGCCCACTTTTTTCAGACATCATTCTAATAAAATGGAGTATATGCTACATAAAATTGATGTCCACAGGCAATTGAGATTTTACTTGGACAGAACAAAGGATTTTAGAAAATCTGAACAGCTTTTTGTCTCTTATGCTGATAACAAAAAAGGGCTATCTGTGTCTAAAGTTACCTTGTCTAAATGGTTATCAGATTGCATAAAGTTTGTATACTCTTCAACTAATCTGACCTTAGAATACAAGGTGAAAGCTCATTCCACTAGGGCGGTATCCACATCTCTAGCTCACGCAGCTCATTTGCCTTTGGACACCATTTGTGCAGCCGCCACTTGGTCAAAACCACATACATTTTCTATCTGGTGTCTAAAGAATGAGAACCCCCTCTAAGTGGGGATCGCTACAGTTTTGTCCGATTTGTGTAATTACAAAGTGGACAGGGCTTCCTTTGGTTCCACTGTTCTCAGGAATGTACTCCCATGAGCCACCCAGGGTTTGGGTGCTTGGGATGCTACCCACGTGTAAGAACAAACGGCGAGATTGAATAATTTCACATAAAGTAGTTATGTTCTTACCATAATGTCCCATGTGAGTTGTTCATCTCACCTTTGTTCTTACATTCCCCCCCTCCATCCCCCTCCGGGTTCTTGAAGACCGGTTACGACTGGAGGTCTGGTCTGGTTTGGTTTGTCTACTGTCCTTTACTTCTACCAGACTTTCTTCCTGTGGTTAACTGTACATATATGTTTTTATATATACACATATTGACATTTAGGGTATGCTAGGCTGTTCCTTTGCTGCTGGATTCAGCAAACTAGATCTGAGAGTTAGTCAGAGAGCATCATGGGATAGGTACTGTGCCTCGAGCTTCAGAAAGATCTTGAGTTTGGAAAGCGGCAGACTCGGAGCCGATGGATCAGCTCCGTACCCACGTGTAAGAACAAAGGCGAGATGAACAACTCACATGGAACGTTATGGTAAGAACATAACTTCTTTTTCTGTACTGTCTTGTGAAGGTGTGTACAGAAGGCCAGGTGGCTGCTTCCAGATTAACTCTAGAGTCAGCATGCCTTTGAAGTAGGCACCAGAGGAGGATAATGCTCTGGTAGAGTGTGCTTTCAAGGGGAAAGCCAGGAACTTGCTATGGTATGAATAGCAAAAGGAAATGGATTTTGAGATCCAGTTGTTTAGAAACCGGACTTCCAAGATAGAATCTATGTTGTCTATGCACATCCAGTGAGTAAAGAACTGTCACCCCTGTTCTGTGGGTCTGGAAAGAAGATAGTAAATGTATGGGTTGATTGAGAGACTATTCCTTTACTGCCTTGAACATGAAGGCATGATTAGCCCTTAATGAAACCCTAGCCTTATGGAAGATAAGGAAGGGAGGGGGATAGTCATAAGGATTTGAAGCTGAGAAACCCTTCTTGGCAAAAGGAAGGGCAGCCAATAACACAGTTTTCCAATTTTTCCAAGTACAAAACTTTAAGGGAGGTGGGGCTTCTGGTTCACAAGATAGCAAGGTATATTTTTCCAAAACAAAGTTAAGATCTCAAGGGGTGGAATAGCTTTCCTAGGTGGATTCAAGTTAAATACACCCTTTAGAAACTTGACTTCAAGCCTGGAGAGCAAGAGGGGATTTAGTGGCATGCAGGCAGAAGGCTTTAATGGAGAAATAGGTGAGTCCAGTTTTGAGCAGCTTACACAAATCGGACAAAATTGTAGGGATCCCCACTTAGAGGGGTTTCTCATTCTTTAGACACCAGATAAAAAATGTTAGCATGTCCTCAGAAAACTGGTAACCAAAAGGAACTGAAACTCTCGTACACAGCATTAGGTTGAGCGCTTGCAAGTTGGGATTAAGTAGAGAACCTTTTTTCTGTGCGAGTCCAATTTGTGGGGTAACGTTTAGTGATGGTCCCTGGCTAAATGAAGAAGGTATAACCTGTACTGCCCAGACCAAAAGGGAGTCACTTGCAAGATTTTGGTCTGTCCCATTGGATCTTCATTAGAACCTTTGGGATTAGAAGAAGGCGGCACCACTCCCCCAGCAGAAAGCTATGACATCCATCCTCCAGACATGAGGCTAAGGAACCTTGGAGCAAAACTGGTTCAGCTGCTTGTTTTGAGTGTAAGCAGGCAGGTCTATTTGAGGATATTCCCCAACTATTCAACATCCATTTGTAAGGGTCATCCATGAACCTGAGTAGAGAATCTGCAAGAACAGATCCTATGCCAGAAGAGCTAGTCTGCACAGTTGGTAGCACTTGCACAGTTGATAGGACTTGCCCTCCACTCCATTTGTTTATGTGTCACATAACTGTTATCTTGTCTGTTAAAGTCCTAAGAGGCCCTGTGTTCCATAGATGGAACAGCACTTGAAGGGCTTGAATAAGAACCTTCACTTATTTAGCATTGATGTTTCATTATCGGACTGTGGGACCACTGGCCCTGTCCATGCTCCCCAAGCTAGATCTGTTGCATCTGTGTGCAGATCCTGGCTGGGAGTGGGTGGATGGAATGGTAGGTGTGGATTGAGTTGGATTTAGAAACTCCACCACTGTAGCAATTTCTTCAGAAAGGGCAAAAGGGGATCTGATGATGTTGCCTTTATTTGCTCTTCAACCTGTGGGTTTCAGATCTGAGCATCGGATCCGATTCGGCCGCATACCAAAGCTGAAGGCTGCAACATCTGAACTCCTCCCCTGTCCATGATGCTCCTCTCCTCCAAGTCCCTCAGACTAAACACTAGATTAGATGTCGATAAACATCTGGTTCTTGCACTCTCAGCTCCTCAGGGCTGTATTTGAGTCATTGAGTGACTTTTCTTTTGCCGTTTATCTAGTTATCTTTGTTAGTGGTAATTTTTTCTAGTATTTCCCTTTCTGTCAGTCTTAGTAGAGTTTCAGAAAAAGAGCTTTTTTGGTCTCTTTCTTTCCCTTGCTTCCCTACCGTTTGTTTAGATTTATAGATGTAGATCGTATGTAAAAAAAAAAAAAAAAAAAAATAGTGAGCTTCTAGTTCTGCAGCGTTAGATCTTTTATGTCTAACTGCTTGGTGTGTGTGTTTTGTGCGCCTGTGTTTACTGCCTTTGCTGGTTTTCTTTCATCAAGCATGGCCAAGTCAAAACCTACTGGGTTTAAAAAGTGCTGCACTTGTGGGCACAAAATCCCACTTTCAGATGCATACTCTGAATGTGTGTGGTATATTTAGGGGCAGCTCATCTGGATTCTGCCTGAACCATTTGTGCCGGCTTTAAACAGCGAACACTCATCGACCGCCATAATAAACTTATTTTAAAGGGACTCCTCCCTAGTTTCTCCTCTTCAATCACCTCTTCCACTTTTCAACTTCAGGGGCACAAACCCCTGTCAAGAAGCACAAAGAGCAGAAGAGATCCCCCAGCAGACCCTGCCACTCATGGGAACCTCCTGCCAAAATTCCAAGACCCTCAGAGTCGACAGTTTCAGTGCCCATAGTCATATCAGCCTCCCCTCCTCGCCGGAGCCGAAGTTTCTCCCCGGAACCAATAGTATCTAGACCAAAGTCCCCTCTCCTGCAGCAGCAGCAGAGAGCCTATTCCAGGCCTACTTCGATAACTTCTTCTGTTAGGTTCTCCTCAAGCCTTTTTGAAGCTGAGGTGGACAGTATGATGGTGAAATTTCTCAAGGCACAAATCAAGCAACATTCCTGCCTTCACCCTTATTTCTCCTTCTCCAGTCTGACCCCGGAGATGTTCATCGTGTTACCCTGCTGCAGTCATCACACTTGGGTTATCCTGTCGTCAGGCGGTCCCGCAGTCGGCTGGATTTCCAAAATCTTGGTCCGACGTCGGTTGCTGTCGCCTCATCCCTGACGTCAGTGTGCCAGGGGTACATATATTGCAACCGACGCCATTTTCTTCAGTCTTTCTTGCCGCGTGGTGCCCGAAGCAGAAGCAGTTCGCAAGTGCCGGTCGGCCGACTCCTGAGATTTTCGAATTCGAATTTCAGACCGAAGTCTTCTATAAAACGAAGTACCCCATTAGGGAAACTTTTCTTGCCTCAGACCGATGTCAGAAAAAGTTAACAATTGTATTTCTTGTGGGAAGCAAATACCTCATAAGGATTTTCATTCTTATTGCATACCTTGCCTAGGCCCTGATCACAACGTCACTTTTTGTCGTTTTTGTGCTGGGTTTAATAAGAGTACTATTAAAAGACGATTTGATTTCGCACAACACTTTTTTGGTAGAAGATTTAACTATAACATGCCGTCGGAGCTACCGACTACCGGCGTGCACAAAAAGCGCATGGACAAGGACAGACAGCCCAGGCCTAAGCCCGATTCCGAGGCCTCGGTTGATCCGGTTTCCGGTTCTCCGGTTATCAGTGAGGCTCCGACGCAGCCCCTGACTACCACAGTTCTGGAACCCGAGACCGCTACGGATATTTTGACGGAATGTACTAGGCCGATGCAGCCTTTTACTTCAGGCCCTTACGACGATTTACCTTCTAAGGACATCGGTGCTTCTGAAACGCCATCGGTTTCTGAAGGCGTTTTCAGACCGACTACTCTCACAGTCAAAACATTTTCTAAGTCGAAGACTCCTTCTAAATCTAAAAAGACTACACCAGTCTCCTGTTCAAGGCCCTATGCCTAAGAAACAGATGCTCAAAATGGCTGAAGATTTGATTTCTCTTATCAGGGGTTCACAGCCTCCTCCTGACAAAAGGCCTAGACTAGAGGAAGATTCTGCTTCCTCTGAGCAACTGTCTATTTCTTCGGATTCCTCTGAGGACCAAGACTATTTCTACTCTCCTTATGAAGATTCTGATGCTGAGGACTCTATTCCCTCAGCTTCCCCTCCTGAAGACTACTCTTTTGGGGAAACTTTACACACTATGAGGGAACATTTTCACTGGGAAGGTCAGGATTACTCTGATTCCAAGAAAAGGCTCAGAGAGTTTCTTTTACTCCCCCAACACAGACCTCTAGCCATCCCACCTGTTTTGGACATTGTGAATGATGTCTACTTAGAATCCAGTTTCAACCCAGACTCTCTACCTCCTGCTCCGGCTAAGCCTGACAGATACTACAGAGTACCTGATTCCCACAAAAAGCCCAGTAGCTGACCCAGAGACTATCTCCCAGGGTCCCAAGGGGGCTAAGGCTTCCATGGCTAAAAACCCAGTACCTTCTGAGAGGGACTCAAGAGAACTAGACAGGTGGGGGAAAAAGGTTTACACCTCAGCCACATTAGCTATGAGAGCACTTAATTGTCAATTTCATATGCTTAAGTATCCACAATTTCTAATCTCTCAGTTAAAACAAAAGATAACCTCCCTCCCTCAACAATCTGAATTGAAAGAAGTACAGGATTTGTTGCACGCCACCGAGCAGGTGGGCAAACATACCTCACAATGTGGGTTTGATTCTTTAGAGGCCTCCTGCAGAGCAGCTGTCACTGGTTCAGTTATACGTAGGCATGCCTGGTTAAAGGAACAAAGTCTGCCTGATCATGTTAAAGCAAAACTACTAGATGCTCCCTTACAGCAGGATGTTCTTTTTGGAGTTAAAGCAGAAGACGTTTTAAAGAAAATGGAAGATAAGGCGAAATCAATGCAGACAGTCAAAGATTTCCTATAGGTACAACCCCCTCGCTTCAGCAGAAACTGGCCAACAAAAAATTGGTCATTTTCAGCCACTGACAGACCTCAGAGGGGTAAATACAGGTGCCCAAGGGGCAGAGGACAACCACAAGCCCAGTATAAACCTCGCCAATGGGGCACTCCAACCCAGAAGGGAGGAGAAGACAGAGCTCAACCCACCAGAAGGCAAACTCAATGACTTGCACCTCAGCTGGCCAAACAAAACTCTTTTGTCAGCCCCCTTGGGGGGAAAACTAGCACTTTTTGCAGACAACTGGCACATGGTCACAAAGGACAAATGGGTCCTAGACATAATTTTACGAGGATACAGATTCCACTTTCACACCTTGCCAATGAAAAGAGGAATGCCAAACCTGCCACAAAATCAAAGGGCAGAGGCTCAAAAACAAATTACAGCTCTCATGGCCATGAGAGCCATTCAACGGGTACCGACTCAAGAGCAAGGCCAAGGATTTTACTCAAGGCTCTTTCTAGTACCCAGAAAGGACAATGCTTGGAGACCAATTCTGGACCTTTCAAATCTAAACACTTACTTACAAGTCCCAAAATTCAAGATGCTAACACTACAGCAGCTACTTCCCATGTTGGGCAAGGAAGCATGGCTGGTAACGTCGGACCTCAAGGAGGCATACCTGCATGTCCCTATCAAAGTTGCAGAAGATACCTCCGTTTCATTGCAGGTTCAACCCATTATCAATTCTCTGCACTGCCCTTTGGCTTATCTACTGCGCCCAGAGTTTTCACAAAATGCCTGGCACCAGTAATTGCATTCTGCAGACAAAGAGGAATTCAAATATATCCATACCTGGACGACTACCTCATCCAAGCAGAAAGAAAAGACATTCTCTTACATCATCTGGCCTTTGTGAAGCATCTACTAAATTGTCTAGGGTACACAGTAAACGAAAAGAAGTCAAAACTAGTACCCTCACAAAAAATGACATTCCTGGGTGCCAGCTTGGACACAACGGCCCAGAAGGCTTATCTTACACCAGACAAGCAACTACAACTGACTCAATATTTCAAGACAATGGCAACGAAGACCCAATTAACTGCAAGAAAAATTCTGCAGGCTTTGGGCTTCATGGCATCTTGCATTCTGATAATACCATTTGCAAAACTGCATATGAGGAAATTACAGTGGTACCTAAAAAGCGTATGGTCTCAACACAGTCACAGCTTGGACACAGTGATATCTCTCATTCCCTGCCTTCAACAGGAATTTCTATGGTGGTCACAGGCATGTCACCTCAACAAGGGTCAGCCTTTCACCTTACCCCCAACCAGGCAAACTATCACAACAGGTGCTTCAGACTATGCCTGGGGGGGCACACATGGCAGGGCAATGCATTCAAGGCCTATGGACTGCAGAACAAAGAAAACTGCACATAAATCAAAAAGAGATGCTAGCTGTACAGAAAGCTCTGACAGCCTTCAAGGATCTACTACATCCAGGACAACTTGCAATAAAGACGGACAACACCACAGTAATGTGGTACATAAACAAACAAGGGGGCACACATTCCTACCCTCTTTGCAGGCATGCAATAATCTTATGGAACACAGCTGTGGCCTATCAAGTCCAGTTACAAGCTCAATTCCTGCCAGGACAGAAAAACATATTGGCAGACGACCTAAGCAGAAACATCAAAGATCCCCACGAATGGAAACTAGACCCACAAATATTTACAATGATAACTCAAAAATGGGGCCTTCCAAATATAGACCTGTTTGCCAGTCCTCAAAACTACCAATTGACCAAATTTTGCACAAGGACATTCCACCATCAAGCTTGGAAAGTGGACGCTCTCTCCTTCAGTTGGAAAAACCTGACAGCATATGCCTTTTCTCCATTACCTCTTCTCACAAAGGTTCTTTTGAAGGTCAAAAAGGAGAAACCTTGACTGATTCTCATAGCCCCAGACTGGCCACGCCAGCACTGGTACCCGCTATTGAAGAATATGGCTCACAGCCCACCATGGATATTGCCTCAAATACCTCATTTACTCACACAGCAAAACAAACAGATTCTGCACAGCCAGCTAAAAACCTTAAACCTGGCTGCATGGCAAATCTATTAAACATCCAACCAGCCCCTCTTTCACAAGCAGTTCTGGATGTTATTCTGGAAGCCAGGAGGCCAAGCACCAGGAAGACTTACTCGGACAAATGGAAAAGGTTTTCTGCCTGGAACCAAGCTAAAGGCCAAGACACAACTCAGCCTCATATGCCTCACATTCTGCAGTATTTAGCTGAGATGTTGCACAAAGGACTTTCCTTCTCCTCAATTAAAATCCATGCTTCAGCTATTTCAGCTCACTACGACACGAATCCACCTTTATTTTCACATCCTCTTCTAAGACAGTTCCTCAGAGGGGCAAAAAACATTAGACCACCTAGAAGAGCTCCTACACCAACATGGAACCTCAACTTTGTTCTGGAAAAACTAACGTTACCTCCCTTTGAACCAGCTTTCTCTGCAGACCTTCATTTCCTATCTTGGAAGACTGCCCTGCTCCTGGCAATAACTTCTGCTAGGAGAGTCTCAGAATTACAGGCACTAATGGCAGTGGAACCTTTCCTCATTTTTCATCAAGACAGAGTTTCTCTACGAACTAATCCTTCCTTCATGCCTAAGGTGGTTTCCAGTGTAGCTTTAAATCAAACTATCCACCTACCCACCTTCTTTCCCAATCCACAGAACAAAGGTGAGAGACTCATGCATTCCTTGGACATTCACAGGCAGCTTCGTTACTACTTGGACAAAACTAAGGCTTTCAGAAAAACTGACCAGCTCTTTGTATCCTATGCTACAACTTCTCAAGGGAGGGCTATATCCAAACAAACCATTTCTAAATGGATAGGCCATTGCATACGGTTCTGTTATGCCCATCATGGGAAACCAGTCCCTCCTACCATTAGATCCCACTCTACCAGGGCAACAGCCACCTCTACAGCCTTTCTCAGGGGGGTTCCTACCAAGGAAATTTTAGAAGCTGCAACTTGGAGATCTGTACACACCTTCACCAAACACTATCACTTACCTCTTTATTCTAAGTCTAGGGCGGGCTTCACCACTGCAGTTCTGCAGGGCCTTATTGCCTCCACTAACCCTCTATGATACCTCCACCCTACCTTAGCTTTGGGACTCAACCCAAGTGTGATGACTGCAGCAGGGTAACACGATGAACATAGTACAGTTTTGTACCTACCATAAATGTAGATGTTCGAGTGCTCACCCTGCTGCAGTCCAGGTTACCCTCCCTCCAACCCCTCTGATCTACTGGCTAAATCTCTGCTATGCCTTACTGATGTATTTGCTTATAGCTGAAGGGATTTTGTGTTTGTACAGTGTTCACACCATTTGGTACTAATTTTGATCACCTTTTTGGGGGCACCTGACATCTGGGGCAAGAAAAACTGAAGAAAATGGCGTCGGTTGCAATATATGTACCCCTGGCGCACTGACGTCAGGGATGAGGCGACAGCAACCGTCGGACCAAGACTTTGGAAATCCTGCCGACTGCGGGACCGCCTGATGACAGGATAACCCAAGTGTGATGACTGCAGCAGGGTGAACACTCGAACATCTACATTTATGGTAGCTACAAAACTGTACTTTTTCGGATCTCAGCCTTTCTGGAGCCAAGACTTTGGAGCTGATAGATACGGTTACCTTGACCCTGATGGCCTCACTGTCTTGCCTGGCTGCGACTGTTTCTGAGCCGAGCGATTCTCAAAGCCATAGCTTCGGCATCTTTTCCTAGGGATTGACGGCTATGAAATTTTTGGAGCTGTCTCTTCCTCTCAGGGCTTCAGCGTTTGACAGTTCAGCTCTGACTCCTCAGTCAGATCCGGAAGTGGCTGGGGTTCATAGAGCTTCCCTGTCAACAGCTTTGACTCTAGCGGGGATACCTTCAGTGTCCCGATTTCCCTTGGCTTTCAAGGTGGTAGAGAGGATTCTCTCTATAGCCAGAAGAGCCTTGACTCTACTTGTTGGACTCTGGTTCACCCCCCCCCCCCAGCAGCCTTTATGTCTGGGACATCTACTATATCCCCTCCAGGACAGCCTGCGCAAAAGAACTTCCAGCCTGTTTCCCTTCTGGATCCCTCAGAGTTTTCTGATACCTCTCTGGAGCATCCCATCGAGGAAGTCCCTCAGAAACACCTGTGTAAAACGAGACACCTGGATTCCCTTTTGGAATCCCTCACAAAGGACACTGATCTCGATGAAGGGGAAGGATCCCCCAGATCACCACCCAAGGATGGTGAAGGAAATCCTCTGCCAAAAGGGTGGTTGGTCTTCCAAAAGCCCTAACCCAGAGGAATTGGTGTTTCTGGAAGCCTTTGGGTCAGGTCCATCTACTACTTGGGTGCCCCCCCACACCCACACGGACCCCCTTATTGACCTTGTGTCCTGAAGGGCCTGGATGTAACTGGACACAGTGGAACCAATTCTCAAGTGGCCTGATAAGATCCTTAGTGCCCTTTCTGATCACCCACACTGGACTAAAAGTATTCTCTTTGATGGCATAGTGGTTGCAGCTGCCACCAAAAAGGAGTTGACCCAGCAGAGCTTCACTGTCCATCCCCCTAACAAGGAGTCTAGGGCTTTAGACTGGTTCAGAAAGCAGATTTATGCTTCAGCGACCGTTACATTGCGAGTGCTGAACTACCTGGCACAAGTAACCAGGCTACAGAGGGACTTAGTTAAGGAAATCTCTAGCTCTGTCCCTGGGCCCATGTCTGCCGAGGAGTAGAAGACCTTTTCCTCAAGAATGGCCACCTTCCAGTCTATCTCCAATATGTCCATGAGGATTATCTCTCGTGCTGTAGAGGGTGAATCATGGGCAGCCGGATCAAGCATTGCCATCAGACTCCACTCCTGGATGTGGCTGTGTGATTTTACTGAACCCTGTAAGGCGCCCTTTGTCAATGCTCCCTTCGATGGAGCTACACTTTTCGATCCAACTGTTAAAGACACGCTGCCCCAAAGTGAAAAGGATGGAAAGGTCTTGCCTACCATTGGTTCATAGGTTCATAGGTTCATAAGTTCATACTAGGCTATCTGCCCGAGGGCATTTACAAGCCTAGCCCATAGTTTTGTGGCTTACGCCACCCCTTTAGTATGGGGAACTATACCCATTATTTTGCTGTGCCTCTGTCGAGCAGTGACACTGAGGTAATCCCTGGGGTATATCTGCGATCTCCCATCCATTGGTCAAGATTTCTCTTGAACAAGGCCAGCGAGGTGCTCTGCCTCACATATACCGGGATTTTGTTCCACAGCATAGGGAGTCTTTGGGTGATGAATCTATCCCTCCAGCACGTTCTATTTATAGCCGTGTCGAGGTTTAAGTCTCCCGCCCTTGTGGCTCTGACGGATCTAGATTTTTTGAGGTGAAGCATATTCATCAAATCTGGGTTTGACATGGCCTTGTATGTTAGGCAAAGGTCACCTCTGAGCAAGCGGTAGGCGACTGAATAGAGCTGGAGTTCTTTCAGTCGGGCAGCATAGGACAGATGTTTGAGACCCTTTATCCTTTTGGTGAGGAACATTTGTGGCCTCTCCAGCTGCTGCAAGTGTCGGGTCAGATACATTCCGAATGGGGCATTGTACTCAATCATTGGTCTGATGAGTGATGAGTATAGGGAGACTATGACCTCCCTTGATCTAGATGAGAATCCCTTCATGATAAGGTGGGCAATGTAGAAGGTCTTCCTAACTACTTTAGCTACATGGGTGTCGAATGACAGACTACTATCAACCTGGGTCCCCAGGTCCCTGATAACTTCTTCTGTGCTCAGTGGATTGCCACCTATTTGGTAGCTAGGGGTAACCTTGTTTTTCGAAGGGTATGACTATGCATTTTTGGCATTTAACTTTAGGCCATGGCTCTGGCACCAGTTATCCGTTTCTGTGAGACCCTTCTGAAGGATATCTGTGTCAGATGTGTTTTCTACTATGGCGCCCAGTTTGCAGTCATCTGCAAACTTTGTCAGCCATAACCCTCCTGTGTTTGCTTGTACTTGGAAAAGTAGATGCCAAACAAGAGTGGGCCCAGGACTGAGCCCTGTGGTACACCACTTGTGACAGGCTTTGAGTCTGACATGGCGCCAGCAACTCTGACCCTGTGGGTCCTGTCACTCAGCCAGTTTGCAACCCATCTTGTGATGTATGGGTTAACATTTAAGCTGATGAGTTTTTCAATGATACCCGAGTGGGGTATTGTATCAAGGCCTTCACCAGATCGAGGTAGGCTGTATGGACTGCCTTTCCCTCATCAATGGCTTTGGTGACTGTTTCGAAAAAGTCAACCAAGTTTAGAAGGCATGATCTGCCTTTGACAAAGCCAAACTGGGATGGATCCAAAGTCTGCAAATTCCCTATGTCTTTATTTATGAGGTCCATTATGATCCTCTCCATGGCTTTGCAGATAAGGCTTGTCAAGCTAATGGGCGGTAATTTCCAGGGTCGGTGGAGGCACCGCCTTTGTGAAGTGGGACCACAGTTGCAGTGCGCCACTCCTGGGTGCGTATCCAGAGGTAAGACTATGATTAAACAGCTGTCCTAGCTGTGGGTTTAATTCCTCGTTGAGTTCGTGGAGCACACAGCCGGGGACACCATCAGGTCCCATCGATGCTGTGTTTTTTGCTTTGGAGAGAGCAGTTCTCACTTGCGCGTTGGAGATGTTTGGGGGGCTGGAAGCGCTTGGTATAGATATCTCTCCTTTTGGGGGGGAGAAGTTTGCACTGAACCTGTCAGCCAGTATGTTGGCAATGTCTGTAGGATCAGTAATCTTCACATCATTTTGAACTAGTTCTGAGCATATCTGGGAGTTTCCTCCCAGGTTTCTAACATAGCTAAAGAAGGCCTTATGATTGTCTTTTGAGTCTTTAGCTATTTTTCTCTCAAAATTTGCTTTGGATGATTTTATGAGAGCTCTTAGTTTTTTACTTATAGTGATCAAGGGTGTCTTACCTTTTAAGGATTTTGCTCTATCTTGTAGTAGCTTCCTCCTTTTGTTGTAGAGTTTGTTTATGGCTGGGGTCCACCAGACTGGACGCTTGCCTTTGGTACAAAGAGTCTTTGTTTTGCTTGGGATTGCCTTATCCATGCAGTCCTGCAGGTGCTGGTAGAAGGCATTTGTAAGTGATTCAGCGGCTTGAGTACTGTTTTCCGCCGGCTCGGGGGCCTTAAAGGAGACCACACTAGTCTTTAGAAGTGTGAAGTCGGCTTTCGAGAAGTTCTTTACTGTGGTCTTTTTTATTTCAGGTGGGGGTGGGATGAGGACCTCCAGCGAGATTAGTTTGTGATCTGATCTCACCAGTGAGGGGTATACCTCTGGTTTGAACATTGTGCTCCCATGTTCGTGATGATGAGATCAAGTATGTTTTCTCCTCTTGTGGGGATGGTGACTAGTTGTTCCATGGCATTTGAGTTTATGAATTCCAGGAACTTTTGGGCTAGGGTGTTTGGGCTTGAGTAGTGTTCCCAGTCTATATTAGGGTAATTGAAATCACCTAGTATGATGGTGTTTGGTGATACATTTATCCCCTCTAGTGTTCTCAGGAAGGCCATGTGAGGTTCCTGAGTTTGTGAGGGTGGCCTGTAACATGCTACAATTTGCAGAGCAGTCTTGCCTATGGTTAATTGCACCTGGATGGTCTCCGATGCATCGTGCGTTGCCACCAGTCTTGAGGTGTGGGTGTCCTTGATGAATATGGATACCCCCCCTCCTTTCTTGGTATTGTCCGGATTTTGGGGCCGGAACGCATGATATGAGGTAAAACCTGATAGTGCTGGGGTGCTCTCAGGAGCCTTGAACCAGGTTTCTGTCACAGCACAGACATCGATGTTTTCCGTACTGAGAAGGGCCTCGAGTGCGTGCATTTTGAGATTTAGACTTCTGGCATTGAGCAGCATTACCCTTAGTTTTTTTCCTTTTTTGTGTTCTAGTGTGGTAGGTTTAGAATTTGAGCCTTGCCTAAAAAAGGCACTATGGGGGTGGCAAGAGCCTTTGCCAATATCCGGAATCCCAGGGGTGACAGGTGCAAGTCGTCCCTTGCGAAGCAGCGTGGCTTGTCCAGCATGTCATCCCAGGCAGACAGACATTGGATCCCCTTAGAATGACACCAGAGTTTAAGCCAATTGTTAAAGCTGATCATCTTATCTCTGTATTGTGGCATCATTTTTGGTGAAGGTAGGATACTGCTCAAGGTCAGGGTCATACCTGCCTGGGCTACATAATCAGAGAGCTCCTCGATGTCTCTTTTCATGTAGTCCAAGGAGGTACGTCTCAGGTCGTTTACACCAGCGTGGACAATGACTGAGTCGTATTTGTACCTGCTGTTGAGAGACCTGAGTGCTTGCGTTATGTGGCGGATTCTAGCGCCCGACAGGCAGCTTACTGTGACCTTCTCCTTACTCAGTCTGGTGAGCGGGACGTCAGTGTGTCTGACTATGGAGTCACCAATGACTAGTGTGTCTGGCATTGTGTTTGGCCTTAAGGGCTGTGACTGTTTGACACTCTGACTGTGAGGTCTATGTGTTGCAGGTGGTGTGTTCTGAGGTGGTGGTGGTTTGGGTGTCTGCTTTGGTGGCCTCTGCTGTTTTGGTAGATTTTTGATCAGAGCCTCCGAGTATGTCTTTGTGTGTTTATGTGTATTGTTTGAGGTTGTGATGGTACTATGTGAGACTGGGTCTATAGTGTGTCTGGTAACCTTCTCCTCCTGACTGGTCTTGCCAGTCCTATGTTGAGAGAGCTCAGCCTCCAGTTTGGCCGTATAGTTGCATCTCTCACATGTATTTGTGTTTTGTGGGAGGAGGAGAGGGTTGTCTGTGTACGAGGCAATTGTAACATTGCCTCAATATTCCCAGGTTCACCAGCTGAGCAGGAGAGGACACTAGCAACTGATCCCTCGACATGCTAGAAGGACTAGACAAAAAAACTTTAAAAGAGATTCCGGGGGACGTGGGTGACCGAGAAATGGGGGTTTGCCTTTTTGGGGTGCTATCTATAAGAGTGCCGTATCAAGGTAATAAGTACTGTAGGAGCAAGTGCTAGGTTTAACAGATAGAGAATAGTCTACTTGGAGTCAAGTAGAGATGATCTTTTTAGTTATAGGATACGCTGATTAGATCAGTAGTATAGTTCGAGGAAGGTAGTTTTAAGGGAAAATTTGAAGAGTGGACTTTAGGTAGCCCGAATAGTTTAAATCTGCTTAACCGGCGCTGCCCTAGTGTGCAACGGTAGCAGCTCCACGCTAAATCACGCTAATGCGTGCTAATGTGCGCTAAAGCTTGCTTTATAGCAGGGGGCTGGAAAAGACAGGAGGGATATGTTTTTCTACCCCACAATGCACCTTTTCCAGGAACCAGCGTGGAGGTAAGAAGTTGTGGTTCCATAAATCACAAGATCTTTTTTGGGATTCACAAGGGGATGTTTCTTCCAGAGGCAGAGCTGGAAATGGTTATAACAGATGCCGCCCTCTCGGCAGAGGGGTTCCAGTGAACCAAGGGTCTCAAGATTCTTTCTCGGATAGACCCAGTCAGCAGTTCTGAGTGATTGCTCAACTGCTGTACTCTGGAGGCAGTTGAGAAATGTTTGTCTCTACACTCAACAGCCTGGGAAGTCATCACAAAAGATCACTGAGTGTTAAAAATCATACCCAGAGGCTATTCTGTACACTTTTTCCAAACCCCTCAACAAGGAAAATTCCTCCCCAGTGTTCCACCCATTCAACAGGAGGTGGCGGCAGTGTTAGAGACTGCAAAGTTGCTCTCAAAGTGTCCCTCCAGACCAATTTGGATCAGGCTTTTACTCAAGATTCTTTTTGGTGCCCAAAAAGATGGGGGACCTCAGACCTATTCTGGATCTCACCTCTGTAAATAAGTCGATTGCCAATTCAAAGTTCCGAATGGTCACGATGCAGTCCATTCTGCCCTTCCTGCAGGATGACTGGATGTGCTGTATAGACTTTCAGATTGCTTACTATCACATCAAGATGAACAAGTGCTCCAGAAGGTATCTCCACTTAAGGCTGGGAAATAATCATCAGTTCCAAGCACTGCCCTTTGGTCTCACCACAGCCCCCAGGGTGTTTACCAAATGCATGGCAGTCATAGCAGCTGACCTGAGACTGCAAGGATTCCAGGTGTTTCCTTACCTAGACAATTGACTTCTAACTGCTCCCACCAGGCATGGACTCCTTCAAGCCAGAGAATACCTATTCCATGTAGCCTTGACCTTGGGCATCTCTATCAATCTAAACAAGTCCCATTTTCATCCAGTTCAAGTCATAGACTTCATCAGAGCTCATTAGCCCTTCTTACTCCTGACAGGATTTCCAATCTGAGAACTTGTGTTGGACAGATAATAGACACTCCTCCTTCCCAGGCAAGTCCTGTCCTTCGTGCTTTGGGGTCCATGGCAATTAATTACTCTGCTGCCCTTGCACTAGCATGCAAACAGTGTCTCATCTGGTGGATTCAATCCGACGATCTTCTCCCGGGCTATCCATTCGTTCTTCCTCCCCCCTCAGCTACTGTGACCACAGATGCAGCCCAACTGGGGTGGGGGGTTTGTCTGGGACAGACGGACCAAGGCACATGGTCCTGCCTGGAGATCAATTTCCATATAAACTTTCTGGAGATTAGAGCAGTGCTTCTTGTGTTGCATGCCCTCCATTCCTCTCTTCCTACCACAATTATTGCTATTCAGACAGACATGTCAGTGATTTGATATATCAACAAGCAAGGAGGAACCAGTTCTTATCCCTTGTGTCGAGAGGCCATGAGGTTGTGGCAGTGGACAATTTCTTCCAACCGCTTTCTCATAGTGATGCATATTCCGGGGAAGTCAAATATCTGAAACTCTGAAAACTGACACTGAAACCAAATCTTCTGCCATTTTCTTATTAGGTTCTGCTTCACATGTTGTTCGCCATTCCATCAACTGCAGCTGTGATGTCTCTTGTAGGGCAGTTGCAGCAGGGTAGTTTATCAGGAGGTATTCCTGGCTTAGGTTGCAATCTTTGTCTCTCCCTGAGGATATTAAGGCCACGTTGTTGGATTCTCCGTTGGACACCCAGAATATATTTGGCTGTGTTGCTGCAGCCTTTTAAAACCTTAAAAGATAAAAGGGAGGGTTATGCAGGACCTTTAATTTTTCTCTCACCTATCCCCAAGTTTCCAAGGAACTGCCCTTTTAAAACTCCCTTTGTATGTAGGAATCCTAAGCACCCCTTGAAGGGTAAAAGATCTTTCAAATGAGTGTTTCCTGAGAAGCCTGCTTGGGATTCTAGAAGACAGAAGTCTTCCTTTCCAGACAAGTCTGCCTGTGTCTAGCATTTATCTTTCTCTGCCCCTCTGCCATATTCCTCTCTCTCTAAGGTTAACTATGTTCAACACATCACCACAGACTCTTGGGTTCTTTCAGGTATCCAAAACGGTAAATCTGAAGTTGTTTTCATTTGATCCTCAACCTAAGGGACTTGGATCCAGCAAGGATCCAACTTGGCCGCCTACTCCAGCATCGGATTCAAATTCCAAGCTTCTCCCCTACCCATAATGCCCCTGTCTCCCTCCTCCCCTCAGAACTCGTTTGCTTCTCATTTGATCAGCAGCATGTATCCTTCAGCTCCAAGCTCCGCTTTTTGTAAGTTGTATTTTTGGGATCTTTCTGCTCTATTTTTCCTATCTTTATCTTTTCTAACCCTACCTCTTTGCACTCTAGCATCTGTTATATATTACAAAAAAAAAAAAAAACTCACTCTCTTTCTCTCCACTCTCTGGTCTTTCTCTAGGGTGTGTATTCCTCCTCCTTCCTGGCTTTGGCTGATACCCCTATGTCTGGCTTCAGAAAGTGCGCAGTGTGGGCATAAGCTTCCCTTACTGATGCCCGCGCACTGTGCGTGGTCTGCCTGTGTGTTCCTCATCTAGATTCCTCCTGCTCAATCTGCACAGGCTTCAGTCCCTGCACATTGATTGACAGGAGGAACAAACTCATTCTGAAAGGCCTCCTCCCACCTCCAACAAAGGCATCTGCTTCTTCCTCTGCCCCAGCTTCTGAGACTCAACCTCCCACTAAGAAGTCTGGGGACAGAAGGCTCGATCGAAGGAGCGGGATCGGTCAAGGTCACCAGGCCACTCTTGCTTGGTCGAACCCCCAGCCAAGTCCCACCCCAAGATCTGTCCGGACTTCCCCTCGGCTCCCATCACCTCACTTTTTGCTGGAGGTCTCCTGGGCTCAGTCTCCACTCTCTGCTTCCTCCGGTGCCACACTAGGTCCAGGTCAGCAGCGTCTTCCATCTGGTCCTCTTGGAGCCTATCAGAAGCTGAGGTGGACAGGATAATACGGAATTTCATTCGGACCCAGATCCAGTTGGGAGTCTTGTCTGCTCTGAACTCCTCTGGGGCCGGGGGCATGCAGTCCACCTTTCTCCATATTACTGCTTCTCCGATTCGACTCCTGGTTTTGGAGTCATTGCGTCCGAGGTTCCCCGGTGTGGTCCCTGGTACGATGCTGACGGTTGCCCTGAGTGGTTCGGCTCTGACGTTCTTGGAGCCAATTGACTCTCGGAGCCATACCCTCGGTGTTGGATGTGAGGGGATGACATTGACTTCAAGGCTTTTCAGGGTCACCCCTCCCTCTTGGAGTTTCTGTGCCAGGAGGCTTGGCTCCAGCTGCTCTCCATCAATGCAGGGAGTGCCGGATCCAGCCTTGGCTGTTTCGACTTTTGGGATCTGCTCGCCTTCTGCCTTCAAGGCGGTGGAGAGGTTCCTCTCAGCTCCTTCGAGACCTTTGACACTTTCATCCTCAGAGTCTATCCTGGCTCCCTCTTTTTCTGAGCCGGAGTCTGCCATCCTGCCCCCTCAGGGGACAGCCTGTTGCCACTTTGCCACAGGAGGTTCCCCCATGAGAACTGCCAGAGGCTTCCGAATCCTCCCCTGAACCCCCCCCCCAAGGAGCCCACTCAAAAGCATATGTGTAGGAAGAGGCACTTAGACTCGCTGCTGGAGTCCCTCACGGATGATACCAACTTGGAAGACTGGGAAGGCTCCCCTTGATCACCCAGGAGGATGTCTGCTTTGAAGACATCATGGAGATCCTTCGGGAACACAGTGGAAGCCCAAACCAGATGAGTCTGTATTCCTGGAGATGTTTAACACAGGACCCTCTACCTCTTGGGTGTCCCCACCCACAGATCCCTTAGTGGATCTAATCTCATCTAGGGTATGGAAGGAGCCAGATATGTGTGTGCCCATCCACATGCACCCGGGTAAGGTACTCAGTGCTTTTTCAGACAGACAACACTGGTCCAAAGGGTCCCTGGTCGATGTTATTATGGTGGTTGCGGCAGCCACCAAAAAAGAGCTCACACAGGATAACTCTTCAGTCCATCCTCCAGACAGTGAGTCTCTGACAATGGATCATTTTGGGAAGTGGACATATGCATCAGCCACCTTTGCCTTGCATGCACTGAATTGTTTGGCACATGTAATCAGCCTGCAGAGGGACCAGGTCAAAGAGGTCACTGAGTCTGCCCCAGGGTCCATGTCGGCAGAGGAGAAGAAGGTTTTTTTTCCTCCTGCAGAGCCACCCTCACTTCCATCTCTAATACATTCATGAGGTGCCTATCACGCTACTGAGGGTGCTTCTAGGGCTGTGGGAACAGGCGTGGCCATTAGGCAGCATGCCTGGCTCCAGCTTTGTGGTTTGTGGTTTTTTGGAGCCCTTCAAAGCATCTTTCATGAATTCCCCAATGATGGTTCCACCTTGTTTGGAAAAATGATACGTGGTACTTTAGTCCAGAGCGAGGAGGACGGGAAGACTTTGCTGTCGGGATCTGATTTTCCACCCCACAAGGATCCTCCTCTAGGAATCAGCATGGAGTTAAGAAGATATGGTTTTGGAAGTCTCAAGTTTCTTCCCAAGAAGCTCAGGATTCACCTTTCCCTAGAGGCAGAGGGGGATAATATAGATGCCACCCTCATGATAGAAGGGGTCCGAAGAACGAAGGATCTCAAGATTCCTTTCTGGCCAGACCCTTTCAGCAACCCTGATGGTTTGTTTGACTGCTCCTCTCTGGAGGCAGTTGGGGGAAGACTATCTCTACACCCAACTGCCTCAGAGTCCATTACAAATGATCGTTGGCTCTGTAGATCTTATCCAGAGGTTATTTGATTCCCTTTCTCCATCTCCCCATTCCCCCGAAACACCTCCCAAATGTGCCACCCAGTCAGCGGGAGGAGGCAGCTGCAAAAGTTACCAGGCTGCTTGCAGAATGAGTCATCCAGCCCAACTCCCCCCCCCCAGAACAGTCCAGATCAGGCAATTATTCCAGGTTCTTTTTAGCGCCAAGGAAGACCCATTCTGGATCTTTCAACCCTGAACCTGTCTGTTGCCAAGACGAAATTCTGGATAGTCACCCATTCTGCCCTTCCTACAGACAAATAACTGGATATGCTCGGTGGATCTCCAGGGCGCTTACTACCATATCAGGATGAACAGACTCTCTCGCAGGTTCCTCCAGCTCTGGTTGTGAGACAATCACTTTCAGTTCAGACCACTCCCCTTTGGGCTCACCACCGCCCCCTGGGTGTTAACCAAAGTGATGGCGGTAGTGGTACCTGCGGCTGCAGGGGTTTCAGGCCTTCCCTTACCTGGATGATTGGCTCCTCTCCACTCCCTCCAGGCATGGACTGATTCAAGCCAGGGATCATCTCCTTCAGATTGCTCATTACCTGGGCATAACCATAAACCTCAACAAGTCTCAGCTGGCACCAGTGCAGGTACTGGATTTCATAGGTGCTCTGTTGAAAACTACCCAGGACAGGGTGTTTCTGTCCCTAAACAGACTGTTATTATTCCATCATCATGTGCCTTACATTCTCCTAGCCAGCCTTCCTCCGAAGGGCTCAGTTCTTTGGGTGTTAGGGTCTATGGTGGCCATGATCACTCTCATCCCAACTGCACATCTTCATATGAGAGTTCTATAATGGACCTTAGCTGTTCAGTGCTCTTTGCTTGACCTTTCCTTGTCACATCCAGTTTGACTATCCAGTGTGTGCAAAACCTCCCTTCATTGGTGGCTCTAATCCCCAGAAAGCATTCAGGGTAGTCAGCTTGTTTTTCCGTCCTCCACTATCGTGATGACCATGGATTCCTTTTTGCTTGGACCACATGGGAAGGATGGTCTGAGGCACGTAGTCCTCTCTGGAGACCAATCTGCATATCACTGTCTTGAGATGAGGGTGGTGCTTTTGGCGTTGCAAGCTCCCTATGCCTTTCTTCCTCCGGGGACTATTGCCTTACAGATGGACAGTATGTTAGTAGTCTGGTATATCAACGAACGGGGGGGGACCAGATCATATCCCCTTTGTTGCAAAGTCATGAGATTGTGGGAGTGGGCGATATCCACTGGTGGTTTTCTGGTGGCAACGCACATTCCAGGGAGGTCTAACATATTGGCGGACAGGTCACCAGGTCTATTCTGATGCCTTACAAGTGGTCTCTTAATCCTTTAGTAGTGGAAAAGGTCTTTCTATAGTGGGATCAGCCTTGCTGCAATCTCTACGTCTCTCCTTCCAATGTGAAGTGCAGTGAGTATTTCGCTCTGAACCCCAGAGACGCTCTAGTTCATGCTTGGCCCTCTGGTTTACTGTATACTTCTCCTCTGCTCCCTGTAATTCCCAAGTTCATTCAGAAAGTTCGATGGCTGGGCAGCTCAGTGATTCTCATTGCCCCATTCTGGCCTTGCCAAGTTTGGTTCCCCACTCTGTGGTCTCATGTAATTTGTCCGCCTTTGATGCTAGATCTGGCTCCAGATCTGATTACACATCCCTCAAGGATTTCTCACCTATACTGTCAGCCTGAAGCTCAAGGCTTGGCTGCTTCAGTTCCCATGATAGTTAGGACTCCCTGGCTGTCTTCTCCTGTTAAGAAAATCTTGGTAGGAGCTCACAAATCTTCTACCAGGAAGGTCTATTTGAGTAAATGGAAGCGTTTCTCAATCTGGGCATCTCAGCATGACCTGGATCCTTTCACTGTGCCAATTTTGGCCATTTTGGAATTTTTGGCAGACATTTTTATCCATGGCACTAGTTTCTCTATGATTAAGGTACAACTGGCAGTGAATTTTAACTTTCAGGCATAGGCGAATATTTGGCTTCATTGGCTTTTCTAAACTTTGTAAGGCCTTTTTGAAAGGTACCTTTTTCCGTAGGCCTCTGGTTAAGGACCCAACGCCCCCTTGGGATCTTTATTTTCTGCTGCAGGCCTTGATTTCTCATCCTTTCGAACCAGCATCCATGTTTAATTTGCAGCTTCTGTCATGGAAGACGGCTTTTTTTGGTAGCAATTACCTCAGTCAAGAGGGTTTCTCAGATTCAAGCCTTATCTGTCAAGCCCTCTTTTATGGTCTTCCATAAAGATAGGGTGTCCCTGCAGGCTAATCTATCCTTTCTAACGAAGGTGGCATTAGACTCTAATATTAGCCAGGTCATCAATTTACTAGTTTTCTTTCCAAATTTCCAAAATAAGGGAGAACACTTGCTTGATGTTCATAGGCAGCTGTGTTTCTATTTGCATAGAATAAAATCCTTTTGTAAGTCAGATCAACTTTTCGTTTCCTTTTCCAAACCTTTCTTGGGAAAGCCTATTTCTGAAGTTAAATTTGCTTGATGGATTTCTGAATGCATTTCGTTGGCCTGTTGAGCTAAAGGTATCTCCATCAGGGCATGTCCGGGTGCATTCCACTAGGTCTGTTGCTACTTCTGCAGCCTTTTGGTCCAGAGTTTTGTTAGATGATATTTGCTCTGCGGCTACCTGGGCATAATTGCACACATTTATCTCCCCATATAAGTTATAAATTGGACCTTCTTTCCAGGGGCAGGGAATCCTTTGGCTCATCCGTGCTGCGGAACATCCTTCCATGAGGACCTCCCAGAGTTTATTGATAGCTGGGGACTCTGTCCCTCAGGTTGAAGATCAAATGCAAACAACAACTTCAGGTAAATAAGGTATGTACTTACCTTAGCGTTACATCTGAGTTGTTGCTTTTCATTTGTCTTCAGCTGGCTCTCCCTCCTTCCCCCTGCCTTGTGTGGGCTGTGTAGTGGACCGGATGGAAGAATTATAGCCCCTCTATCCTGGCTAGTCTTCCCTTTGATAAGCCTTTTGTGGGTTGTGCCAGGTTTATAGGCATATTGTCTAGGTTGGGATGCTGCTGTTCTGCAACAAACTTGATCTAAGGGGAGGAGGGAGACAGGGGCATTATGGGTAGGAGAGAAGTTTGGATCCAATGCTGGAGTATGAGGCAGAGTCGGATCTGTGCCAGTTCTAAGTCCCTCAGGTTGAAGACAAATGAAAAGCAACAATTCAGATAGAACGTTATGGTAAGTACATGACTTATTTTTTCATGACTTGGAAATCCCTTTCTCGTTTTTCCAGGATACCTCAACTCTCCCTTGCCAACTCCATCGTTTTCTTTCCTTCATGACCTTTTAACTCATAGGACTATTCAGCCAGTTCCTCTATCCCAGTGGGGCAAGGATCATATGAAGTTACTAGGCTAATGGTGCTAGGACCCTTGTAAGCCTAGCCAAGTTCTACCCTTATTTCCATGATTACCGCCTATTGTCCCTGTCCAAGAGGGACACAGATGGAACCCCCGTGTGAATTTATGGTTACCCATCCAATCATCTACATTGCATTTGAAAAGGGCCATTGAGGTTTCTGTTTGACATGAAGTGGGTGTGGTAACCTCTGGGATACAAATGTGTCCCTCCAGCTGGTTCTATTAATGTCACATACCAGGTTAAGGTCTTTTGAGCGAGTACCCAGCGTAACATTTGACTAAGGAATGAGGAATTCTACTTCAGGATATTTTTGGTCCCCAGAAAGGGGGACTTTGAGATCCATTCTAAATCTCTCATTTCTCAACACCTTTCTCAAGGTCTGTTTTTTTCCCCAAAATGTTGACTCTCCAGTCACTGTTTTCTCTGCTGCTTCAGGCCTTTCTGGTATCTCCTGTTCATCCTGTCTTAAGGAATGTTTTATAGTTCTCTGTTTCATCCAGTCATTATCACTTATCATTATCCATTCTCTCTTTTGCCTTTTGGTCTTTCTACTAAGACTTTTCACAAAGTGCCTTGCCCCAGTCATAGCATTTTGTAGACCCCGTGATGTTCAGATATTTCACTATCTGGGCAACCTGCATATTCAAGCCTCTTCCTTCTTTGCAGTGGGTTTTTGTCTCATTCTCAAGATGTCTCTTCAGACCCCTTCGCATGACAGGATCCAGACCATATCAATGACTGCTTTTCTTCTTCCTCCCAATCTTCTTTCTCTGTCTAACAGCATTCTTCTAGTCTGTTCTTCCTTTATAAAGTGGTGTCTGCAAGAGAGTTTTCACAAGGCCTGGGGTTAATAGCATCCTCTAGTCCAAAGGTTTATTTGGCCAGGATCCTCATGTGGAAGTTTCAGTAGTATCTCAAGACAGTTGTCATCCTCTGGACTTTCCCTTCCTCCTGCCTTGCCTCAGAATGGGGGTCCTATAATGGATGCATGAATCCCAGCCATGCCTGTTCAGGTTCCTGCTTACAGATGCTTCACACCTGGGTTGGAGGGCCTTCCTCCAACAACATCAGGGTTCAGGGGGTTTGCTCTTTTCAGCAGGTTAAAATCCATATAAACATCAAGGATATGAGAGTTCTGATTTTAGCTCTTCAGGCTTTGTATTCCCTCAGGGCTGTGGGTCCCCTCAAGATTTTCACGGACAACTCCACTGGCATGTGGTACATGAACAACCACGAGGACACAAAGCAATATCATCTTTGCTAGGTGATGGGGTTTTGATTCCTTTTTTGACACCAGTTTTCTGAGGGCATGTTTCAGGTTTTGCAGGAGGCCAGAAAACCCACTCCTAGAAAATCTTATGTTGCTAAATGGAAGAGATTTTCCCTTTTGTGTCACAGACATGAACAGGGACCCTCTTTTAGTGTGTGTTCCTACTGTTCTTTCTTATTTGTGTGAGCTGCTCAACAATGTGAAGTAGGACATCTACTGTTATGGAGATAGGTCTGGCATACTCATCTGTTAAACTTAATTTGTCAGCATTTCTGCTTGTTTGGGTTTGGATCTACCACTTTCATCTAGATTTGAGGTTAAACAGTTTTTGAAAAACATCCTTCATATTAGGTCTCTAAGAAAGCAAATTCCTTCTTTTTGGGAACTTAATTTTGTTGTTCAGACATTAACTCTGCCACTTTTTGAACCAGCAGTTTCTTCTTTTTTGAAGCTGTGTACCTGGAAGAGACTGTCTTGCTAGTGTCTCTAACTTCTACCAAGAAAGTCTTTGAGCTTCAGGCTCAGATCATTCTCCCTTTTATCCCTAAAGTGGTCAATGACCTGTCCTTGAATCAGACTGTACATCTTCCTTTATTTTTGACCTCAGATCAAAATAGCAGTTAGAGGGCTTTACATTCTTTGGATTTGCATCGACAGCTTGGGGTTATTATTTAGGTCAGGCTAAAGATATTAGGAAATCTGTGTAACTTTTTTATTTCTTTTCATGACAGAAAATTGGGTTTGCTTGTTTCTAAACATCTTGAATTTTTTAAAGCCATTTCTTTTTGTTGTTATTCTCATTGCAGGCAGCTTCCTCATTCTATTTATGCTCATTCTACTAGAGCAGTAGCCTCTTCTGGAGCTTTTTTCAAGGGTCTTGATGCCAGATCCATTTTGGAAGCTGCTGCTTGGTCTTCTGTGCATACTTTTACTCAGCACTACAAATTGAATATTGTTGCGAGGGGCAGAGCAGGTTTTGTCAGGTCCATGCTTAATAGGTTTTGGAGGGTTCTTCAGTTCCTTCCTCTTCCCAACTTCTTCATTAGCTGTAGTACTGTCCCTTTTGTAAGGAATACTGAAACAGGGATAAAAAATGACAGTAAGAACTTAGAACAGTAAATGTCCTGTTTTTCATGGCTGCAGTATTCCATCATTCCCTCCTTCCTCTATTTAGTTTTTTTTGTGCTTTCTGCCAGAGGGATCTTCCTTTTTTCTCCTTTCTGGATGTACATTTCCTGTTACTTGTTCCTTTTGTGTGCTTTATTTCTCTTGGGGCAATTCATTTCTGAGGATCTGGCACTTGTACATCACTTGTAACTCAGATGTAGGACATACATCTCACATACAGCACTTGGAAAGGCCTAAGGATTTGCTATGCTGGCTGGGCATATGGCTATCTTTGGCAGGATATCCCTTTTGTACGGAGTACTTTTAACAGTGTTAAGTAGGATGTCTAGTGTTATGGTAAGTTCTTACACAACTGTACTATCTTTTTCTTGTGTAGCTGGGCAGATGGCACCATGGGTATGGTTGCTGCTGTGTAACTCATCGTTCTTAAAATTTCCATTACAGAAGTAGACTGATGGGCAGAAAAGCCTGGAAGTAGGTGGAGAGGGACCAACCTTTCTGTTGGGGAGAAAGGCTGTCATCAGGCGGATATTCAGTCTGAAACTCAAGAACACTATAGGGTTACCACCTGTTCCACTTTGTGAGGGACAGTCCCTCTTTGGGCAGTTGTGTCCTGCAAAAAAAATGTAAAAATGGTAAATGTCTTGAGATTTTAGGACAAAATTATTTCCTATATTTTATGTAATAGTTGCATAAAACAGTTATTCTGTATCTGAAACACCTAAATGTTATAAGAAACAAGATAAGCAACTAAAATGCTACCAGAATAAGCTTTTATTTAGGTAAAAAAGTGAAGTTCTGTCCTTTGTACTGGCCGTGGGTATGTTTTGGCCTGCAAAAACTGCCATTTGTACCAAAAATGTCCCACTTTGAGCATTTGAAAAGGTGGCAACTCTGGAACACTAGGTTCTAGGAGGGGGGTCAGAGAAGATTCCTGGAAATTGAGGATGAAACTCGGTCTTTCCAGAAGCAAGACTGAGATGCAGCCATATGATGTCCTGGGAAGAGGCCTGGATAAGAAGTTTGTGCAAGTATGGAAACATTTTTATTTCCTGGGTTCTGCAAAAGGCAATGCCTGGTGCAAGGCATTTTGTGAAGATCCTGGGAGCAGTAGATAAACAGATGGGTAAAGCAGAGAACTGGAAGTGCAGTGAAAAATCAGAGGTCCTGAGGAATTTTCTGCATTGGGGTGAATAGAGTTATGAAGATACAGAAACTAGAAAGGCTTGACAAGGCGATGGTGTTTGCAGGGAGAGCATCTTGAAAGACTGTATTTTTAGAAAGATGTTAAGATGGGATAAGTCCAGGATGAGTCTCCACATACCCTTTTCTGTGAGTAAAATCTTTTTAAAGTCCTACTTAAGTTTACTTTTTTGTTTCAGTTATTAAAGCACTTTCACCTCTGAGCTAGTATTTGTGTACAGTCACCATTTGATTTACTGCACTCAATGTCTCTCTAGTTTTTTATTTTTCTGTAGAAATGTCCTTGCAAGCAAATAGATATGTAACAGTGAAGTCTGCAATTTGAACACCAGTCTGTGAGCTACATTTTTGCGTACGTTATAAATATTATGGCAGCCTAAAACAAAGAACTTTGTCTGCTATAATAGCTCGATTTTCTTAGACCACAAAAGTCCCAATTGTACTTTATCCTTCAACTGTGATCCTTTGATTGTTTTTAGGTGTCCACATTCTCCCTTCTTTAAGTTTCTTTCTCCCTTGCCACAGATGCTTGTGTAACCACTGTCAGTTTGAGCCAGTATTTTTCCAAAGCTGCAGCCCTGCATTCTGGCTTACTTTTTCTGATTGTTTTTTTCTGATCTTTGGGGTCGGGGGCCTTTGGACTTTGCAGTTGTTCAAACAGTGAAGTACAGTGTTTTACTGTTATATATCACCATTAGTCATGTCAGCGTAATATTGGACTAACTCTCCTACTAAAACTAGAACAACAAAATCCAGACTTTCATCTACTGGCACTTAGGCCTTTTAAACTGCATTGTTCCTTTTACTTATCTCTCTCAGCAGGTCTGTGGGTGTGTAAGTTCAGTCACTTATTTTTTTTCTCTGTCTCTTTGCCAAGTTTTCAATCCACTTCATTTGCACTGGCTAATGCTTGGGCTCACTCCACTCCCCTACACTACCCTCAATTCCCACCCATCCCCTTTTACTGTACATTTATACTTCCTCAGCACCACCCAGATATTCCTCAAGCCAATAACATTGATGCCCCCAGAAAAAAAAACAATCAGTAGAATTACTCCCAATAGTAGCTCACTCTAGTTGATCACCTAAGGCTCTGTCTCAATCTGTCCTACTTCTTGCCTCCTGTAACTAACATATTACATCCCTACAACAAACCCAGTACCCTTCTAACATTTACAAATCCTAATTTACAGCAAAGATAAAACCCAAGTTAAATAAGATGCCCCTAATTCAGATTATTTTAGTATTCTTCCTCACTCTGCTATCCTTCATCACCAATTATCAGATCCACCTCGTTCATATACTTAGGACTTCAGCCAATCTTCCCAATGAATATCAATATCTACCCAGCCTATCTTTCTCCATAGCACCCTATCTCTGTAAACAAATCACATCTGATTTATTTATCTAGAAATATTTAAAACTAAGTATCCGAATTTATGATGAAATACCAAACCAAGACCAAATATAACTCACCACGCATTTCTCTCTGTAATGTATCAATTAAAAAAAAATAGTGGAGATATTCACCCATCCTAGGTCCTGTTGTTCATAAAACCATTATTTCCAGTCTCAGAATAAACCAGTCACCTAATACTCTCAGCAGAAAACAGAACCCAAGCTCAGGTTACTAAATATGAACCTAAGAAGTATGTGCAAGAAAATCCATAACATAAATGCCAACCTTGCCACATACACTCTTGATATATTCGTAGCTACTGAAACCTGGTTAAAAAAGAAATAAAGGATAATGAGAACACCCTACCCCCAGGATGCAATGTAGTCAGGCACGACAGACAAAACAAGTGTTCAGGTGATATAGCAGCCCTCTTTAAAAATTCCCTAACCATCACCTTACTTCCACAGGAAACACCCAAATTTAACAATGCTGAACTTCTAACACTCATAAAAATCAACACTAGGAAAACTATATGTTTAACAGCAATTTATATACCACCAGGTAATAATATTAATACTGCTAACAATATCCTGTATTTGATATCCCAAAAAGTTAACTTAAATATAGACTGGCAATTCATAAATTCCACTACCCCCACTGAATCCAGAAACTTGTACAACTTCAAACAATTAATAACCATACCCACTAGGATCAGTTAAACTTCAGGGTTGCACTCAATCACTTTAGACTGAATCCTTACAAACAAATCAGACAAACTGACAAAGTAGGCTGCCTCTCAGATAGTGACCACATCCCAGCATGTGCCATTAGAACTCACTATAACCTTGATAAACCTTATTTCTATAATCAGAATATGCAACTAATTTCAACAAAGATATTTTCAGTGAAACACTAGAACAATATAACTGGAATGTACTTAGAACAATGCCAGTAGATACTGCTGTAAAACACTTTAATAACATATTACTACATACCTTAAATAGCACATAATAATATAGTCCAGCCCTGCACTGTGGCTAACAAAAAAAATCTCATGATAAAAAGGGATAAAGCCTGGAAAATTGGTCTAAAAACAGAACTCAAAATGCCTTTCAGCAATTTAGACATCTGAGAAACTTTGCAAAACTCCATGTCAAACAGGACAGGCAAACATACTGTACCAACCTACAAGGCAACATCAAAACACCCCAAAACTTTTTTGGTCATCACTAAATAAACTACTACACCCTGGCAAGACCACTACTCCCTCTCCAAAAACAGACAATATGACAGAGTCTATATCCCAATACAGTTTAATTCCTGCTTTATACAAACAATATTATCTGTCTTAGACAGTATTACATCTGCCTCCCTTCTATCTACTCCTGCCCAACCAAATCCATCCACAGCTCTTCAGTTTTAGTCCAGTAACCACCTCACTCATAATGAGTTGCTCCTTAAAGGAGTACAACAGGTTTCTCTAATGTATTCCTCAACTTCACAGCCGTTTTCCTCCCTATTTAAATTGTCCTCTCTAAAGCAACAACAATAAAGCATTTACAATTTTTATAATTTTCGTTACTTCTGTAACAGAAGCCTACCTTCTCATACTGTGATGGTTTCACTTACAAAATGATTCTCTCACGTTTGAATAAAGCTTGCTGGAGTCGCCCAATTACTGACATCATCGAGGCCAGGCAGTGCAGGTACTTTTTTTTTTTTAATCGGTTCCCTCCCCCAAAGTGACATCACCACAGCCGTCATCTGATTCTATCTAAAATAATAAGACCCACCCATTCTGAGATGACAAGGCTCCCTTGTCCTTCCTCCAGCCTGAGTGCTGTTCATTGTATTCAGTAGTAGTGTAGTAACACCGATGTTTGGAAACACAGAAATTTGGTATGCATACTTATACATTCTGCACGGCAAATGATGCTTAGGTGGTGTATCGCTTGCATACTTCTCTGTTGTATTTGCACCAGATACTGCTAGTGTGCAGTGCGGGAATAGAAAGATTAAAACATTACCGTGGTATCAGAGGTGACAGTGCAACATATTCATAGTGACTTAACATGAGAGTAGCTGTAAGCAAGCACCATGTGAAACCTGAACAAGCACCTAGAATTATTCAGTCCAGCTTCCACACCTTAAGTCTGAAAATGAATTCACATACTCACATGAACAGGAGTATCTGCATATTGATGGCTAAAGGTGTATGGGCATGTCGGGTGGTTACTACACTGCAAAAGTGGTATGTAATGGTGGAGATATTTGGAAGGCATGAGCAAACACACCAGTATATTAAAGCCATAGCACCAGTTGAACTGGAGGCTGGCAAATAGATTTAGTAAAGGATTTTGTCCATGCACAAATATTTCAACAGTTATTCTTTGTAGTGGCATCCATTGTGTGATTCAAGGCAAGTTAACCTTGATGTCCTTTTATTTAAAAAAAAAAAATCAATAAAAAATGTACTTTGTTATAAGTGACTTCTGGACACAAGAAAAAGGAAGGGGAAAATATAGCAATGTGGTTTGTATGTACGCTAAACGCGCGTAAGCGCGATTTAGCGCGGAGTTACCACTGTTGCACACAAGAGCAGTGGCGGTTAAACAAGGTTAAACTATTTGGGCCATCTAAATTCCACTCTTCCAATTTTCCCTTAAAACTACCTTCCTCGAGCTGTACTGCTGATCTAACCAGCATATCCTATAACTGAAAAGTTCATCTCTGCTTGATTCCCAAGTAGACTATTCTCTATCTGTAAAGCCTAGCACTTACTCCTACAGTACTTGCACCTTGATAAAGCACTCTTATTATTGATAGTACCCCACCAGCCTAAAACCGACTTCCCCCGGAGTCCTTTGAAAGTCTCTTTATCTACTACTTCTAGTATGTCGAGGGATCAGTTGCTAGTGTCCTCTCCAGCTCAACTGGTGAACCTGGGAATATTGAGGCAATGTTACAACTGCCTCATGTACACAGACAATCCTCTCCTTCTCCCACAAAACACAAATACATGCGAGAGATGCAACTATACGGCCAAACTGGAGGCTGAGCTCTCTCAACATAGGACTGGCAAGACCAGACAGGAGGAGAAGGTAACCACACACAATACATACCCAGTCACACATGGTACCATCACAACTTCAAATCATACACATACTCACACAAAGACATACTCGGAGGCTCTGATCAAAAATTTACCAAAACAGCAAAGGCCACCAAAGCAGACACCCAAACAACTACCACCTCACGACCCAACACATGCAACACATAGACCACACAGTCAGAGTGTCAAACAGTCACAGCCCTTAAGGCCAAACAAAATGCCAGACACTCTTGTCATTGGTGATTCCATAGTCAGACACACTGACGTCCCGCTCACCAGACTGAGTAAAGAGAAGGTCACAGTAAGCTGCCTGTCGGGCGCTAGAATCCGCCACATAACGCAAGCACTCAGGTCTCTCAACAGCAGGTACAAGTATGACTCAGTCATTGTCCACGCTGGTGTCAACGACCTGAGACGTACCTCCTTGGACTACATGAAAAGGGACATCGAGGAGCTCTCTGATTATGTAGCCCAGGCAGGTATGACCCTGACCTTAAGCAGTATCCTACCTTCACCTAGAATGATGCCACAATACAGTGATAAGATGATCAGCTTTAATAATTGGCTTAAATTCTGGTGTCATTCAAAGGGATCCAATGTCTGTCTGCCTGGGATGACATGCTGGACAAGCCACGCTGCTTCGCAAGGGACGGCTTGCACCTGTCACTCCTGGGCTTCCGGATATTGGCAAAGGCTCTTGCCACCCCCATAGTGCCTTTTTAGGCAAGGCTCAAATTCTAAACCTACCTCCTAGAACACCAAAAGGAAAAAACTAAGGGTAATGCTGCTCAATGCCAGAAGTCTCAATCTCAAGATGCACGCACTCGAGGCCCTTCTCAATATGGAGAACATCGATGTCTGTGCTGTGACAGAAACCTGGTTCAAGGCTCCTGAGAGCACCCCAGCACTAACAGGTTTCACCTCATATCATGCGTTCCGGCCCCAAAATCCGGACAACACCAAGAAAGGAGGGGGGGGTGTCCATATTCATAAAGGACACCCACACCTCAAGGTTGGTGGCAATGCACGATGCATCGGAGACCATCCAGGTGCAATTAACCATAGGCAAGACTGCTCTGCAATTTGTAGCATGTTACAGGCCACCCTCTCAAACTCAGGAACCTCACATGGCCTTCCTGAAAACATTGGAGGGATAAATGTATCTCCAAACACCATCATACTAGGTGACTTCAACTACCCTAATATAGACTGGGAACACTACTCAAGCCCGAACACTCTAACCCAAAGATTCCTGGAGTTCATAAACTCAAATGCCATGGAACAACTAGTCACCATCCCCACAAGAGGAGAAAACATACTTGATCTCATCATCACGAACATGGGATCAAAATGTTCAACACCGAAGTATACCCCTCACTGGTGAGATCAGATCATAAACTAATCTCGCTGGAGGTCCTCATCCCGCCCCCACCTGAAACAAAAAGACCACAGTGAAAAACTTCTCAAAAGCCGATTTCACACTTCTAAAAACTAGTGTGGTCTCCTTTAAGGCCCCTGAACCAGTGGTAAACATTACTCAAACCGCTGAATCACTTACAAATGCCTTCTACCAGCACCTACAGGACTGCATGGATCAGGCAATCCCAAACAAAACTAAGACTCTCTGTACCAAAGGCAAGCGTCCAGTCTGGTGGACCCCAGCCATAAACAAGCTCTACAACAAAAGGAGGAAGCTACTACAAGATAGAGCAAAATCCTTGAAAGGTAAGACACCTTTGATCATTATAAGTAAAAACTAAGAGCTCTCATAAAATCATCCAAGGCAAATTTTGAGAGAAAAATCGCCAAGGACTCTAAAGAGAATCATAAGGCCTTCTTTAGCTATGTTAGAAACCTAGGAGGAAACTCCCAGATATGCTCAGAATTAGTTCAAAATGATGTGAAAATTACTGAACCTACACACATTGCCAACATACTGGCTGACAGGTTCAGTGCAAACTTCTCCCCTCCCCAAAAGGAGAGATATCTATTCCAGAGGATTGTAGCCCCCAAACATCTCCAACGCCCAGGTGAGAACTGCCCTCACTAAGGCAAAACACAGCATCCATGGGACCGGATGGTGTCCCCGGCTGTGTGCTTCATGAACTCAACGAGGAATTAAACCTACAGTTAGGACAGCTGTTTAATCTTAGCCTCACCTCAGGATACGTACTCCAAGGAGTGGCGACGGCGACTGTGGTCCCACTTCATAAGGGCGGTGCCTCCACAGACCCTGGAAATTACCGCCTTTAGCTTGACAAGCCTTATCTGCAAAGCCATGGAGAGGATCATAATGGAACTCATAAATAAAGACATAGGGAACTTGCAGACTTTGGATCCAACTCAGTTTGGCTTTGTCAAAGGCAGATCCTGCCTCTTAAACTTGGTTGACTTTTTCGAGACAGTCACCAAGGCCATTGATGAGGGAAAGGCAGTCCATACAGCCTACCTCGACCTGGCAAAGGCCTTCGACACAATACCCCACTCAGGTATCATCGAAAAACTCATCAGCTTGAATGTAAACCCATACATCACAAGATGGGTTGCAAACTGGCTAAGTGACAGAACCCACAGGGTCAGAGTTGCTGGAGCCATGTCAGACTCAAAGCCTGTCACAAGTGGTGTCCCACAGGGCTCAGTCCTGGGTCCACTCTTGTTCGGCATCTACTTTTCTGAAGTACAAGCAAACACAGGAGGGTTATGGCTGACAAAGTTTGCAGATGACTGCAAACTGGGCCATAGTCAAAACACATCTGACACAGATATCCTCCAGAAGCGCCTCACATAAGCGGATAACTGGTGCCAGAGCCATGGCCTGAAGTTAAACGCCAAAAAATGCATAGTCATACCCTTCGGGAAAAACAAGGTTACCCCTAGCTACCATATAGGTGGCAATCCACTGAGCACAGAAAAAGTCATCAGAGATCTGGGGACCCAGGTTGACAGTAGCCTTTCGTTTGACACTCATGTTGCTAAAGTAGTTAGGAAAACCTTCTATATCACCCACCTGATCATGAAGGGATTCACATCTAGATCAAGGGAGGTCATCGTCCCCCTGTACTTATCACTTATTAGACCTATGATTGAGTACAATGCCCCGTTCGGAATGTATCTGACCAGATACCTGCTGCAGCTTGAAAGGCCCCAAACGTTCCTCACCAAAAGGATAAAGGGTCTCAAAAATATGTCTTATGCTGCCCGACTGAAAGAACTCCAGCTCTATTCAGTCTCATACCGCTTGCTCAGAGGTGACCTGTGCCTGACATATAAGGCCATGTCAAACCCAGATTTGATGAATATGCTTCACCTCAAAAAATCTAGATCCCTCAGAGCCACAAGGGCGGGAGACTTAAACCTTGACACGGTTATAAATAGAACGTGCTGGAGGGACAGATTCATCACCCAGAGACTCCCTATGCTGTGGAACAAAATCCCGGTACATGTGAGGCAGAGCACCTCTCTGGCCTTGTTCAAGAGGAATCTTGACCAATGGATGGGAGATTGCAGATATACCCCAGGGATTACTTCAGTGTCACTGCTTGACAGAGGCACAGCAAAATGATAGGCATAGTTTTTATTCAAACTAAAGGGGTGGCGAAAGCCACATAACTATGGGCTAGGCTTATAAATGCCCTTGGGCAGATAGCCTAGTATGAACCTATGAACCTATGTACAAAGACAAATCCAGGGACACTGCAAAAGTTTTTTTTTTTTTTTGCAAACCAACCAGTGGAGTAAAAACATATGAAGGCAAACACTGCATACCAACACACTTTGCACATGTAAATCTCAATTTTTAACAAGGTGGAAGCATGAAGTGATACCTTAACACTTAAATTAATAAAGATCTAAACTGGTTAATAGTATAAATGTTTTATTCTTTAACTCCTTGGTGCAAGACCTTACTGGATGTGATTGCAGTCAAGTAAGGACGTGGCTATAGTGCAGCAAAACAATGTCCCCTCTAACAAAGGAAATACTAGAGCAAAGATTAAATTACATGAGTCAAGCACCCTGCTGAGATCTGCCAATCAATGGAATTACCAGGTCAAATTACCCTCAAGACTTTGACCGCTAGGGAAGCTAAGTGTTATGGGGGAGGGGAGAAGTAAATGGACTGGAATTCATTGTCTCACAAATTAGTGCTATTTAAACTAAATTAGAAAAAAAGGCAGCAGTAAACAGCACTTTGAGTGTGTTCTGTGGCATTTGCACTGTTTCTGTTTTAAGTAGTCATCCAGCAGCAGGGAATGTTACTTACACTGTTCTATTTTACTCAGTGCTTTGTACGCATGCAACATCTATGAAATGACAGGAACTTTAGGCAAACAGAGGTCTGCATGATGTAACATTTTTAAACCAAACAATGATTTCTGGGATACTGGATGGCAACCTGATTTATCCAAACCATGTCAATATGCCATCCTCCAGGTGGTCAGAGTCTGGAATTACATATAAAAATATTTAAAATCCTGTAAATAATCCCAGAGTGCTGTTAAAGTGTAGGAAACATCATGCCATGATGTTTTAAACATGTTTTTTGAGTCTGTGGGTGCGGTACTCCTTTAAACTAAAAACTACTTCCTTAGCTGTAGACCACTACCAACAGACTACCTAAAAATGGCTGCAGAGGACATAACCTTCCCTGTGTCCATACTGATTAATATGTCCATAGCAGAAAGGTACGTCCCATCACTGTGGAAAAAATCCTACATCATACCACCTCACAAAAGCAGCACATCTGCAGAGTGTAATAACTACAGACCAGTAGTGATTCTCTACCCTTTTCCAAAATATTAAAGAAATGCATCCATCTGCAGCTGATGCAATAGCTAACTTCAAATAACCTGCTCTCAGAAGCACAGCATGACTTTAGGCCCCAGCATAGCACCACTAGTGTGCTCTACTGCACTTTACCAATATAAAATAACAACATAGAAACAATGGCCTTCTAGTGTCCACCATGTTATTATTCTTGTCAAAGGCATTTGATAATGTATCGCACCACAACTACTCATTCAGTTCTCCTCAGTTGGATTTTCACAATACTTCTTGCTGTATTCTCTTAGTTACCTGTCTGGAAGGCAGCAAGCCGTTTAATGGCAATAAACACACTCCCAGTTCAGACATTATACATCACTTATAATGTACCCAGTCATTTTCAGTCAAACATTACATAGCTCATTTAAGTCCTGCCTTCTTTTAAATCATATTCCTCCCCTGTATGTATTGTTCCCACATTACTCATTTTTTTTTCCTGTGTAGTTTGCTCCTACCTTTTTCTAAAAGATCTCAACTCCAGTTGTTTTATCTCTTTTACTATACTCACTACTTCTAGTATAGTTGCTTTAGATTTTGATTTCTATTTTCTAGTAGTTTCTGTTTTTGGCAGCCACCATAATTAGACACAGCAAGACCTTACCATGTCTAGGCAATTCCAATTCTGTATCATAGCTCAGAAAAATCATCTCACTCGTCACACAATTTACCTACTCAGCATTTACAACAGTGCATCCCACAAGGAACCTTTAATGTCCACCAACTCACCATACCCCCCAGATAATATGTTCCCAGTTACCTCTTTCTTTCCTGTCACACCTCCAACATTTGCTGTCCACCTGACGAAAATTTCTCTGGAGTCTACTTCATGTATAAAAATATCTATGCAAACATTTCCAAGCAAAAATCCTAAATTTTCTAGATTTTGTTGCATATTAGAGAAACATACATATATCCTGCCATTGTTTTTTTGTGAATTGCTTATCCAGCCTCTCTTCCCAATCCTTTCTAACCTCCTCTCATTGATTTGTACAGTTATCTTGTAATATATTATATGCTCTACTAATTCTTCTTTTTTTAATGGCTGCTTCTGTTCTAGATTCTACTAAAAACTTTAGCAGTGCTGGTCATTCTTTTAGGACCTTTGTTTCTTTCTGTTTGCCTGTACTTTAATATTAATCCTTGATAAGGGAAGGCAATCTCTGACTTGCAGTCCAAATAAATTCTTGGCATCTTCCCATTATGTCATCATTCCCTCTCTAGTTACTTGCTCCCATTACCTTGGTTCCTTTGCCAGTTTTCTCAAATAAATTCCAGCCCCCTCTTGCCTATTGTCTATATTCCTAATTGCAGTCATCCCTATTGGCAGAACATCCTTTCTTGATTCCTATGTTGGCTTAGTTCTGAGGATACTTTCTGCTACTTTATAGAATTAATATTCTGTATGACTATTGTTCTGTTTAAAGTCCTGCATCCAAAATCCCGATCTCTCCTTGTTTCCTGGGCTTCCCCAATTTCATCATCCCTTTCCTCTGAATTATAGATGTTATGTAGTCCAATCTCGCCTACATTCTTACCCTTGGGTTCGGAGCCAAACCGTTCGGCTCCGACTCAGCCATACTCTAGCTCGAAGTCTTCAATTGGCTCCTGGCTAAGAGGTATCCCATGCTGCAACGCGCCTATCCCAGATCTCGTTTGCTGCTCGTATAGCTCGGACGTGGTCTCGCTCTTGGCTGTGGCTAAGTACAATTTTTCGATTTATTTTTCAATATTGTAGCTCCAAAAGCTATTTTCATAGCTAGTGTGTGTGTTTTGCTTCTGCTGGTTGTGTGACCGGTTCTGTTGGGCCTTTTTCTTGGTATCCAGTTTCCTTTTTTGGTGTCTACGGGCTAGGCCCGTTTCAGTTAGAGGATGTAGTCCTCCCCTGTATTTTTGTAGTATACCAGTTAGCTGGTTTTGTTGTGTTGTGGTGTATTTTTTCCTGCTTATTCCCTGGGCTAGACCCGTTTAACTTAGGGAACCTAGTCCTTCCTGTGGTTATCCCTCAGTTTCTAGGCCGTTTCAGTCAGAGGCTCTAATTTCCCACGCTCTATCATTGGTTATTTTTGGTGAAGGTGTCCCTACTGTTTTTCCTTGTGTGTGTGTTTTTTTCTGTCAGCATGTCCAAGGATTCTAAATAGCACAGGCTTTCGAGCTTTAAAAAGTGTGTCAAATTATGTCATTGACGGATGGGCACTCAGTTTGCGTGTATTGCTTGGGGGCTATTCATCTACAAGAATCATGCTTGTTCTGCCACGCTTTCGGTCCCCGTGTGCTGCAAGAGAGGAAAAACAAGCTTATTTTCAAAGGATTGCTGAAACCTTCCTTTGAAGAAGACTTGGAGAGGTCTTCTAGTTCCAGATCCTCTCCTACCAAACTGGAGAAAAAAACAGACAAAAAATCCTCAAAGAAACGCTCTCCGGCTCCGTCAGTTTCTTCGGAGCCGCCAGAAAAAATCACCAGAACTATAGTTGATTCTTCGGCTCCACTGGCTTCGGTGCCGACAGAAGGCAGCACATCTATTATGTCGACATCGGCTCCCAGTCTATTGGAGCCAGTGACAGATATTCCAGTTCGGAGCCGGTCTCCAGTTTTTCAACTGGCTTCTCCGACTCACAGATCTCCCTCTGCAGGGAGATCCATATCCCCGACCATATCTTCTAGGTCCTCTAGGACCCTTTCCGATAACGATGTTGATAGAGTGGTGAAGAAACTGCTCCAGTCATCGGTGCTGGCTAAATTGCTTTCGGCTCCGGAGCCCATCATCCTTTCATCTTTGGCTGTTCCTCCTCCGAGCCTTTCTTTGGAGCCAGAGCTGTCAGTTCCAGTAGCCCATTCTGGCAATCTCGGCTCCGATCTCCGCTCTGACCCCATCGGCACCGTCCACAGGGTCCAGGATTCACAGTTCACCAGTTGGACTCGAGAGGGAGGTGTCGGATCGATCTTCTTCGGCTCCTAGCCTTCCTCTCCGTGCCTCAGCTCGGATGAGTGTGGACCCGACATAGGCTTTGGACCTCATCTCCCCTGCTCTGAGGGCTACTACCATATCTTCCACGGTTAGTCGACCTTTGGAGCCGAGGGGATCAGCTTTCGAGGTCATGAGGAGTGTGCTGGCGAGGTCAGCTGCATCTTATGGCACCGACACTCTTCCCTCTCCAGCACCGTTATCAGTCTCAGATCACCCTCTATCCAGGGACAGCAGAGACCCAAGGCCTCAGGATACCTCCATGAGTGGTCCCCAACTTTCTGAGGCCTCCCCAGAGTTTTTACCTGAGGAGACCCCCAGAAAGAGTGTGCAAGAGGAAGCACATTGACTCCCACGATGAGTCTCTCACATCTGACACCGACCTCGAGGAGCCAGAGGGGTCCCCCAAGTCATCTTCTGACGATATCTCTTTCTCAGATATCCTAGAAATATTGAGACAGAGAGGCGACTGGCCCTCCAAAGCCCCTTCTGAGGAGTCTGTGTTCCTGAAGGCCTTTGGCTCCCAACCCTCCGCCTCTTGGGTTTCTCCCCCATTCGAGCTCCTGGACCTTGTTTGTTGAAAGGTGTGGGAAACTCCAGACACTGTGGAACCGGTCCCTAGGAGACCCAACAAGTTTTTGTCTGCTCCCCCTGACAGAGAATTTCTTACGAAAGGCGTTCCAGTAGATGCCATGGTGGTGGCAGCAGCCAGCAAGAAGGAACTTGCAGAAACTTCATCTACCGTCCATCCCCCTAACATGGAGTCTAGGGCTATGGACAGGTATGGGAAACGTGTTCTCTTCATCGGCCTTTACACTGCGGTCGTTGAACTATTTGTCGCATTTTACATGGCTCCAGAGAGATTTCCTAAAAGAGATGGGAGATTCTCTGCAGGGTAACATTGGCTCAGATGTCTACCCTAAATTCTATTACCAACTCCTTCATGAGGCTGATCTCTTACGCAGCCGATGGAGCAAGCAGCGAGCTCCCAACTCATATTACTGAATTGACATCTTCCATGCCAAATATTTTCATAAATTTCATCAAAAATTTACCCTCCTTTGCTATACCTTCTCTTATGAGACCCACAGACACAATTTCACTGCTGCAAATAAAATTCCAGTCCCCACCTCTAAGTAATATTCCTTGCTGAAAACTGATCATTTCTCCCAGAATTTTCTTAAGCTCCATTATAGCAGTTTTAGGTGGAATAATAAATACATGCCAGTGAAATCCTCCTCCCTTGCCAGTAGCTCCTTAGCACTATACATCTGCTATTATTGTATTTTTTTTATCCTCTTCTGTCAGTATTGGAGCTTCTCTTGCAATTAATATAAGTGCTCTTTTCCTTTGTCCCAGATATTCCGCTGAATAACCATCCTGAAAACCTTTCTTTATCAAATTCATATGTTCAGTTCTTTCCAAGTGTCTCTCTTGTAACATAGCTATTTGCATTCTACATTTTAATATAGTTCACTATTCTTCTTCTCTTTTGTGTTTATCTGTGAGACCATTGACTTTTAAAGATGTTACAAAAAACATAATTGCATTAGAAAGTTGTTATTCCCACTTTTTATGTATAACACCTTTTTGATTAAATGTCTAGTTCAGGCCTACAGGTTACAGCATACTAACAGTAGACCAGCTAAACAAAAAAGGAGGTGGTTTAGCTATAATATTTAAACAGCATCTAAACATCCAGATCTTAAAATCATCAGCTCCACAAATAGGCAATGAAGAAATAATATATACCAACCTCAAAATTAACCAAAACAAAACCATCAACATAATTGGATGCTACTTCCCACCTGGCCAAAACATCCCTCCACTAGAAAACCTCCTCAGCTGGTCTACCCACCATCTCCCCCAAGAAACTATCATCTTAGGTGATTTCAATATTGACTGGCAATCCTGTTCTGGCAACAATCCAACCCATCATGTACACCTTCATGGCTTCACCCAACTAGTCCAGTCACCAACCAGGATAAATAAAAACTCCAGCGAGCACACTACCCTGGATTGAATACTAGTCAGTAAGAGCCCCCAGTCATATATAACAGGCTGCTTATCAGATAGCCTCAGTGATCACTCCCCAACATTCCTACTCAAAAAAATACCTATACCAAGCTAAACATGTCATCTACCGTCAAATACGTAAAAAACTAAACTTTAACCCACTCACATTCATCTCATCCCTCAAAGAATGTAACTGGCATCCTCTAAAGTACCTCAGTCTAGATGACGCAGTTGAATTTTTTAATACTACCGTCCTGAACATCTATAATTACCATGCCCCCATAAGATTTTCCAGAACCAAAGCACAACCCTCCCCATGGCTACAGAAAACCACTAAGTCAGAAATGAAAAACAGGGATAAAGCGTGGGAGCACTGGCGCAAAACCAAAACCCCCTCAGCTAGACAGAAATTCCTAGAACTACGCAATAGAGTCAAAAAGCTAATAAAACAGGACAAATTCCAATACTGGAACAAACAAGAGCCAGCAAACGGTTCCCAAAGCTTTATTGAAGTAAAAATAGTGTCAAAGACACTAACACTCTCTTGACAAAAATATGCCTCAAACTAGTTTCGGTAGAATACCTTCTTCAGTGAGGAAAAAATGTGATAATTCCATTAAACAGACTCCCTATATATAAATAATTAGCCAATAAACAAGTGGCTAACAATCAACTGAAAATTTTACAAATCCAGATTTAAAGACATGCACCACCATAAAACCTATCAGATAGATAGAAATGCATAAATGCACTAACTGTGCATGAATAATACTGTTCAAACAAAAGTATTATATCAATAACAATAATGTATAGCCAAGGTGTGGTGTAAAATAACATATAAATATATATAATATTTTATAGATGGTCATTCAAGCCGGGTGGAAAAAGGGCTCCCAAATGTATGATCCAATATTTTTCTTTCATACTTAAAACGCTGTGCCAGCCTGTCTGATTAGATCTATTTCCCTGTACTTTATCAATAGCACAAAATATAAATTTAGCAGATGGATGCTTAACAGTATGTTGATATAAGGCATTGCTAATTTTGTGAGTCCGAATATCACTACGGTGTTCTCCTATTCGAGTTCTAAGGGACCGTGAGGTTTTACCAACATAGAAAGCCTGACAATGACATATAGCTAAATAAATCACCCAACATGTTGAACAATTGGCAAATATGCGTATATCAAATATCTTACTGGTATTGGCACTAGAAAATTCCTTAGTTTTATTGATACTTGTACAGGAGGTGCAATGACCACAAGGGAAAGTCCCCAACAACTCATCCCCAGTGATGGTAAGTTGTCTATATGTTGCACCTCCACTATCCTGATGTTTATAATGGGAAAATAACATGCCCAAAGTTTTGCCCCTCCTGTAAGAAATTGAACATTGATCAGTCAAAATATGACGGAGATGTTCATTGGCCAAAAGTATGTTCCAATTATTGTTCAACACATTTCTAATCAATTGGTGATTTTTCCCAAAAGTAGTGATAAATCGAATGGTATCTCCTTTAACATCATCCTTAATCTGATATTTTAAAAGATCTGATCTCGACTGTTGATCTGTCCACACCCTGGCACTAGATATGTCCCTGATAGAATAGCCTCTATCCAAAAATCTCTGATTCAAGTCATTTTTAGCATCCTCATAATCATGAGGAGATGAATTGATACGTTTAATACGTAAGTATTGTGATTTTGGGATGTTGCGGATGGTGTGACGTGGGTGCATGCTTGACGAATGGAGTAACGTATTAAATTGTGGATACTTCCTATGTATTTTTGTACTTAGGGTATTGTCCTCATTCCGATATACCGTAACATCCAAAAAGTCAATAGTAAACTTATGGTATGTTACAGAGAATTCAATACCCCAAACATTGCTGTTCAAATGTTCCACAAATTCCATCAAATAGTCAACATCCGCACGCCACACCATCCAACAATCATCAAGATAACGTCTCCAAATATCCATCTCCTCTAAGTAAATGTTGTGCAAAGGATCATATATGAGACATTCCTCCAGGTATGCCATAAAGAGGTCAGCATATATAGGGGCAAAAGAAGCCCCCATAGCTGTACCTCTTAGTTGCCAATAGCAATCACCCTGGAAGAAAAAAACATTTTTATTTAGGACGTACTCTGACAAACATACTAGTAGCGTATTAAATCCAGGTGGGTATAGATCAGATCTTTGAAGCCAATAATCTAACGCCTGTAGGCCAGCCCAATGGGGAATGCTCGTATAAAGGGATTTCACGTCTAAAGTACACATTATCCATTCTGGATCTAATTGTGTATCAACAATGATATTTAAAAATTCAGTGGTATCCTGTATACGAGCTCTGACCATGGGCAATAATGGCTTAAGGTATGATGTTAGGAAAACCGATAAAGGTTCTGTAAGGGATCCATATCCGGACACAATAGGTCTCCCAGGAGGAGCACTGAGAGATTTATGGATTTTGGGTAACAAATACAGGATCTGCTTTTGTGGATCACCAACTTGAAGATGTTTGGCAGTTTTAGATGAAATGATTCCTTCTTGTACTGCCTGTTGGATGAATGCATCAATGTCTTGTTTAAACTTAGGTGTCGGATCTATCCTCATGTGCATATAGCACTGGGCATCTGACAATTGTCTCAATCCTTCCTGTACATAGTAATCATTATTCAGGACAACCACAGCGCCCCCTTTGTCCGCCTGGATAATGACAATTTTATGGTTTTGTCTCAATTCCAACAAAGCTTCTCTCTCCGAGGGTGTGATATTGTCCTGAGCTATGTTGATATTAAAATTGGGAAAATGTAGGTCCCTCAATACTGCTTGTTGGAAAATCCCTACGTTTTTATTCATTGGAGGTTGGAATGTTGATTTTTTAAAAGTAAAATCAGTAGATCTTTGAGTGACAGAATTACTCTGATCATTAAAGAAAATTTTTAAATTCAACTTTCTGCAAAATTCAATTACATCAACAGATACCGAATAATGGTCAGAGAAAAACTTGGGACAAAACCCAATCCTTTATTGAGAATGCAATGTTGTTCCTTAGTAAGTGTATGATCAGACAAATTTAAAACATTATCAAAAGGTTCGACTATTTGTTCAACAGTGCCTGAACTAACCCTGTCATAGAGTCTGTATTCATATCTGCTCTTATGTTTCCTCCCCCCTCGGGATTTCCCAACATGTCTAAAGGGAACTTAGATTGATTTTTCTTTTTTACAGGAGATCGGACACTAGTGCCTCCCTCGCTGTCAGTGTAGGATGACTCCTCTCCTGAAGTACTAGTATAACTAGAATCATGATGTTTTAAAATGGACCTAGGTCTTTTCTTTGATTTACCTACATTTACCACTGATCCCGCGTCCTTGAATCTGACACTTCTTTGAACCTGAAATGGTTGACCTCTCTCATAATCATGTATGTCCCTGGAAAATTTTTTGAGTTTTCTGTCTTTCACCATATTGTCATAGATCGTCAGTTCCTTGGACAACCGCTCAACACAACTGGAATATTTAGTACTATCCTTATATTTTTGGCATTCCATACTTAGATCTTGTACCTCCCTGAGCAGGATGTCCACTGTTCTTTCATAATAATCCAATACAATTTTCACAAATACCATTGAGCCCTTCCTCAGGGCATCATCCCATTCCTCTGTGAGTCTCTGTTCAGATCTACCCACAAGAGGGTAGCTTATCTGAAGGCCTCTGGGTGCCAAGCCTTTATGAAAATAGGCCTTAAACAACCTTAAATGCCAAATATTGGCTCTAAGACCCCTGAGTCCCTTGTCCAATCTACGGAATGCCAAATCACAACCCCCTTCACTATTTGGGTTGTTTGTATTTTGGTTGTTGCTTGGGGCATCCGCCAAGCCAAAAATGGCTATATCCTCCCTATCAGCACACAACCCTAATAATATTTGATCCAAATCCATATTGAAAAAACAGTGTGTTGATCAGCAGTCCAAGGAAATACCCCAATATAAAGGAAAGAAAGATTCAAGGAACGCGGAAAAAATGATAAAAATCTGTAGATATAAATTATATTATGCCTACCAAAACCCCAGTATATATCATTCAATATACTTATCAAATGAAAGGGAGTCATCCACCATACACTGGACTGATATTCTCATTTATCCCTTAGATGATATAAAATTAAACAATGCCAAACATAATAATGGTGAAAAAATGTTCAGATGTGGTTCACTAATCAGAAAAATCCAAAAAAATTTTTGTTTAAAAAATTTTTTGTCACCACCTTAGATAGACTGTACATATAATACAATCATAATATGCACCAAAGTACATGAATTCAAAAAATTCAAAAAATTGTACAGACCACTAACAGATAATATAATATAGATGTTACCATCCCATAACTTTAAATAACCATTAGTTGCCAATTGTACATATAAATATTATGAACCATGTATTGTCCTACTCTGATAAAGTCTATTAATATATGATGACAAACAAACTAGTATGTTCAGTCCCCACTCAAAACATTCAAAAATGATATTCAAAATTGGAAAATGTCTGTAAAGATGATGGACATGACCACAGTAACAATAACTGTAATCAAATGACAGGTTATATTCATGAATCCAAAGGGTTAAACATTCATATGCAATTAATATATAATGACCCTATAGTGTGACCCTTATATTGTTATTAAACATAAATACCATAATTTGTATTCTAATTGTCATAAATATATATTGCATAAACCCATATGAATCCAAATACCATAGCCATTTCAATTATAAGAAGAAATAAATCCTATGTTTGAATATACACATATCCTGCCTAAAAGGGGCATATAACATGCTTAAGCATACACTGTATTGTACCTAATTGCCAACATAAATGTACTTGCATGTTATAATAATGAATACTAATTATTATACATATCACATAAGCCCTAAGTATCCTAAGAATAAAACACAATTCTTGTAAAAAGTAGGCTCAACAAGTGATTATGTTCAGACCCCTATAGCCAGGAAATCAAAAAAATGAAATGGTTACGTATAATACACAATTCAAATAACATTTCAGAATGTACACTTATTAATACAACATGTTTCACCATAAGCATAACATCCACATACAACCATTGTAATTCAAATAACAAATTTGACTGTGTAATCACAGCCCTATAAACAAAATTGTCCCAATCCAAAAGAAAAGGTCCAGGAGAAACCCGTTGAACAATACGCCATCAGAAACGAGGCGCCATTATGGCAAAAACATCAGCGTTTTCGTATTCTAAATTCCCACTGATAGACCCCAAAACAGTCCGTGGAAATCTTCCTGCAAACAGTTGCAAAGTATGTCCCCGCAAAAGATAGAAACATACACAATTTAAAGTCAAAAACACATGCCCTTGCAAAAAGCAGAACCGACCCTGCCAGCAGTAAACATTCCGTTATACTTCGCCAATCTCGTACAGAACAAATCCAATTTCACAATGGCGTGTTGAACAAAAAATCGCCTGAAGTGATATGTTAGTTGTCCAAAAGTACAAATAAGCACATATCCAATAGATAGACTAAATAAACCACCCAAATATGCGCTCCAGTATAACAACTGTGGAGCACAAAAAAGCGTGGCAGTCTGTTCAAGACCGAGCGCTTCAGAATGTTAAAGAAAAGACCAAAAAATATAAAGAAAAGTCACCATTCCTTAGCGTTAGAAACCTGGAACGTACAATAGATCCAAGAAGCCTTCGTAAAAGGAAAAGGTCCAAAATTCAGAGGAGAGGAGTCATCTCTACAACAGCCAGGGAGCCAACGCCAACAGCGAGGAGAACACTACAGTGACACACTAACCCACGCACGTTCAAGCTTGCACGGCCCAACAGCAGAACAGGAACAAACAAGAGCCAGCAAACGGTTCCCAAAGCTTTATTGAAGTAAAAATAGTGTCAAAGACACTAACACTCTCTTGACAAAAATATGCCTCAAACTAGTTTCGGTAGAATACCTTCTTCAGTGAGGAAAAAATGTGATAATTCCATTAAACAGACTCCCTATATATAAATAATTAGCCAATAAACAAGTGGCTAACAATCAACTGAAAATTTTACAAATCCAGATTTAAAGACATGCACCACCATAAAACCTATCAGATAGATAGAAATGCATAAATGCACTAACTGTGCATGAATAATACTGTTCAAACAAAAGTATTATATCAATAACAATAATGTATAGCCAAGGTGTGGTGTAAAATAACATATAAATATATATAATATTTTATAGATGGTCATTCAAGCCGGGTGGAAAAAGGGCTCCCAAATGTATGATCCAATATTTTTCTTTCATACTTAAAACGCTGTGCCAGCCTGTCTGATTAGATCTATTTCCCTGTACTTTATCAATAGCACAAAATATAAATTTAGCAGATGGATGCTTAACAGTATGTTGATATAAGGCATTGCCCTAGACTCCTCACAACACAGCCCCAAACAATTCTGGTCCTCCATAAACTCCATCCTCCACCCAGGTAAAGTCAGTACCCCTCTTCCTAACATCCCTCACTCCTCAGAAAATATTGCTACCTCATTCAGCACACACTTCACGCAAACCATACTATCACTAGCTAAACAACACAACCCCCCTCCCCTCCAACCCACACCTTCAGCTAGTAATCTCCCCACTGCCTTCTCTTTTTCTCCTGTACCTACCTCCAACATAAAAAAACTCTTAACTAAACTTAAACCCACCAAATTAGCAGCAGACAACCTCCCAAGTGAATACCTGCAAATTGCAGCTGATGCTCTGGCCTACCCAGTATCCATCTTTATTAACCAATCTCGGTCAGAAAGTTACGTTCCCACACTGTGGAAAGTATCACATATAATTCCCCTCCACAAAGGCGGACCCTCCGCAGAACTAACCAGTTACCGCCCCATAGCTATTCTCTCTCTCCACTCTCCAAAATACTAGAGAGATGCATACACTCTCAGGTCTCAGACTACCTCCTTACTAACAACCTCCTTTCCAGTACTCAGCATGGTTTCCGACCAAACCATAGCACCACCACTGCCTTACTCTCCTTTACTAACACTATCCTTCAGCATAAAAACAATGGCCATCTCTCCTCTGCTACTTTCCTAGACCTATCTAAAGCATTTGACTTGGTCCCACACAAACAACTTATCTCTGTCCTCAACAACCTATCCTTCTCACAGTCAGTCACCAACTAGTTTCAGAGTTACCTGTCTGACCACCAACAATCCATTGTATGGCAGAATGACATATCTCCCCAACTACCTGTCTCCATAGGGGTTCCCCAAGGATCCATCCTTGGACCCCTACTCTTCTCTGTTTACACCAATAATCTAGCCTCTGCCACCAAACATGGCACACTTATACAATACGCAGATGACTCAACCATCATCTGCTCAGCCCAGTCCCTACCAAAACTGCAAAAAGTCACACAGGAAGCCTTTTCCTCTTTTGAAACATGGTTATCCGATGCCCAATTAATACTCAACCCAAACAAAACTAAACTACTCATCTTTCAACCCACCAAACATACTCAAAACAACTCTCACTTTAACATCACAGCAAAAGACAACACCACTATATACCCAACTGAACACACCAAATTGCTAGGAGTGGAAATAGACAATAAACTAAAATTTGACATTTACATATCCATGACCATAAAAAAGTCCACAAAAAACTAGGAGCGTTATACAGAAATAAGCAATTTCTCATCAAAGCAGCAAAGATTTCAATAGCAAATTCCCACCTTATCTCCACCCTACTTTATGCCTCTCCAATATATACCAACCTAAGGCAATGTGATCTAAACAAGCTAGAGACCTGCTACAAATTCGCCACAGGGGCATCCTACCGTAGTCACCACTGTCTCTCACTTGCTGAACTGGGCTGGCTTGAACTCCCTCACCTCCTTCAGTGGTATCAACTCTCACTCGCCCACAAACTAGTAAACCATCCACTAAATGTCCCATCCCTCCAGAATCTACTCCAACCCTATCGCACCACCAGACCTCTAAGATCCAGCAACAAAAATCACTTGCAGATCACTAAAGCCAATAACTCTGCTGGTGAAGCACTATTCTCTTGCGCCATAGCCAAATTATGGAACTCACTCGCACCCACAATTACCTCCGTACCATCATGCACCCACTTCAAAACTTTACTAAAAGCGCACCTAAAAACATGCTGGCTGTGCCCTTGCAACTCCCACTCTAATATCATCCACCCCATCCAACCACTACCTTTCTTTCCACTCCACTAACTACCTTGATTATAGCAAGCTCAGATGCTCATAAGCCTAGTACTTATTATACAGCAGGAACTTTATTTATTTATTTATTTATTGCCGTTGGTTTACCAGGATAGTCCATTGGGCCATAAAGAACCCGTTTTCAATGGAGTCCTGGGGAGAAAAGCTCCAAACAGAAGGTATTTACAACATTTTAACAGTTACAATATTGTAACTGAACTCCGAAAAGCTCCATAACAGAAGGTATTTACAACATTTTAACAGTTACAATATTAGTACAGAGAGTTATTAATATTGTGTAAACAAACAAATGTAGAACTCATCAGTTAGAATAGCAGTCATAACAGTTAAAACAATAGGAAGAAATGTACTAGAATTAAATAAATGTAATATAATACTGATAGAGAATAAATGTCAAAGGTATAGAAGTAGAATATGGTATTGAGGGTGAAATAAGTAGAGTTAGTTATGTGGGGTGGGAACAAGAGCATTCCCACTGAGAAGCTAGATGAAAGTGAAGAGACTTTTTGAAGGCAGAGTTGTTAGAGGTGGTGCGGATGAGTGGAGGTAGGGAGTTCCAGATGCGAGCGAGGCTGAAGGAAAGAAGGTTTTTGCCTGGGGATGAGTCGGTCTGTGTACTTGAGTAGATTTTGATTATTTGACCTTAGAACTCTGTTAGGTAGGTGCATTTTAAAGGCAGAAGAGAGAGAGGACAGAGGGTAGGGTTGAGAATAAGCTTATGGGCTAGAGTTAGTTGAGTATAAGTTAGTTGATTGGGAAGTTCTAGCCATTTTAGCTTATGGAGGGAGATGCAGTGGTGGGTGGAGGATTTTGGCTGGTTGCAAATTTTGCGATTTTGTTGTAACAGGAGGTAAGTTGTTGTTTTAAACAGGACTGAAGATTAGTTAGTAGTGGGGCACCATATAGAAGGGATGGTATTAGGAAGGAGGTAGAAAGAGTGATTTTAGTGGCAGATGTGAGGTATGTGTTCTGTCTATAAAGCATGCCAAGTTTCTGGTGTGTTTTTGATGTTAATTTGCAGGTGGGAGTTAAATTTCAGTTGGTTATCGATTTGGACCCCAAGAAGCTTGGTTTCTGATACTATTTCAAGAGGTGAGTTTTGTAGAGTAGTAATTGAGAAGGTACCCATGTCGGGAGGGATGGCTTTGGAAGGAGTAAATAACATTAATTTGGTTTTGGAAGCATTGAGAGCTAGATGATTACATAGCATCCATTGTTCTGTGGAAGAGAAGGCATCTTGAGTAAGTTTTGTAGGGTATTAATAGAAGAGGCAGAACAGATGATAGTTGAGTCATCCGCATATTGGATGATGCTAGAGAAAGGGATAGATTTGTGGAAGTCATTTATAAAGATGTTGAAGAGAAGAGGACCCAGTATGGAGCCTTGGGGAACTCCTGTAGGGGTACCAAGGAAAGAGGAGGTAGCTTTTTTCCATTTTACAGCTTGGCTTCTGTTAGATAGGTAGTTAGAGAACCAGTTCAAAGAGGAGGAAGACAGGTGAAGTTTGGAGAGTTTGTTTAGGAGCAGACTATGTGAGATAGTATCGAAGGCTTTGGAGAGGTCAAGGAGTAAGGTAGAAACAATTTTTCCAGAGTCACGGGCTTTATTTACAACCTCAAGGAAGGAGAGGAGGGCTGTCATGGTGCTATGATTGGGTCTGAAACCGTGCTGTGTGGGAGTTATAAGATGGTTGTCTAGGAGGTGAGGAAGGAGCTGAAGTTGGACACATTTTTCTAAGAGTTTAGAAATGGGGACAGGATGGCTATGGGACGAAATTAGTAATGTTATTATTGTTACCACCTTTATGTAGAGGTATAATAAAGGCTTGTTTCCATACTTGGGGAACTGTGTGTTCTTGTAGAGAGCGGTTAATTAAAATGCTAATGGGGTAGGCAAGGGTTTCAGCTATACTGAGAAAGTAGGAAGGGATATTATCAGGAGCATTGGTACATGGTTTCAATTTCTGAAGAAGTTTTTAATAGTGGATGTTGGTATAGGATTTAATGAGAAGAGGGGCAGTCAGGAGTGGGGAGTTTTGGGTAGGTGGAGATGGGGATAGGGTGGATGTAGAAGAGAGGGTAGAGGAGTCAGTGGGTGAGGAGTGTGGTATAGAAATAGGAATAGTGGGGGTGGGTAAGGGTATATTAGATAGTAAAGAGGTGTTAGAGAAAGAGGAGGTTAATTTAGAAATTGAATCAATAAAGAAGGAATTGAATTGGGTGGCTAAGTCATGATCTGGAGCATTTGGGTCTGGGGTGGGAGTACCTGGTTTGCTGGGGTGGAGGAGAGTAGAGATCCCTTTCCAGAATTTCTGTGGGTTGTTTTTATTTTGGTTTTGGAGTGTAGAGAAGTAGTTTTGTGATCAGAAGTAATGAGTTTCTTTACTTTTTTGGAGGATTTTATATTAGTTAAGGAGTGATGTTGTCTTGTGTTTTGGTAGCGTCCCCAGGCTTTGTCTCTATGTCTCATGATAGCAAGAGTAGTTTTGGAGAGCCATGGGGCTGATTTAGTTTTATTCTTTTAGTCCTTAAAGGGGCTTGGGAGTCAGTACTTTTAAGAAAGTTGAGTTAAAGTAAGAGACTGCATCATCAAGGGATAGTGTTTTTAGACAGTTCCAATTAATTGCTTGCAGTGAGCTTGAAAAGATTACTGGGTTAAAGTTTTTGTGATCACGGATTGTAATGTGGTTGTGAGTATGCTGAAGGATAGTGGGAAGCCGGTGGGTAAAGGTGGGTAAGTGGTCACCAAGTGGGTCGGGAAGAGTTCCAGTGTTGGTGAAGTAGTGAGGGTGGGAGACTAGAATCCAATCCAATATACTCCCATTGGAGGGGTTTTTAGCAGGGTGGGTTACCAGAGTGATCAGTTGTGAGAAATTGTAGAGGTTGATGTTAGTGGGGTTTGTAGGAGACTGTATAAGGGCCCAGTTAATATTAACATCTCCTAGGATTATGGTTTCATTTTTAATGTTACTAGATATTTATTTATTTTATTTTTATTTATTTTACATTTGTTAACCGGGCTAGTCCAACTGGATACATGTCCATTTTCAGTGGAGGCCCGAGGAGAAAAGCTCCGCTATCTAACAGCATGATAATCAAACATTAGCCAGGAGAGGATGAGTTCAAGTGTGGAAATATTGTCCCCTGGTGGAATGTAAAGGGAAACTATACATATATGTTTGTGATTGTTGATTTGCAGCATTGTAAGGAGAAGTTCGGCATTGTTAAAGTGTGGAGTAGGTTTGTTATATGGTGTGACTACTAGGGAGGAAGTGTATATAAGGGCTATTCCTCCGCCTTTTTTGTGAGGTCTGTCTTTTCTTATGATGGAGTAGTTAGGAGGAACTATTTCAGAGTCTTTAATGTGTGGTTTTAGCCAGGTTTCTGAAATAGTGAGGATGTCAGGTTTATTATGTATGAGCCAAGCATGTAGGTTTGGTACTTTGTTTACTATGCTTTGAGAATTTAAGGAAGTGAATAATAGAGATTTATTTATAGCAGTAGTAGTGGTGGGGCCTGGGTTAGGATGGATGTCTCCAGATATGAGAGTGGATATCAGGTGTAATATAACTTCTCATTGTAACATTTGTTAATGTCTGTTATGTACTTCACAGATAAAGATTCTAGTTGTCTGCTGATGTACTATGTTCTTCATCTGTAAATATGTTGTAAGTAATTGCTATATTAAATTGTTAATCGCTATGTAATCCAATGTAACTACTGTCTGTTTATTTTACTGTGGAGCTTTTCTCCCCGGGCCTCCGCTGAAAATGGACCTACGTCCAGTCGGACACTCCCGGTCAACAAATTTAAATAAATAAATAGTTCCATCTTTTGTGTTACATGCATACACTGTTTGCCAGGTTGAACTTTTATATATTTTTCTTGTCATATCCATTTCAGCCTATGTTACATCTTAAAAAACTTTGTTTTATTGAAAGCCCTCAAACAAAAAACAAACAGCCCCCATGCCCCCTAAAACCTATTGTCTTAATACTAACACACAAAACTACTAACATCTTCAAATATTGAAGTTTTACCATCCTAATAGGAACATATGTTACAAACTGACAGCCACATTGACAGACTTACACTACGTAAAAGGAAGGTAATCCATGCTAAGATGCATGGTGCAGCCTGTGCTTCTACTAAGTGCTAACTGATTTTGTCTTATCTTTATAGCTCTCCCAGCTGCGAAAACCCCCTGAATGCTTTCAGAGAACATTATCTCTTAGCCAGTTTCTCTCTCTACTTTTTTCCTACAGACAGTCATTCTCCACCAGACTGTAAACAATTTCTCTTTATCGGATTGTCTCCATGGAGACATGAGAACCAGGCAGTCAGTTTGTCATTATCAGATTGTTTCCAATGAGACGTGGGCCAGATACAGAATTGCTATTAAGCATACACTCCATTTGCCAGAAAAAAAGCCCCATAATATTCAGTATTATTTTTCATTGCTTTTTCTTAAAACTTGTTACTAAATCAATCTAAGGTCTTTATCCAGTCATTCCCCCCATGCAAGAATGAGAAAAAGCACATTAATTTTTCTTTTGTCATGCTGTTTTAAACAGGCTTTTTTAAGCACTGCAGTACCTACATTTCATGAAACTAAACAAGAAAAAAGAGGGAAGGGTGAAAGAAAGGAAGAAAGAACAGCAGCACCTATTTACATTCCCCATTATGCTTTAAAATAACTGAGGAAACTTTATTTTATAACAAGCAAAGAAACCCGTACACCAGAAAAATAGCAGTATTAAGAAATAATGTTTTCTTTACTTAGTTAACTTTCTCCAACTCTTCCCCTCCCCAAAGCATGTTTCCGAACATTAATGACATGAAGTAGAGCATATGCTTTAGAGTCCCCCACAAGTCCAACAGAGTCTGAAAAAACCCAATATTTCCAGATTTTCTTGTTCTGTCATATTTTACAAATATAATTATTGCACTGTAATCCCACATTGTTACTGGTTTTATTGCTGTTCATTTCCATCTCACAAATTTTCTCTGTTTCATTTCTAATGTACTCTAGATTCTTCTAGTCAACTCTCATGCTCCCTTCCTTCTCTAACATTTTTCATTGAAACAGTGGAAAAGGTTTCATAGGTGCAGAGTCTCCCTGTGGTATTTTCATTACCAGAAGAACAAGAAGCAGAATTTCCTTCTGTTTCACAGTTCACTTTTTGTTGGACAAACTTCTGTATTTTCTCCTTAGCATGTACTTCATCAAAAAATAATTTTGTCCCTCCAGGAAAGAATACATTAAAAACACCTGGATACAACAGGTTAAATATCACACCTGCATCTCAACATTCCCTGAATAATGGAATTAATTTACTCCTTGCCTTCCTGGTGTACAGTGAGTAATCATTCTCCACAAATGCTCTGCTTTCTCCCACTTTTACTATTTTGTCCTTCTGCCACAGTTTTGTCAGAATCATCTTTGTTATTAAAGGTCTAGGTTGCTTTCTCATAGCTGGGTTAGGAGCATAAACACGATGTGCCCTTTGAACTAACCGCTCCTGCTGTGGAATACCCGTTTATTTGCTTATTTATGCTTTCATAAAATGAATGCACTCTGTTCCTTCCAGCTTCTCTGGTATAAAATCTCAGGTTTTCCCTACGTGCTCTGTTCTCTAATTCTGTTTTTTTTTAACATCTCTTCCTGAGCAGTCTCATATTCAGCCAACCTTTTCTTCATTTCATCCTGATTTTTGCAGCTTCATCACCTCATCTGAATGTCTTAAAGCTTCTTCCATTTTTTCCAAACTTTTGTTGTTTGTGCTGATACACTCCATCAGTGTTTTGTTTATTTTAACCAGGTCTGTGTGCAGGTTGTCTTATATCTTCCTGCAGTTTACTTACTGGAAGCCATGTTTGGAGGTTACATTTCTTTTTTGCTGAACAGCTGCAGAACTTTCCCCAGTCAGTGTATCTTCCTGACTTTTAGTAGCTGATTTATTTCCAGCTGCTCTGTGTTTCTTTTTCCTGGTATTCAGGCAGTACGCTTATTAGCCAGTTACTGAAATTTACCCATAAACACAAAAGTCTACTGGCCTTCTCTGTTGAATTTATGTTTTCACACTGGGTCAAACTGTTACTCAATGTGCAGCCATCCTGGAAATCGAGATATCCCTTCAATAGGGTCTTTACATCCTGGAAGAGAGCACCTTTGGGACCTAACTTGAATTTGGTGTTCATAGCTATTGGAGGAGTCATTTCTGGGTATAGAGAAGAGTTTCCTCTCATGCACTCAACATAATCCCAGCTCCCTCAAGATTTTATCTACTTCATCTGAACATCCTGTCCATCAGGGACAGCTAATGACAGCCTTGAGGGTTTTTGCCTGATGACTTCCCTTTCTGATTCCAAGACATATCCGGAGCACCCCCCAAGGAAAGTCAAAGGAAACATTATTGCAAAAGGTGGCATGTTGACTCTTCCCAGAAGTCACTCATCAAAGATGCCAACTACAAGGAAGGGGTAGGGTGTCCCTTGGATCTCCTTGGAAGATGACCTCTTCAGAGAGGTTCTTGAATTAATGAAGTGGGGGGGGGGCTTGTCATCCAAAGTCCCCTTCCTAAGTGGAGTCGGAATTCCTCAAGGCCTTTGGGGCTGCTTCATCTATTGCCTGGATGGTCTCGCCTGCTGACATACTCAGTGGTTTGATATCACAGTGGGCTTGGAAGGAGCCTGTCATGGTGAAGCTGATTTCAAGGAAACAAAAAAATAATAAATACTGCACTGATGCAGCTAAGTACTGAAAATTGTTTATTCAAAATAAGATAAAACATTAAAAGCAAGTGCTTTCGTTATTACAACATCACTTCATCAGACCAAATAAACAATTTTCAGTATTTAGCCATGTCAGTGCGGCATTTGTTATTATTTTTTGGTTTTCACATATTTTCTTTTAACTCACTTCATCCTGTTCCTGTGTTTTTATCCAATCTTTGATTTCAAGGAAACCACTGAAATAGGTCACATTGGAGCAGGGTCCCCTAGTCGATGTAGTGGTGATGGCAGCAGCAACAACAGAAAGGAGCTTTCCAAAGAGAGCACCTCTGTCTCTCCCCCTAACAGGGAATCTAGGGTGTTGGATGAATTTGGAAAGTGGACATATGCTTTAGCTGTGTTTGTTCTTCACATGCTGATGTACCTGACACACAACTCATTTTCAGAGGGATTTGAGTAAAGAACCTTCCAAATTCCTCTCTGGTAACCTACAGGCATCCAGAAAACGGTGGTGTCACAACTATCTACTTTATAATCTATGTCTAATGTTGTCCACATGTCTACTTTGCAATGCAGTGGATGGCACTCTGAGAGTAGTAGACACTGAAACAGAAGTGATCTCTTTGGCTGCTTGAACACATCAAATGTGATCTCCTTGGTGCTGTTTTGTCAGGTAAAAGGAAAATGTTCATAGTTCTTTAATCTTGTTCTGCCAGTTTATCCTATATGTAGTTTCTTAAAAATCCTCCAAGGAGAGAAAATAGTTTCTGGTCTGGAGTTTTTCTCCCCTACAGAAAGAGTCTTTGTATATTTCTGTATAAGGCTTCTATTGTTCTGCATAGAAGAGCTCTTTTTTGATGCTGGTTTTTGGGACTTTGTTTAGGAGTTTCTAAAGTACTCTCTTGTTGCTATCTGTTCTTGTTCTGGTAGTGCCTGTGTGTACTTTGCCTTTTAGCTATCGTGTTCTACAAGGCCTCTGGTTTTAAAAAGTGATTTCCTATGGACACAAGATTTCCCCTACAGGGTACACAGTCCAAATGTGTTTATTGTTTGTGGGCCTTTCATCCTGATGAAAACTGCTTCTTTTTCAGGGCCAGAGCTCTCTCTCTAACCAGCTATCAAATCTTGCTTTAAAGGAGCTTCTACCTATCACCATTGGGCAGGTGACTCCCCTTCAGTCCCTCTCAAACATGTGTATGCAAATACTATCTAGTGTTGCTAATGTCATGTTGATAGCGGCAGGCGCCACATTGTCATTTACTGGCATGCCTGGATGCTTCTCTATAATTGCCCAAAGTGATGGAGACACAATCTATAAGTGAACAGGATAGCAAGACCTAGTCTGCCATAGGGGTCAGCTTCTCAACCCACCCCCCAAGGACTTTTTCTAAAAAATAAATAAATAAATAAATAAAAATAAATAAATTAGAAAGGGGGCAAGAAGCTTTCGTTCTGTAAATTGCAGACTTGCAAGAAGCAGCAGGGGAGGATAATCACAATGGACATTACCCTTGTGACAGATGTGATCTACAGAACCAAGGGTTTTGTAGGACCTTTTCTGATAAATCCTTCCAGCATTCCTGAAGTGTGCCTTACTGCTGCACCAGGGAGGCAGTTTGAGGGCACTTGTCTCTGCATCACCCAGACTGGGCAGCTATCACCCAAGATAAGGGTGTGCAGAGAATCATAGTCACATAGTCCTCTTCCTTTTTCTATCACCAAATTCAAAGAATTCCCGACTTCCCATCTCTACAGAGCAAGGTTTATAGGGCAAAAAAAATAGGAAAACTGCTAGAGGAATAAGTAATCCTGGAGGTCCCATCAGACAAGCAAGGGTCTTGAGCCTGTTCAAGGTTCTTTTTTGGTTTATAGGTAAGTATTAGGCTAGCCACTCTGGTGGGCCATTTTAAGCCTAACCAATTTCTGTCAAAGGTGAGAGTCAAACCCTGTACCTTGTGTCCGTGAGGTAAACACCTTAACCATTATGCCAACCCTCAACCCTACAAAAGTAAAAACGGGGATGTCAGGCCTATTTTGGACCTCAGCCAACTAAACCAGTATGTAAGTCAGACAAAATTCTTAATGGTCACAGTGCAGGCCATCTTACATCTTCCAAAGAAGGATGATTGACAGACTTTCAGGATGGGTACTATCACATTCAGATAGCCAGTAGTCCAGAAGATTCCTCTGCTTTTAGCTACGAGCTAATCATTTCTAGTTAAGGGCCCTGTCCTTTGGTCTTGCCACAGGCCCCCAAGTAGGTTGGTGCTAGTGGTCACAGCTCACCTCAGACTGCAAAGATTCCAAGTATCAAGTGTTAAAGGCCCTAGCCAAGGCAAAGAACAAGCTTCCATGGGACCTGATAGTTTCCCAAGCTGTATTCTGCAACATCTCCAGCAAGAACTAGCCTCGCCATTTAGCACCCTATTCAACCATAGCCTAAGTACAGGCTTCATTCCAGCAGAGTGGAGAACTGCCATTGTCATCCCTTTGCAAAAAAGTGGTGCCACTACTAACCCTGGAAACTATCGCCCATTAGCTTGACAAGTCTGATCTGTAAGGCCATAGAGCGTATTATTATGGACCTCATGAACAAGAACATAGGCAATCTCCAAGCACTTGACCTCACCCAGTTTAGACTTGTCAAAGGCAGGTCTTGCCTGTTGAACCTGGCTGACTTTCTTGAGACTGTCACCAAGACACTGGATGAGGGAAAGTCAGTACGCACAGCTTACCTTGACTTGACCAAAGCCGTTGGCACAATCCCCCACTCCGGCATCATCGAAAACCTAACAGAACTTGGCGTAAATCCCTATCTCATCAGGTGGGTGGCCACCTGGTTCACTGATAGTACCCACAAGGTCAAATTAGGTGCCACTACCTCTGATAGCAGACCTTTCACTACTAATGGTGTCCCCCAGGGAGCTGTCCTGGAACCCCTATTGTTTGGCATCTACTTCTTAAACGTCCAGACAAAGACAAAAGGCCAGTGGCTGACCAAGTTTGCGGACGACTGTAAGTTGGGTGCTGTCATTGACTCTCCAAATGATGTTAACATATTTCAAGAGGGTCTCACAGCAACAAATGACGAGTGCCAAAGTTATGGCCTTAAGTTACATGCAAAAAAAATGCATTATCATACCATTCAGCAAAAATACGGCCCCTACTGATTACCACATTAGCGGAAACCCCCTAAGCACACAACCTGTGGTGAGAGACCTGGGTGCACAAGTCAACAATAATCTCACATGTGACTATCATGTACCGGCAGTGGTCAGAAAAGCCTTTTACTTGGTTCATCTCATAAGTAAAGGGATTGCATCCAGAAAAAGGAAGTTATTACCTCTCTGTACTCCTCCCTGTTTAGGCCAGTAAATGAGTACAACACCCATTTGGTATCTACCTCTCCAAGCACCTGCACCAACTGGAAAGGTCACAGAACTACCTCACAAAGAGAATCCATGGACTCCCAACACCTGTCTTTTGTGGACAGGCTGAAATCACTATCTTTCTGTATCATACAGATTGCTCAGAGGTGATTGTCTCGCCTACAAGGCAATCTCAGACCCTGTTGTACTAGAGATGCTCCATATCCGCAAGTCTAACTCCTCATGTAGTACCCAATCGAAAGGCTTAAATCTAATATGTGACATTAACAAAACCTGCTGAGGAGACAGGTTTGTCTCCCAGAGGCTGCCCCATCTCTGGAATAGACTCCATACACATCAAACAAAGTACGTCGCTGACCCTCTTCAAGCACAACCTTAATAAGTGGATGGGCAACCACAAGTTTGTCCCAGGGGTTCCACCTGTGTCCCTCATTGACAGGGGTGACAGGTGCTTATTGAGGTTTCTTTTTTGAGATAAACTCTTGGCTAGGTTGTAAGGGCCCCAGAGCCGTTAGCTTAGTAATCTATTATGATCACATGCCTGGATAACTTTTTTCTGACTTCCTCTACTGGGAGTTTATTACTTCAATCCAGGGATTCTTTGCTGCAGCTTTGAAGCCCTCTAGGAATCATGATAAGTGTGGAAAAATCAGTTAGTATTTGCTCAGACAATAACTGTTCATTGTGACCTGGCTGGATATAACTTTACATATATCTCGACTTCTGGACCCAATAATTTTAACCCTCTGGCAGCATGCATCACCAGTTCTTTCCCACCAGAAGTCCCCAGCCAAGGTGCATCTTGCTTCTCCTGAGATCCATAGTAGCCTCCACTACTCTCATCCCTTATGACAAAGTCTGCATGAGAGTGTCACAGTGGACTGTTGCATGTCAGTGATCAGTGTTATAACAACCCATGCATTTTCCCATTTGTCTTACCAGCTCCACACCAGAGGTCATTTCCTCGTTGGTCAGATCCGACCACAAGTTAATCACCCTAGACATCCCCATCCCGCCCCCACCCCCCATTAGGGAAACCACCGTAAAAAACTTCTCCAAAGCCAACTTCACACTTAAGACAAAAGTGGTAAACTTCATGACACCGATGCAGACGGACAGTAGAGGTACGACTGCTGAATCCTACACAAATGCACTTCATAAGCACTTATACGAGTGCATGGATTGTGCTATCCCTAACAGAACCAAGATACTATCCTCCAAAAAAAGGAAGCCAATCTGGTGGTCCTCTGCCATAAACAAACTCTACAACAGAAGAAAGAAACTGTTGCAAAAAAGAGTAAAATCTCATGACTGGAGGAGCTCCCTGGTCAGCCTCAGTAAGAAGCTGAGATCCCTCATAAAATCCTCCAAAGCTAATTACGAAAACAAAATTGCCACTGACTCTAAAGACAACCACAAAGCATTCTATAGCTATGTCAAGAATCTCAATGGCAACACTCAGATCTGCTCTGAGTTACAGCACAATGGCACTAAATATACAGAGCCAACTGATATTGCCAACATCCTGGCAGATAGGTTCAGTACTAACTTTACCCCCCTCTCACCTCCTAGAGGGCCCATCTCTATACCGGAAGAATGCAAAGTTCCTGTAATCACGGCTGCACAGGTTAAAAAATCACTCTCCAAAGCCAAGAACACAGCATCCATGGGACCTGACAATATCCCAGGCTGCGTTCTACAAGAACTACAGAACGAACTGGTACCCCACCTAAGTATCATGTTCAGTCATAGCCTCACCTCAGGCTTTGTGCCCACTGAATGATGCACCGGGACGGTTATCCCACTCCACAAAGGGGGAGCCACAATGGTCCCTGGGATCTACCACCCCATTATTAGCCTGGTCTGCAAGGCCATGGAACATATCATCATGGAACTCATAAACAAAGACATTAGTAATCTCCAAACTCCTGGACCCCACCCAGTTCGGGTTTGTAAAAGGCAGATCATGTCTCCTAAACCTGATAGACTTCTTTGAAGCGGTCACCAAAGCCGTAGATGAGTGCAAGGTGGTTCACACAACCTATCTAGAGCTCACCAAGGCTTTTGATGCCATCCCCCACTATGAAATTATAGATAAACTCACTAAACTAGATATAAATCCCTATGTCACAAGATGGGTTGGCAACTGGCTCACTGACAGAACCCACACTGTCAAAGTAGCTGACTCCAAATCCGACTTCAGACCAGTGACAAGTGGCGTACCACAGGGTTTCATCCTGGGTCCTCTCCTGTTTGGTATCTACTTCTCTGAAGTACAGGCTAACACAGAAGGTCTTTGATTTTCGCATTGCCACAGTGGTCAGGAAATCCTTTTACATGGCACACCTCATCACAAAAGGTTTCTCATCCAGAAAAAGAGAGGTCATTGTTCTCCTCTACTCATTAATCATTAGACCCATTATAGAGTACAGCGCCCCTTTTTGTATGTACCTCATAAGACATTTACAACAACTGAAGAGAACACAGAAATACCTCACAAAGAGGATTACTGGCCTCAAACAGATACCCTACGCAGACCGTCTTAAAAAACTCCAGCTTTACTCCGTTGCATATTGCCTACTCAGAGGCGATCTCTGCCTAACATACAAAGCTATGTCAAACCCAGAGCTGTTGGACATGCTCCACTTAAAATCCCAATCCCTCCGAACTACACGCTGTAGGGACCTAAACCTTGTCACCACAATAAACAGAACATGCTCGAGAGATATATTCCAGTCCCACAGACTTCCCATACTCTGGAACAAGCTACTTATCTTTGTCAAACAGAGCCCCTCATTAGCAGTCTTCAAGAAAAATATTGATGATTGGATGGGAAATAGGAAATTCACTCCGGGGATCACTTCTCTGGCACTGCTCGACAGTGGCACAGGAAAATAATTTTCTTGGGTGGCGAAAGCCAGGGTACCTTTTTGGCTAGGCTTATATAGGCCCTGGGGCCAATCGCCTAGTACCTACCTATGAACCTATATGCAGACATGTTGAACTTCCTTCTAGTTTATCAGGGTCACCCCTTTATTCTACTGCCTTCTCAGGCCACAGTGCACAGTAACTATGGATGCTTCCAGGGTGGGGTAGGGGTGGCATTTCATAGGAAAGACGGTCCAAAGTACATGACATGGTCCTCCTCAGAGGTCAGTCTTGACATCAGTGTTGTGGAGATGAGTGTGTTCTTGGGGGAGGGTGAACACATTCTTAATCATTATTTCAGGAAGCCATGAGAGTTTGGCAGTGGATGATGTCTTCCCAATAATTTCAGGTGGCAATGCACATCCCAGGGAAAAAACAAAGTGTTAGCAGTCTAGCTGAACAGGTCCATTCTTCTACCTCACAGGAGGTCTCACTGATGCCATGGCAGCCAAGAGTTTCATCTATTGGGGCCAGCCATTCTGCGACCTTTTGCAGACCCCTTCAACTCCAACTGCAGTGGCTGCTTTACCATGGTTACCCCAATGGGAGAGTGACTGAGAGAGACTGTGGTCCACACTTGGCCCCTGCATCTCGTATGCGTTTATCCACCCACTCATCTCATATAAAAGTTTCTTCAGAAAGTCATGGTGCAAGGCAAAAGTAATCCTCATCGCTTCCTTTTCGCATCACCATGTATGGTTTCCCTATTTCTGGCCTCACCTGATACATGCCCTCTCTGGATGCTGGATCCTGTTCTGGACCTCATTTCTCACCTGTCCAACAGGCATCACCCAGATATAGCAGCCTGGAAATTAGCCACTTGGTTTCTCCAGATCTGATGATGGCCAGAGAGTCCAGGCTTTCATATCACTGACACATTCAATTCTTTTGTTTACCCCACATTCTCCCTATCTGAACCCTTGTTGGAAGAATCATTTTCATGGTTTTATTTGCTTTTGACTCAACCATTTTTGGTACATCTCCCACTTAATGTAATGGATTAGCTGTGTCCCTCACCCTACCAACTATTTCCACAATATTAATACCTCCTTGTCCGCATAGCATCTTTTTCCACTTAGATTGATGGTTATTAATTTGTAACACATACACAAGTCTTAATTTTGCTGTCTTAAAATATCCTTTCAAGTATGGCATCCCCAACACATCTTTCTGTTTAGGAAGTATCACCAGTACCCAGCTAACACTTTGTCATTTTCCTCCCCTACAAAAAAACTCTCCTTAATTAATCTATCCCACATTTTATCGTGCCATTGGTGTAAAAAAGATGGTCTCATGTGAAGCACCAGTGGGAGCAAAAACATCTTTACTGACATACTTTTACTATGTTCTTCCTAAAATAATAATCTCCATCTGTGTATTGTTTACAGTTTGCTCATCATTCTCTTCCCACATTTCCTTAGCTGCCTGAGATACTTTCTGCATGGCCCAAATTCCCAAATATTTAAGGTGTGGATATTTTTGCACCACATCAAAGGATGGGACATATTCAGTAGCGATGACTTTAGTCCCATTACATTTAATAAATGCTGTAGAGTTTCCATAGATTTGAAATATGGCCACTACACATTGATCAAAAAATCCAAATTCTTTTAATATATCTCTTAAGAAGCCCTAACTGACACACATCAAAAGCTTTTTCTACATTGAGACTAACTAAAAGCAAATCCTTCTTATTAGAATTAAAACCGTATTGGTTATATTGTTGAATGTATGTCTTCACTCAGTAAAACTGCAGTGAACTTTTCCATTTTTTTCTCGCATTTATTTTAGCCACCGTTCTTGCAAGCCAGTGGCAGCTGGTGACTTCAAATCAAAGGGGGGCTGCAGGAGACAGCTGAATGGGTGTGGGGCCAATGGGAAGGGGTGTGGCCAACTAGAAAGGGGCAGAGCTATGCTCAAATCCAGAAAACTGGAACTTTAATTAAATACACTGCCCTGTGTGCCAAATCATCATTATGAGAGTCCAATCAAGACAAAATGAAGAGAAGAAAAAAAAATTGCAGTGCTCTGGCTACATGACAGCTTACTTAATATCTAAATGGGAACACAAAGGTTGTGAAGCATGGAAAAAATAAATTACTTTTTAAATGCGTTACTGGAATGCCAGTTGAAATAAAGTACAAAAAAACAAGCAGCACTCAACTCAAACCACTTCTCCTTGCACTGCAGTTCTAATTATATTTTATATTCAGCTTTATAAAAGTACCAAGTAACATGTTGAAAGTAGCAATCTTTGTGATACAGATTACCTCCACTTGTAAAAATGTTTCTTATCCAAAAAAGTCCTGCTGCAGTGCTGCCTGACAAAAAACATCTACTTGTTTCATGGAAAAAACATGATCAAAGTAAAAAATGAACAGCAAACAAGAAACAAGCTCAAGATAAATTGCTTAAAGGATTACTGCACAGGTTATGGACCACACATGATAGATTGGCATTCTGTTTAGTTTACAGGTAAAGCCTGCAAAGATGACTGCAAGTCTCCAACAAATGTAATGAGCTTCTGAAAATACTGTAATCCTGTCCTTTATTACAAATACTGCCATATGCATTCCAGTACCGAAGGCTTATACCTTATCTACCTGTATAAATATTCTCTGCATGGCAACAACAAAAAGGCTTTCAATGTTGATAATTCTTTAACAGTATGCTTATTAAAGCTTACTTGCATCTTACAGTCTCAGACAAGCTTACCCGATGGTCATTAAAGCATTGCTACTTAAGCAACATGCAGTGCAACAATTTGCATTTTCTGTATAATAAGAAGCATAAATCAACAGTATAAAATATGACAGAAAAACAGAACATTCTGCAAAATCAAGGATAGATGAAAAGTCACTGTAGTACTTGCTACCTTGAATGGGTGGATACTTTGCACGCTTATATTGCATAACTGCTCCTTGCCGTGCTTGGACACATCCAGAGTCACTACATGGGGGAGTGGGATACAACAAGTATTTCACAAATTGAAATGTCTCTGGCTGACAGTGATGACGCTGACATATTTGTCATACCTCTCAACCTCAGAGCAAGAAATCTTGAAAAAGCCATAAACAGAAGTGGGACAAAGGCCCAAAATAAGGACACTTTTTAAATATTGCTCTTATAAACTTAGAACATTAATAGAATAGTAGGTCCTGCATTAGTATGCATTTTCTGAAGGGTATGAAATCTGAAACTCAAATGTCTGTCATTATTCCTAACTTCAGTCTTTAATGATTTGCCACTAATTAGCTAGAAAAACACAATTTTGTGGGAAAAAAATTACCAAAAATGTGATGCAAAAATATAAAATAGCCACACGATACAGCTGGGAACCTGTCAAAAAGGGACACCTTTTTAATATTAGTGCTGTTAGGTTGAGCAGCTGACAAAATAAGAGAATCTGCATGCATTTCTAAAATAAAAGTAATCTGTAACTCTGATCATTACAATTATTTATTAATTGCAAACCCTCCATGTTTCTTCCAAAATTGTCATTTTGCAGAGGGATTATTAGGGGGAGAGCAACGTTTTGAGTCAAAATCTGGGACAGTTGAGAGGTTTGGATATACCTAATTCTATAAAATGATTTATTTGTGCATACCTCTCAACCTCTTAATACAGGTGGAATTCAATGTCTGTCATTATTAAGTGACTTCAATCCTAAATGAGTTGCCAGAAAATCACAAATTTTATGAAGAACAAACCAAAAATAAGAAGCAAAAATGTATTCATTCTATGCAAATCTGGACAGTTGGAGAGGCATAGTTCAGAATTGTGCAGCAGAAATCCTACACAAACTTGGCTCCCTAGGTGTGGACAATAAGTACCCCCCCAAAACAAAAACGAAGATCTAAAAGAAGTGATTGCTTTAATCTGGCTTCATCACTTTCAGTAGCATTCAGACTCAGTGAAAATATTCAGCAACAAAAAAGTTTGTGCTTGTAAACAGTTGATTTAACTGGTTCGTAATCGAACACATCCAACCAAGAACTGGGAGGGGGAGTACCTGAGCTGATCAGACAATCAATAAGCACCTTCCTGATTTGTATTAAATTATATTCCTTGTATAACACAATACAGTTGTTAGTGTGTGTTTTAAATTTATTGTTTTGAACATTTTTCCAGTAAACAATGAAACAAAATGCATGCACCAGTAATCAAACTGCCCAATTCAGAACATTTCCATCATAAAAGTCTACTCAAACTTCTTCAATCCACCAGTAATAGTAAATATACAATCTCTGCAGAAGTAAAAGTCATTTAAGTAATTCCACATTAAAGACATCTGTAACTAATGGAGAGGTTGCTGCTAGCAAACAACTTTATATTTCATTGTTTCATCTACAAATAAAGTGCCTCTTGCCCTTGAAGAATAAATTGCCTATGTTGCATTAAGAAAATGATAAGCTAGTAATATTGCAATAGGGAATGGATGGCAAACTGATAACAGGTTCATAGTTACTAGGTATCTCCATCAAAGAGGACATTCTCGGGACTGCAGCATCCACCCCTTTTAAAAGTAAACCACAGTACAGTATCAGCAATGCATCTAGATACTGTTGGAGTAGAACCCACAGCCTTCTGCATCAAAAGAAAGTACACTACCTGTTTTGCTATTAACAATGCAAGTAAACTCAGCATAAGTAGCACTAAACTTCTCTTCAAGCTCTCAGCTCCTTGTAAACTCCATTTGACACTCAACTGTATCTCTTAAATTTGCAGCACAAGAAATCTGGAAAAAGCCAAAATGTATTTGGGGGAGAGGGAGACAAAAGCCCAAAAACCAGAGACACATTTTAAACATTAATTGTACAATCTTTGAAAGTTGCTAGAGTAAAATGTTGCCACCATACATTTCACTGCCAAGGCTTGAACCCAGGACCCTATACACTACAGTCAGAGCAACATACCACTGTGCCATATAAGCTGTTTCTTGAAAGAAATGAAGACTGAAACTTAAATGGCTATCATTTAGTGAATTCAGTTCTCACCATAGCTCTCAACCGCTTAGCACAAAACAGTTAGACAAAGCCAATAATGGGGGAATACAGCCCCCAAGCATATTCAGTGAATTCTGTTCTCACCATAGCTCTCAACCTCTTAGCCAAAAAAACATGGACAAAGCCAATAATGGGGGAATACAGCCCTCAAAGTAGGGACATTTTTCGAATATTGATATTATAAACTTAGAAAATTGCTAGAAGAAAAGGTTTTGTGTAGTGTTACCTATGTATTTTCTGAAGAATATAAAGTCTAAAATTCAAATGCCTGTCATCAGATTCAGAACAAACATATGATGCAAAAATCTGCAATGGTGGTAGGTAGGCAATTCAGGCTCTTGCTATCTGTATCCAAGGTACAGGGTTTGAGCCTGAATAACTCTAGCCACCAAGAATATTGGATTGAGGCATTTCACACACCCACAACCTTTGCCTTCCCCTCAGTCCAACAGTTGAGACACACACACACACACACACACCCTTTGCCTTCCCTCAGTCCGAGAGTTGAGATATTCCCTACCATGCAGCGCTAATTACAGCATCGGCAGAGCCTGGTTTAATCTTGAGTCCTTGAACGAGAACTTCTGAATTAATTATAACATTGAGTCCAAGAACATCTGCTGCCATTACTCCCTTGCAGTAGAACTCAGTCCAAGAGTGTGTGTGTGTGCTGGGAGTGGGGAGCCAGCCAGTCAGATATGAGCTAGGAATGCTGCGGAGCCAGACTGCAGACATTGCAGTCCGTTCTCCTTGCAGTCTATGCAGTTACAAACTGCATAGACTTCTGGGGCATCTACACTGATTTCCTGGGTTTAGTAATCCGGCCTGGTTAGATGGCAGTCCAGAAAGCACATAGGGAAAAGCACACGTGTGCAAGACTTAAAGCTTGTTTTCTGTTGTTTTCATTTTACAGCTGGGGGGGCTGCAGTCCAATAGCACTAGCCGCCCCTGTTGCCAGCATAGTCTTGAGTATCTTATAATCGTGATTTAGGATTGAAGTTGGTCAATATAACACAGGGTCTTTTGTTTCCTTTCTTTCCTTTAGAATTACTATCACAAATACCGCACTCTGAGATAAAAGGCTTGCAGTATATTAAACCTCTTCAGCCATGTCTTAAGAATATGATCCTTAGCTTTCTTCCACAACTCAGCTGCTATACAATCCTTACCAGCTGCTTTACCCTTTCGTCTGAGTTTGCATTGCTTCCCATATCTCGTCATCTTTTATGTAAGATAAGAGGGCTTCCCTATCCTCCTCACTTATTTTTGTAGCCCCAGATGTAGGTAATTTCTCCTGTAATTTCATCAATCTGATCTTGTTGTCTATTTAAGATTTTTTTACATCTTCTCATGACCTCTGTAATTCCTTAGTTGCCTGTAAGTACTGACCTGTCTCTTGGACAAGACTGGTCTCCTTCCTTAAACTTGAACATATGTGTCACTGTACCCCCCAGGGAATAATGTCAACACTATTGAAGATGTCTTCATCTGGGTGTCCTTACATATCACCCGAGTTAATATTAGGTGAACATCAAATCTGACTCCTCCTCAAATGCAATAAATGTATGTGACCTCTCCCAACTCAACCCAACGCTTACCTGTTACAATCAGTAGTAATATTAGGCAATCAGTTATCAACTAGATAATCTCCTCTTCCACCTTGCCCAACGATATTATCTCCTTAGGTATTTTACTAGATTCCCTCAGTGAGCTTACTTTTAGTTTTAGAAGTCACAACAACATTGAAAGACAGCATCACCATAACCAAGTCAAAAACATGACATTCTTTCAGAAAGAAACTCTTGTTAATAATTTAAACTTCTGTAACTCGAAAACACTAAAACCACCATCTGTAGATAAAACTGTATCATAAATCAAATGGATATTTATATCCCTTCTAAATGATCTAGACAATATCAGAACAAAGAGGATTAAATTTAACCAAGCATGGCTGATGAGACATATTACTCAGATCATGATACAAAAAGACCAGTGAGAAAACTGGATGGAAGAAATAAGACAGACAAAGCCTACAAAACTATAAGCCTGTCAGAAATAGAGCAAAAACACCTAAATGAATCAGATAAGAGAAACCTCAAACATGAAAAACCCCGAATCGTTCTGATAATCCATGAATCACCTCTTAAATCCTTGTCATTCCATACAACCAAGATCATCCTTAAACACACAAACAGAAAGCATAGCAAACCACTTCAACAGCACTTCATACAAGCAACAGCCACAGTACTCCAATACAACAACCCCAGTAAAACTTCTACAAGCAGACAACAGTCTCGCCTTCCAATCTGTTTGTTCCTATATCCTTCATTAAGAAACAGCTCCTAAAACTTAAAGTCACAGCTCCAGACACAGACAATTTATCAGCAGAATATCTAAAAATTGAAGACAAGGAGATGTCTGGCATGATGGCACTGATATAATGACGTAATTCAATGCTCCAGGTTTCACATCTAAGAAATCAGATAAAAAGAGTTGTTTATGTACCAATCAGCAAGTTATTCATTCCAAAAAAACACCCTGTTTAATGTTTGCTCAACGTACGGGTAAAAAGAAGGTAACAGAAATTTTTAAAGTCCACATGAAGTCAAATGAGGGAAAATGAAAGTGGCACCAGACTACTAACAATGACCGAAAAATGGAGATGAATGCGAATAGTTTGCAAGCTGCCCATTTATCTGATTTAGAAGTGAAAATAGATAAAATGTGAGCATAAGTCCTCAAAATTAGAAACAAGTTAACTGAATATATTGTAGCAAATATGAATGAAAATCTTGGAAATGGAGGATGCCCTTTCTGCGCACACAGACTAACTTGAAAATGTACAAGTGGTGACAATGGAAACCAAAGAAAAAAATGGTAAACTACGAAAAAAATGATAAACTATGAACATAGTCAAGATGCTGCCATGCTGAAAATACTTGAGATGGAGGACAGAACAAGTCAGCAGTCTGTGAGCATATAGTGGTTAAGGACTCTGTATGTTATGATTAAATGTTTGACTGAATGAACAGGTATTGAAGAACAGAAATTACAAATAAAGGACATACTCGATAAATGTCCCTGGATCATCTTCAAAGAATTTCTCGAGGTTGATTGTGGTATGATTTGGTTCCTGTGTGCACATGAAGGAAACCCTTTAAACATTATAGAAGTGAAGTACTATTTACAAGATTGAAGATACCCAGGTCTGCGTCAAGAAATATTACTCCTTACAGAGTCTGCTCAGGGTGAATGTTTTCCATCTAACTATTAAAGTATGCAGAGAGCTGGATTTATGCTTCAGGCTTTTGTACCAGGTCACATTTAGAGTTTTTTTTTTTTATCCATTTGGTCTCAAAATTTATTTTGATTCAAAATTGGCTATTGAGGACCTGAAGAGGAGAGAGGAGCTAAAACAGACAAGAGATCCAAGACACCATTAAGTGAGGAAGGACATGAGAAGATACTTGCAGAGAGTACCTGATTTTTCTGAGGTGTGTGCCTAAAATCTAAACAAGTTAAAGAGCATACACAGAAAGTAGCATATTTAATATGTGCTGAGGGAACTGCTGAGTAATCTGCAGCTATTGACCATTTGAAAATTGATAGGTATGCATGCAGAGAACTGATGACCAGTTGGCAGTTTTTAGTCACATATGCAAACAGACGAGTAAGACACTAGAAATTTTTTTAAGAACTGAGGGTGGTTCTCTGATATTTTTTCATTAATCAGTGAACCACAGCAAAATGCCAAAAAATAATGTGTGTGTGTGTTTAATTCAAGTTATTACTTAAAAAAAAAAGTTGGGGAGGATGACTGTTGGGATGTGACATTCAGATCTGTATGTAGGGAGGGTTGGAATTGTTTAACTGTAATTTGCATTGAACCAAACATGACGTGAAATATTTGGTAGAGTGAAATCATATGTAATTTTTTCAGTTACAGGATGTACATACTAGAGGTGATTTAACTTTGTTACTAAAAGTTTGTTATGGGTTTTTTTAAATCCTGATTATGGATTATAAAAAGCTATGCACCCCTGCATACTAAACTGAACTGTCTTTACATCCAGGGAGCCTAAAAGCTCATTATCCTAGCATATAGACACTAGGATAACTACTTTGAGTAGACTTAATTGGTAAAGGAAGTAGGAAACCTAACAAATGGTGCAATGGTGTCACTTCAGACAGTTTTTTTCTTCTCCTCTCTTTTTATTAAGGATGAACGGATGCAATGGAGGATAATGATACCTGACAAAGGTATGGTAAAAAATTTGAGTGTTACAGGTATAGAAGGTAGCACACATGCCTTTGGTGGAGAAGGCTGTGGGTTCTATTCACACCCCAGGTATATTTATTGCTGACATTGCAGTGCAGCATAAAAGGGCTACTGCACTCCTGATTGTGCCATCCTTCGGATGAGATGTTAAACCAAGGCCCCATCTGCTTGAGTTGGTTGTAACTCAGGTAGACGTAAAAGATCCCACATCACCTATCAAAAGAGTAAGGGCCCATTATTTATATACAAAAATAGTCCTTATTTACAAAATATTTACATATTTACAAATATTTGCATATACATAAATATACAAATCTGTTTACACACATTCATAATTTCCTATACAATCATGCTAAATTTTCATCCTTATTAGACCCCACATTTTTTTTCATAACCACCATCTGATATTACTTAATATTGTTGCTAAAATCCATTTGCCATTAAACATAATTTAATTTATTCTGTTGTTCTATATAACCCATGTAACACAAAAATAACTTGTCTATTTTTATCATATTCTTTACTTTTATTCTTTAATATCCATATTTAATCATATCCATGTTTATTTTATCCACTTTTTATGTCTTCAAAGAGATTTTCTTTACATAGTTTCTCCATAACTTTTTACTGTCTTGCATTTCAAAAAAACATGTTCTGTAGTTGTGTCTTCCTGACAATGTAAACATATTCTTTAATCTCATCTTTCTTTTTATATGGCATATTTCCTTGTACTGGCAATTTGCCTATTACCAGTCTCCACAAAAAATCTTGACATTCTACTTTCTGATGACACCATTTGCGTCTTATTTGTATAGCTTTAATTTTTTCATCTGTTAGATTTTTCCTTGGTTTTTCACATTTATGTTTCATCTTTACATTCTTATAACACACTTTTTCTGTCTTTTTTTATATCATCAATTTTTATTTTCCACAAAAATATTTTTTCCTGGTAACATTTTATTTTTTCATTTATACACTCTTTTACCAACTCCAAAATGTATCATATTTATAAAATTTTATTACTTATCTCATCTTTTTCAGTAATCTCTCATCTTTTTTATTTATACTTTAGTACTCTGTACAAATTTAATGAAGCAGTGTATACCACTGTGTTAATTAACCCTAAACTAACTTCTTCTTTATTTACTTATAAAATTCCTCTTTTTACTGGGTTTAATCTAGAACCTCATATAAATGAAAAAAAAATCTGTAAAAATTCCTATTAAATACTGTTAGCAACATAAGTACACTTGCTAAGTATGCTGTTTTCCCATCAGTACTGAATTAATCAAATAAGCCTTTTTTCTAAATGATAATTTATATGTTCATCAGGAAAGACATGATTGCTTTATTTCTTCTGTTGTTTTTCCCATTGAATTCTACTTGCATCTTTATTCCCAAATTTTATACCTCACACAGAAATTGTATTCATTGTAAAGTATACCCCCCCCGATCTTTGCTACATCACCTAAACCTTTACATCTGATGTAGTCAGTCTTCACATAATCCTTAACTGTGGACTTGATTCCAAGCCTCAGAACCGACTCTGCTGTTTACTTCAGCTCGCGCCTTCCAAACTCTCGAGCTAGGCTCTACCCATAATGCTCCTCTCTAAATAACCTCAGATCTTGTTTGCTACTTCATGCGTCTCTCGAGCTTTGGCAGTTATTTACAGCAAGTTTTTTTTTTCTGATTTCTCTAATTTTTCTTTTTATGTGTCTATATACTTTTGTGTCTAAATATTTTGTCTTTCTACCTGCTCCTCTCATTTTTTTTCTGTGCGCGAGTGATCTTTTTCTCCCGTTCCTCCATATTTAGGTAGATTTCTTTTATGTACTATTGCTGATACTTTCTTTACCTGTTTAGATATTTTCTGGCTACCATAGTTGGTACCTTTTCTGTTTCTATTTAAAAAAAAAAAAAAAACTTTCCTGTCCCGTCTTGTGAGAGAGAGAGTGTGTGTGTGTGCGCATGACTTTTATCAGCGTTAACCCTACCTTTCTGGCATAGCTGATAAATCTTCAAAGGGCACTTCTGGCTTTAAGTGGTGCCTGACGTGTGACAGGAAGATGCCCAATTTAGATGGGCATGTCTGGTGTGTATTATCTAGACGCTGTCCACCTGCAGGAGGATTGCACCATCTTTCATGGTTTCTCTGCCCTTAACTGAGCAGAGAAACAAGCTGACTTTGAAAGGTTTGTTGAAAGGGGACTTCAAAGAGGCTATATCTGATCTGAAGACCGAAGCTAGCTCGTCATCTTCCTCTTCTTCCTCTTGTAAACCTAAGAAGTGCTCCCATTTGGTACTGAGCAGTTCCTCGGAACCGCCTGAAAAGTTATCCAAACAGCCTATGTTGTCAACAGTTTCCTCAGCACCGATAGGCAAGCCAGACTCTGCACCTACCACTGCTTCAGATAAGACAACTGCAGCCTCGGTACCAGAAGTTTTGTCCGTACCGAAATATCCATACTTAGTACAAAGTATTCTCCTGTCGATCCATTTGCGGACTGACCACCTAGCCCATTTGTGGAAATGAGACCGCCTAGGTCTCTTTCGGCAGCATCAGATCCAGTAAGAGTCTGTCGGAATCGGACATCATGAGGCTGGTGGCCAGCTCTTGACAGTGAAGGGATTACCTTCATCTTCAGTTCACAGCCAACTTTGCACCGAGACCTGTCCTTCTTTGCCACAGTCTCATCTTCTTCCTCCAACTCCAGTTGAGTCTCTGGAGGCCATAGTACTGACCTACCCGGCTCCAACTGTCTAAGTTCAGGTTAGGGCCTCTTCTCCAGAACTGAGAACTGCCTTGAGCTCGTCCGTATTTTCAGAACTGGAGGTCTCCCGGGGTCGAGACTTCATCACCAGTTGCAAGGGGTAGGGTTCAACTTTATTTTTCAGTACCTTTCATGCCCCTCGGCGCTTTGGCTTTTGTTGGCTTGATCCAGGCTTCTGCTTCAGAGGCTACCCCTCCTCAGTGCGTGGGACCACAGTTCTAAAGGAGTCTATTTTAGTTTCAGGCTCCCATCCCTCTACAGGGGAGCCGGCCTTCCAAATCATGGAGAAAGCCTTGTCCATTGTAGACTCCTAGTCCTTGCCATCCCTGTCGGGCCCAACTTCTGCATCCCCTTGACCAGAGCTACCATCAGCCTTATCCCTGGGACAGAGGGCACAAAAGCCTCAAGAAAGAGCCACCCTGGTGGTTTCCTATTCGGATACTTCCCTGCAACATCCCTCCAAGGAAGTACCTGTGAAGAAAAAGTGCAAGAGGAAGCACTTAAACTCCCTGGAGGAGTCCTTCACCGAGAATACCGATTTTGATGAAGGGGAAGGTTCCCCCAGGTCACCCCCTGATGATATTTCCTTCAGGGGTATCCTGGAAATTTTAAAACAGAGGGGTGGCAGGTTTTCCATCCAGCCGTCCTTGGAGGAGTCGGTATACCTAGAGGCTTTTTGTGCCCAGCCCTCTACCTCTTGGATCTCTCTGCCCACTGACAAACTCATTTAATTGATCATGCAGTGGGCCTGGATGATTCCTGACTCCGAGCTGCTCCCCAAGAGGCCTGACCAGATCCTTTCTGCCCCTAAGGAAGAGCAGCATTGGGTTAAGGGTATCCCCGTAGACGTCTTGGTGATCGTGGCAACCACAAAGAAGGAACCTGCAGAGGAAAATTCTATTATCCATCCTCCTAACAGAGAGTCCAGGACTATGGATAGGTTCAGGAAGTGCATTTATGCTTCACTGACCTTCACTGTCAGGTCTTTGAACTGCATGATGCACTTTACCAGACTACAGACAGATCTGATCAAAGAGCTGTGAGATACTCTCACAGGAGCAGTAGCCGAAGAAGTGCGAGACAGTACCTCTCAGCTTACCACCCTCGAAGCAATTTCTAACTTGTCCATGAGGCTAATTGCCCACACTGCTGAAGGGATGACAAGAGCAGTGGGTTCAGGCGTAGCCATTAGGAGACATGCCTGGATGCGCCTATGTGATTTTGCGGAGCCTTTTAAGTCTTCGTTCATCAACACCCCATTTGACAGGACATCCCTTTTTGGACCCAAAGTAAAAGACCAGATGTGAGAAAGATGGGAAGACTCTTGCTGCCATGGGTGTACTCTTCTCCACTCCTCAAAGGCCCTACTCCAGGAGCCAGAGAAGTGGGAAGCTATGGTTCAGAAAGTCCCATGGGCCTTTCCAGGACTCATGTGGCCTTTCCTTGGGGCAGAGGGGGAAGCAACAATGGAAGACACCGTCCTAGAAGCGGAGGTGTCCCACAGAACCAGGGGTCCAGAGATTCTTTCTCTGGTAACTCCAACCAGCACTCCATTGCCTTCCTCTGGAAGCAGTCAAGGGACAATTATCCTTCCACCATTCTGCCTGGCTACAGATAACATCGGACAAAAGGATGCAGAGATTACATTATTCCCCTTTCCTCAAATCCAAAAACACAAAAAAAACCTCCTAGACATTCCACCCAGTCACAGGGAAGCAGCAGTCATAGAAATTGAAAAACTGCTCAAAAAAGAGTTATCCTAAAAGTCCCAATAGACCAAAGAGGATCTGGGTTTTACTCCATATTCTTTTTAGTGCCCAAAAAGACAGGGGACTGGAGACCCATTTTGGATCTCAGCCAATCCAATAAGGCAGTATAACAAACCAAATTCTGGATGGTCTCTGTACAGTCAATGCTTCCATTCTTGAAAAAAGACAATTGGATGTGCTCTGTAGATCTTCAGGATGCATATTACCATATTAAAAATGGGCAAATCCTCCAGGATATTCCTGCTGGGAGCCAGTCATTTCCTGTTCAGAGCACTGACCTTTAGTCTCACCACAGTCCCCAGCGTGTTTACCAAATGCATGACAGTGGTAGCAGCTTATCTCAGACTGCAGGGCTTTAGAGTTTTTCCTTATCTTTATGACTGGCTCGTTACCTCTACCACCAGGTGTCAACTAGAACAGCAATAGATTACACCCTGCATCTTTGCGCTTTATGGGGCATTTCAGTGAATTATGAAAAGTCAAATCTACAACCTACTTAAATGGAATTTATCGGAGCTTTAGTAAACACTGTTTCAGGAATCACTTCACTCGCAGTAGACAGGCTTCAAAAGATCAGATCACAAGTACACCACATAGTTCAAAACAAAAGTGTTCCAGCCAGAGTCATCCTTCAGGCACTGGAGTCGATGGCAGCCTCTGTAACTCTAGTTCCGTTGGCCAGATACCACATGCAAATTCTACAATGGCTTCTAGCCTCCCAATGGTCGTTAATGAATCAACCGATGTTGCACCACATCTTGATCACCAATCACTGGAAGCAAGGCCTGTCTTGGTGGCTCCATTACAGTAGAGTTCTTTTGGGCCATCCTTTCATCTTTCCACAGCCCCAAGCCATAGTGGCCATGGATTCCTCCCAGATTGGGGGTGGACATTATCTGGGAAGGACTGTCCAAGGCACTTGGCCCGAACAGGATGCCAATGTGCACATCAGTGTTCTAGAGATAAGGGCGGTGCTCTTAGTGTTGCAAGCATTTCAAGATTCCCTCCCCCTGGGAACAGTGACAGTTCAGATGGACAACATGTCAGTAGTCTGGTACATCAGCAAACAATGGGGAACCAAATCTTGCCCACTTTCTCAAGAAGCCATCAGAGTCTGGCAATGGCAATTTCTTCCAACTGCTTTCTCATGGCAATGCACATTCCAGGGAGTTCCAACGTGATAGCAGACAAACTGAGCAAAACTATTCTAATGACTCACAAGTAGTGTCTCAATCCTGTGATGATGGAGAACATATTCCGCCACTGGGGTCAATCTTGCTGTAGTTTGTTCACATCCTCTCTGAACAACAAGTGCAGTAGTTACTTTGCCCTAATCCCCCCACCAGGGGAGTCACCCAGAAATGCTTTTCTCCACGATTGCCCCCCCCCCGGTCTCCTGTATGCCTTTCCCCCCAATTCCTCTGATTTCCCAGTTTCTAAAGAAAAGCCAAGAAGTCGGAGAGCACAATAATCCTCATTGCTCCATTCTGGCCTTGACAGATTTGGTGTCCCTTCATATGGCCTCTTCTACTTCTGAAACCTTGGATTCTGGACCCTGCTCCAGATCTGTTATCTCATCCAGAAGGAGTGGTTCATCTGAATCTCCAACTTCTCAAGCTCACTGCTTGGCTTCTGCAATTTCCATGATTGCCAAACATTCTTCTCTTTCCTCACCCATCTGTCAAATCATTTTGGCCCATCACAAACTTTCTGGTAGGAAACTGTACCAGAGTAAATGGGAAAAATTTGCTAGATGGGCTCTTAACAATGATCTGGACCCTTATACAGTCCCTGTGCATAAAGTATTGGATTATCTGGCTGAGCTTTATCAAACTGGCTCTTCAGCCTCTACCATTCGGGTCCATCTAGCCACAATATCTAATTCCATACTGGTCTTCACTTATGTCGCATAAACTCTTTTGAAGGGAATCCTAATGTTAAGGCCTCCATTTAAAGATCCCACTACCCCATGTCATTTACCCTCAATTTTACAATCTTTTACTTTTTTCCGTTTGTATCATCAGCTATTTGTGACTTAAAATTTCTGACCTGAAAAACTTTGTTTTTATTAACTTCGGAAATTCAAGCCTTGTCCTGCAAACCCCCTCCCCCCTATATAATATTTCATAAGAACAGGGTTGCCCTCTGGACTAATCATTCTTTCTTGCCAAAGGTAGTTTCAGAATGTAATATCAATCAAACATTGCACCTACTAGTCTTTTTCACTAATTTCTCCAATAAAGGAGAGTATTGTCTACATTTATTAAACGTTTATAGTTACATTTTTATCTACACAGAGCAAAAGTTTTCAGAAACTCTGACCAAGTATTTGTTGCCTTTTCCTCACTTTCCTTAGGTAACCCAGTTTCCAAGGGTACCTTAGCTAAATGGCTCAGCGATTGTATCCTCTTTATTTATCATTCAAAGGGACTTTCACCCACCATGCCCTGTGAAAGCCCCCTCAACTAGAGCTGTAGCAGCTTCTGTAGTTTTTCATTGCCAGAGCTTCTTCAGATGACGTTTGTGCAGCAGCCACATGGTCTTCTCCTCATACTTTTATCACTCATTACAAATTGGACCAGCTCTCTAAGGAGACGTGCATCATTCGGTTTGATGGTGCTCAGGAATATTCTTCAGTGAGATCTCCCAAGATTCAGGTAGCTGGGGAATCTGTCCAACAGTCAAGGATTAAATGCAGCTTGACAAAATCAGATAAAGAAGTTAAGTCTTACCATAATGTTCCATTTGTGTTGTCGATCTTCACTAATCCTTGACATCCCCCCCCTTCCCCCAGCCTGAGACTCTTAGTGGATCGAATTTTTCCGAGACTGGCTTCATAACAGGGACACTGATCTGGCCTCTCTTTATTGTTATTTACTGTCTGCCTGCCACTAATTTAGGCAAACTCGATCTGAGGTAATTTAGAGAGGAGCGTTATGGGTAAGAGCCTAGCTCAAGAGTTTGGAAGAAGTGAACTGAAGTAAATGGCTGAGTCGATTCCAAGGCTTGGAACCGAGCCCACATTTAAGGATTAGTGAAGATCGACAACACAGATGGAACATTATGATAAGACATGCCTTCTTTTTTTCTCTTTATTTAAAACCATGCCTATCATCTCTTAACACTCATTTGTGCAAATTATTTCTTTTATCCAAATTTTGTTTTTTTGCAGTTGTTATAATGTTATCTGCATATGTTAACAGAACTGGAATTCTTAACCCTTCAGGTGTTATATACCCCACCTCCTTCATGTTGTAGTTTATTTCGTATACTATCACATTCATAACTAATGCAAAGAGTATACAACTCATTGGACAGCCCAACTTACACCACTCTTTATATGTACCTCTTCGGTTAACATATCCATTTACAATTATTTTTACTTTATTATTATTATTATATGCTGACATACATAATTTCCTAACTTTCTCACTTACATTCTTTTATTACCTGTAAGATTTCATGTCCAGTTGTGTCAAATGCCTTATTAAGGTCTCCTATCATGATTTTTGCTGCTTCTTTTTTGTTCATAACATCGTCCACAGTTTTTCCTAACTGTCATTACTAATTCCTCAACAACCCTTCCCCTTTATACTTTATATGCTATCATCCATAATATTTTCCATTTTAGTTTCAAATCTCTTTTGTATTGTTTTCATAAAGCCATTATTATTCAGTACTATTGGTCTCCATTTTTTTAATTCTCTTCTGTCTTCTTTTTTCCATATTAATTTAAGTGTTCCACTGCATAATTTTTTATACATAAAACCTTCATTTAACCATTCATTCAAAAATTGCTAATCCCTTACATTTTTATTCATTTCATACCCTATTTCATATTGGCCTGCAGCCAAATCTATATTTATTTGTCCTGATACTTTGTCTAACACATTTAAAAAAAATCAGATTTTTTCATTATCTGTTCTCTTTTTCTGTTGACTTTTTTTTTTACTTTCTACATTTTTTCACTGCCTTCCTTTTTCTTTATACATTTCTTGCACGTATTGTACTACACTATTCACAATATTTTCCTGAGTTTTTCTATTTCTCCTTTTACATTTTTTATTTCTCTCATTACACTAACATCTTCCTTTTCTAATCTGTTATATTTGCTTATATAACAGTTCTTGTGTTTTTTCTTTATTTCTTTCATATATTTCTATTTTTCTGGTGTTTTGGAGTTCTTAGTTTTATTTGCCTGGTAGCTGCTGGTTATTTTAATATATTTCTTTTTCTTTGTCAAAGTACTTTCTATTATTATGTTTTAAATATTCCAATGCATCATTATATGCTCTGTTATATTTTTTCTTTCTGTACTATATTTTCCTTAAATACACCCCACCATTCAGACCAGTTTTTATAAAATGTTCTCATAGTTATATAATCTCTCCATAACTGTATTACTAGAATCTTTACATCATTCCATGCTTTCTCAGTTATCATTTTTATTCCTTTGTCTATTTTATATATAACTTGTTTTCTTTTATCTTTAGCCATAATTCAAATGATCAGAAAACCTCCCCTTCTCCTGTAAGTAAATGTTCTGATACTGTAAAATAATCTATTTCAGTTCTATACATACCCTTTTTGAAAGTCCATGAGTTTTTGTCCCAGAGTTTTAATGTACCACATCTTATAACTTCTGACATTTTTCTTGTGCCATTTGTTTCTTTTGCCTCTTAAATCACAGTTGACGTCTCCTGTTATTATAATAATCATATTTATAACTACAGTCTAAAATCTGATAAAATAAGCTTTTCCTTTTTCTTTACAGTTAGCATAGGCATACAGTGTTATAATTCTGTAGACTTATTCGTTCCATTTTAAGTCTACAGTGGTTAATCTTCCCATTTTTGCTAAAGTTACATCTAATATCTTTACTGTATTTCTATAGAATATGGCTATTTCAGAATCTCTCTCGTTTCCCAAATTCCATATTATCTTTCTTCCCCATAGTTTATCTGTTTGTAATCTTTCCTCATTTGTTAAAAAATCTTGTCTCTTCTAGTATAATTACAACTACAGCACATGTATTACACCACTCCAAAATAGTACTATTCACATTTGCAGAAAACACGCTAAAATTTTCATTTTCTTTTGCATTAGACTCATGGTTTCATAGCTAATTACTGGGCTAGCTTTCTTAATAGGCCATTCTCAGCCTAACCAATTTCTTCCTCAGAGGTCAGAATCAAACCCTGTACCTTGTGTTTGTAAGTCAAACACTTTAACCATTATATGAAGCCCCGATCCTGATCTCTATGTATTTTTTCATCCATTTTCTTTCATCTTTTGTACGTATCACCTTAAATTTTCTTTTTTGTCTTCTTTTAGCTTTTTACCAATAGAATTCTTTTTTCCCTTTTACTCCCTCCCAGTTTGTTGTCTTCATCACTTATTTCAGAACATTCTTCTATGCCCTTTTTATTATTTTTTTCTCATCCCATTTTCTTCTATTTCTACTGCTTCTAAAATGTCTTCTCTTTGTTCATTTTCTTCTCTCTTTCTTTTCCTTTATTGTTGCATTCCATCCATAAATGTCCAATTTTGTTACATTTATAACATTTCAATTCACATTTTGTTTGCATCTTGTCCCATCCCCCCACAAATGTAACATTTTCTTTTATAACAGTTGCTTATCAAGTGTCTTTTCCACACAAAAAAAAAAATTGTGGGTGGTCTCCAGCATTTTGCAATACCCCTATTCCCCTCCACATTTATCATGCTTGGTATATGTATATTTTTTCTCTTTCTATTTTTAACATAGTATTAAAATACCAGCCAGCAGTCCATAAACCCCATTTATCATAAACCTTTGCAGTGTCCAGTACTACTTTACATAAAGCTTAAAAATGTTCTTTCAATGTTTCTCTTTCTACCTCTGTTTGGAATTGCACACACACACCTTCTTTTTTTTCCCTGTTAAATGTCTTTATCATATAAAGATTCCATGGATAAGTCTTTTTTTTTTTCACATTCTCCAAGAAAATTTTCCTTTGAAAAACCGTCTCAAATATAATGTCACAAAATGACTCTTTGTTAATAAGAATAAATGCTCTTACCTGATGTGATTTTATACCCAAAAGAGCTATTACATTATCTCGCACGTTATACCTGTCCATTTCTTTATCTTCTTTACTTTAAATCCTTGCCACATACATTCATTTTTAATTTTCTTCTGCCTTCTTTGTTGCTGCTCCACTTTTGCCTTGCTTTACTTTCTTTGCTTGTTTTCTTTTTCATTTCATCACTATTTTCAGCATTGTCTCAGGAGGATTGCATCCTCCTTTTGTATTGTCCCCCCCCCAAGGAAACATCTTCATTTTCTGGCTCACTCTGCACCACTATTTCTTTAAGTAACTCATCCTGCAACCCTCCCAGCTCGAGTGTTGTAATTACAAATCCATCATTTGCTGAGTTATCTCCATCAAACAGGTTTCTTTGAAACATTTCCTCAGAATCCTGCACACATTCTCACACAGTCTCAATATTTGCTTTCTCCTTCATTTCTTTCACCACTCTATCATCTGCTTCTCTCTACATGTGCTTCCCTGTTTCTGCGGGCTGCCTTTGCGCCTGGAACGGAAATGGGACCCACTCACAACAATAATGCTAGTATATCTGTTCATGTCTGTTTCTTAGAAGTATACCTCTCCAACCCAATGGCAGACAGTATACATTTCTCTTTGAACTCAAAGGGTGCATCTCTGATACTTGTAATTATTAGCCCCAGTTAAAAAGGAAATTGTCAGACGCATCAAGCAATTTAGGCATTGCCTAAGGATTCAAAGTGCAAGTAGATTTGGTTGATCTGGTTTCCAAGGGGTTATTGTGTAAACATTTACATTTGTTCCAGGGTAGTAATCTCTGATCCACAAAATCACTCCAGGCCAAATAATTAACAGTAGACATTTAATTGTTGAGAGCTTTCATCCAATAATTGTATTCAGTGGAATTCTTTGGAATCCAAAGAATATAAACTGGTATATATGTACATAGCAGGTGATATTTGTCACATTATGTAGTATATATGTATGTACATAGTAGGTGGATATTTGTCATATTATGTAGATAAGAGCAAAATAACTTTTTGGAAACGTCTACGAACATAATTATAATATTGTTAAGAAAACACTAATAATACACTGTTTAGAGACACTTTAATTTGCTTTAGTTTTACTGAGTTTAATTTTGGCATTTTAGGATTATTGGGAAGCCAAGAATAGAATATGAGGAGCTTTTATGGCAGTTTAGACTAAATGCCACTACTTTACCAGGTTTGTGTGATTTTATATCAATTAGCAGTGTTTTAAAACTTTGTTCCACAAAATTATAAATTTGGTTTATATTTTGCATATTACAGTGCAATAATAATTTGTTTATAAGTCATTATTTTAATCATTTTGAGGTTTAAACAGATTTATTGTTTATATTTTTTATGGATATTGATTTGAATATACTATATCACGTGGATATTTCAGGGCTATTTAAATTAGTCTGTTGTATATTCTTATGGTTCTGAAGAAGGCAATTGAATAGAATTAATGGGCAAACGTATTCGGCCATTAAAAGTTAGTTGCTTATTATTTGGCTTGGAGTTTTTCTGTGGATTGGAGCTTGCTGCCCTACAGCAAATGTCTTGGTTCTTTGCTTAGTAAATGCTGCTAATGGTGCTGCAGTTTTTGTTCTAATCATTTACATTTCTATATATTTTTGATCAACACATAACTGTATAATTCAGTGGAAATGCTACACTGAGCCTGACCTATTGTAGCAGTACCATGGATATTGTCTGCTTTTATGTATCTCGCTCAGAAATGTTTAGTTTTCATGGCTCGTAATTTGTCAAATCATCTATTGGTGTAAATCAGTTTTGAGGATGTTGTTTGAGGATCAAGAATTTCTCTAAATACACAATGCTTCTGATTAAGGACTCACTGTTTCTAGATAGTAAAGTTGGAGCTGACTGATACTATATTTGGTGGTGCACATGATGTCAGCAACTGTGCCCAGATGGTCATCCAAAAACGTACCTAACGTACATGACAGTAATTGATGCTGCTAGGGGCTGTGCTCTGTTTTTCCATGCCTACATCCTACCACCATTACAGCCAAGGCAGTCTCAGTCAGTCCCTAGGGGTGGTACACGGGGCACTAATTTAGTAGCCAGTAGATGCAGAGCACAGCAGAAGGTAAGCTGGATAATCTGCAATAAAGAGCGTGGGCAAACAATTATTAAATTATTTACCTTTTCAATTCACTTGATATTTCTTGCTCCATCTTTTTTCAGTGGCTGACCGATTCAGGTTTCTTTGCCAGGTACACACCCTGATCCAAAATGGACCATTTTCAAGAGTAGCCTGGGTACAAAACAAAAATGCACATTTAACTTTAAAGCAAAGTAGGTAAAACATAAAATGTAGACATTCACCATTGTAGAAAAAGTTGTTCCACTGAAAGTATTTTTCTTTACCCTAGCAAATCTGTTATCTATTTGATTTGTCATTGAAGAGAGACTTGCCTATTGAAAACTATAATAAACAATGTTATATAAAATTGGCAAATATGCTTTAGTTTGTGTTACTAAATTCGTTTCTATGTTTTTAAAGTCTACCATGTAAGTTCCATTTGAAGCCTTTCCTGTATATATGTATATATTGCTTTCCATTTGTTGTAACAGGAACACATTGACCAAATATGCTGTCATCTCAAGAATATTATAAATCCATGTGCTCTTGATCATGAATGATGACATGTTTGGAATGGACAGAATGTATCCTTTGTTAGAACTTCTAAAATACCTCTTGTTATTTTGTGTGAATGTAATATTTTACTGCTCTTTGTACTGTAATACATTCAGTAACTGCCAATACTCTAACATTGAATCTGTTTGTAATGTATTAATACTCTTGTATGTTTTCATCTGGAATTTTTCTTCATGGGTCTACACTGTAAAATGCCTAGTTGGACTGTCCTGGTTAATAAAATAAGCAAAACTACAATAAAAAAATAACAGAGTTGAAGCAGTATATAAGGGACAACGCAAATGATTAGAGGGTAAGTTCTACGTTTGTGCTCAGCTCTTTCTCTCAAATGTGTGTACCAGGTTGTTCTGAATACTTTTTAAACTAGAGTCAAGAACTGAGTGGATCTGGACCACAGAAATCAAACCAAGCGAGTTTAGTGCCACAAAGTCCAATAAACAAGGTGAAACAACCAAGGTTTAAGCACTTTTGTCAGATTGTATCATAGACTTTCTCAGAAACATTTGAATTCAATCAGATGCAACATTTAAATACCCCACTTCAAGGTCACATGAATACCCCTAATTACTCAATTAATACAACAACCAACCCTTAAAGTAATACATACACCACTTATAAACAAACTATGCTGTACTAAAATTATTCAAAACATAGATAGTTCATTACATAAAATATGTTCATTGTATAACTTTCATTAAGTAAAAACATTTCCAGGCATTCCCCCTAAAAATACAAAAACTTACCTGAAAAATTGTAATATATAAAATATAAAAATCATAATATATATGAATGCAACCTGAGCACACTCATAATTAAAGCATAGTCATTTAACCCATTCAGGAATTAAGCCTGATTTGCCATTTAAGTTCTTTGAGTTCAACCAGATCATTCCATGGGACCCCCCCCCCCCACAATGTTCTGATGGACTATATCAGTACCCATAAACTTGAAAAATGGTCAGGGTTGCCAGAAATATGCTTAGCTAAAGCATTGTTAAGATTAGCCTTCCTAATATCCAAAATGTGTTCATGTATCCGCTTTCTGAACTTCCTTTTAGTTTTGCCTACATAAAAACAACTACATTGTTGACAGAGAGCCAAATGTCTACTGTTTAAACTATCCCACAAGTAGTTAGTGTCAAGGTGTGTATTCTGCATTGTTAGAGCAAAGACAGAGAAGACCCTCTGTCAGTCACTGAGATGGATCTTGTAAGTTGTGTTTTTCAAGTTGGTGGGAACTACAGTTGTAGGATTTGTCCCTAATGTGCACTTTATATGAAAGTGGACAACAGTGGGTTAGAAGCTGCTAGTTTAAAATATACCTAAATTGAAAGGATGAGGTTCTGATCGAGTTCATAGTGTGCTTTCAAAATGTATTTTGCAGGGTCACCTGCTAGTTTGTAAAAAGCTTTGTGTTTCTGGGGAATTCATAGTGTAACAGTAGAATATATGATTTTTTTTGTCTGCCACTCATCCCATTCTTAATGAGGAATTATATGTGCTAAAATGGAATTTTCATTACGTCATCTCTCACTGTAGAAATAACATCATATGTTTAATTGTTAATTTTTTTTAAATATTTGCAGGTAATATAACTGATACAGCAGATACCAAGTTTGTCTCCGCAGAGAATTCTGTGAAGCAGCTCAATACGTCAGTACATCTCAACAAAGGTCTAGCCCATCTTGACCAGAGTGTACAATGCAGAGGTACAGTCCCAACCTTTAACCCTAGCACAATTCTTCCTTTCACAGAAATTTTTCTTTTCTTGTTCTTTTGAGTAATGCTTTGAAAATGATTTTGCATTCAATTCAGGTTAACTACACTGCTCAGTTCACTGGTTGTACCTCTCATAAATTACTTTGCCCATTGATAGACTTCATAGCAGAGAAAGGATATCAAATGCCAATGTTTTCCTAAAACGTCAGCAGAATGGTTGCACATTACCGGGCTTGTTGAAAGATTATAACATGTAGCCTTATGAAGTTAGAAGAGAGTGAGTGAGTGATTCTTGTATGGTTGAAATGTTCATATGCCGTTCTGAAGAATATTGACCAAGTTCCCTGCCAGGTCATTCTAGCTCTCTGTATACATATATAACTGACATAAGACTATGTATTAATTTTCCAGGGTATGGATGATACACGGAACAGTAAACTGGGATTTTGCAATATGCAGGGAGCAAATACTTCAAAATGTGGTTAAGAATGTGTGTCCCCCTAGGAAATATGCTTTCTGTTGATGACGTGGGTAAGGTATATGCCCTTGCTTAAATATGCTGAGCATTGTTGAGGTTGCACATGGGTTGTTCTAACTGTGAACCACACCAAGGTAGGAGTAGTTGCTTTACTCATCTGTACTACTATTTGATTTGTGGCTGTGATGGTCTTCTTTTTCTGGAATAGACCTTACCACAAGTACTGCTGTAATAATTCAGACCAGGTGTTGTGCAGACACACAGAAGGCACAAGTATTCACAACCACCATACTGCTATAATATTTTAGACCAGGTAATGCTGCAGGTACATTGCAGGGAAAAATATTCCTGAAGGCTTTTGCTGTCAAGTTAATGAATCCAAGTACTCTATACTGTAACTGTCCTGCAATACATTTTTCTTCTCTTCTTTATGTCTCTTATTTACATAATATATATACGTTATGCTGACAACTCCACAGTCATTACCATAGCAGACTCCCTCTCTGACCTAAATACTCTCATGCAAAAATCCTTCCTATCAATCTAAAATTGACTCACTAAGAATCATCTGATTCTTAACTCTAAAAAAAAAATAAACTACCTTTGCTATCGCTTCTCTCAACCTATCTCAGTTGAGTCTCACACCAAACTTCTGGGGGTCATCATAGATGACCAGCTCAAATTTGATTTGCACATTGCCAATAACATTAAAAAAAACACCAAAAACTTGTTCTTCTGTATCGGAACAAAAAATTTCTCACTGCCAGTTTCAAAATCTTTCTATCCCATGCTTACCTCCTCCCAAGCCTCTTCTGTGTCTCTCAAATCCTCACAAATCTACTAAACTAGAATCTGTTTACAACAAAATAGTTAGATTTGCAGCAGGTCAAACTTATTAGTCTCACCACTGTCTTCCTCTCAAAAGCCTAAACTGGTTAGAATTTCCCCACCAACTTCTCCTCTCTCACCTTCAGAGTGTACATTCTGTTCTGTACCAGTCCTGCTCTTGCCTTGACCTGGCCTCATTAGTCTCCTACTATACCCCCCCCCCCCGGTCTCTTCGAAGTTCTGAAAAAAAGCATCCTCACTATCTACATACCTAAAAGCAAAATTGGGCAAAGCGTGTACAGCTACTCTCCTGCACAAGCTTGGAAAAAATTCCTACCACACATCAGGAGTATGAATCACCCACAGAGATTCAAGATTGCTCTCAAAACCCATCTAAACAGTGCATGGATCTGGCATTGTACTCACCCACCATGACTTGCTTCTGGTTCCCTCAGTCCTTCGTCTCATCTCTCCTCCTCTCATGTCAACTCTCACCTTGAAATTCAACCCCCTACTTCTTGACTAACAAGAACTACATCTCCTACTTTCTGGTCTCTACTCTTTTAACCATATATTCCTCCTATCCTACTACTGTAAGATTTTTCCTCCTATCTGAACTCTGTCTACAACTTCTGGTACAGTTAGGCTTATGTATTTGCTCCTGCATCACTCAAAATGCCATGGTATATGCTTTTATATAAATTCTGGTGTACAAATGTATTTGCTAATGTACATATTTTTGCTACATGTGTACATATATTTGATGCTTGTTTTTGCTACTGTACCACTCGTAGTGCCGTGGTTTATACTTGTATTTAACTTTTGATGTGCAATTGTTTACACTTTGGATTTGTTATATTACCTATTTCTATTTGTTTATACATTTTGGATTTCATATACTATTTGTCTGCATTACCTGTGGAGTTTTTCTCCCCAGGACTCCGCTGAAAAAGGGCTTTTGCTGAGTCAGACCAACCTGGTCAACAATTGTCAAATAAATTGTCTAAATTGTAGATCAGTTTTGCATATGGGCTTACACATACCTTACCCCGTAATTTTGATTATAACAGCATATTCTTGTCCATTACAGCTGTAAAATCTTACAGTAGCATCATATTTCTGTCTATCTTAATTACTACTATTATATTTTCAGGGAAAGAAATTTCATATCAGTCACACACAGTTTTGTTTTTCTCTCTGCGTTTCTTTTCTCATTCATTGTGACCACTTGAGTGTATATTCTCAGAACAAAAAAAAATCTACAACTCCATGCTTCAGCATCATTTAGCTGTACTTACTTGCTGTACTTATATCATTACACATTCACTATAAGACCTCATCATTCCACTCTTTTACTTTATCTAAATGTATAATATGGTGCTTCAAGCCTCTCTGCTAAAATGGCTCCATTAACAAATAGTCAGCCATATCTGTCATATTGCCCCATGTCATCTTTATGCTGAACCTCAACCAGTTCCGTTCTCAGTCACTTGTGCTTTGTCTGATCTAGCACACTTTTACCTTTTGTGATTACAGCGGCCTGATACCTGCCATCCAGACCATTACCTCCCCTTAGTCTTATAGTTTTTTTATAAAGCCTCCCATAGGTAGTAACTTTTAACAGACCATATCTTCTTCGCACACACTTTAATTTCATTTTTTTCATCCTCAGGATCACCAGCTATGAAGACAGAATTGCGGCTGACACCAAAACAACCACAAGTCTTCTGTATCTATATCAAAAACCCTCAAAGGCAATACCCAGATTTGCTCTGAGTTGCACAATGGCATCTCCTATACTGAACCAACAGATATAGCCAACATACTGGCCGACAGATTCAGTGCCAACCCCCCCCCCCCAAGGGCCCTATCACAGTACCAGATGAAAGCCTGCTACCCACCATTTCTGCAGCACAGATAAAAGCTGCATTGTCCAAAGCCAAGAATACAGCATCCATGGGACCTGATAATATCCCTGGCTGCGTCCTACATGAGCTACAAAATGAACTGGCACCACATCTGTGTGCCCTGTTCAATCACAACCTTACCTTAGGCTATGTTCCTAATGAATGGTGCATTGCTATAGTCATCCCGCTCCATAAAGGGGGAGCAAGTACAGATCCTGGGAACTATTGCCCCATTCGCATGACAAGCCTGGTATGCAAAGCTATGGAGTGCATCATCGTGGACCTGCTTAACAAAGATACAGGCAATCTCCAAACTCTTGACCCCACACAGTTTGGCTTTGTCAAGGGGAGATCCTGCTTGCTGAACCTGGTTGACTTTTCAAGGCAGTCACCAAGGCTGTGGATGAGGGGGGTAATGCAGTCATACAGCCTACCTCAACTTGGCCAAGGCCTTTGATACCATTCCCCACTCAGGTATCATTGATAAACTCACCAAACTAGGCATCAATCCTTACATCACTAGGTGGGTTGCAAATCGGGTCACAGACAGGACCCACAGAGTGAAACTTGTGGATTCCAAGTCAGACTGTCAATCAGTCACAAGTGGAGTCCCGCAGGACTCGGTCCTAGGCCCTCTCCTGTTTGGCATTTACTTCACAGAAGTCCAGGCCAACACAGAAGGACTCTGGCTGACCAGGTTCGCTAATGACTGCAAGCTAGGAGTCATTATCAACTCCCCAAGTGATGGAGACATCCTACAAAAGGGGCTCTCTGAGACCAATGACTGGTGTCGGAACCATGGCCTGAAGCTTAATGCCAAAAAATGCGTTATCATCCCCTTTGGAAAAAAATCAGTTCCCACGAATTACCACATTGATGGGAGCCCACTGAACACTGAAGGAGCCATAAGAGATCTGGGCACCCAGGTTGACAGCCACCTCACCTTCGACCGCCACATTGCCACTATGATCAGAAAGCCCTTCTACATGGCACATCTTATAACCAAAGGTTTCACGTCCAGGAAGAAAGAGGTCATCATCCCTCTCTACTCGTCCCTCATTAGACCAGTCATCGAATATAACGCCCTGTTTGTCATGTACCTGACCAGACACCTACAACAGCTTGAGAGGCCACAAAAGTACCTCACAAAAAGAATCCTAGGCCTTAAATACATGTCCTACATGGACAGACCCAAGAAACGTTGATGTTCTTCGTGTTTCACTGTTGCAGTCATTACATTTGTGTAATCTGCTGGCAGGTTGCCCTCAGTCGGCCTGAATGTCAAAGTCTTGGGTCCTGCATCAGTTGCTGTCTCTTCTTCCATGACGTCAGGTCGTCAGGGGTATAAAACAGGCAACCAACGCCATTTTCTTTAGTCTTTCTCGCCACGTGGTGCCTGAAGCAGAAGCAGTTTGCAAGTGCCGCTCGGCCGACTCCTGAAATTTTCGAATTTGAGTTTCAGAACCGAAGTCTTCAGTTAAAGCTAAGTACCCCGTGGGGAAACTTTTTCTTGCTCCATACCGATGTCAGTAAAAGTTAATAATTCAAATCACGTAACCCAAGAGAAATACGCCAGGACCAGCGAAGCTATAATACACCCTTTATTTAAACACAACCAGCAGAACGGAAAAAAAAAAAAACATAAAAAACACCGATAATCCTGAGCAGTTGCATTAAAAACAGTAGCAAAAGTGCATAGCGATTAAGCGCTTTCCTCCACTCAATCGTGGACTTCTTCAGAATCGCATACTAACCAAAAATAATACATTTTAAAGACTTTTTGGCGCCAACATTTAACATAAATTTAAAGTCATATACATTCTATACTTTTCTAAACATCGCTTGACAATCGATTAATGCATATTTCCAGTGAAATTCAATGTGCAAAATATTGCAATACACAATGCCTAATTTAGCATGTAAAAATCAATTTTGTACAGTATAACTACGTCTATCTTGGATACTGTATACTGTAGTGTACAATTTATAATTGGATTGTAGATGTACCTTAAAAATACAATATATAAATTATGATGTGAATAAAACCTATTGTACATAATTACCTTTCCACAAAAGTATAGAATGTATATTAATCGCTATGCACTTTTGCTATTGTTTTTAATCCAACTGCTCAGGATTATCGGTGTTTTTTATGTTTTTTTTTTTTTTTTTTCGTTCTGCTGGTTGTGTTTAAATAAAGGGTGTATTATAGCTTCGCTGGTCCTGGCGTATTTCTCTTGGGTTACGTGATTTGGATTAGTTTGCAGCAGTTACGTCACCTTTGGTTCGTTGTTAAAAAGTTAATAATTGCATTACTTGTGGGAAGCAAATACCTCATAAGGATTTTCATTTGTACTGTATTCCTTGCCTAGGCCCAGATCATAATGTGCCTTGCTGTCAGTTTTGTGCTAGATTTAACCAACGCACTATTAAGCGTCGGTATATCTTTGCTTCAAAATATTTTGGAAACTTATTTAACTACCCTGAAATGTCGGATAGCAATCCGACTACTGGAGTTCACAAAAAATGCAAAGAAAAGGACAGAGACAGACCTTCGAGGTCCAAAACTGACAACGAAGCTTCTCCTAAGCCAGTCGCCAATTCGCCGGTACTCGGTGAGGTGCTTTCGCAGCCCCTGAAACCCGCTACTTTCAAGTCCCAGGCCTCTACCAAGACCCATGTGTAGTCCGGCATGCCACGAGATTCTCAAAGTATTGTACCCACGGATGTCTCTCCCACAGATGGGTCCGAAGCCGTTGAGCAGGCGCCGGCTTCTGAGAGTGTCTTCAGGTCTCTACATTTCTATATAAAACTGACTCCAGCTTCAAAAACAAAGACAAAGGCAACTTCTAAGGCTAAAAAGCCGACGCATGAGCCACATGCTCAGGCCTCTATGCCCAAAAATCAGATGATCAAAATGGCTGAAGACTTAATTGCTTTGATCAGGGCCCCCCCCCACCCCCACCCCACCCCCTGAAAAGATGCTTAGGCAGGACACTGATTATGAATCTTCAGATCAGGTTTCTATTTCTTCTGATTCCTCTTCTGATCAGGAATTTTCTATACCATCCTATGAGGATTCAGATGCAGAGGAATCCATCCTTTCTGCATCCCTTCCTGAAGACTATTCCTTTGGAGAAACCTTGCATACTTTGAGGGAACATTTTCATTGGGAGAGTCAAGATTTCTCAGAATCAAAAAAGAGGCTTAGGGATTTCCTTCTTCTCCCTCAGCATAGGACTTTGGCCATACCCTCCTGTACTAGACATTGTTGATGATGTATTTTCAGAATCAAGCATTACTCCAGATTTTTTACCTCCGGCTCCTAGCAAGCCAGACTGATATTACAGGGTTGCTGACTCACACAAATTCTTATTCAAAAACCCTTCTGCTGACCCTGAAACTATTTCACAGGGTCCCAAAGGTGTAAAGGCCTCAACAGCTAAGAATCCTACCCCCTCTGATAGTGATTCCAGGGTGCTGGATAGATGGGGAAAGAAGGTTTGTACGTCTGCAAACTTGACAATTAGGGCCTTAAATTGTCAGTTTCATATGCTTAAATATCAACATCATGTTATGGGATTACTGAAACAAAAAATTATGTTGATTTCTGAATGTCTGGAAAATAAAGAATTACAGGAATTATTGCATGCAGCAGAACAAGTTGGAAAGCATACTTTGCAATGTGGTTTTGATTCCTTGGAAGCCTCCTGCAAGGCCGCAATTACTGGATATGTGATTAGAAGGCATACCTGGCTAAAGGAGCAAAATTTGCCTGATCATGTTAAAGCTAAATTGTTGGATGCACCTTTACAGCATGATACTCTGTTTGGTATTAAGGCAGAAGAGGTTTTAAAGAAAATGGAAGACAAAGCTAAGTCTATGCAAACTGTAAAAGACTTCTTGCAAGTGCAGCCACCAAGATTCAGTAGACACTGGCCTACAAAAAATTGGTCCTTTCCTGCGTCCGACAGGCTTCACGGGGCAAATCCAGGTGCTCAAAGGGCTCTAGATGTCAATCACAGGATTCCTACAAGTCAAAGCAATGGGGTGCCTCTACCTCCAAATCTGGAGGAAATAAAGCACAACCCTACAGTAAACAGTCGCAGTGACTTCCCTCTGCCATCACCAAGCACTTATCTTTTGGCAACCCCCTTAAGGGGAAAACTAGCACTCCATGCTCAAAATTGGCAGTTAATAACCCAGGGCAAGTGGGTATTAAACGTAGTATCCCAGGGATATAGATTTCATTTCCATACTCTGCCAATTCCAAATGGTTGGCCAGATCTGCCTCAAAATCAATGGGCAAAGGCACAGAAACAAGTTACGTCCCTCATGGATATGGGGCCTATTCAGCCAGTGCCAGAACAGGAAAAAGGACAAGGGTTTTACGCAAGACTGTTCTTGGTACCCAGAAAAGACAAGGCCTGGCACCCAATACTGGATTTATCAATTTTGAACACATTCTTGGACATACCAAAATTCAAAATGCTAACTTTGCAGCGGCTTCTGCGCATGCTGGGCAAGAACGCTTGGCTAGTGACTCTAGACTTAAGAGACATACCTGCATATCCCAATAAGGGAATCGTGCAGAAGATACCTCAGCTTCAAGGCTGGCTTTATGCATTACCAATTCTCTGCACTGCCCTTTGGCTTATCTACTGCGCCCAGGGTCTTTACAAAGTGCCTGGCACCAGTAATTGCAGTTTGCAGACAAAGAAGTTTTCAAATCTATCCTTACTTGGACGACTGTCTCATTCAAGAAGAAAACAAGGACATTCTTCTTCAACATCTGGCGTTTGTGAAAAGGCTTCTGACATGCCTAGGATACACAGTAAACGAAAATAAATCACAACTGGTACCCTCTCAAAAGATAACATTCCTGGGTGCAAGCTTGAATCCAACTGCCCAGATGTCTTACCTTACGCTAGAAAAACAAAGGCAACTGACTACTTCAAACAGATGGCAACAAAAAAACGGTTATCTGCAAGACAAATTCTGCAGGCTTTGGGGCTCATGGCATCCTGCATTCTACTGATTCCATATGCAGGACTGCATATGAGGAAACTACAGTGGTACCTAAAATGTTTATGGAGTCAACACTGTCACAGTCTGGAAACAATGACTGTTCATCGTGTTACACTGCTGCAGTCATTACACTTGGGTTATCTGCCGTCAGGCGGTCCCTCCCACAGTCTGCCCGAATTCCATATTCTTGGTCCGGCGTCGGTTGTGGTCGCTTCTTCCCTGACGTCAGTGCGAGGCAGCCAATGCCATTTTCTTCAGTCTTTCTTGCCACGCAGTGCCCGAAGCAGAAGGAGTTCGCAAGTGCCGGTCAGCCGACTCCTGAGATTTTCAATTCGAATTTCAGACGGAAGTCTTAAAGCTAAGTACCCCGTTGGGGAAACTTTTCTTGCCTCAGACCGATGTCAGAAAAAGTTAATAATTGTGTTTCTTGTGGGAAGCAAATACCTCATAAGGATTTTCATTCTTATTGTATTCCATGCCTAGGCCCAGACCACAACGTCACTGGTTGTCGGTTTTGTGCTAGGTTTAACAAATGCACTATTAAACTTCGGTTTGATTTTGCCCGACATTATTTCGGTAGAAAATTCAATTACACCATGCTGTCGGAGCAACCGATGACCGGGATACATAAGAAGCGCAAAGATAAGGGCAGGCAGCCGAGACCTAAACCAGACACCGAGGCCTCTGCTAGGCCAGTCGCCGGTTCTCCGGTTTTCAGCAAGGCGCCTTCGCAGCCCCTGACGATCGCTGATTTAGAACCACAGGCTGCCTCCGACTACCAAGTGGAGGTTGCTGGGCCTCCGGATCCTTTACCTTTAGGCCCTACCAACACCATTCCTGAAGGGGAACCCGGTGCAGTTGAAAGGCCTTCAGCTGCAGAAGGTGTCTTCAGAATGACTACACTTACTATTAAATCTTATGCTAAGTTGAAAACTCCTTTAAAAGTAAGGAAGCCAGTACAGCATTCTCCAGTACAGGCCCCCATGCCTAAGAAACAGATGCTCAAAATGGCTGAAGACTTAATTACCCTGATCAGGGGTTCCCATCCCCCTCCTGATAAAAGGCCTAGACAGGAGGAAGATTATGCTTCATCTGACCAGGTTTCCATTTCCTCAGATTCCTCTGAAGAACGGGAATACTCCTTTCCCCCATATGAGGATTCCAATGCGGAAGAATCAATCCCTTCAGCATCTTCCCCGGAGGACTATTCTTTTGGGGAAACCTTGCATACCATGAGGGAACATTTCCACTGGGAAGGCCAGGATTATTCAGAATCCAAGAAAAGGCTCCGAGAGTTCCTTTTACTGCCTCAGCACAGACCCCTTGCTATTCCACCAGTATTAGACATTGTGGATGGTGTTTATTCAGAATCTAGTTTGAATCCAGATTCTTTACCTCCAGCCCCAGCCAAACCAGGCAGATACTACAGAGTCCCTGACTCTCACAAATTCCTATACAAGAGCCCTGTTGCTGACCCAGAAACCATTCCCCAGGGTCCCAAAGGGGTTAAGGCCTCTACTGCTAAAAATCCAGTTCCCTCTGAAAGGGATTCTAGAGCACTAGACAGATGGGGAAAGAAAGTATACACCTCAGCTACTCTAGCCATGAGGGCCTTAAATTGCCAGTTTCACATGCTGAAATATCAGCAATATTTGATGTCTCAGTTAAAGCAAAAAATGCTTCCACATTCAGAGCAGCCTGACTAGAAGGAAATGCAGGATTTATTGCATGCAGCAGAACAAGTGGGAAAACATACTTTACAATGTGGATTCGATTCATTAGAAGCCTCTTGTAGAGCAGCAGTAACAGGTCTGTCATTTGTAGACATGTTTGGTTAAAAGAACAAAGTTTACCTGATCATGTTAAAGTAAAGATGTGATAGTGTTCAATCTCGCCGTTTGTTCTTACACATGGGTTCGGAGCCGATCCTCGGCTCCGTGTCGGCCGCTTGCAAGCTCTGCATCGAGAAGAAGCTCGAGACAATCTAATACCCACAATCCCCCTCTGCCTTTACCTCAGATCTAGTTTGCCGCTGCTGCGTTCGCATCGCTGGGAGCTAGCTCGAGCATCTTGAGATAAGATATAACTTTATTTTTTGTTATATTGTAGGAAAAAGTTTGTTCTAAAAGTACCTTTTGGTATACTTAGTGTATGTGTGTGTGTGTAGGTAGAATTCTCGGTACCGTTAAGTTTATTTAACTGGTTAGAGTTTTTCGGGGCCTACCACCCCTGCTTAAATTTGACAACCGGACTGACATATTCATCGGATTTGACTCTTTTCTATTGGACTTGACTCTTATACTGGACTTGACTTTCTCTTTCCTGGAAAATGTCTGAGAAAATTAGATCAGGCTTTAAACGTTGCCAGTGTGGCCAAAAAATGTCAGTTACTGACAACCATAGTTCCTGTGTCTACTGCCTTGGCCCTCTCCACTTACAAGAGGACTGTTCAATTTGTCACTCTTTTAGTGGGAGGGTCATGACAGATAGGCAGGAAACTCATGGACAGAGGGTTATTAAAACCTTCCTTTCAGGAGGCTCTGGATGCTTCAGACCAGGCATCCAAATCCTCGAAGGAATCGAAGACGTCGGAGCCCAAGTCATCGGCTCCGAGCTCTTCGAGTAAAGTTAGATCACCGGTTCCACAGACTTCGGGGCCGAGTGTTCAACTGGTGTCGGTCCCTGAGCCTCGAGTCTTGGAACCGGTGATGGAGCTCCCTCCCTCGACTTTATTGAGGTTGGCTCCGTCTTCGGTTCCTTCGACCCGTTCTTCTTCTAAGCTCTCAGATGTCGATGTGGATCGTGTGGTGCAGAAGTTATTGGAGCATTCGGCCTTATCCAAACTTATTTCAGTTTCCACCCAGTTGGTGTCGAAACTTGAAGGCCTCCCATTGTCTCCATCCATTCCTCCTCCGAGACCTATCGAGTCTTTGGAGCCGGAAGAGGTTGATCTTCTGATTGTGGAGCCCTCGGGTCCAGAACCGTCCTTCTCTCGGTCTGTTCCTCTCACCTCGACTCCGGACCGTACCGGAGTCTCGAGCCGACGATCTGCCCTTGGTTCCGGGGCCGAGTCGGACCGACGTTCGGTTCCGACCCTTCCCTCGGGCCTCGGCGGATCGATTCGGCTCCGCCTCGGGTCGATGCCTTCGTGCCTGTTTCGGGATTCTTCCCATTTCTTCGAACCGGAGATTCTTCGACTCGGCCCGGGGCTTCGATCTGATGAGGAAGGTGTTGTCTACCCAGACAACCACATCAGTAGAAGCAACCTCTCCTCCCATAAAGGGCGTTATCCTCCTCTGCACCCACGGCCACATCCAAGCGCCGAGCACCGGTGTCTCAGCCACCCCTGGAGGGTGCCCCTCTTCTCGGAGGCTTCTTCGGATGCTCCCCACGAAGAAGTCCCTAGGAAAAGATTGTGTAAGAGGAGAAACTTGGATTCTCCACAAGAATCCTTGACATCCGATACTGACTTAGATGAGTCAGAAGGGTCCCCTAAGTCACCTTCAGAAGATGTCTCTTTTTCTGACATATTGGAGATCCTGAAACAGAGAGGTGACTGGCAGTCCCTCCCCTTCTGAGGATGAGTCAGTCTTGCTGAAGGCATTGGTGCTCGCCTTCTTCCTCCTGGGTCACTCCGCCCTTCGATGAATTAATGGAACTTATTGCTCAAGGGCGTGGAGGCTCCTGACACAGTGGAACCAGTCCCAAGGAAACCCAATAAGTATATCACTGCACCCCAGGACAAGACTTACTTAACAAAAGGAGTTCCAGTGGACGCTATGGTGGTGGCAGCGCCACGAAAAGGAGATGTCGGAATCTTCCTCATCTGTCCATCCCCCTAATAAAGATTCTAGGACTATGGACAGGTATGGGAAGCGCATTTTTAGTTCAGCGGCTTTTTCCATGCGATCCCTGAACTATTTGACCCACTTTACACGACTACAGAGGGATCTAGTCAAAGAGTTGGGAGATACCCTCCAGGGTACTACAGATGCTGCTGTCTCAAAGAAAGTGACAGCGCAACTTAATACCCTTACATCCATTGTGAACTCGTTCATGAGGCTAATCTCTTACGCAGCCGAAGGTTCGAGTAGGGCAGCAGCTTCAGCGATTGCTCTTCGCAGACAATCCTGGATGCGCTTATGTTCATTTGCGGAAGCCTTCAAGTCTTCCTTTACTAACGCCCCATTTGACGGTGCCACTCTTTTTGGCCCTAAAGTAAAGGAGACCCTTACCCGGTGTGAGCAGGAGGGAAAGACTCTGTCTGCTGTCGGAGTCCGTTTTTCCACCCCAACCAGACCGTACCCCAAAGGGCAACGTGGTGGAAAAATGTGGTTTCGAAAACCCCAAGGATCTTTCCCAGGCACACAGGGTGATGCCCCTTCTAGAGGCAGAGGAGGGGGCAGAGGTGGAAGACGCCGCCCTGGCGGCAGAAGGGGTCCGCAGAATCAAGGTGACAGGGATACACTCCCTGGTAAACCTTTCCAGCACTCCTGAGAGGAGGCCCGACTGTCCTGCTCTGGAGGCAGTCAGGGGTCGCTTAGCTTTATACCCTCAGGCCTGGCAAAACATAACTACAGACAAGTGGGTAAAAAGCGTGGTTACCAGAGGTTACAATATACCCTTTCTATCCCATCCCATTCCAAAGAAAAGACTCCCAGATGTACCGCCCCATCTGCGAGAGCCAGCAGCTATAGAAATTTCAAAGCTGCTAGAAAAAAAAGTCATCCAACCAGTCCCAGCGGACCAACAAGGATTCGGGACTTACTCAAGGTTCTTTTTAGTTCCAAAGAAAACAGGGGACTGAGGCCCATTCTGGACCTAAGCGACCTCAATACCTTCGTCAAGAAAGAAAAGTTCCGAATGGTCACGCTTCAATCGATCCTTCCATTCTTACAGAAGGACGACTGGATGTGCTCAATAGATCTGAAGGATGCATACTACCACATCAAAATGGCCAGGGCATCCAGAGATCATTTGCGCTTCCGGCTGGGTGCCAGTCACTTTCAATTTCGAGCCCTGCCCTTTGGTCTGACCTCAGCCCCCAGGGTCTTCACCAAATGCATGGCAGTGGTAGCGTCTCACTTGAGACGCCAAGGATTCCAGGTGTTTCCGTATCTGGACGACTGGCTCCTCTCTGCCACCACCCAGCGTCAACTAGTACAGGCCAGAGACTATACTCTTCAACTTGTGTATTCACCTAGGAATTTCCGTAAACTTCGGAAAATCCTTACTACAGCCATCACAAAGTATCTTATTCATAGGAGCGGAATTAAATACACATCAGTTAATTCTAAGACTTCCTCCAGAAAGGATACTTTCACTTCAGACTCACATACGTCTTCTTCTCTTTTCCAGGAAATCCCCAGCAAAACTGGTACTGAAGGTTTTGGGACTCATGTCAGCTTCTCTTATTGCAATACCCTTGGGAAGACTGCACATGAGAGTCCTGCAATGGCTACTGTTTGCACAATGGTCGTTCCAACAACTACCTCTAACACACGAGATTCTCATAACGAACACATGCAAAACACACCTAAACTGGTGGCTCCAAACGTGCAACCTTTCCAAGGGGAGACCATTTGTGCTACCCACGCCTACAGTTACGGTGACCACGGACGCTTCCCTGATAGGGTGGGGGGGCATCTTTCAGGGACAGACAGTCCAAGGCGAATGGACCAATTTAGAGTACAATCTGCACATCAATGTTCTAGAGTTGAGGGCAGTGTTTCTAGCGTTGCAACACTTTGCTCCCCTTCTTCCTCTGGGAACTATTGCAGTTCAGACGGACAATATGTCGGTAGTCTGGTACATAAACAAGCAAGGGGGAACCAAGTCCTATCAACTATGCAGAGAGGCCATGAGAATCTGGCAATGGGCGGAGTCCACGGGTCGCTTTCTGATAGCAACGCACATCCCGGGGTCATCCAACGTCATAGCCAACAGGCTGAGCAGAGCAATTCTGTTACCGCACGAGTGGTCCCTAAAACAGTCAGTTGCGAAAAAGATTTTTCGCACGTGGGGCCAGCCGTCCTGCGATCTGTTTGTGTCTCCAATGAACGCCAAATGCAGGAGCTACTTTGCCCTATTACCCCCTCCAGGGGAAGTCCCCAGGGACGCACTGATTCACGATTGGCCCCCGGGACTCCTGTACGCGTTTCCTCCCTTCCCCCTGATATCAAAGTTTCTCCAGAAAGCCAGAAACCTACACAGGACAATAATCCTCATTGCCCCATTCTGGCCTCGTCAAATTTGGTTCCCCTTCCTGATGGCACATTGCATTCGGGGACCCTGGATCCTGGACCCAGAGCCAGATCTATTGACTCACTCGTCAGGGGCTCCTCACCCCGCGCTTTTGTCCCTCCATCTAGCAGCTTGGCTGCTCCAATTCCCAACTTAGTCAGGTCTGATCTTCTTTCGCCTGCAGTTCAGAATATATTAGTGGCTTCCTCATAAAGCTTCCACTACTAAAACATATACTAGTAAATGGAAGCGATTTGTATTCTGGGCGAATACACAGCAGGTGGATCCTGTTATAGCTCCTTTGAATAAAATATTAGAGTTTTTAACAGACTTGTTCCATCAGGGTGCTTCTCCTGCCACATTAAGAGTTCAATTGGCTGCCATTTCTAATTTCCATGTGGAAGAATGTGGGGCTCCTGTTATGGCCCACAGACTTTGTAAAGCCTTTTTAAAAGGGGTTTTTCATATTAGACCACCAATTAGATCTCCTACGTCACCTTGGAGTCTAAACTTATTATTATCTAAGTTAATGTTGCCCCCCTTTGAACCAGCTTCCTCTTGCCCATTAAAATTTTTGTCATGGAAGACTCTCTTTTTGGTAGCCATTACATCCGCTAGGCGAGTATCTGAACTTCAAGCTCTCTCCATTAAGCACCCTTATTTGATCTTTCACTCTGACCGAGTTTCTCTTCGCACTAATTCATCCTTCCTTCCTAAAGTTTGTTCTATTAATAATATTAATCAGTCCATTGAATTACCCACTTTCTTCAAGAATCACTCCAATAAAATGGAGTATATGTTGCACAAATTAGATGTTCACAGACAACTAAGGTTTTACTTGGATAGAACAAAAGATCACAGAAAAACTGATCAACTTTTTGTAGCCTTTGCTGATAACAGGAAAGGAGTAGCGGTTACCAAAAGAACTCTTTCTAAGTGGTTAACGGATTGTATCATCTATGTCTATGATTCTTCAAATCAAACTCTTTTGCACAAACCCAAAGGACATTCAACAAGGTCAGTGTCTACATCCCTGGCTCATGCAGCTCGCCTACCACTAGACGCTATTTGTGTGGCTGCTACTTGGTCTAAGCCACATACATTCATTTCTCATTATAAGGTAGACAAGGTTTCTAGGGACAGAGCAACCTTTGGTTCCACTGTGCTCAAGAACGTCCTTCCGTGAGTTCCTCAGGAACAAGGAGCTAGGGACGCTACCCATGTGTAAGAACAAACGGCGAGATTGAACACTATCACATATAGAAGTTATGTCCTTACCATAACGTTCCATGTGGAGTGTTCATCTCGCCTTTTGTTCTTACATTCCCACCCTCCCGCCCTTAGGAAGAACGTTCAGTTTTGGTGCCTGGCCTGGGGCATTCTGTTTCTGCATTGCAGTGGTTGTGTATATAGTTGACATGTATATATATCTGTATATGTGTATATATATATATATATATATATATATATATATATAGACTCTTAGTTCTGTGCATATGTGATGTAAGCATGAGTGTGCTCTCTCTGACTTCTGGTTTGCTTGCAAACTAGATCTGAGGTAAAGGCAGAGGGGGATTGTGGGTATTAGATTGTCTCGAGCTTCTTCTCGATGCAGAGCTTGCAAGAGGCCGACACGGAGCCGAGGATCGGCTCCGAACCCATGTGTAAGAACAAAAGGCGAGATGAACACTCCACATGGAACGTTATGGTAAGGACATAACTTCTATTTATTGGATGCACCTTTACAGCAGGATGTGTTATTTGGTGTCAAAGCAGAAGAGGTTTTAAAGAAAATGGAGGATAAGGCAAAATCTATGCAGACAGTCAAGGATTTTTTACAGGTACAGCCCCCTCATTTTAGCAGAAATTGGCCAACCAAAAATTGGTCCTTTCCAACTTCTGACAGACCTCAGTGGGGCAGATACAGATGCCCAAGGGGCAGAGGTCAGCCACAAGGCTCTTACAAGCCTCGTCAATGGGGTACCTCAACACAGAAAGGAGGGGAAGACAGGCCGCAAACTTACAGAAAACAGTCTCAATGACTTCCCCCTTGGACTGCCAAGCAGATCTCTCTTGGCAGCTCTCTTGGGAGGAAAACTAGCACTTTTTGCAGGCAATTGGCACATCATCACCCAAGACAAATAGGTTCTAAATATTGTATCTCAAGGATACAGGTTCCACTTTCACACTTTACCAAGGCTAAAAGGAATGCCAAACCTGCCATCAAATCAATGGGCAGAGGCTCAAAGACAAATTACAGCACTCATGGACATGAGAGCCATTCAAGAGGTTCCTACACAGGAGCAAGGACAAGGATTTTACTCAATACTCTTTCTGGTCCCCCAAAAGGACAAAGCCTGGAGACCCATTCTGGACCTTTCAACTCTAAATACTTACCTGGAAGTTCCCAATTTCAAAATGTTGACACAACAGCAACTTCTTTCCATGCTTGGCTAGTAATGGACCTCAAGGAGGCATACCTGCATGTCCCCATCAGACAAAATTGCAGAAGATACCTCAGATTCATAGCAGGTTCAACTCATTACCAGTTCTCTGCACTGCCCTTTGGCTTATCTACTGCGCCCAGGGTCTTCACAAAGTGCCTGGCACCAGTAATTGCTTATTGCAGACAAAGAGGGATTCAAATATACCCATACCTGGACGACTGCCTTATTCAAGCAGAAAGCAAGGACATTCTTTTAAAACATCTGGCGTTTGTAAAAAACCTACTAAGTTGCCTAGGGTACACAGTAAACGAAAAGAAGTCAAAACGTGTGCCCTCACAAGAGATAATATTCCTGGGTGCCAGCTTAAATACAACGGCCCAGATGGCTTATCTCACGCCAGGCAAGCAAGGACAACTGACTCAATATTTTCAAATGATGGCAACAAAAACCCAGCTCCCTGCAAGAAAAATTCTGCAGGCCTTGGGGTTCATGGCATTTTGCATTCTACTAATTCCATATGCCAGACTGCATATGAGGAAATTACAATGGTATCTGAAAAGCGTATGGACTCAACACAGCCACAGCTTGGAAGCAATAATACCAATCATTCCCTGCCTTCAACAGGAGTTTCTGTGGTGGGCTCAGGCATGTCACCTCAACAAGGGACTGATGCATCAGATTACGCCTGGGGAGCACACATGGCAGGACAGTGTATTCAGGGCGAGTGGACCGCAGATCAAATGCATCTCCACATCAATCAAAAAGAGATGCTAGCTGTACAAAATGCCCTAACAGCTTTCAAGGACCTTCTGCAATCAGGACAACTGCTACTAAAGATGGACAACACCACAGTGATGTGGTACATAAACAAACAAGGGGGCACACATTCCTACCCCCTATGCAGGCAAGCAATGACTTTGTGGAATACAGCACTGGCCTACCAAGTTCAGCTACAAGCACAATTCCTGCCAGGAAAGAAAAATACATTGGCAGACGACCTAAGCAGAAATATCATGGACCCTCACGAGTGGAAACTTAAACCCACAAGTATTCACAATGATAATTTAAAAATGGGGGAGCCCAGACATAGATCTTTTTGCCTCCCCCCCCGAAACTACCAACTACAGAAATTTTGCACAAGGACATACCACACACTAGCATGGAAAGTGGACGCCCTATCATTCAGTTGGAAAACATTAAAAGCTTATGCCTTCCCTCCACTGCCTCTTCTGGCAAAGGTACTCCTGAAAGCCAGACTAGAGAGGCCACAAATGATCCTCATTGCTCCAGACTGGCCATGCCAACACTGGTATCCAGTATTAAGGAACATGGCTCAAGGCCCACCATGGATTTTACCTCAAATTCCTCATCTTCTGACTCAGCAAAACAATCAGATTCTGCACAGCCAGCTCAAGGCTTTAAATCTGGCTTCATGGCGGATTACTTAAACATCCAGTCAACACTTCTTTGTAAAGCTGTTATGGATGTCATTTTGGAGGCCAGGAGACCCAGCACCAGGAAAACTTACTCAGACAAATGGAAAAGATTATGCGCCTGGAACCGGCCTAAATCCTCTTGTCCCAAATATTCCTCAGATATTACAATATTTAACTGAGATGCTGGACAAAGGCCTTTCCTTTTCATCTATTAAGATCCACGCTTCAGCTATTTCAGCTCATTACAACACAGATACTCCTATTTTTTCACATCCATTACTAAGACAATACCTCAGAGGGGCTACCAACACCAACTTGGGACCTCAATTTTGTTTTGGAAAAACTTACTCTACCACCCTTCGAACCAGCTTTTTCAGCAGAATTAAATTTTTTGTCATGGAAAACTGCCCTGCTGTTAGCAATAACTTCAGCACGGAGAGCCTCAGAGCTACAGGCCCTAATGGCAGTGGAACCTTTCATCATTTTTCATCAAGACAGAGTCTCCTTATGAACTAACCCTACCTTTATGCCAAAGGTGGTATCTAGTGTGGCTTTTAACCAAACCATTCATTTACCCACCTTTTATCCAAACCCCCAGAATAAAGAGGAGAGGCTTCTACACTGTTTGGACATTCACAGACAGTTACGTTTCTACTTGGATAAAACAAAGGCTTTCAGAAAATCTGACCAACTGTGTTTGTATCCTATGCTGCAGGATCACAAGGAAAGGCTATTTCAAAACAGACCATTTCAAAATGCATAGGACATTGTATCTGTTTCTGCTACACACATCATGGGAAAACTGTGCCTGGTAACATTAGGCCACATTCCACCAGGGCTACAGCTACATCAGCAGCCTTCCTCAGAGGAGTATCAACCGAGGATATTCTGGAGGCTGCAACTTGGAGTTCATTGCACACCTTCACCAAAATTACCACTTACCTATATACTCAAAAACCAGAGCTGGCTTTGCCACTGCAGTTCTGCAGGGCCTCTTAGCTACTCCTAACCCTGTTTAGTGCCAGCCACCCAGCCTCAGCTTTGGGATTCAACCCAAGTGTAATGACTGCAGCAGTGTAACACGATGAACATAGTACAGTTTTATACCTACCATAAATGTAGATGTTCGAGTGTATACACTGCTGCAGTCCAGGTTACCCTCCCTCCATCCCCTCTTTCTTAGCTGGGAATTATCTTCACCTCCCTTTCTATACAATCTATATGGTGTATTTCTATATGGTGTATTTGCTTATAGATGAAGCTGTTGTTTTCTACTTATTATGTATGTCTATTTAGGATTATGTATTGCCTTCCTATTTGGGGGCACCTGACATCTGGGGCAAGAAAAACTGAAGAAAATGGCGTCGGCTGCCTCTTTTATACCCCTGTCGCACTGACATCAGGGAAGAAGCGACCGCAACCGACGCCGGACCAAGACTTTGGAACTCGGGCCGACTGCGGGCAGGACCGCCTGATGGTAGGTACAAAACTGTACTTTCCTCTCATTCCCTGCCTACAACAGGAGTTTCTTTGGTGGGCAGAGACATGTCACTAGAACATGGGCCGGTCTTTCACTCTACCCCCTGCCAACTAAACCCTAACTACAGACGCATCCGACTATGCTTGGAGGCCCACCTGGCGGGGAGATGCATTCAGGGCATATGGAGTCCAAAACAAATGCATCTGCATATCAACCAGAAAGAGATGTTAGCTTTTCAGAATGCCCTGACAGCCTTCAAGGACTTACTTCTTCCAGGACAACTACGGATAAAGACAGACAACACCACAGTTATGTGGCACATAAGCAGGGGGGCACACACTCCTACCCCCTTTGCAGACCAGCCATGGCATTGTGGGACACAGCCTTGACTTACCAAGTATATCTTCAAGCCAAGTTCCTACCAGGAAAACAAAACACTCTGGCAGACAACTTAAGCAGAAACCTTATGGACCCTCACAAGTGGAAACTGGATCCACAAGTCTTCAGAATGATAACAAAGAAATGGGGGAACCCAGACATAGATCTATTTGCCTTTCCCCAGAATTATCAAATGGACAAATTCTGCACAAGGACTTATCACAGACAAGCATGGAAAGTGGATGCCCTATCCTTCAGTTGGAAAAACCTATCAGTCTGCACCTTTCCTCCTCTGCCTCTTCTTCCCAAGGTTCTACTAAAGGTCAGACAAGAAAAAACAAAAATGATTGTAATTGCCCCAGACTGGCCTCGCCAACACTGGTACCCTTATTGGGGTATGCAGGTATGTCTCTTAAGTCTAGGAATATGTCTCAAATCCTTCCTTGGTACTTGCTTCAAATACCACATCTACTGTCTCAGCAACACAATCAGCTCCAAACTCTGAACCTGGCAGCATGGCTGATCATGTAGTTATTCAAACAACACCTCTCAGTAAATCTGTGATGGATGTCATTTTGGAAGCCAGAAGGCCTAGTAAAAGAAAATCTTATGCTGATAAATGGAAGAGATTCTGTGCTTGGAACCAAGCACAAGGAACTGACACAGCAAAGCCAAATATTCCTCAGATTTTACAATACTTGACTGAGATGCTTGACAAGGGCCTATCTTTTTCATCAATAAAAATTCATGCCTTGCCATCTCGGCTCATTACAACACAGCGCCACCGATTTTTTCTCATCCTCTGCTAAAACAGTATCTTAGAGGGGCCAGAAATTTAAGGCCTCCCAGAAGATCACCAATTCCTGCATGGGACATCAATTTTGTGTTGGAAAAGCTCACCCTGCCTCCATTTGAACCAGCTGCTACTAAGTTTTTGTCCTGGAAAACAGCTTTACTTCTGGCAATTACTTCAGCAAGAAGGGTTTCACAGCTGCAAGCCCTCATGGCTGTGGAGCCTTTTATTATATTTTACCCGGACAGGGTGTCCCTCACGACCAATCCTTCCTTTATGCCTAAGGGTGATATCCAGTGTGGCTCTTAACCAAACTATTCACCTGCCAACCTTTTACCCAAATCCGCAGAACAAGGGGGAGCAGATTCTGCATTTCTTTGGACGTGCACAGACAACTAAGATTCTATTTAAACAGGACCAGATCTCTAAGAAAACTGAGCAGCTACTGGTAACATTTGCTGTAGAGGATCAGAGGGAAAGGCTATTTCAAAGCAGACCATTCCAAAGTGAATAAGCCACTGCATACGTTTCTGCTACTTGCATCATGGTAAACTGGTGCCCAAGGGCATTAGATCACATTCCACCAGGGCTGCATCTACATCAGCAGCCTTTCTCAGAGGGGTACCAACCAAACACATTCTAGAGGCTGCTACTTGGAGTTCTGTGCATACTTTTACAAAGCATTATCATTTGCCTCTTTTTTCTAAGTCCACGGCAGGCTTTGCCACTGCAGTTCTGCAGGGCCTTATAACCGCTCCTAATGCTATTTAGTTCCAGCCTTCCATCCATAGCTTTGGGATTCTACCCAAATGTAATGACTGCAACAGTGAAACACGAAGAACATAGTACAGTTGTGTACACTTACCATAAATGTAGATGTTTGAGTGTATTCACCGTTGCAGTCCGGGTTACCCACCATCCCCCTTTATTCTGGAGATTCTCTTTCCTTCACTATATTCTACAGCCTTTGTGCTGTATTTGCTTTGATGAAGGTAAAGTTTATGTTTTTACAATTGCATGTATATATAGTTTTACATATATATATATTTTTGCTCCCCTTTGGGGGGCACCTGACATCTGGGGCAAGAAAAACTAAAGAAAATGGCGTTGGCTGCCTGTTTTATATCCCTGATGACCTGACGTCATGGAAGAAGAGACAGCAACCGACGCAGGACCCAAGACTTTGATATTCAGGCCGACTGAGGGCAACCTGCCAGCAGATTACTCAAATGTAATGACTGCAACAGTGAATACACTCGAACATCTACATTTATGGCAAGTGTACACAACTGTACTTTCTCAGTCTCTTATTGTCTACTTAGAGGTGATCTCTGCTTGACTTACAAAGCCATGTCCGACCCAGCCCTACTTGAAATGCTACACCTAAAGAAATCCCAATCCCCCGTGCCACATGCTAAAGAGATCACAATTAACAGAACATGCTGGAGGGACAGGTTCATCTCCCAAAAACTGCCCATACTCTGGAATAAGCTTCCCATTCATGTCAAGCAGAGCACCTCACTGGCCCTCTTGAAGAGAAATCTTGACGAGTGGATGGGTAACAGAAAGTTCACTCCGGGGATCATTCCAGTTGCAATACTGGATATGGGCACTGTGAACTAACATCAGGTGGCACGGTGCCTGGGCAATTTTTTTTGGGCTAGGCTTGTAAACACCGCACGGCCATTAGCCTAGTACACACCCAGAAACCTATGAACATTCAGTGGCACCTGTAACTGTTCCTCATCAGCTCATTCATTCGCCTGGGTGAGAGCCCTCTGTATCATTTATTTCTTCCTGTTTTGGAGCCTTTTTGACCCATTCATTCCCCTGGATATGAGAGTTGGGTTGTAGTGAGTAGGCCAGTGTCCCCATCCGTTTTCTTTAGGTGGTTGGCTAAATGGCAGTGGCTATCATGGCTGGGAGTGATGTGTGTGCTCCCACCCATGTTATCCATGACTCAGTAATGCATGCACCCACCCACATCATCCCTGACTCAGTGGTGTGTGCCCCACCCACATCATTCCTAACTCAGTGGAGTGGTGTGTGCCCCACCCACATCAACCCTGATTCAGTGATGTATGTGCTGCTTAACAGCGCAAGCTTACCTTGACCTCTTCCATGGGTGATCACCTGCTGTCCTTTAGGTGTCATCAATGCTTGCAATGGCTCCTCTAATGTAAGCAAGTTTACTTTGGATGCTCAAAGCAATCCTTCCATCACCCAGGTTCTATGTCACGCTTGCCACTAATCAAACATGTAACTGCTGAATCACAGTCAGTTTTTCATGCTTTTGCACTGTGGGTCCAAGGTGCATACACCATAATTTTATACACGTTCTCACTCTCTTCACTTTATATTCTCATGTCCCTGCTTTGTCCAAAATATCATCTCAACCTTCCTATCAAATGTGGCCATAAAGCTTAATTGACAAGCTGGGTACATTTACAGCCATCACTTGTTACTTTTTTGTGAATCATCCATCTATAATCTTTACCAATCTATATCATGCTCATGTTTGACTTCAGGTCACCTTTTTTTTCCTTTCTCCATTCTGTTTTAATTTAATCAAGATAATTTCTTCATCACTCAAAACTGAATCAACAGAATTGGTGTATTCATTTTACCATGCTGTCTTTTCCATTTAGTTTCAGGTATACAGATGGTGCTCCCACCAGTCAAAAAACTGCAGTCTTAACCTCTTAATATCCATAACAAGTTGTAGGTCAAAATCTATATACATGTATTCAGCCTTTTTAGGCTACACCTTGATTCTTATCCTAGTTTCAGTCCCCTTCAAACAGTTAATGTCAGACCAAAACTATATGTCAGTGACATATTCGTGTAGACTTACAGGCGCTTTCACTAAAAGAGAGCACCATGGAGATTATTTAGACAAGAGCAAGGGAGTTGAACTAGGGGTGGGTGGCTGAAGAAGCGCATACACAGAAGTGGCCAAGTGGTTCCAATTTGCATATCTTAGTCTTCGAGGACATGCACTGACTTTGACGGGCAGCAGGCGGTGTTGAATGAATAGTTGGAATACGGAGTGAAGCAAAGCAGAGAGAACTGAAAAGTTGGATATATATTTGAGCTTTGGAAAAGAAGCTTTTAACGTGTGCGAGCCTTACAACAGTTGTAAGACTTCAAGCAGGAAAGTCAGACACTTGAAGGCCATTGTCAGCTTTTTGTTATGGAAGTTGTGAAGATAACGTTCCATTTGACAAGAGTTAAATTCATAGAAATGCGGAGGTTCAAACCAGTGCTCCAGAGTACATCGCAGAAATGCACAAGTCTGACTCCTAACTACAAATGAGAGGGCATCTTCTGAGGTCAACTCAATCTATACTCCCACCCGCCCAGGAAAGAAAGCAACCCAGCGATCGGGAAATAAAGAAACTGTACAATAAGAACTAAAACAATATAAACGGAGGTCCTAGTCTTCCAGCTAAATTGTGCTCTGTGAAACTAAAGCGCATGTAAGCTCCTGTTTGTTTGTGTAATTACCTGGTCCTCTAGGAAGGAGAGTTTTGTACAACTCCCTACTCGAGCTAATCTAAATATAACTGTAATTTTTAACTTAAGCCCAACAGCGTACACACTCACATGGTTCCCTAGCTTTTACAGTAGGTGGCAGCAATCAGCCACAAATCCTCCCAAATAGCCTCACCTACATAGCTCCCTAAAGGTTTCCGATCCAAACTAATCTTTTTAGTGGCCCTTCCAGGTCTACCTTCTTACCCTGTCTGCTTTTAGACTTCACCCTAAGAAACATCCCTAAACTTTAGCCTTTAAAGTTTATTAACTAAATTACCATCTATAGACACTATATTTCTATCAGTGCACAGCTATTGCCTGCAACCAGTGATACTTTTTTGCAGCTCACCTCTGCTGGTTCTGTCCCCGCTCCGCTCCCCTTCCCTACCCCTAATTCCCACCCAACCCCAATACAACCACACTTATACTTATCCATAATCACCTGACTCAGGTCCTGCTCCAATCAATTAACACCTTTCACAAACCACACCCCAACCCCACCTCACAACTACACCACTTCTACCATTCCAAATTACATCACAATGCAAATCCTTTTACCCTCACTCCTACTAGCTCTAATTTCCCTATCATACAACACATTAATTCAAACGTGCGTTCCCCTAGACAATACCTCCTTCCATACAACACACACTATAAATTCTAAACACCCCCACATATGTTTTCAAGTCTGTCCAACACTATTTAACACTAGTATTATCCTACACACCCCAAAGTCCAACACACTTTCAACCATCAATAAAAAAGCAGCTTATATATCCCTCTCTACACTAAGCCAAGCCATCAAACACCTTTTCAAAATCAACATAATACTCCTTATAGCTGATGACATTCACCCAAACCCAGGACCCTCTTCCTATGATCTCCCCAAGAAATGTCAAACTGATTTACTAATAATTAACATCAACACTAGAAGCATTTCCAACAAACTCCAAGAACTGCATGCCTTTATTACTCACTACTCTCCTGATATTCTAACTATTACTGAGTCCTGGCTATAACTACATATCCCTAGTGAAGAAATCCTACCACCAGGCTATAACATCATAAGGCAAGATAGAACTAATAAGAAAGGTGGTGGAGTAGCAATACTGTTTAAAAAATAAATAAATCTAAAACCATTACATACCCATCTACCTACTTTTTTCCTAATGCTGAAGTCATAGCCTCTACCCTATCTTTAAACAAAAATAAAACAATTAACATCCTATGCTGCTATATCCCCCCCGGAAATAACTCACCAGTCATAGAAGAAATTCTTCATTGGCTAAATCTGAATTCCCCTCAAGAAATGATCTTACTAGGAGACCTTAATACTGACTGGCTAGCTTGCAGCTCTAGTAACCCAACCAACCAAATAAACCTCTATAGTTTCAGACAGCTAATTCTGGTACCTACCAGAAATGATAAAAGAAACCAAAAACAAACCAATATAGACTGGACACTAGTCAATAACTCTAAACATCACTATCATACTGGATGTTTACCAGATACACTCAGCGACCATATGCCACTTTTCTCCTAAGAAAAAAATACATCTAGTCAAAAACCCATTACCTATAGACTAATCAGAGATGATCGAAACTGTACCTCAGACAGCCTAAATAGCATATTAAAGCAATGTAATTGGCAGCCTCTAAAAACCCTTCACCTTGATCAGGCAATAGAATGCTTTAATGAAGCATTCATTTCAGTTCTAAACTCCATTGCACCAGAAAGAAAAAGCAAAACAAAAACTAATTATGCTCCCTGGTTAAGCAGGGACACAAGGGCCCTACTAAAAACTAGAGATAAGGCCTGGTAGAAATGGAAGCAAGAAAACACCTCTCAAACTAAACAAAACTATAATCAACTCAGGAACCTAGCTAAAAACATACTAAACTAGACAAACAAAACTACTTCTTAGATCTACAAAAGAAACACTCAAACAACCCCCAAACGTTCTGGCACAGTATCAGTTCCCTTCTGAAACCTGGTACTATCACTACCCACACTCCTTCCACCTCCAAAGAAAACAACAATGATATTAGCTTCCCAGTTTAATTGTTATTTCATAAACTCAATCCAATCTCTGTCCAACCAAATACAAAACTCCAACAACTCATCACCCACAATTGCTGAAACCCCCTCATCCAGTACCACTAATCTTCCATCTTTCTCTCTCTCACTTGTCCCTACATCTAAAATTAAACAACTCCTTCAAATCCTAAAGCCCACTACTCTGGCAGCAGATAGAATACCTGCAAAATTCTTAAAATTGCAGCGGACTCCCTATCCTACCCAGTATCAATCCTAATAAACAGATCCATTCAAGAAGCATATGTACCTCAACTATGGAAAATATCCTACATTATACCTCTACATAAAGGTGGAAAAACTTACGAATTTTCCAACTATCAGCCTATAGCTCTACTATCCCCCCTATCCAAGCTCTTAGAGAAATGCATACATTACCAAACCATGCAATACCTGAAAACAAACAATCTTCTCTCCCACACCCAACATGGTTTCCGACCTCACCACAGTACAACTCCTGCCCTTCTCTCCCTTACCAATCAAATTAACTATCAGAGAAGCAACAATAACTATATATCTGCAATCTTCTTGGACCTGTCCGAAGCATTTGACATGGTCTCACATCCAAAACTATTGGATATCCTCCACTCACTATCCTTTACTTCCCCCACTACCTCCTGGTTCAAAAGTTATTTATCAGATAGGACACAATCTATGCAATGGCACTATCCCCCCCTCTCCCAAACTCTATAGGAGTACCACAAGGCTCATTATTAGGCCCACTTCTGTTCTCTATTTTTACTAACAACTTGCATACAGCCTCAAAACAAGCCTCACTAATACTGTATGCAGATGATCCGACACTCATCTGCGTAGCCCCATCTATCAACATCTTGCTAGAACAAGCCCAAGAATCATTCTCTTCTATAGAAACTTGGATCACAGACATTGAACTTATCCTAAACCCCAACAAAACAAAACTTCTCTTGTTCACCCCTAACAAAACAAAAACTACTCCCAATGATTTTTCCATCTTATCTAAAAACGGAACTATAATTTCCCCATGAACCCATACAAAGCTCCTAGGGATAGAAATAGACAACAACCTATCCTTTGATTTGCACATAGCTCAAACTATCCAGAAAGTTCATAAAAAATGGGAACCCTTTATAGACGCACAAACTTCCTCACAGACAAAGCAAGACTCACTCTAGCACAAACTCACCTCCTATCAACACTTACATACGCTGCTCCAATACTGACACATATCAATCTCTTCTGGACAAACTAGAGTCATGTTATAACAAAATAGCCAAGTTTACTAACAACTCCCCTTTCAGAATCAGAACACATCACTGCCAAGTACTAAAACAATTACAATGGCTAGAATTCCCTCACTTACTATCTTACTTGCATCTTACTTATGCCTACAACATCATAAACTACCCAGAGAAAACTCCAGCCCTACAAAAGCTACTAACCTCCTAGTCACCCTCTCCGCTCATCAAACAAATCTGTCCTAAGTATCACATCTGCAAACAACACTGCTGGCAAAGCCCTTTTCTCCCACATTATAGCTAAAAAATGGACAACCTTCCTTCTAATATATCCTCAACAACAACAAACTATGACTTAAAAAAAACTATTAAAACCACATCTCGGGGAAAAATGGCTCTGTACATGGATTACTTGAAAATTACTATATCCACACTCCTCCACAACAATCTTAATATTATTTTTCACTAGCGCTTCCTCACTTACATACACTCTCTCCCTATCAAGCCACACTGGCCTTTTACCTCTTTCTCAGTACACTTACTAGAAAATGTAAACAATTTATTAATAGCAAATGTAGTCTCTACCTTCTCTTGTAATATTTTGTCTACAGATATTGTAAGATACTGCTTTTCTCATGTAACCCTATATGACGTATTGTGCTAGATTCTTTCATATGTATTTTTTGCTTATTATTTATTTGTCCTACAGTTTACTGTATTGCTTATTTTTTTGTTTATTTTTACTTGTTGTTATTCTTGTCAAACATGGAGCTTTTCTCCCCGGGCATCCACTGAAAATAGACCTGGTCCAGTTGGATATTTTCCGGTTAACAAATGTAAAATAAATAAATAAATAAATATCCCCAAAACAATATCCACCCCTTAAGTACATAGGTGTCTGTCTGTACATCAGCATTCTTCTTGCATTTTTAGTACACCTAATAAATCTTGTTTATGTGAGTCTTATACCTTTGGTGGTACGCTAAGGTTATACATTCAGTTTCTTAAGCTGCTAAATATTTGAGTTGCTATAGAACAGACTGTATCTGTTTGTTCACCAAACTTTATATACTTTTTGAAGCTTAATGTCTACATTGAAATTCTCATTTTACAAGTTTATCAGTTATATTACATGTCCAAAGTATTCCTCATTCGAATAGTCAACATTTCTACATACTTCAATTGTAATTCAGTTTTCTGCTTATACCATATACTTTCAAGTCATTAATTCTTGTTCCTTATCTTTAATGCATACTTTAAAAGATTCTTGGAACAAACATTCTTCTTTATACTTATTGTAGGCTAAGGTTTGAATTGATGTCATTGTTTAATCAATTTATCATTTGTAATATTCCTCTAAATCATTTATTGCATGTTCTTTAGTATAAACATTCTAAATTTTTCATTTTCACTCCTGATTCACAGCCTCCAAGTGCATTTAGATTTGTTGCTAATGTTCCAAGTCGAGAAAGGGTGAATAATCCTGTCATCCCTTAGGATTCCAGGGTGAAAAAGATTAAGACAAGACCTTGGTCAATATAGTGTGGGAAAACTCTCAAAATAAAATCTTACTGCACTCCTTTTACATCTACCAAAGAATCTGTCTGTGAATGAACTGACATTCTTTTGCTTTTTAAAATGAAGGTCTGTGATACAGATCTGCATGAATGTGTTGCAGTGTATTATGGCCTTACAGAAGAAGGGTGACACTACCCACAAACATTTGATCATTTCCAGGAGCAACTGCGCTTGGAGGTACTTAAGTGGTAATGGACACTCCAAAAAAAAAAAAAAAAAACTCTCCACCAGTAAAGAAACAGAGCATGGATGGTCCTTTGAGGTATAACACATTGCTTCTGACAGATATGCTACCTAAGAAAAATTTGATGAGGCTGACTGGTTCAAGTGTTTATCTTCCCAGTTAACAGGAGACACACTTTAAATCTTACACAGACATGGAAGGTATAGATTCTTTGGACTTTAACAGACTGAAAAAACAGAACTGCTTCCTAGGGCTGGCGTGCCTCCTGATTTACAACCTGTAAAATATTATGACTGAACATGTAACACCAGTACAATGGTGAGAGCTAAAAATGACTGACTTACAACATGCATTAAACAGATGGCTAGGATGTAAAGTAAATAAAAGTAACACAATATTTTATCAGTTGGCAAATTAGAGTGTACTCCCATACAATGTACGTAAATCAGTTTTCCATAGTGACCCTAAGTTTAATCATTGGTTGTTATTTGAAATATTGTTGCTCAGTGAAAGCATGTTTAGATACCCTTTAACTGTAAAAGTGCAGGCTCAAAGTTTAAAACAGGAGACAGTGTGTTAACGTTACTCCGCAGTGCTGAAAATCGATTCCTAGCAAGATGATATTGATGCTTAGAGGTGATAGTGAAAAATGAATGCAGCAAACTACGAACTAAGGCAAATTGTAAAGAAGGCCAGTGCTGATATATCACATGAATGAGTTAAAACCAAAGAGGGAAGCTGAATATTTTTCAGTCAGGTAGTTGTTGAAATTAGGTACCAATAGTCTGGTACTACGGAAGTCCATCCCTGGTGTTCAAATGGATGGTACTTTGTCTAAGTTCTGAAACAAGCAGTAAAACAGTTTTTACGGAGAAATAATGTTTTTTTTTTTTTTTTTTTCTGAGCTACCCAATTGAACAATTTAATTCACCATCATATTGAAATTGTACCTGGGAGAAGGTAAACCTAAAACTGTATAGGTAATGGCAAACAGTTAGTGAAGAAATAAGAAACGTGCTTAAAATGGGAGTTATTAGAGTCCCAAAGGAAACAGAACAGATAGATTGTCTTGGGCTTAACAGTGGGTAGCTACATAAGATTTTGAAATGATTGCAGGAAACCAAATGAAATATTTAAATTTGACACTTGTGGATGAGCTCACAGAGAAGCTAGTCAGTGCAGGGTATTTGAACACACTAGATCTGACGAAGTTGTTGTCAGATCTCCTTTACCCTTGAATGCTAAGGGATGACAGAATTATTCATCCGTGAAGACCTATTTTCATTATACAATCTTAAAAGAGCTTTACAAAGCTCCTACCACTTTTCAGTTGCTAATGGACAAATTTTTAACCTTACTACAGGTACTGAGTTCATACCTTGGTGACAGTCATTTATTCAAAAGGCTAGAAGTCTCATTTTGTTGAAATATGAGCTGTACTATAATTTTTAAGTAGGCCAGAGGTGAGACAGTGTGCTACAGGATAAGACTGCTCTCCTTTAAATAGGCACTCACCTTGTTAAATAGTTTATTGGGCTTTAGCTGTATGTTAATTATTGACAACACATCACTGCAATGGATGATGTCAACAGCAGATTAGGCAGGTGGGTTTTGCCCCTGATACCATTAATGTTTATAGTCAAACAGGCCAGGTAATAAGAACAAAAACATGAATGGCTTCTTCAGGTCTCATAGACACCTTAAGGAATGGTGTATTCAGTCATATATGAAACAGCTGGGAGAAAGGCAACAACAAAGAGAAATAATAATAAAGGAAATTATCGCAGAGCTACTAGAGATTCAGAAAGAAAGATGATGAGGAGGGAATCCAAGTAGGAAGAAAAGTGACCGAGTAATATGACAGACATTACAAAAATGTAAGGACAAGTGAATATGGGAAAAGAGGATCATAGCAGAAGCTTTGAATGCAATAGCAACGTCAAGTTCCACAAACACTCTAGCTGTTAGATTAGGACATTAGGCGCTTGAAAGAGTTATACATCAAATCTATACTGGAAAATAATGAAAGAAGAATTTGACAGAAGCTGAAAGAAATTTTGGAAGGAATTAGAAAGTACTATCAAGAATTATATTTGGAGAAAGATCTGTGGGTGGGAGAAAATGGAGGTAGTACAGTGAAGTATGAATTCCCACAATAACAAAGAATAGGGGAAGAATTAAGAGAGAAAGAGAGAGTAATGTTGACAATTAGTAGAAAGGAAATAGAGAAAACATGGGAAAGGATGGTGAAAGGAAAAGCACCAGGAGGGGATGGCTTACCAAATGAGATGTGGAAATTAATTAATTGATGAATGGATTCTCCTATTTAATAATGTGATGGAAAGGAGCATCCTACTGTAATGCCCCTGCACTGGTGCACTGGCCCAGTAATTAAGGAGCTTCAGTCCTCACCACTTGCAACAGTGGAGGGGACATATACACTGGGAGGATGACAACTACCCACACAGTAAAGTGCAGTTTCCTTTAAGAGCACACAGAGACCACAGTCAGTCTAGGGCTGGTTTCTCCCTCTTTCTCCACATCCCCATTAAGACTACCCACTGGCACAGCTATAGGGTTGTGAGATCTCAGCTGAGTGACCAGGGCTTCATGTCCCTGCCAAAGTTGCTGACACACACACACACACACACAAACCTGGAAAAGGCTGGCACAGGTTTACTAGCTATTCCCCCTTCTCCCCAGACTATAAGGTAGTTTCCACCACCACCAGCCACTACTTATCAGCTACTTTAAGGCCCTTAGCAAAGGGTGTCCAATCTTACTGTACGATGTTAATATTAATCCAAACAGTAGTTTGACCAAGAGCCAGGCTATTAGGAGTGGCCTGTAAAGTGTTACCAAATAGATATGCAAGTACTCTAAGAGCTTAAATATCTCTGAACAGACCACCCACAATTGAAATGTGTAAATATATTTAATAATCAATAGTAAAAGAACAAGACAACATTAAATATGTATTCACAGTGACTTCAGAGTTCAGAATCACAGGAAATATTTAATACAACATTGCAGGACAGTCTTAAATAAATATAGAAAACATCTAAACTATACTTCATTATATTCCTAACTGAATCTAAGAGAAATTACTGTACCCTAGTTAACTTTCTTACAGCAAGGCAAGTGCAGAGATGGTGAGTGGATGTTGTCAGGTCAAAGACAAATACAAAATGCCCAGTCTCTCTCTGAGAGGGTTCTTAAATTAATATCAAATATTATTGCTGGTTTAGTTTGGATGACATCACTTTTTGTCACCTGACTCCAGTTTCCAAGCTAAGACCCCCTTTTGTCAGAAACTAAAAGAATTTAGCAGCTGTCTGTGAAATACATAGCCTTCAGATGTCTGCACCTGGTAGAGGACACAAAACAATAAAACGCTTACAAAACAACACAGAGAGTCCCTAATGTAGACATCGGTCTCTTGTTGACGGAAACTAAAAGATAACTTTTGTAGCACAATCATAAAGCAATTTAATTTCATCTTACTTTCTTGTGGTTTTGCAGGTTAACCTTTACGTCCCAGTCGCCACTGTTAAAAATGTATAAACTTACACGATTACAATAGTTTATAAACATTTCTGTTCTAAGGCAGCAGGGCATGCTGCTGTTACATTTTAGCTCAGTACTTTACACCTTTACACACACTTCTGTACGAATCATATCAATATTCACAATGTGACACAGAATTATTTACAAAATTCCAGATAGCTGGGCTGGCAGTGTGACATACCCCCCCCCCAGAAAACTCAAGCTAGTTTTTCAAGTGACCCTTGAGAAACGATGCTTGAGAGGATTGAGCCTGTCTGGGAATACATTACCCCATTCCTTGTCTTGAGAGTCCATCTGTGTTGGCATTGCTAATCCCACTGCAGTGCTGCACTGTCGTATCATATGTCTGCAACCCTAGGCTCCACCTTAGTAACTTGGCATTTTACTGGCTGGCTCAGTGTAGCCATATTAAGGGATTGTGGTCTGTAACTATAGTGATTTTTTTTCCATACAGATAAGGCTGAAGTTTCTGCAGTGCCCACACTATGACAAAACATTCCGTTTCTACAGCTGCATAACATTCCTCCCTGGGTTGAAGCCTATGACTGAGATGTACCACTGGGTGCTCTTCTTCCTCTGAGGAGACCTGGCTAAGTACAGCCCCCACCCCATAGTTTGAAGCATCCACCTGCAGAACAAATTCTTTGCTGTAATCTGGACTGGCTAATACAGGGAGGTCCTCCCAAAGCTCCTTTAAGCTTCTGGAATGCCTGCTCACATGCTGGGTCCACACTACCTTATCTGGCTTGTTTTTCCTTGTCAGGTCTGTGAGGGGGAGAAGCTATGGTATTATAATTGGGGACAGACTTTTTGTAGTACCCTGCTGTCCCTAAGAATGCCCTCACCTGCTTTTTGGTAACAGGGGCAGGCCATGCCTGAATGGCTTCCACTTTGGCAGGTTCTGGCCTGATCTTACCACTCCCCACTCTATGTCCCAGGTAGGAGTCCTCTGCCATACCCACCTGACATTTGCTGGGCTTAATGATCAAACCTGCCCTCTGTAGTCTGCCCAGCACCTCCCTGACATGCTGAAGGTGTTCTTGCCAAGAATGGCTGTAGATGGCAATATCATCTAGGTAAGCAAGGGCAAACTCTTCTGCTAGGATACGATCTACCAGCCAATGGAAAGTTGCTGGGGCATTTTTCATCCCAAACAGCATCTTCTTGAACTCATACAAGCCAAAAAGAGTCAAAGGCTGACCTCTCTCTAGCACTGGGAATTAAGGACACCTGCCAGTAACCTTTGGTAAGATCCATCGTGGTAAGATACTTTGCCCCAACCAGCTGATCTAGGGCTTCATCTGTCCTAGGCATGGGGTAAGCATCAGACTCTGTTTGACTATTTAATTTCCTGTAGTCCACTCAGAACCTGGTGCTACCATCCTTCTTTGGTACCAGCACCACTGGGAGGCCATGGACTGCTGTACTCCTGGATTACCCCTAGTTCCAACACTTCCTGTATCTCCTCCCTCAGAGTCTGTTTGACTCTCTCAGGCACCTTGTAATCGGCTTGCTTAATAGGCCTTTGGGATCCTTTGTCCACGTGGTGCTGCACCAGGTGAGTGCACCCTGGCTTCCCAGTGAACATTTATTTATTTTATTTTATTTAACATTTGTTGACCGGGAATGTCCGACTAGGTTCCACAGAGCCTGTTTTCAGCGGTGGCCCGGGGAGAAATGCTCCAGATGCATGTCTTTGGAATGTGGGAGGAAACCGGAGTACCCGGAGGAAACCCACGCGAACACAGGGAGAACATGCAAACTCCACACAGAAGGCACCCCAGCCGAGAATCGAACCGGAGAACCTCTTGCTGTGAGGCGACAATGTTAACCACTGCACCACTCAAACTCCTGTAACATTGCTTGGATTTCATGAAACTGGAAAGGGGCATAGCTGCTTACCCCTTCCACTGAGGTGTCAATCTGTCACCAGATCCCCCTCAGACTCCTCCTGCCATCCACTGCAAATACTCGGCACAAGGGTCTCCTTATCATGGTAAGGTTTCATCATGTTAACATGGTACCATTTGTGCCCCTGCCTCCTGCCTAACAGTTCTACCATGTAGTTAACATCACTGACCATCCTTACCACCTTGAAGGGTCTCTCCCAAACTGCCTGCAACTTGTTGTGTCTGATAGGAATGAGAAACATTACCTGCTGCCCCACAGCATACTCTCTAGCTCAAGCATTCTTGTCATACCAGACCTTTGTCTGTTGTAGGGCTTCTGCCAGGTTCTCTTGGGCCAAGCACATGAGTTACCTGAGCCTTGTCCTGAGGTTTAGGACATATGCCATAACAGACTCCTTGTGGAATTCACACTCACCCTCCCTCCCACTCACCTTGAATCAAATCTAGAGGTTCCGTCACCCTGTGCCCACACAACTCAAAGGGGGAAAAACCTGTGGATTCCTGGTGGTAAGCAAACAATAGATGGGGCAAATATTTGTCCCACTCCCTCTTAAACTAGTCTGCAAATGCCCATAGCATCATCTTGAGTGTAGAGTTTAACCTCTCAACAAGACTATTCGTCTGGGGATGGTAACGGGTGGTTTTTAGGTGCTACACCCCACAATACTTCCACAGGCAAGCCAGCAGGTCTGACATGAAACTGGCACCTCTGTCAGTCAGTATTTCCTTTGGGAAACCTACCCTGCTGAAAATTTCTAACAAAGCATTTGCCACCTTTTCTGCCTCAGTGGGGGACAGGGCCATGACTTCAGGGTATCTGGAAGCATAATCTACTACCACTAGGATATAATTTTTTCCCTGTGGAACTTGGGGTACTCAGAGGTCCCACAATATCCAAAGCTACCCTTTGAAATGGCTCCTCAATCACAGGCAAAGGCATTAAAGGAGCTTTCACCTTGTCTCCTGCCTTGCCTACCTTTTGGCACTGCTCACAGGTCCTGCAGTACCCTGTTACATCTCTGCAAATCCCAGGCCAATAAAAGTTCTTTATAATATGTCTCTCTGTATGGTTTATGCCCATATGACCTGCAAAAGGAATATCATGGGCTATGGCTAGAAGTGCCAGACGGTAGGCTCTAGGCACTACCAACTGCTTTATTCTCTCACCCTCTAGCCCTCCCTCAGGGGGTCCACTCTCTGTACTTTGCCTTGAGAATCAGGTGCCTCACTGACTACCTGCCTGTCTCAGGCCTTGTAATGTAGGGTTTGAGAGCTGAACCTTTCTCAGCTCTCTTTGTAACCCTTCCCAGCTCCCCTTCCACTGGGAGTCTGGCATCCTCTGACAGCGGTGCGTCACTGTCAGCCTGGGTACTACTACTCACCTCTGTCCTTACATGTCACTCTGTCCAAGGGAACATCAATACCCACAAGCAGTTGTGGTTCACCATCAGTCTCACTGCTACATGGTAGCTCCCTCCCTGAAGTAGCCACCTCACTAGTCCTGGCTGCAGGTGTGCGGTCTGTCTGGGTCTTCCCTGGGCTACCACACCCACATGCTTGTCTCCAAGCCTGATTGCTTGTAACTGCATGCGCACAAGGTACTGCATTATCAAAATCATACCCTACCAGGACATCTTCAGGGATATCCTAAAACACACCTACTTGCTGGCTTCCTTTTCCACCCTCCCAGGCTTGGTGAATCCTAGCCAGAGGTATTTGGAGTGGGGTCCCTCATAAAGCTCTGAATGGAGTAGACTGCTCAAGCAAGTAGTGCTCCTGTTTAACCATTGTGGGCTTCACAATGGTTAGGTCAGAGGCTGTGTCTGTCTTAGCAGTGTCTGCTTTCCCATCCACTAAGATAGGATATAACCTCTTGTGGTAGTTTGGTACCCTTGTTGTCTCAAGACAACTGACTGCTGGCATTCTCATTCCCACTTACTGGCTCTCCCACCTTTTGTTCCCCGCCTTGCCTCTGTGGACATCTATATACTGCATGGCCCCACTGGTTGCATTTAAACATTTAACCTTTGGTCCTGGACTAGTGGCTTCCCCTCCTACTGGCGAACACTCTTGCGGTAGTCTGGCCTGCCCAGCATGGGTTCCCTTAGACCCATGAGCAGCACTGGGTATCCCTTTCCTGTGCAGTGATGCCCTGCTTGCTAGGTATAGGTCTTCTTTCTTCCCCAGCTCATCTACAGTATTCTATTGTCTATCAGCTAACCAGATTCTCATGTCCTCTGAGCCAAGCCTGACCTTTGGAGCAGGAGGAGGTAAAACTGATGATCATGGAACCCTCGGAGCCGAGGCCTGTTCAGTGCCATCTGCTCCGTCGACTCAGACTACTTCGATGCCTTTCGAGGAGTCTGGGAGCTGACACTCTCCGGTCGGCTCCGGGCGAAGGTCAAACCAATGGGTCAGTTCCGACCCTTCCTCTCAGAGCTTCGGCACAGATGAGCTTGGCTCCTTCCTCTGGTTCAGAGCCAACTGTTTCGGTGCTGGGGAAGTTGCCATCTTCTTCGGAACTGGCTGCTTCCTTGCATCAGAGCAGAGGGGCTTTGGATGCCATGAGGAGAGTTATGTCTCTGAAGACACCCACTTCATCAGGCCCTACTTCCTTATCCCCGAAAGTGCCGCATTCTACCTCTGCATCACAGGTCCCTTTAAAACGTAGAGACACACAGCCTCAGGTAGCCCGATTGGATAACCCATGTTCTACTGATACTTCACCAGAAGTTCCCGCTGATGAGGTTCCCAGGAAGAAGCTTTGCAAGAGGAGGCATTTAGACTCCTCACAGGAGTCTGTCACATCAGACAATGACTTAGAGTAATCGGAAGGGTCCCCACGGTCCCCCTTGGAGGATATCTCTTTCACTGATATCCTAGAGATCCTAAGAGTGAGGGGTGGCTGGCAAGTCCGTTAACCCCACTGATGATGAGTCGGTGCTTCTGAAGGCCTTTGGGTCTCAACCCTCCACCTCCTGGGTGACTCCACCCTTCGAAGAATTAATGGAATTAGTTGCTTGAAGGGCATGGGAGTTCCCTGATACTGGGGAACCTGTTCCTCAGAGGCCCAACAAGTGTATCACCTCTCCACAGGACAAAATGTTTCTTACTAAAGGAGTGCTGGTTGATGCCATGGTGGTGGGGGCAGCCACCAAGAAAGAGATGTCTGAAACCTCTTCTACTGTCCATCCTCCTAATAGAGATTCCAGGATTATGGACAGGTATGGGAAATGCATTTTTAGTTCAGCGACTTTTGCTATGCGATCGCTTAACTATTTGACACACTTCACCAGACATCAGAGAGATTTCCTTAAAGAGCTTCGAGATACTCTACAGAGTACTGCAGCTGAGGGTGTTTCTGATAAGGTGACATCCCAGCTCAATACCCTTAACTCTATAGTTAAGTCGTCCATACATCTCATTTCATATGCAGCTGGTGGTACGAGCCGGGCAGCGGGTTCAGGAATAGATCTTATATTCCTTTGTGGAAGCCTTCAAGTCTTCCCTTGTTAATACCCCATTTGATGGCTCATCCCTTTTCGGGCCTAAAGTCAAGGAGACCCTCACTAGATGTGAACAAGATGGAGAGAGAGTCTATCTGCCATAGGAGTCCATTTTTCCACCCCTACTAGACCTTAACCCAAAGGGCAAAAGGGAGGAAAAATGTGGTTCTGCAAGTCCCAAAGAGCCTTTCAGAACACATGCAGTGAACCCCCCCCAGGGCAGAGGAGGGGGCAATAATGGAAGACACCGCAGAAGTGGCAGAGGGGGTCTGCAAAACCAGGGCGACAGGGATCAGTTTTTTGGGAAGCCCTACCAGCACTCCTGACAGAAGGCCTGTCTGCCCTACTCTGGAGGCAGTTGGTGGTCACTTGTCTTTGTATTCAGACGCCTGGCTAAAAATTACAAAAGACTCTTGGGTGCAAAGCACTATATCCAGAGGATATTTCATTCCTTTCACAGAACCACCCTCCTTACGAAAGAAAATCCCAGATGTTCCACCCAGTCTCGGGGATCAAGCAACCATAGAAATTCAAAGGTTGCTAGAAAAAGAATCATCTACCCAGTCCCGGCAGACCAGATAGGATCCAGAATCTACTCAAGATTATTTTTAGTTCCAAAGAAAACAGGGGACTGGAGGCCCATCTTGGACCTCAGCAAACTCAACACTTTTGTAAAGAAAGAGAAGTTCCGGATGGTCATGCTTCAGTCGATGCTTCCATTTCTAGGAATGGAGGACTGGATATGCTCGATAGATCTGAAGGATGCATACTGTCATATCAAAATGGCCAGACCATCCAGAGATCACCTGTGTTTCCGGCTGGGAGCCAGTCATTATCAGTTCTGAGCACTGCCCTTTGGTCTCACGACAGCCCCCAGAGTGTTTACCAAATGCATGGCAGTTGTTACGGCTCACCTGAGGCGTCTAGGATTCCGAGTGTTTCTATATATGGATGATTGCCTCCTCACCCCCACCACCAGGCATCAACTAGTTCAATCCAGGGAGTTTGCTGTAAAGCTGTGTTTCAAGTTAGGAATTACTATAAATTTCGAAAGGTCTACGTTGTCACCATCGCAGCGTATTTCCTTTATCGGAGCAGATTTGGACACCACCACCGCCATGGTAAAACTGCCCTTGGAAAGAATAGTCACACTTCGGCAACAAGCATCAGACATTCTGGCACAAAACAAGTACCAGCCTCTCAAGTTTTAAAACTGCTAGGTACTATGGCAGCAACTCTCATAGCAGTTCCTCTGGACCGCATGTACATAAGGAAACCTTCAATGGTTACTTTTCACCCAATGGTCTTACCAACAACTTCCAATGTTCTTGATAATCACTACAGATTCATGCAAAAAGGATCTACAGTGGTGGTTGACCAGCCATAATGTCACAGTAGGTCGCCCATTTGTTCTTCCCCTGTCATCAGCCACTGTGAACATGGATGCTCCTCTGATAGGGTGGGTGGGGCTTTTTTAGGGAAGAACAGCCCAAGGCACCTGGTCAGAGACAGAATCACAATTGCACATCAATGTTCTGTAGATGAGAGCAGTACTTTTGGCGCTGCAGTACTTCCAAGACACTCTTCCTCTGGGAACGATTGCAGTTCAGACCGACAACATGTCAGTAGTCTGGTACATCAACAAGCAAGGGGAAATCAAGTCTTGTCTCCTATGGCAAGAGGCCCTAAGAGTCTGACAGTGGGCTGTATCCACTGGGCGCTTTCTGATAGTGACGCACATCCCGGGGAAATCCAGCATGATAGCGGACAAACTAAGCTGAGCTGTTCTGATGTCACACGAGTGGTCCCTCAAGAACAAGGTAGCGGAAAAGATTTTCCGCAGATGGGGCAAGCCTTGCTGCAACCTGTTTGCATCTCCCATGAATGTCAAATGCAGAAGCTACTTTTCCCTGAATCCCCCACCAACGGAAAACCCAAGGGACTCTCTCGTCCATGTTTGGCCCCTGGGACGACTTTATGCATTTCCACCCATTCCGCTTATTCCAAAATTTCTGCAGAAAGCCAAAGCTGTAGGATGGACTGTAATTCTGATAATCCCTTATTGGCCTAGACAGATTTGGTTCCCTTTCCTTCGACTCTACCAATTGAAGGAACCTTGGATTCTGGACCCAGTTCCAGATCTGCTTACACATTCGTCAGGGGCTCTCTATCCTTAACTTCACTCCCTCAAATGGACAGCTTGGCTGCTCCGATTTCCAACATAGCCAGGTCCCACAACCTTTCTTTGGAAGCACAGCATATCCTTGTATCATCCCACAAGGCCTCAACCAGAAAGTTATATGTCAGCAAGTAGAAATGGAAGAAATTCGCTTTGTGGGCTTCTCAAAATAATATTGATCCATATATCACCCCAGTTGCTAGCATATTAGAGTTCTTGACTAAATTTTTAATGAAGGTGCTGCGGCGGCTACCATATGTGTTCAATTGGCTGCAATTTCTAATTTTCACCTCAGATCGGAAGGCTCAAATCTTATGTCTCACAGGTGATGTAGAGCCTACATAAATGGAACCATACATCTTAGACCACCAGTTAGACAACCTTTCACTCCCTGGAACCTAAATTTTGTTTTGTCTAGGTTTATTCTTCTTCCATTTGAGCCTGCATCTTCCTGCCAACTAAAATTCCTGTCTTGGAAAACCATTTTCTTGGTGGCCATTACATCAGCACACAGTGTGTCTGAACTACAGGCTTTATCTATTAAACCCCCTTACTTGATTTTTCACCCTGATAAGAGGTCCATCCTTCTTTCCAAATGTATGTTCAGAGGCTAATTTAACTCAAACAACTGAACTTCCAACTTTCTTCAGTAACCACTCCAACAAGTTGGAATATATGTTGCATAAAGTTGATGTACATAGACAACTCAGATTTTATTTAGATACTTTTTGTCTCTCATTCAGATACCAAGAAAGGGCAACCTGTGTCAAAAGTCACTCTTTCCAAATGGTTAATAGATTGTATAAAATTCACATATTCTTCCGTGAATCAACCGCTAGAACATAAAGTGAAGGCGCACTCCACAAGGGCTGTTTTCTAATTCTTCAGCTTACATGGCTAGACTGCCGTTAGTCACAATATGTGCAGCTGCCACTTGGTCAAAACCACATACCTTCATTACGCATTACAAAGTAGATAAGGCCTCCTTGGGTTCCACTGTCCTCAGGAATATACTCCCGTGAACCACCCAGGATAAATGGTGCTTGGGACGCTACCCATTTGTTAAGAATGAACGGCGAGATTGAACAATTTCACATAAAGAAGTTATGTACTCACCAGTAACGTTCCATGTGAGTTGGTCTTCTTACCTTCATTCTTACATTCCCTCCCGCCTACCCCCTCCAGGCTTCTCGAAGAACGAGTAAGAGATATGAGGTCTGGTGGGTCTTTGTATAGGATTTCCTACTCCAGCTGGAGTTGCACTAATGTTACTTATGTTGTATATATTGGGATCAGCAAACTAGATCTGAGGTGAGGCAGAGAGCATCATGGGATAGGAACTTGGCCTTGAGCTACTCGAAAACCTCAAGCTTGTTAAAACGGCCGACTCGGAGCCGAGGGATCGGCTCCGAACCCAGTTGTAAGAATGAAGGCGTGATGAACAACTCACATGGAACGTTATGGTGAGTACATAACTTTTTTTTTTACAGTGTTATAAGTTAAGCAATCAGTATCAGACAATTAGGCATAGCAGTTACAGTTGTACCATGGAGTAAGGGGGTCAGGAACTGTACCCAGAGCACTTGGTCAGCATTATACTGTTTACATACCCTTTCAAACTTATGAATGAAACTATCAAAATCATCCCCCTTTGTAAATTGTGGAAGCAATTTACTTACATTTGTTGCTTCTGGGGTTCAGTTACTCCCTTCCCCATTACCTCCATGACCCTGGCGAAGAGTCAGTATCTCCTCTTCATGTTGCCTCTCATTCTCCTCAAATTCCAGACATTGTAGTTTCTCTGCTGCTTTTATTTCCAAATGCTTGGCCTCCAGTTCAAGTTTCTTTAACTCCAGATGGATTTTTAAGTCCTCTGTGGAAAGGCTGAACTGTCCATTTTCTGAGAGTGGTACATCTCCAAGGCCAGCCTGGTTTTCCTCCTGATTGCTGGTCTGCGATGCAGCTGTGCCCAAGGTTACAATCACTTCTACCTTAGGTTGGCATGCACCAGTCCTTTAGCCTGGCACATCTCAGCCAACTGGCTCCTTGTCAGCTTTCCATACTCCTCTGCTGACATGCTTGTCTGCTCTCCCTGACTAACTAAGCTAACAAAAGAAATAAAACAATTGTGATATGAAACTCTGAATGCTCACTGTGTGGCTGATTGAGAGTACTAACACCTTCCTTAGTGACCACTGTTTACAGGCTACAGGCATTCAATATCCACACCACTGAATCCTAATATGTGGATATTCCACCACTAGAAACCAGTTAACATGTGATGTGGATATTCCACCACTACCAACCAGCTAATATGCGACACCCCTACACTGGCCCAGTAATCAGGGAGCCTCAATCCTCACCACTGGCAACAGTGGGATGACGTACACACTGGGAGGATGACAAGTGCACACACAGTAAAGTGCAATTTCCCTTAAGAGCACACAAAGACCACAGTCAGTCTGGGGCTGGTTTCTCCCTCTTTCTTCAGATCCCCAGTAAGACTGCCCACTGGCACAAATGTAGGGTTGAGATCTCAGCTGGATGGCCAAACCAAGACCTCCAGCACCCTCTGTGTTCAACCCGTGCTTCGTATCCTTCCCCAAGTAGCTCTCACACACACTTTTGAGGTTTTATTTACACACACACACACACACACACACACACACACACACACACACACACACACACACACACACACACTTGGGAAAGGCTGACACAGGATTACTAGCTATACCCCCTTCTACCCTGACTACAAGGTAGCTTCCACCGCCACGAGCCACTACTTATCAGGTACTTTAAGGCCCTTAGCTGAGGTTGTCCAATCTTACTGTGTAATGTTACTATTAATCCAGATAGTACTTTGACCAAGAGCCAGGCTATTAGGAGTGGCCTGTACAGTGTCACCGAATAGATATGCAAGTACTCTAAGAGCTGAAATATCTCTAAACAGACCAGTCACAATTGAAAGGTTGACATGTATTTAATAATAAATAATAAAAGAATAAGACATCACTAAATATGTATTCATGGTGACTTCAGAGTCAGAATCACAGGAAATATTTAAAACAACATTGCAGGACAGTCTCAAATAAACGCAGAAAACTTCTTGGCTGTACTTCACTATATTCCTAACTGAATCTAAGAGAAATTACTGTACCCTAGTTAACTTACTTACAGCAAGGCAAGTGCAGAGGTGGTGAGTAGATGTTGTCAGGTCAAAGACAAATACAGAATGCCCAGTCTCTCTCTCTCAGAGAGTTCCTAAATTAATATCAAATATTGGTTTGCCTTCATATTGTCAAAAGTACATCCACAAATGTGCAGATACGTGAACTGTTTCTGTGAATTCTGTCCCACGACTTCTCTAAAAAGAAAAAACAGCGAATGTCAACATTTCCGTCCGCTCCACAGCTGAAACAAGTGCTACCATGGGTCATAAAGGGGGTGAGATTTTGTTATTTGGAACATCGGAGTTTTGAGAAGTCACAGTTTGCAGTTCGTGGAATCTGTTTTGGGGATGTGGCTGTCGGAATTATGAAGGTAAGCCTCAAATATTACTACTTTTTGTCACCTGATCTCAGATTTCCAAGATAGACCCCTTTTTTCAGAAATTAACAGAATTCATCAGCTCTCTGTGAAAATATATAGCCTTCAGATGTTTGCACCTGCTAGAGGCCATAAAACAATAAAACACTTACAAAACAACACAGAGAGTCCCCTAGTGTAGACATCCTGTCTCCTGTTCACTGAAACTGAAAGATAACTTTTATAGCATAATCGTAAAGCAATTTAATTTCAACTTATTTTCTTGAAGTTTTGCAAATTAACCTTTGATGTCCCAGTTGCCACTGTTAGAAATATATACATTTGCACAATTGCAATAGTTTATATACATTTCTTTTCTAAGCCAACATGTCATGCTGCTGTTGCATTTTCTGTACTTCTGTATGAATCATATCAATATTCACAAATGACAGAATTATTTTCAAAATTCCAGATAGCTGGGCTGTTTGGCATTTCCTTCTGTCACACTTCTGTACATATCATATTAATATTCACAAATGACATAGAATTATTTACAAAATTCCAGATAGCTGGGCTGGCATTATTACCTTCTGTCACACTTCTGTATAAATCATATTAATATTCACAAATGACATATAAGTATTTACATAATTTCAGATAGCTGTGTTGGCAGTGTGACAAACAGTAATATCAGCGATACATAAAGAAGTGTAGGATCCATTGAGTCCTGCCTTATGCAGACCACTATCAGTTTTGAACCATGATTGTAAGTGTTTATGCAGACTTAAGTAGGCAGACTGGGAAAGATGCTTCTCAAAATGATATACCAAGATCAGATGGGATTTGTGGTGGGCAGGAGAAAAGCAGACAGTCTGATAAAAACATTATTAATAATGCAGAAAGCAGAAGAAGGGGTAGAATTAGTTCTGACATCATTAGATGATGGATAGCAGGAATTCAGACAATGTACACAGGAGACAGTGCTAGAGTGAAAGTGAGAGGTTATCTGGAAGTGTGGAAATAGAGAAAGACAGGGGGTGCCCTTGTTTTTCTCTGTTTACAAAATATATATAAACCTTTGGCAGAAGAAATAAATGGAAAAAGGAAGGAAGAAGAAATTACATTAAATGCAGATGACGTATTACTTACAGATCTGGGAGAGATTTGGACAGAAATCAGGATACAAGCTAAAGAAGGGAGAAACCTAGGCAATAGACATGGGGTCAAAGGGAAAGAAAAGGATAGAGGAAATGGATGTTTGAGGCAAATGGGAAGAAAGAGAGAGAGAGAGGAAATCAGAAGTGATATGGAGAAAAGAAATGAAATGTTTAGGTATATAGATAGAAAACACAGTAGAAACGCAACATTTAAGGGAAGACTAAACAGCACAGCCATATAAGCAACAGTTAACATAATGGATATTAAACAGTGTTAAAGATATTTATATTTCTACACTTTATCTATCCTGGAGAAGCTTTCTAGGAAATTTCAACAGTGGGTCTGCTGAAAAAGGTGAAGCAGATGAGCAAATGTATGTGTGGGATGGAGAGACCTGGTGAAATAGTAACATAAATAAAAATAAATTATAAAATGTGTATTGTATGTACATGTATAATATGTATGTGTGTGTGTATATATATATATATATATATATATATATATAATTTTTTATGATATTTACCTCATGATGTGCACAAACTTAAACAGCAACTTTCAGTTATTTGAAAATGTTTTCTACTAGTCATTTGGGATTAGGGCTTTCCTTTTGTTAGGAGTGAGAAAAGGGGGCCAAACACTAGCTTCCTAGTTTGATTGACAGCCCACACACATTCTGATTACATCAGCCTCTTATATCAACTAACCCTGTCCCAGGCCCTATGGTACCACCCCTTTTCTCAGAACCCTTTCTCAGAAGATTGGTTAAGTGCCATTTCCCCAAATCCCTCCCAATTTCCACCCCTTCATCTAGCCAGGCACAGAACTATCTAGCCCTCATTTGCACTGACTTCACCACCTGGAACTTGAAGAGAGGAACAGTTTGAACAAAGAGCCCTGACTTAATCAGATGGAAGCTGAACAGAGGAGAATAATATGAACAGAGGAGCCCTCACTAACTGGTAGACTCCGGAAGAGGCTTGATGGTAAAGATACCATAGAATTTTGCTCTGAGACCAGGAGCAATCTCTCTCTCATTGCAGCTGTTCCACAGCAACCAGGTATAGATACACTATCACCCTGGCCTGCATATAACAACATTTCTGTAAACTGCACTACAATAAAATTGTTATCCCGACTCCACTCCTCACTATTGTATTCTTTACACCACAGGCACAGCTTGCTTATGCTCAAAGGTCTGAGATTCTTATTTTCATAAAGTTTTTTTATACTCTGCAGTTTACCACTTGGTGGATTTTTATTCCATGTGCACAGAAAGCCTATACAAAAGGTTCTGAGGTATCAAACTTTACTTACATTTTCCTTCTACTTGTGCATGCCCTTGAGCTCTGTAAAAAAATGATCACTGTGACTTGTTTCAACTGTAAGCTATTTCTCTGGATCCATGTATTGCCCAAATAATAGTAGTCACCTAGTGTAGCTCTGTGATTACCTTCCCTGCATATAAAAAGGTCTGTTATCATCAAGAATAGGAATGGGGAATTATCACATTAGTCATGTATATGATCCCTTTGCAAGTAGACACCATAAAACTTCTTATATAACAAAAGATTAGATATTAAGTTGTTCAGTCTCGCCATTTGTTCTTTACACGTGCGTTCGGAGCCAATCCATTGGCTCAGTCAGCCGCTTTCCAAGCTCAAGATCTTTGAGTTAGCTCGAGGCACAGTCCCTGTCCCATGATGCTCTCCTACCAACCCCAGATCTAGTTTGCCGCTGCAACGGACCGCACGATCTTCGAAGGAAGCTCGAGCCAGTAACCTTCTTTATTATATTTTTATATATATTTGAAGAATTTAAAATTTCTTATTAGACTATCAGGGATCTGATATTTGTGAGACTTCACATATTTCTTCTATTTGTTGTTTAGTGAGTGGATTGAAAGTTATATTTTTGTCTCCTAATTCGGAGCAGTTGCTCCTAGACCTTTAGCCTTTCTTGAGTTGCATATATTTGACAGGGCTCTGTCAAACTGAATTCCCTATCCCCTTATATTTCTTAGAATTAGTGTATTTGAACGTTTTTGTGTCACTTTTTTCTTAGTCATTGCAGTTCATGGATCTGAACTTTCTAAGGAGTTCTGTGGTTTAGATTTTTTGATATTGTTATCAGGGATCTGATATTTGTGTGTAATTGTTATAATGTCGGAGAAACAAAAATCTGGTTTTAAAACGTGTGACTGTGGACAAAAGATGTCCATTACTGATCATCATGTTTCTTGTGTGTACTACTTGGGTCCACTACATTTACAAGAAGATTGCTCTATCTGCCATTCCTTCAGTGGCAGGGTTTTATTAGAGAGGCGAAGGAAATTGGTTGATAGAGGGCTGCTGAAGCCTGATTTCCAAGAAGCATTAGACAAGACTGACCAGACCTCCAAGTCCTCGAAGGGGTCGAAGTCTTCTAAGGTGTCATTAGAGCGCAAGTCTTATGTTCCAAGCACCTCTGGGAAGACTCTGTCGCCAGCTCCACAGCCTTCGGAGCCGTGCACCGAGATCTTACCTCGGAGCCAAGTCATTGTGTTGGAGCCAGTGTCGGAGGTTTTAAAGTCCCCATTCCTTAAGTCGGTGGCTTCTTCGACCCATTCTTCTGGTACCCCCCTTTCCAACATCGATGTGGATGACGTGGTGCGGAGTCTTGAACCCAGTCCTGGCCAAATTACTTTCAGCTTCGACCCAGTTGGCTTCGAAGCCTACGACCCCCTCACCACGATTTCTGCTCCTCCTCCGAGGCCAGTTGAGCCTTCGGAGCTGGAAAGAGAGGATCCGATAGTGGTGGAACCCTCTGAGCCGAGGCTTGTTCCAGTGCCCTCGACCCCGTCGACCTTGACTTCTTCGGTTCCCATCGAAGAGCCTTGGAGCCGACACACTCTCGCTGGTTCCAGGGGAGAGTGTCAAACCGACGCTTCGGTTCTGACTCTCCCTCTCGGGGCTTTGGCACAGATGAACTCTGTTCCATCCTCTGGTTCAGAGCCTGTAGTCTCGGCCCCTGGGAGGTTGTCGTCTTCTTCGGAACCATCGGACTCCTTCGGTCGGGAAACCGGTGCCTTCAATGCCATGAGGAGGGTCATGTCTGCTAAGACCCTTAGTTCTTCGGATCTTTCCTCTTCCTCCCCTAAAGGGCCGCATTCTGTCCCTACACCACAGGTTCCCACCAAGCGTCGAGACCCAGAGCCTCAGGTAACCTCATTGGGTGACCCCTGCTTGACTGAGACTTCACCAGATGCCCCCACTGATGAAGTCCCCAAAAAAAAGAGTGCGCAAGAGGAGGCATTTGGATTCCCCTCAGGAATCCTTGACATCAGACACCGACTTAGAGGAATCAGAAGGGTCCCCACGGTCCTCCTCTGAGGATGTCTCATTTACAGACATCCTGGAAATGTTAAGTCAGAGGGTGACTGGCAGTCCCTTACCCCTACTGAGGATGAGTCGGTGCTCCTGAAGGCCTTTTGGTCTCAACCTTCCACCACTTGGGTTACTCTGCCCTTTGACAAATTAATGGACTTGGTCGCTCGAAGGTCGTGGAAGTCTCCTGATTCCATTGAACCGGTCCCTCGGAGGCCCACCAAATTTATCGCTTCCCCTCAAGACAGGTCTTTTCTTACGAAAGGAGTCCCCATTGATGCCATGGTGGCAGCGGCGGCCACCAAGAAAGAGATGTCAGAAACCTCCTCTTCTGTTCATCCTCCTAATAAAGACTCTAGGACTATGAACAGATATGGGAAATGAATCTTTAGTTCTGCGACATTTGCAATGAGATCACTCAACTATTTGACCCACTTTACTCGTCTTCAACAAAATCTCCTCAAAGAGCTTGGAGATACTCTACAGGGCAAAACAGATGGTGATGTTTCAGAGAAAGTAACGGCACAGCTTAACACCCTTAATTCTATTGCGAACTCGTCCATGCGGCTTATTTCTTATGCAGCCGATGGATCAAGCCGGGCAGCAGGTTCAGCGATAGCTCTGCGGAGACAATCCTGGATGCGCTTATGCTCCTTTGCGGAAGCCTTCAAGTCTTCTTTTGTTAATACCCCATTTGATTCCTTGTTTGGGCCTAAAGTCAAGGAGACACTCACTAGGTGTGAGCAGGAAGGAAAGACTCTATCTGCCGTAGGAGTCTGTTTTTCCACCCCCACTAGACCATACCCCAAAGGGCAAAAAGGTGGAAAAATGTGGTTCCGAAAGTCCCAAGGAGCTTTCCAGAACACACGTAATGAACCCCCGTCCAGGGGCAGAGGAGGGGGGTATAATGGTACACGCCACCCAGGCGGCAGAAGGGGTCCACAGAACCAGGGTGATGGGGAGCAGTTCCTTGGCAAGTCCTATCAGCGCTCCTGAGAGGAGGCCCGACTGTCCTGCTCTGGAGGCAGTCGGGGGTTGCTTAGCTTTATACTCTGGCTAGGAATTACATCAGATTCTTGGGTAAAAAGCATAATTACCAGAGGTTACATCATTCCCTTTTCAGAATCCCCTTCCATTCGTACAAGAATCCCAGACATTCCATCCAGTCTGCGGAATCTAGCAACCATAGAAATTCAAAGGCTGCTAGAAAAAGAGAGTCATCCAGCCAGTCCCGGCGGACCAGATAGGATCCGGAACTTACTCCAGGTTCTTTTTAGTTCCAAAGAAAACAGGGAACTGGAGGCCCATCTTAGACCTCAGCAAACTAAATACCTTTGTCAAAAAGGAAAAGTTCTGGATGGTCACGCTTCAGTCGTTACTTCCGTTTCTTGAAACGGGCAATTGGATGTGCTCTACAGATCTCAAGGATGCGTACTACCACATCAAAATGGCCAGGCCATCCAGAGATCACTTGCGTTTCCAGCTGGGGGTCCGTCACTACCAGTTCCTAGCTCTGCCCTTTGGTCTCACCAGAGCCCCCAGAGTGTTCACCAAATGTATGGCAGTGGTCACGGCTCACCTGAGACGTTTAGGATTCTGCGTGTTTCCATATCTCGACTACTGGCTCCTCACCGCCACCACCAGGCATCAACTAATTTGCACCAGAGATTACAATATCAACCTGTGTTCCAGGTTGGGCATAACCTTAAATTTTGAAAAATCTGCTTTATTGCCATCGCAGCATATTTCCTTTATAGGAGTAGATCTAGACACCACCACCTCCCTGGTCAGATTGCATCTAGAAAGAGTAATATATTTGCGAAGTCAAGTGTCCCAGCTGTTAATGGAAAGGAGAGTTCCGGCATTCCAGGTCCTGAAGCTGCTAGGCACCATGGCAGCTACACTTATAGCGGTTCCTCTGGGACGAATGCACATGAGGATACTCCAATGGTTACTATTCACACACTGGTCTTAACAGCTTCCAATGTCACACAAGATTATTCTGACAAATGCTTGCAAAAAGGACCTTGTTTGGTGGTTGAACAGCCACCAAATTACTGTAGGTCGCCCATTTATACTTCCACGCTCTCACAGCCACAGTAACCACGGATGCTTCCCTGATAGTGTGGGGGGTGGGGGGGTTATTTCAGGGAAGAACTGTCCAAGGCACTTGGTCAGACATGGAATCTCATTTGCACATCAGTGTCTTAGAGTTGAGAGCGGTGTTTTTAGAGTTGCAACACTTTCACAACTCTCTACCTCGAGAGACGACTGCAATACAGATGGACAACATGTCGTTAGTCTGGTACATCATCAAGCAAGGGGGAACCAAGTCTTACTCCTTATGCCGAGAGGCTGTGAGACTTTGGCAGTGGGCTGTATCCACCGGGCGCTTTCTGATAGCAACTCATATACCCGGGTCATCCAACGTGATAGCGGACAAACTGAGCAGATCCATTCTGTTGCCCCACGAGTGGTCCCTCAAAGAACGGGTGGCGGAAAGGATATTCCGCATATGGGGTCAGGCTTGTTGCAACCTTTTTGCATCCCCGCTGAAATCAAAATGCAGAAAGCTACTTCGCCCTGTACCTCCCACCGGGGTTCAGCCCAAGGGACTCACTTGTACACGATTGGCCCTCTGGTCTCTCATATGCCTTCCCTCCAATTCCTCTGATTCCCAGATTCTTACAGAAAGCCAAAAGACAGGGAAGGACTGTTATTCTAATAGCCTTGTTTTGGCCTCGGCAGATATGGTTCCCTTTCCTACAGCAATACCAAGTGGAAGAACCTTGGGTTCTGGACCCAGTGCCAGACCTTCTGACTCATTTGTCGGGAATTCTTCACCCCTGTCTTGTCTCCCTCAAACTGACAGCTTGGCTGCTCCACTTCCCAACCTAGCCAGGTCACATGATTTGTCTCCAGCGGTTCAACATATTTTAGTTTCCTCTCACAAAGTCTCCACCAGGAAACTTTATAATAGCAAATGGAGGTGATTTGTTCATTGGGCTTCTCAGCATGGTGTTGATCCCTATGTTGCCCCTTTTCATAGTATTCTGGAATTCTTGACTTCGCTCTTTCACGATGATGCTGCAACTTCTACGATAAGGGTTCAATTAGCTGCCATATCTAACTTCCATGTAGGATGCAGTGGCTCGAACATTATGTCCTACAGATTATGTAAAGCCTTTTTGAAAGGGACTCATCACCTTAGGCCACCTATCAGACATCCCGTTACTTCCTGGAATCTGAATCTGGTGCTATCTCAACTCATTCTTCCACCTTTTGAGCCTGCATCTTCTTGTCCTTTGAAGTTCCTTTCTTGGAAGACAATTTTCCTAGTGGCTATTACTTTGGCTCGTAGAGTTTCCGAACTGCAAGCACTTTCTATCATGCCTTCATATCTAGTCTTTCACCCTGACAGAGTGTCTTTAAGAACAAATCCTACCTTTCTTCCTAAGGTCTTCTCCGAGGCAAATTTGAACCAGCCTATTGACCTTCCTGCTTTTTTCAGACATCATACTAGTAGAATGGAGTACATGTTACATAAGCTTGATGTTCACAGACAGTTGAGGTTTTACTTAGAACAAAAGAATTTAGGAAATCGGATCAAGTAGTAATTTCCTATGCAGACAATAAGAGAGGTTTGTCGGTATCCAAAGTTACATTGTCCAGATGGATTGCTGATTTTATTAAACTTGCATATTCTTCAGCTAAACAACCTTTAGAACGTGAGGTGAAAGCTCATTCTACCAGAGCTGTTTCTACATCTTTAGCCCACGCAACCCGTCTACCTTTGGACACCATTTGTGCAGCTGCTACTTGGTCCATATCTTATACATTTATCACTCATTACAAAGTGGACAGGGCTTCCTTTGGTTCCACCGTTCTCAGGAATATACTCCAGTGAGTCGCCCAGGATTAGGGTGCTTGGGACACTATCCACATGTAAAGAACAAATGGAGAGATTGAACAACTTCACATAAAGAAGTTATGTTCTTAGCATAACATTCCATGTGAGTTGTTCATCTTGCCTTTGTTCTTACACTCCCTCCCACCTTCCCCCTCCAGGTTATGGAAGAACAGGTATGACTGGTGGTCTGGTTGGTCTTGCTAATGTCCTTCTTTCCAACCAGATTATTGTGTAGCTTTTTAAACAGTTATATACTTTGTACATTGTTTATAATTGGTTGCTTAGTGTGTTTTTTTCTTGCTGGTTCAGCAAACTAGATCTGGGGTTGGTAGGAGAGCATCATGGGATAGGGACTGTGCCTCCAGCTTACTCAAAGATCTTGAGCATGGAAAGCGGCCGACTCGGAGCCAATGGATCGGCTCTGAACCTACGTATAAAGAACAAAGGCGAGATGAACAACTCACATGGAACAGCAGGAAAAAAGGCAATGAGTGCACCATGAGCTGAAGTCAAAAGTAAAATAACAAGTAAATCCAAAAGGTCTTCTTTGTATTTAAAATCCTCGTTTATTACAAAAGATAAAACTGCAGGAGATAGCAAGTTGTATCTTGCTATCTCCTGCAGTTTTATCTTTTGTAATAAACGAGGATTTTAAATACAAAGAAGACCTTTTGGATTTACTTGTTATTTTACTTTTGACTTCAGCTCATGGTGCACTCATTGCCTTTTTTCCTGCTGATTTGTTGTTTCTGAGGAGAGTGCTTTACCTGGCAGTGTGTTTCCTTTTTGTTTTATACAACTCACATGGAACGTTATGGTAAGAACATAACTTCTTTTTTTTTCATGATGCATTTTGGGAGATATGAGCCCTGTAAAAGTGGACACAGCCTGTCACATTACATGCCATGCAAGCATTGATAAGGACAAGTCAGACTGTAAAAAATTCTGTAATAAAGCATCTATGATTAGCTCCAAGGAATATGAGTCCCACAAAGGTAGAAAATACCCTCTCATATTACATGTGTTACAAAACAGGCTAATAAAGTCTCGTGATAGCCTCGTAAAAGCAGGCATTTTCAATGATCAAAGTTTAAACCACACTTCTAATAGATGGACCTGATTGAAACTCAGGCAAAAGTGTTTTCTTAAAAAAGCTCATGGTGTGCCTTTATGCTTTGTTAAAAATAAAAACCTTGTAATTAAGAATGAGATTCCATAGGTTGCTGAGCTGGTAAACCCTCACAGGTCTTTCAAGAGTATTCATATAAGGGACTAATCTCTAAATGTTGGGATTGGTTCCTTATTTTTCCATCTATCAGATTTTCCTCCAATCAGATCTTCTGGACCCTCCCACCTTTGTCTGTAACTGCCTTTAAATAACTGACTTTTGAATGTAATGTATTGCAACAAGAATACTCATCCATCCTACCTACTTAACTGAATAAACTACTTGAAACGTCCAGGCATCTTTATTCCTCCCACAGGGAAGATATGAGACAGAGAATTTCCTAGATCTGCTAGATGAAGTAATTTTGTTTGAGCAAATCCTTTGTACTCTGTTTCTTGTTAGTCCTGTGACCCTCTTTGGGTCACAGCAGGAATTCAGACTTGACTAAAGATTTCTGGATTACGTCTGTTTAATATAGAAAAGTGCAATACATAACAACTGCACAAAATATAAATCACAGTTTTTGGCAATAATGCCTGAAAGTCAATAACTACTTTTTTGCCATATAAACAGACTTATACTTATTGCAGGACATACTTTAAAAAATTTCCTCCAGTAAATGTTTTACAAGACAAAATCTCTCCAATATTAAGCTTTTCATCAGATAGTAAAATATCCCAGCATTTTCTTTATAGTGTCTACAAATGTGGAAAAAGTAGAATATTTTAATTAACAGAACAACTTTTCAACTACATTATAGTACTTAACATTACACTCGCTATAATAACGTTGCACACTTTCTCTCTAAAAACCTTTTTATTACATAATCCTGTAACTGAACAATCTTCAAGTTGTCATTTGCATTGCATTTCAGTCTTATAAATTCCCCTACTGTAAAGATCTAATCAAATGAGGGAGTGACAGGCTTCATCATGATGTTTTTTTTTCTGTATATGCACATCTTAATCAGTTGTCCCTGTTCACCTTTCAATATAAAAAAAAAAAATTCACTTCCATGTTAAATACCTCATATGAGAACATAATATCACCAATCATTAGAGTCTAGCTTATCCACAAATTGTGCAACTTGATTAACATGTCCACAATATAATATCAATATAACAGTACTATGTTCGGAATTGAAGGTATATCATAAGTTTATGTTATAGCAATATTTAGATATGGAGTTGATACTATCAGGTTTAAGACTGGATAAAATGACCTGCCTATCATCGCACTGCTGAAGACCCTGACCTTTGGGAACATTAGCAGAATGCCAGTCTAAATTGCAGTAAGGAGTGGGTAAATATTTTATCAGAATTTGTTGAGATGAAACATTACAGAGCTGTCTGATATTACTCAACTGGAAGGTGAATTAAAAAGCAAACTTTATCTTGATTTTATTAAGCATAAATTAAATGAAATAAAATATCTGCATGACAGTGATGTAATAAGCATATGCACTGTTGGTCATATTATTGGATTCCTCTGACCAGTGATTTTCAGCTTGAGGCATTCAAGTGTTAAAGTGGATAGTAATCATTCAGTATCTTTCAAAGAACTTTCAACACTTAGAACTGGAAAAGTCACATATAAGTAAGGCTCACTGAAGTTAATATGGTTGCCAATAGAGTAGACTTCATGGTTGGCATTTGCAGAGGTAGAATAAAGAAATTCTACACATTTACAGGTACTGAGTCTTGGAATTGGACAATGAGAATATTTCTATTTTGTCTAAAGGAATTTCATTTGTTCCCGTGTATTTTTCAACATGGGGCAATGTAGAAATTGATCTATTTAAATTATGTAGAAAGATTTGTTTGAGGGAATATTTTACTGGTCATCAAGGTGAAGGGACACTGGACTTTATGTCCTCTGGCAGTTTTGTGACTGCACATGAGATATTTGTTGATATCACTTAATTAAATTTATCTAGTTATTAATTAGAGAAAGGAAGATGTGTGTATTGGTTTGCTATATCTTGGACTAGGGCATAAACAGGTTAATTTGCCTAATTTAAACATTCAAAGTTCTTTTTTGCTCCCTTATTTTTTAACAGAATTATTTCAGTTTTTGAAACGTTGTGTATGATAATTGTTTATTTTTATTTTACATTTGTTAGCCGGGAGAGTCTGACTGGATACATGTCCATTTTCAGCGGAGGCCCGGGGAGAAAAGCTCCAGGTACATAACAGACATATGAACATTTTAATGCAAAAAAGGAAGATAGTTGAGTTCTAAATACAATATAAAGATACATCACATCTTGGGAAAAAAATAACAGCAGCATATAAAAAAAAAACATAGGTCAGTTACAAAGGCGAGGCGCCTTGTTAAAAAGTGGTTAAGGATAGTGAGGTAAGAGAGGGGTAAATGATAGTGGTTAATCAGGTTTGGAACAGGGACATTGCCAGAGAGTATTGAGATGGGGTTTAAGCTTTTTTTTGAATTGTAGGAGTGAAGGGTCTGAGGTGAGCATGGTCGGTAGGGAGTTCCACATTTTACCTACAAAGTTTGAGAATAGAGAATCCCCAGCAGAATTATTGGCTTTGGTAGTTTGAGCTAAGATCTTATTGGAGGAGCGTAAAGATTGCAGGTTAATATAGGGATGAATGATGTTTTTCAGAGCTGGTGTTTTCTCTGGGTGATACAGTATCTGGTGAGCCGTTTTGAGTTGGTTGAAATGGAGTTGGCTGGAAAACTCTAACCACCCTAGTTGCTTCAAGTTAGTGCAGTGGTGCGTTCTAAAGGTGGAATTTGTGGCAAATCTAGCTATGTGATTGTAACAAGAAGCAAGTTTGTTAAGGGTTGTCTTGTTTAGGTTTGTAAAGAGGGGAGGCATAGAAAAGAGTTGATAGTAGGTGTGTGCTGGCAATTGTAATTTTAGCGTGAGGAGTGAGAAAGTGTTTTACTTTATAGAGAGCCAAGCTTTTATTGACGGTTTTGATGGTAAGATTGAAATGGGTGTCAAATTTAAGGGAGTTATCAATGGTAACACCTAATAGCTTTGTGTGAGCTTCTGGTGATATAGTGATTCCATTGGAGGATGTAATAGAGAAGGTGGGGAAGAGTCTTGTTAGTGGGTGAGAAAGTAAGTAGTTTTGTTTTGTTGGGGTTGAGAACTAGTTGACGACTTGAGAACCATTTTTCTATTAGGTTGAAGGTGTCTTGGGTTGAAGCAGTGAGGTCTGCCAGGTTGGAGGCAGTGCTGATGATAGTCGAATCATCTGCATATTGAATGCATGTGGCATGGGGGTGATTGTGGGCAGGTCATTAACAAAGATGGTGAAGAGAAGAGGGCCAAGAATAGATCCTTGGGGAACTCCAAGTGTAACAGGTAGGCATGTGGATAATTTGTCCTGCCATAGAACAGCCTGTTGCCTATTGGACAGGTAGGATTGGAACCATTTCAGCGTGGAATTGCTGAGTGATAGTTTTTTTAATGTATGGAGGAGTTGAATGTGGTTCACCATATCAAAGGCCTTGGAGAGGTCTAAGAAAAAAGCAGATGATAGTTTATTATTGTTTCTGAAGTTATTGATGGTATTAGAAAAGGATAGTAGGGCTGATGTGGTACTATGATTTGGCCTGAAGCCATGTTGGGAGTTGGCTAGAATTTTATTTTTGGTGAGGTGTTCCATCAGTTGTTTGTGGACACACTTTTCCATAATTTTGGCCAGGGGTGAGAGTATAGCTATAAGTCTGTAGTTGGTTAGCTCTAGTGAGATACCACCTTTATGGAGAGGAATAATGTGGGACATTTTCCATATGGAGGGGATGAAGGCTTCTGACAAGGTACGGTTTATGATTATGGAGACGGGATAGGAAATGGCCTCAGCTGCTTTTTGCAGAAACTCAGCTGGGAGAAGGTCAGCTGCTAGCTTAGTGGGTTTTATTTTTTAAGAAGAGATGTTATAGAGGATATGGGTACTGGATCGAAGGTAAATAGATGATCTGATGTAGTTGTAGTATTCTACTGGCATGGGTGGTGGAGTGGGCTGGTTGTTTGTTTGAATTGTGTGGCCAGGGATTGTATAGTTTCTGTGAAGAAACTATTGAATGTGTTAGCAATGTTTACAGGGCACTGTTGCTTGCAAGTTGTTGGAGTGGGGGTGATTGCCTGGCCTGGGTGCAGGAGCTTGTTTAAGCCTGCCCAGAATTTTTGTGGAATTAATAGTGGACTTCAGGAGGACACAGGAAGTACTTTGACCTCTGGAGATTAAGGGGGTGACAGTGGAAAGAGTCAAAAGTACCAAGTTCCTGGGGGTGCATGTCTCCAGTGACTTATGCTGGACAACTCACATTAACCACACAGTAAGGAAGGCACAACAACTTCTGCGCTTTCTACGGAAACTGAGGAAGGTAAACCTGCTACAAACCATCCTCAAAACCTTCTTTAGGGAGACCATCAAGAATATCCTCACTAATAACATTGCATGATACAGAATCTGCAAAGCATCTAGACCACAAGACTCTCCAGAGAGTAGTGAAGGCGGCGGAAAACATCATTGGTTCCTCAGTCCCATCCATGGATGAGCTGCATGAGAGTGGGTGTGTGGGAAGAGCTAGGAAGATAATAGACGACCCCACCCATCCTATGCATTACATATTCTTCCATCTTTCCTTGTGTAGACGATATCGCAACTTACACTATAAAGCACCTAGAATGAACAGGAGTTTCTTCCTTCTGTCCATAAGGCTGCTCAACTCAAATGTCAAGCATGACAGTGGTATACTGTCTATAGTAACTATTTGGCAATTGCTTAATAACTGGAACAGTTAGTCGGTCTCTTCTATTACTATTAATTAGTGCAATAGCCAGAGTCCATACTTGTATCACTCCATATATGTGCAGTATGAATAGAGTTTATCACACTACTAATGTGGATGTGCAATATTCTAAGCAAATCACAATGGGAATTCTTAGTCTGTGCAATGCCTGCTAGTATAATACTGTCTAATGTCTTATTGTCCAATATTTGGTAAATTTGTGTTGTCAAGTATCCTAATTATTACTATATATCTCTCTTACTGCCTCTCTAAGTATATGTTATGTCTTGCACTGGGACCAAGCAATGAAATTTCGTTGAGCTGGCATTGCTAGGAACATCTGATCAACAATAAAGTTTACTTTGACTTTGATCAGTAGTGGAATTTATTAGATTGAAATGCAGCACACATGATAATGAGAAAGTTGTTGAGTTAGTGGATGATTTCATTTAAAGTTTAAAGACTTTGGGGTCATGCATAACATTTATTAAAGGAGACAAAAGTGTTTTGTTTTCAGTGCAAACTGATAGGGGTGGAAGTGTGCAAAGAGTGTAATATTAAGTTTGATAATACAGCTGAGAAGTTATTCTGTGTGTTGAAATATTCTATTTTTCCAAGACATTTGTAGATGTTAAAAGAGCAAATTAGGTCATTTTACTGTGATGAAAAGTTAAAAGGAATTATTTCTGGGCATTCTGTTTTTTTTTCCTCCTCCATATTCTAGGGCACTTAATATTGAAGAGATTTTTGTGGTATAAAACAGTTAATAAGTGTAGGACTATGGGCGATGTTTGAATGTATGTCAGAGTGGAAGTCTGTTTAGAGGACAAAAAGAGCAGTTAAGGACAACTACGGGAAAAAATTTAAAAATATATATTTTTTTAACTTTTCCTTAAGTTTGGCTTATTGCAAACCTGTATGTACCAGTTAGTAGTAGTCACTACTAATTTTATTCTATTTGTAACCCTGAATGCCTTCCTGCGGGCAGACATCCTGATGAGGGTTTGTTTTCTTCTAAAGAAAAATCTTCCCCATAATACACTGCGAGATCACTGTTTCTGAGAATACAGTGCCCGTAGCTGGTCTGTTACAAGACAGTTCCATCCACTTAGAATGGAAGAACAGAGAAAATCAGTTGCTTTTACTTAGAGGCCTCTCAAGCAGTGCCTCTTACAAATGTGTTTCCTGCTGATGTGTGTGTTACACATTTTGTGAAAAAAGCTTATATAACTGCCAGCTCATTGCTGAAATAACACACTTTTTTTAAACATTCAACTTTGATCTGCTTTAGCTCCTTCTCAAGTTACTCCTCCCATATTCCAACCCTCACCTTGCCAGAGTATTTCCCACCCTGCTAGGTTCAGCTAATTTGAATGACAATATACATCAAACAGATTTGCTTGCTGTCAGCCTGATGTGCCTGTAAAAGTGTTCCCTCATCTCTCTCCTTACTCCTGTCATCTGAATAGCACTTTCACAGTAACTCATGGTACAAAAGTATTCCTTTAAACGGGTCTATATTATTTGAAGGAAGTTTTATATATGGGCAACACCATATGGTCGAAGTTATAAAACTTCGAACAGTCAAAAAAAGTAAATAAATAAGACTAAAACCTTCCCATTACTGCACTGTAGTGCGATCTCAGAGTCGGCATATTTAAAGAGTGGGGTGGGGGTGGGGTGCAGGAGTGCTTGCCCTCCCTGTTTTAACACGTTAGGTGACTTTTTTGTTTTTTAATTTTTTTTTCACTATTTGAAATTTTATAACTTAGACCATATCGTATTCAAAGTTATAAAACTTCGTTCAAATAATATAGACCCCCCCCCCCTTTAAACATGCCTGTAACATACACAGATTACAATTAATCTCTGCCACTGACAGATTTAGCTATGACTGCAAATTCATACTTTAATCGTAAAGAATATTCATATTTGCCTTATGTAGAATTGCAGTCTTCTGCCTTGTTATCCCCTAAGTATGCCTCTGATTTCTCTTTTTATAAGTAGGTACTAGTCAAGGTGACCAACTGTCCCAGTTTTTCCAGGACAGTCCCAGTTTAGAAATCTCTGTCCAGGAATCTTGAACATTGTCTTTGGTACACAAAAATGTCCCAGTTTAGACTGCTCAGTCTGAATGGTGACCTGGCTTCCCTGGGTGGCCAGCTCCCCTGCTTTCTCATCCTGAACAGTTCTGGGGACTTTGTGATGTTTTGGGGAGTCTGTTGGGTATGGGGTAAGGGTGGATGCCTTCAGCCTGGCAGGAGCCTTCCAGGCCCTGCCGTCGTCAGTCAGTTGCTCCCTCAAGGACTTACATTGTGGGTGGCTCTGCTTGACCCCACTCACCCAGGCAGGAGCTCTCCAGGCCCCATACCACCCATCTGCCTGGCGCTCCCTTACTGACTTCTGTCAGGGATAAACCCTACAGGCATCCCCTTCGACCTGGCCAAGAGACCTTCTTCAGCTGCGGTCCCCCATGACAGGGGACTCCACTGCCTCATTGTCACCTGCAGGCTGCCAAATCATGCTGGATCTCTCATGCCCTTGGGCCCTCTAAGGGGAGCTTCCCTCTGATCCCATCTGCCCCACCAGAAATCCTGTCTGCCGCTGAGGGGCAGATCTCTCATGAAGGCTTCAGAGTCCCCCTGCTTTCCAATCCAGAGCAGGTCTGGGGACTTGGAGATTTTCAAGGATGCTGTCGGTTATGAGGTGAAGTTGGATGCCTTCACCCCGGCAGGAGATCTCCAGGCCCCTCTACCCTGGCACTTCCTCAAGGACTTACATAATGGGGAGCTCTGCCTAACCCCACTCACTCAGGTAGGAACTCTCTAGGCCCCACCACTGTCCACCAGTTGCTCCCTTAATGACTTCCGTCATGGGGGGGGGGGGTCTGTGCCTGACCCCGCTCACACAGGCAGAAGCTCTCCAGGCCTAGCTGCTGTTCACCCTAGCACTCCCTTAAGGACTTCCTTTGTGGGGAACTCTGCCTGACCCCCTCCCCTCACCCAGGCAGGAGCTCACCCAGCACTGCCACTATCTGCCTCTCTCCCTCTTCTAGACTTCCGTCCCAGAGTGGGCATGGTCCGTACCCCCTCAGCCAGTAGGAGCTGTCCTAACCCAGTCACTTTCCACCTCTCTCTATCCCTTCCAGACTTCCATCGGGACAGACCCCCATATGGGGTTCCACTTCTACCCAGGAGAGAGAGCTGTTTTCCAGGGTTATATATCTCCTAACTGCTGCCTCTCAGGGGATCTTCCCAGAACTCTGCTGGGCCGCAAAGCCTCGGACAGTCCCTCATCCAGACTTGTGACACTGGTTCTCCCCTTTGCCTTGCAGCTAGGGCTTTCAAACTCGTAGGGGAGATGGCCCTGGGTCCCCTCATCTCTGCACTTTTTACTGCACACCTCAGTCTCTGTTCCCTACAGTGCCAGGCACCGACAAATGTGTATCATTTTGAGCCTCCTAGTATGTGGCCTCTTGCCTCCTGTGTGGTGCCATTCACAGAGTGGCATCCTCACATTGTATCTCCACTCCCATGGGGACTGGGAGAATGGGATTGCAAACCTGGCTTCCCAGGATGGTCCTCAAGTGTCCCGGTTTAGGTCCTGTAACAAAATGGCCACCTTGGTACTAGTGCATATATTCATTGGTGTTATGCTGTTTTTGATGCAACTTAATGTATTCTTTACTTCATGCTATGCAGTGCCTACTCTCACTGTTCCAAACTGTGGGCATACTGTTCTTGCTCACTCTCAATATTTTTTGCCATTGCAGGCTGCCACAACAAGCTTTTCTATTCACTGATATACAAAATTTCACACATAAGAGGCTAGATAAACCAGACTACCTCCAACAGTATATTTTATACCACAGTCATTGTTTGTGTAATCGTGACTGTTGCATTTCAGTTATCATATGAATTTAGTACTTACAGCAGGGATCAAGCATGAAAGGCCATTTTGCACAGGAATATCAACAAAGCAAATGAGATTACAACACTGAGGATTATACACAGACACCAACTCATGTATCACAGGGATAGGCTATGGTTTCAGGAAACAAAAGGGTGCAAATGGCAAAGTCGTGTTTTAAATAGCTTAGCTGAAACATCAAAGCACAGGCCAAAGCCACCAATTGTGCAAACAGCCCATGACAACAACACTAGAAAATCCCTTATAATCTTTGTATTTGTGTAAAGTTAGAATCCCGAGCAATGGTTAGCAGCAAATGTTATTAACCTCAGAAGCAAAGGAAGAGATGGTATATTCTACATATGATGGATTCTTCTACTGTAGTGTCCTGCCTTATGGTCTCCATGAAGCTTCTATGTTATTGCAGTAGCAGATGGACAAGACTGTAATCAGTAATACCAGATATGCTGCAGCCTTACCTGTATGATGTCATAACATTCTCTGAAGACAGAAAATCATCTCCCTAAAGTCCAAACCATTTTGAATTCCTTGCACCAAGCTAATTTTACAGCTATAGTAACTTACCTATACTAATGACTATGACTTCAGGAAATGGTTCTTGAATCCTGACACATAATGACATCTCCAAAGTGTATTAGCTCAAATAGTTGAAGGGAAGGAACAATCCCATAAGTTACCTTAGCAGAAAGCCCAGCAATACTGAGAAAATACATTCAGTGATTGACAAAGAGTGCCTTGCAATTAAATGGGCTGTTACCTCCCTGAAATATTACTTGTTTTAAAGAGAGCTTGTCCTGGTAACAGACAACACTCCTTTACAATGGGTTTTATAGATAGAAAGTGGGCTTAAACACTTCAGTCCTTTAATTTTAAGGTTGACAGTCATCCTAACCACTGTCACTTAAGTGTAAATGGTCTGCCTCAGGCATACAGCCATTTCAGTAAGGCTATAACAAGTGGTGCTGTGCTTGGGGGGTGCATAATAAAATTCTGACTGCTAAATCCAACAGAACATGGAGAGTGCCCTACAAGACAGAGTAAAAGATCAAAGAATAAGTTGTTGAGGTGTACAGGATATGCAGTAGGATGAAGTAGCGGCCAGAGAGATTGAAACAAAGTTAAGAAAAGCTACTAACTGGAAAACCCCAGGCCCAGATGCAGTACCTAACTTCTAGTTAAAAGTATTAACATCTTTCCATAAAGATTTATCCCTAAGTAAGAACCATCTGTATGCACACCCTGAACAGACATCAGCCTGGCTAACAACAGGAAAAACAATACTACTTAAGAGTGAACCTGCAAGCTATCCTAAAAACTATAGCCTGATAACTTGCTTTCAGACGACATCTAAACTATACAATGGTATTGATGCTGGTCTAGTTTATAGTCATTTAGAAGAAAACTCAATCATGGCAATGGAACAAAAGAGTAATAAAATAAAATCATATGGAAAAAAGGATAATTTAATGTTAAAGTCAAAATGGAGAACTGTGAAAAGGGGAAGAATCTAAGTATGGCATAGATAAGACTACAGAAAAGCATTTAAACGTATCCCACATTCATGGATAAAAGAATACGTACAAATATGTAAGATACACTCTACACTGATCAATTACATTACAGCAACCATGAAGCAGTGGCAAACCACTTTGCAGTTAAGCCATGATAAAGGAAAATTATCATTCCAGGAATAAGGATTCAGAGGGGGGATATTCCAGGGTACTTGCACAACACCTGCAAACATCTGCAGTTCAGCAAGAGTTACCAAAAGACAGTTCAGAATAAAGTAAAATATTCACCAAGGCACCAAAGTTCACTTCAAATAGAATCCATGGGTACCACCAAGGATCGAATACCAGCAGTTTTCTTTGAAAACAGCTTTAATGAAAATGAACAAAAAACACACACACTCCAGGCATTAATGTCTCTTTTCTACTACGTTTTCGTTTGCAAGTTGCTTCATCAGATACGGACAGACTTGTGAACCATTTCTTTTATACTCCCTCTACTTGGTGAATTGAGTTAATTAACCAATAAAATAAGAATGTCAATTAGCAATTAAAACAGAATGCAATAAATATAAAGTGACTGTGCATATACAAGTCCTTCTCTGAATGAGAAGTACATATACCATTAAAAACCATGTTACCTAAATACTTCTGTATAAAGATTCATGTTTTATGTTAAATCCTTCATAAATTAATATAAAATCATATAAAATCATGTACTTTAAAACTTTTAAGACTTATTTAAAAGGATTGCATGTAAAATGTAGAAAATGGTCTTCGATCTCTCTGCTGACACAATGGGTCTAGGTTTACCATTAGCTAAGTATGTGGATTGAAAATTAAAAACATTGTGGGTGAAAAGGAAAAACATTTTGAAGGATACTTGGGATCTTACAAAGGAATTGTTTTGTAAAATATTTCCTTTCTTACAATAGATGTTGTTGATCTGTTTTCATGCATTCCCAATGAAGAAGGCCTCGTATTGTTAGAATAAATTATATATGAAGATGGCTCACTTACACATGCCGAATGCAGTATTGTTATGCAATTAATTGACCTAGTTTTGAAGTACAATTTTATCTATTTTAAAGGAGAATTGTTTCACCAGACAAAAGGTGTGGCAGTGGGGGGCAGCGTGTGCCCCCACATACGCAAACCTAATATTAGCAAAGTGGGAGGAGAAAGTAGTACTAAATTCCATATATAGTGATAACTGGATTTTATATAAAAGATTTTTAGATGACTGGGCCTGTGGAAATTATTAATGATTATTGTATTTTTAAACAATACCACTGATTTTTTTAGAATGTACATATGGTATTAGTCAAGAGAAACTACAATACCTGGACATTGAGATATATAAAGAGAATAATGAATTTAGTTCCAAGGTATTGAGAAAGTGTATATATTCAAACTCATATTTACACTGTAATAGTTCACACCCCACTCATTATAAGAAAAATATTGTCAAAGGGCAGTACATAAGGTCAAGCAGGATGACATTGAGTAATGAGGAGTTTTTAAAAAAAATGGGTTTACTAAGGCAGTTCTTTACAGCTAGGGAATATCCAACTTGGTTGATAGACCAGGTAGAAAAAGAGGTATGTAAAAGAAGGGAGGACAAATTTAGGCCTATTTTGGGTATTAGCCTTGACAACCAAGAGAATGGGAACCAAGTTAAGTGGGATGCATATGGAAATGCCTTTGTAGTAGAGTATAATGGAAGCTCTAGCTTGGTCAGGTCTATATTAAACACTGAGTGGAATATATTTGTTGCACTTACAGATCTTGAAAAGATACCTTAAGAGAGAATTAAAAGTGTTTTTAGAAATTCATCGAGTTTGAAAAGTTTATTAGAGAAAGAAATGAGACAGAATAGTGCAACAAAGAAAAGGAAAGGAACTTTTAAGTGTGACCTCTGCTCCCAGTGTAGCCATATAATAAATAAGGAAAGCGTGTTTTTGGAAAGTAGGAACATAACTATTATGAGTAAGGAATATAGTAACTGTGATTCCAGTGGCTTGGTCTATTTAGGTATATGTCAGAAAAAGAAAAGAAAATGTTTCAGAGTCTGCAGACAGTGGGAGCCATTGCCTCAGTGGCACAAATCCTGGACTGTGTGTCATACTACCAGAGTTTGATTAGCCACTTGTGGATCAGGAGAGAAGTGGTGTGGCATTGCAAGCTTGTAGCCCCTTAGGGGGTGATGGAAGTGTATGACTAGGTTATTAGTATCCCATGACCGGATCTACGGTGGGCTATGAAATTCCCATGGGTACAGTGGCTTCAAGGGGGGGCAGAGCTGTCCTGAGAAGTTATGTAAACTGAGTTTGTAAGTGACCTCCCCTCACTGTTTGCCACTGTGTGCTGAACCCTAGGTGTGTTACTGGCCATGCACTATGGGGTTTGGGCCATACCATATGGAAAGAAAAAAAAATAAAAAAACAACTTCTGATCTGCCTAAATGCAGGCTCTTTTTATTTGTCTCTTTCCAAGCATATGGGGAAAAAATGATTCAATCGGGAGAGGAAGCTGTGGGCAACAGCTAGTGGGGCTACACTGTTGAGAAATAGCAAGTTTAAGGTCTGAAGGCCCTTACAGATAGCACAAGTGGAAAACACATCAGACCAGATGAGTTAAAGTCCTTGGCAGAGGGAAGATTTCCTTCTGGAAGAACAAATCATAGGACGTGCAAGACACAAATCAACAGTAGTCATACCTGTTCATATGAGTGGGCATTCTCTGGACCCCAGAAACTACAAGACCATTAGTCCGACTAGTCTCGTATGCAAAACCATGCAAAATAATTATCTTGAAAATGATTATTGACACTGGAAACCTCCAGACACTGGATCTAAGTCAGTTGGGTTTTGTCAAGGGAAGATGATGAATACTTAATCTGCAAGACTTCATCACAAAGGTCAATAAGGCAATGGGCAATGGCAAAATAGTGCATACTGCCTACCTTGACCTGGCCAAGGCATTTAATACAATAACTCACTCTGGCATTGTAAACGAAGTCATAAAATTAGACATACACCCATACGTTACATGGTTGATTGCCAGATGTCTCTCAGATAGGATTCCCTTGATTATATGAAGAGAGATATTATGGAGCTTTCAGACTGTCTGTCACACACTAGTATAAGCCTAGCATTGAGGAGCATATTACCATCACTGAGAATGATGATACAAATTTTCGCCTTATATTTTTGACCCGCTTTTCAGAAAATTGTGTTTTTTTCTGGAAATTAGTGATAAACCAGTAAATACTGACGTTGGAGAATAGTGACATACATTTGCATTTCAGACTTCATAGCCTTGAGAAAATTTCACGTTAATGCATTCCGTCTTTTATCAACTTTTTAAGTCTGTAAGAGCAATATTTAGAAATTGTTGTTATTTTTAGATTTTTGTCCCACTTTTTCTTATAGCACTCTCCCATGCCTCTCAACTGATCAGATTTTTGCAGAATGTCCAGATATTTAACTCATATTTTTGGTCAGTTCCTCCAAATATTTGTGGTTTTATGCCAAATCACTGGGATGATCTGAGGATTTAAGTCACTAAATAATGACATACATTTGAGTTCCAGACTTCAAATCCTTCAGAAAATGCATTCTAACTGAAAACCCGTTATTATGACAACTTTCTAAGTTCATACGAACAGCATTTACATTTTCTCTTATATTTTGAGTGCATTACTAAAAGGCTTGTCTGGATTTCTTGCTTCAAGAGGTATACCACCGTTTATTTCAAGATTTTTACAATAATATCTTCAGCTAAGAAGTCGACAGAATGCAAACCCCTTTGTACTGCTTCTGCCTCAGACTTGGTTGCTCTCACTCTTCCAAAGCATCCATACATACACACATCAACGCACTTTGTCAGACAAAAACATAAACACACATGCACAATTACACACATACATATTTAACTTTCTTTTCTAACCTCACATTTTACTTTTACACTTCCTAAAAAGCAAAAGCGCTGTTTAACATGTAAAATAACTGCTTGCTTGATCTCACACTCACTTTCACATAGGCAGTCACACACGCGTGCACTTCTATTTTTTTTTTTTTATCTGAAATTTCTTGTTGTCTTATTTTATGCTCACAAAACAACAAAAGTGTTGCTTAGCCAGCGTAAAATAATGGCAACCGTTAGGTTTCTTGGAGTGCGAGGTCCATGGCATTACCTATAAGAAAAAAATGCTGCTAGCATAGCTCTCCACAGTACAGATTTTCACAGGATGACCAGATTTCTGCCTCATAACTTGAGTCTGTCCCCATAAAATGTGTGGTTTGCTGACAAATGAATATGAACTTTGAGGCACAACATTTCCGGTTTGTGGGTTGTAGGGTGAAGTTCTGAATAAATGGGATGTAGGCTGTAAGGAAACACAGTGTAGCTGCAGATTTAGCACGTTATTATGCAATGGCTGCTGCAATAGCTAACTGCAATCAATCGCATTACAGATTTATAAAAAAAAAAAAAAAAAAAAAAAACAATCGCAGGACATTATCATCACACACATTATCAGGAAACAAACTAACCCAAAGAAAATGTGATACTCGTACCTGTAGCAAAATAAAAAAAAATCTTTACTCCAGGAAAAAAAAATTCCACATATGTTAGCAATCCCTCCAATAAACAAATTTGTCCAGCAACTAGACTGAATACCATCACTTTTTTATTGGCAACAGAATCGGAGATGAAAACAGTTCATGCGTAGGTAATGGTTGGGGGCGTTCCTTGGGCGAAAGGACTGGGGAGCAACTGAGGAAAAGGTGAAAAATAACAAAGAGCATTATTAGCAAATGGTTCGAGCGCCAGTGTATTCTCTACAGCTCTGTGAGACCTTGTTAGAGCTGTACAAATGGGTAATGAAAAACACAGTCAATATCATGATTTACCCTAGCAGAATGGATATGCTGAAAGCTACATTCAAAACATGGGGAGAAAAAAACACTTCAGAAGTGAGAAAACAAGTGTAGTAGTACATATACTGGCCCTTTAATCATAAAATATCTAGGCTGCATTATTATAGTTCTCAACAAATTTTGAGATTTATGGCATTTTATGTAGTTGTAATCTTCTACTCTGGTACATTCTTCAAAAAGAAAAGTAAAAATTAGGTTACAAAAAGAGTATTAAAAATATGAAATTTGAGAATACAGTAGCATTGGATGCACATCAATTACATGACACAAATCTGTTTTAGATTTTGTTTTCATGCACATATTGACTTGGTACAGGGTGGAGATAAACTAGTAGCATTAAGTCAGTTGGAATCTAGAATGATACTAAAATTTAATGTATACTCAAACCTAATGGGATGAATGCTGAAATTGATTAGCAGTATTTGATTTAATGAGATTCAAGTGAAAGTTTTTTTTTTTTTCATGGTTCCTTAAAGTCTTAATTATTCATTGCACGGTGTAATGAAGATCTATTTAAATGCAGCTTTTGAAAAATAATTAAATATAGCTAATTAACTGGAGAAGCTGAGAGTTTGTATTTCTTATTTAGGGTGTTAAGCTGCATTTTTATTCTGCTATAAGTGGTGTTAGACTGTTACTGCTGGTGTATGACTGGTTTGGATTTTACCATCCACTGACTCGGACTCTTGTGTTTTTAAACCTGGTAGCTTTTGAGTTTGACTGTGAAAGTTCCTCCCATTCTCATCTCTTCTCCTCATTCTACTGGACACTGAAGGATCAGACTGGAAAAGCACTCCCTTAGGTCTCCTAAATAGATCATAGGATTATAGGAGATTACTAGGCTGTCAACCCAGAGGTCATTTAAGCTTAGCCATTTCATCCCAGTGTAATACCATAGAAATACTAATCAACACCCAGGATTGCATTTAGTGATGACTGCCCATGTCCAGGACAGTTGGGGGCACCGTCCTCGGTAAGAATTTATGGTGCCCCATCCACTCGTCCAGGTTCCTCTTGAACAGTGTCATAGGGGTGCTCAGTTCCACATGATTTGGTAGTCCATTCCAAAGGCGCAGCCATCACTGGGAGATAACTCTGTCCCTCTAGCATGTCGTGTTTAAGTTGCAGGCCATATTTAGATCCCTGGAAAGGGTAGCTTAGTCCCATTTGATTTAAGGATATGCAGCAAATTTGTTAGGTTTGGGTCTTGGATTGCTCTATAGGCCAGGCATAAGTCTCCCCTAAGAAGTCTGTACAATACAGAGTATATTGACAGGAACTTGAGTCAGTTTGTGTAAGGCACATGCTGGAGCCCTTTTATCTTCTTTGTTAGAAATCTCTAAGGTCTGTGTAATTGGTGCAGGTGCTTAGTGCAGTACATGCCAAACAGGGCATTCTACTCAGTTATGGGCTGGATAAGTGCCAAGTGTAGGTGGGGGTTATAACTTCTTCTGGTCTCGAGGTGATGTCTTTACAAATTAAGTGTGCTATATAGAAAGCTTTCCTTACTACAGCAGACATATGGTGGTCAAAATTAAGGTCGCAGTCAATTTGTGATCCCATTCATGGATACTTAGGGTATTGTTGTTGATTTGATAGTGTGAAGGGCCACTGTTTGTGCAGAAGGGAATGATGATCCATTTCTTTGCATCCAGTTTAAGACTATGACTAGTGCAGCAGTTGGTCTCTGTGAGACCCTCCTGGAGTATACTGACATCCTTTGGGGATTCATTGAATGCACCTAACTTGCAGTCATCTGCAAACGTAGTCATCCACAACCCCTTAGTTTTGACCTGAACTTCTGAGAAGTATATACCAAACAGTAGGGGGGCCTAGCACTGACCCTTGTGGCACCCCGCTGGTAACAAGTCCACTGGTTGATGTGGAGTCATCCACTTTGATAGTGTGTCCAGTTTGTAAACCAGTCGGCAACCCATCTTATAACAAAGGGATTTGCATTCAGGTTGCTAAGTTTATCGGTAATGTCTGATTGCGGGATCGTTTGTAAAGCCTTTGTTAAGTCTAGGTATGCTGTATGCACAGATTTCCCATTGTCAATGGCCTTGGTCACATTTTCAAAGAAATCCACCAGATTTAACAGGCAGGATCTGCAGTTCATGAAGCTGAATTGGGTAGGATCCAGGGTTTGAAGGTCACATATGTCTTTATTTATGAGGTCCATAATGATACATTCCATGTCCTTACAGATGAGGCTGGTCAGGATTATGGGTCTCTAATTCCCATGGTCTTTTCCTGGGCCACCTTTGTGAAGGGGAATAACTCTTGCTGTTCTCCATTACGCTGAAACAAAGCCCAGGGTGGGGGGACGGTGTTTGGGGGAAGGTTTGTTGTAAGTTAGGAGGAGATAAGGGAGTGAAATTGTCTCCAAACCTATCCGCTAACAGGTTTGCTATCTGTGTGGGGTTAGTGTGTGTGTGTGATACCGTTGGCCATTAGTTCTGCACATGCTTGGGTCCTACCCTTTAGGTTACGTACGTAACTATAAACACTTTATCCTTGGCTGTACTTGCTAAGTTTCTCTCAAAGGAGCCCTTGGAGGATTTGACAAGTTGTCTTATTTGCCTGTTGAGGCTGAAGAGGGTGCTTTTCCTTTGTTGGAGCCTTGCATTTGTTTTGTTGGATAGCAACTTTTTGCGTTTATTGTAAAGTTTGTTGATGCTGGATGTCCACCATGGCAGCTTGTTTTTACTTGGGGATCTGGCTTTGATTCTTTGTGTTGCAGCAGGGTTTATACACTTATACAAGTGATTGTACAGGACTTTAGTGTAAGCTTCAGCATAGTTACCACTTCCAGCTTGAAGTGGGGCCTGGAATGCATTTATACCTTTGCCTAGGGAAGGTATTGTTTGCCTTGGTGAAGTTTGTTAGTCTGATTTCATCCTTTGTGAGTTTGTGTTACTGCCAGCTCAAAGGTGACTGATTTGTGGTCAGTTTTAACTAATGAGGGTCCGACACTTGCAGCAGTGCACCAGTTTGACATGTTGGTGAAAACCAGATCTAGAATGTTTGTTCCTTTTGTCGCAATATTGACATTTTGTTCCAGAGCATTTGAATTAACAGTCATGGAACTTTTGCACTAGCGTATGTTTCCCATTTGATGGTGTGATAATTGAAATCCCCCATAACCAGTGTGTCTCCAGTTTGATCAAGTAGGCTTTGTGGGCGTTGTGACCCATAGAGGGGGATCTATAACTGGTTATGACTTGAATGGGGATCTTCCCCACCGTAATCTGGACCTGGAGTAACTCCTTGGAGTTGTCCAGTCTAACTAGATGGGACGTGAATTTGTCTCTAATATAGATTGAAACACCACCACCTTTGGTTTTCACCCATTCATTTTGCAGTCTAACGGTGTGGATGGCATTGAAGCCGTGCAAGGCTGGGGTACTGTCTGAGGCCTTAAACCAGGTTCTTCTAGAGATAAAAATGCTTCCAGGGAGTGCAGTTTTTGGTTTAAGCTCCTAGCGTTTTGCAGCATGACCCTTATTTTGTTCTTATTGGTTAATTTCACATTGGTAATGTTGTTTTCGAGACCTTGCCTAAAAAAGGAACTATGGGGAGGCAAGAGCCTTTGCCAGGTGCCGAAAAGCCTAGAGGTGTCAAGTGCAAACCATCTCTGGCAAAGCAGCGAGGTTTCTTAACCATGGCTTCCCATGCTGACAGGAACTGGATCCCTTTGAATGACCCCAAAAACTGAGCCAGTTATTGAAATTAGTCAAATACTGAGTTAGCCTGTTTGATATCTTTCCACTCACTTAGTGTACACAGAAATATTCAGTGTGTTAATCCTTGTTTTCCATCTAATTTTTATCATCTGTAACATCTGGGACTAGACTACCAGTCACTGGACAGCCTTGGAACTGATTCTCAGAAATCAGCTTGGGATTAATGCTACTACTTTGCTCCTGGTGAGAAAAAGCACTTGATTCCAGCTAATCGCTGTTTCGGTGGTGTGTCTGGGACTTCACTGAGTGGTCTGGTGGCAGTTTTGGTGAAAACCTCTTCAGGGCCTTTGTGCAGTTTGCCTTTCTGTTGTGCCCAGCTGCTGTAGGTTCTTTCTAGGATATCTACCAAAAGAATACTATAACAAGTGTACTGAACTTAACAACATCTTGATTAATACTACTTCAAAGGAAGCAGCTATGGATTAGTGTTAGTCTTCTACATGTAGTGAAGGGAGAAGAAAATAATCTATGTTGGGACCAGCACTATCTCACATTACCAGTCAGATAATGCTTTCAGGGATTAACTCCAAGCCTCACAGACACTGCTCACCCTTCAGCCCAGATTAGTAAGCACCAGAACTATGGATTTCCACTTTTCAACTGTCTTTAGGCCCAGCTTAGTTGAAATGGACATCCTGAGACAGTGTAGCAATTGTTTCATATTTACTGGCAACCACCTATACACCTATACTGTGTCTGCTTGGTTACGTGATGTAATTGAAGGCAAAAGTCTCACACGTAGCTTCAAGTAACATATTGTTTGTCAGTATCATGCAAAATATTAAACCAGCCACACACAGCTCATACCAGTCACACAGACATCTGCTTGCCGAGACTCTTCAAAGTAATCTACCTAAATTCAAAGGACTCCTAAGTATAACCTAAGAAGCATGTACTCTCAGCAACCTCACAGTCAGCACCCACCATGAAACATGCATCTAAGAGTCACGCAGACTTGCTTCAAAAGATAAGGTAAACCCTCTAGTCATTTCAATATCTTTGCATGTAGGTGACTCCATAAACTAATATTACCAGCTGATAAGTACCTTTACTTCCCATACATCTGATCCATTTAATTAACTCACTCCTAAACTGTGATTCAACTTAACGCATTATTGTTTCTTTAAATCCACTACATAGTATAATCTAACACCCTCTTTCTTCCTACTGATCTTTATTAACTTTCCTAACCTAGCAACCGCTATCCCATATCTCCACCACTTCTACTTCTCACACTTCAACTCTATTCATACCTCTCAAGTGAACCTCATTATGAGGAACGTACCTCATTTGGGGTCTTAAAAAGTTCATGTTCCTCGAAGTTCCTCAAAGTTCCACATTGAAACAGTCTGTCACACATTCAGTGTTAGGAATTTTTTTAAAGTGAAATCCATGGTTAATATAAATTAATCATATTAATTCATTAAAGGATCTTCGTTATAAGTAAAACCAGCACATTTTAACCATCCTATGACCTTCCTAGTTAAAGTTGTTAGTAAGTCATTGGTATGTTTTCCACATTTTGCCCATTTGTTCCACATTATGAAGGTGAGTGTTCCTCATTTTGGAGATGGAAGGTTGAGAGCTATGACTCTATTCACCATTCACCATATTCTGTTCCAGTTATGTAACTAAATATATTTGGTTTGTTAGTTTTTTATGTATGCATTGTTTTTCAGATTGTCTTATTGTTATTCATAAATGTAAACCATTATTTGTATACTATACATTATTTTGTGCCTTAAGATTTAACCTATTCTTTGATCAGTGTTCTACCCCAGTAAACAAATGTAAATAAATAGTGAGATAAGACTGATGCACCAATCAACATGGTGTGCAAGGAGATGCTTTCAGTCAGTTGCCTATCAGGTGTCTGGATTCATTACGTCACCCATGTAACTCAAGTCCTTGCACCACAAGTACATTGTGCATGTGGGTTTAAATTATTTGAGACGTATGTCCCTCAACTGTATGAAGAGTGACTTGATGGGGTTTCCAGAATGTGCATTTGAGTCTGGTATGAACCTAACAACAGCATGATACTATCACCAAGAATGGTGTTGCAGTACAAACAAAAGATTACTGACGTCAGAAAGTGGGTTTGCTTCTTGTGCCATTTTAATGGGGTACAATATATAGTATCCTGGTCGGAAATGGGTAGACAGTCCTAACTGTTTCATCAGGGATGGCCTGCACATCCCCCCACTAAGGCTTTTGTAAATTGGCTAAATTCTTGTCCACTCCCATAGTACCTTTCCAGGCAACTTCAGTCTTCTTACGTTTCCAACATAACAAAACAGAATCTGGATAGCATAAAGGTATTGCTGCTCAGTGCAAGGCACCTTAAAAACCTCCACTCCCTGCAAGCACTCCTTATCCTGGAAAACATTGGTATATGCATTGTCACAGAAACCTGTTTTAAGACCAATGAAGTCATTCCATCATTGCAAAGATTCAGTGCTTACTGCACATTCAGGCCCACTAGTTTAAATGAAGGCACTAAAGGTGGAGGTGTTCCCATAGTCTTTTAAAAAAAAAATCACCTCAAAACTCAGACAACACAACTTAGCACTCCTCCATTTCCAACTTACTGTTAACAAAACCCCTTATTATATCATAGCTAACTATAGGACAACTCTCTATATCTAACTCAGCCCATGCCTCCCACCTAACCAGTATGGAGTCCCTGTGCATAAAGCCAAGAACAAAGTCTTCCAAGAAGGGCTTTCCCAAACAAGTAACAGGTGTCAAAACCATAGACTAAAACTAAATGCCAAGAAATGTATAATTGTATCATTTGACAAGCATGACTTGCTATGTAACTGTCACATTGAAAACACACCCCTGAAAGTTTATCTAGTAGTCAGCGATTTGGGGACCTGTGTTGACAATGCATTATCCTTTATTTACAACATATCCACTATTGTAAGGATGTCCTTTTTCATCACACAGCTTATATCTTAAGGTATGGCTTCCTTTTCCTAGGATGCAATCATTCCATTATACTTGGCTCTCTTGAGGCCGATCACTGAATATAATGCCTCACATTTGTATGTACCTGTCCAAACACTTGCCACAACTGGAGCACAATTCTTTCTTACTAACAAAAAAAAACATTCAAGGGCATAAATCACAACAGTTATGCAGACCATCTAAAATCCTTCTCCTCCTCCTCCTCATTATCACACAGGCTACTAAGATGCGACCTCTGCCTCATGTATAGATCCTTGATGGTCCCTATCTTGTCTGACCTGTTGCACTAATTCACAAGTTCATTGGTAGCACGAACATCCACTCAAGGGATTTCAATCTCTTTTGCAACATAAATAGAACATGTTAGAGGGTATAGGTATGTATCATAGAGAATACCTCTAGCATAGAGCTATTTTCTACTCTACATAGGTTCATAGGTACGTACTAGCAAATGGTACCCTGGCTTTTGCCACCCACGAAAATTATTTTCCTGTTCCCCTGTCAATCAGAGCCACAGAAGTGATCCCGGGGTGAATTTCCTATCTCCCATCCAATCATCAAGATTTTTCATGAAGAGTGCTAATGAGAAGCTCTGTTTGACATAGATAGGTAGTCTGTTCCAGAGTATTTGAAGTTTCTGGGACAGGAGTCTATCCCTCCAGCATGTTCTGTTTATTGTGGTGACAAGGTTTAGGTCCCTAGAGCATGTAGCTCGGAGGGATTGGGATTTCATTAAGTGGAACATGTCCAACAGCTCTGGGTTTGACATAGCTTGGTATGTTAGGCAGAGATCGCCTCTGAGTAGGCGATATGCGACAAAGTAAAGCTGGAGTTTTTTTAGATGGTCTGCGTAGGGCATCTGTTTAAGGCCAGTAATCCTCTTTGTGATGTATTTCTGTGGCCTTTCCAGTTGTAGATGTCTTGTGAGGTACAAACCAAAAGGGGCGTTGTACTCTATAATGGGTCTAATGAGTGATGAGTAGAGGGGAACAATGACCTCTTTTTTTCTGGATGAGAAACCTTTTGTGATGAGGTGAGCCACGTAGAAGGATTTCCTGACCACTGTGGCAATGTGATTATCAAAGGCGAGATTACTGTCCACCTGTGTCCCAAGGTCTCTTATCACACTTTCGGCGTTAAGTAGACTACCACTTATGTGGATTTTACCCACTTATGTGGTAGTTCATGGGTACAGAGTTTTTAACCAAAGGGGATGACAATACACATTTTGGCACTGAGCTTCAGGCCATGGCTTTGACACCAGGCATCTGTCTCAATGAGGCCCTTTTGTAGTATGTCCACATCGTTAGGAGTTTCGATTATGGCTCCTAGTTTGCAGTCATCTGCAAACTTTGTTAGCCAAAGACCTTCTGTGTTAGTCTGTACTTCAGAGAAGTAGATACCAAACAGGAGAGGACCCAAGACTGAACCCTGTGATATTCCACTTGTCACTGGTCTGAAGTTGGTTTTGGACTCTGCTACTTTTACAGTGTGGGTTCTGTCCATGAGCCAGTTGGCAACCCATCTTGTGAAATAGGGATTTATACCTAGTTTAGTGAGCTTATCTATAATTCCAGAGTGGGGGATGGTGTTGAAAGCCGTGCCGAGATCTAGATAAGCTGTGTGAACCACCTTACCCTCATCTATGGCTTTGGTGACTGCTTCAAAGAAGTCATTCAGGTTTAGGAGATATGATCTGCCTTTTACAAACCCGAACTGGGTATTGTCCAGAGTTTGGAGATTACCAGTGTCTTTGTTTATGAGTTCCATGATGATACATTCCATGGCCTTGCAGACCAGGCTCGTCAGGCTAATGGGGCGGTAGTTCCCGGGGTCCATCATGGCTCCCCCTTTGTGGAGTGGGATGACCATCACAGTGTGCCATTCAGTGGGCACACAGCCTGAGGTGAGGCTATGATTGAACATGGTACTTAGGTAGGGTGCCAGTTCATTCTGTAGTTCATGTAGAACGCAGCCTGGGATATTGTCAAGTCCCATGGATGCTGTGTTCTTAGCTTTGGAGAGTGTTTTTTTTTTACCTGTGCAGCCGTGATTACAGGAACTTTGCATTCTTCCGGTAGAGAGATGGGCCCTCTAGGGGGTGAGAGGGGGGTAAAGTTAGCACTGAACCTATCTGCCAGGATGTTGGAAATATCAGTTGTTTCTGTATATTTAGTGCCATCGTGCTGTAACTCAGAGCAGATCTGAGTGTTGCCATTGAGATTCTTGACATAGCTATAGAATACTTTGTGGTTGTCTTTAGAGTCAGTGACAATTTTGTTTTTGTAACTAGTTTTTGAGGATTTTATGAGGGATCTCAGCTTCTTACTGAGGTTGACCAGGGAATTCCTCCATTCATGGGATTTTACTATTTTTTGCAACAGTTTCTTTCTTCTGTTGTAGAGTTTGTTTATGGCAGAGGACATCAGATTGGCTTCCTTTTTTTGGAGGATAGCAACTTTGTTCTATTAGGGTTAGCATGATCCATGCACTCGTGTAAGTGCTTATAAAGTGCATTTGTGTAGGATTCAGCAGTCATACCTCTATTGTCTTTCTGCATGGGTGTCATGAAGTTTGCCACTTCTGTCTTAAGAAGTGTGAAGTTGGCTTTAGAGAAGTTTTTCACGGTGGTTTCCCTAATTGGGGGCGGGATGTGGATGTCTAGGGTGATTAGCTTGTTGTCGGATCTGACCAACGAGGAATTGACCTGTGGTGTGGAACACCAGTTGCCCATGTTGGTAATGACCAGGTCTAGGGTATTGCTGCCCCTGGTGGGGGTGTGAATAAGTTGATCCAAGGCGTTGGAATTTATGAATTCCACGAAAACGTTGAGCAAAAAGAGTTGGTACATGAGTAGTTTTCCCAGTTAATGATGGGGTAGTTGAAATCGCCCATTATTAGGGTGTTGGGTTGTACCCTAATACTTTCCAGTGTATCAAGAAATGAGGAGTGGGAATCCAGGGGTATGGTGGGGGGGTCTGTAGCAAGCTACAATTTGGATTGCAGTCTTGGCCAGAGTTAGTTGCACTTGGATAATCTCAAATGCATTATGCTGTGCAACTAGCCTGGAGGTGTGCATATCCTTAATGAATATGGACACGCCTCCACCTTTAGTGCTTCATTCCGGCTTAGGTGGCCCGAAAGGTGTGGTAGGAATTATAGCCTGGTAATGCAGGGGTGCTCTCTGGAGCTTTGTACCAGGTCTCTGTCACTGCACAGATGTCAGTGTTCTCCATTTTAAGGAGTGCCTCGAGTGACTACATTTTGAGGTTTAGACTTCTAGCATCTCCATTTACATGGGTGCCGTAAAGTTAGCCACTTCTGTTTTTAGGAGCCCAAAGTTAGCTTTGGAGAAGTTTTAATTGGTGGTTACCTTTGGGGGGGTGGGAGGGATGTTGATTTCCAAGGTGATTAGTTTGTGGTTGGATCTAACCAGGGAGTTGATTATTGGTGTAAAGCAATGGACGCCCATGTTAGTAATGACCAGGTCAAGGATGTGCTACCTCTAGTGGGGGTAAAAAACGAGCTGGTCCAGGTCATTGGAATTAATGAATTCCAGGAAACATTGTGCAAGTGTATTGCTACACGAGTAGTTTTCCCAGTTAATGGAGGTGTAGTTGATGTCGCCCAGTATGAGTGTGTTAGGATGGACCCTTAATATTCTCCAGGGTGCTTAGGAATGTGGAGTGAGTCTTGGGACATGGTCGGGGACCTGTAGCAGGCTACGACCTGAATCACAGTCTTACCCAATGTTAGCTGCACCTGAAGTATCTTTGATGCGTTATGTTGGGCTACCAGTCTGGAGGTGTGCGCATCCTTTATGAATGTGGAAACACCACCACCTTTGGAGCTACGGTCCAAGTTCTACGGTCAAAAGGTGTGGAATGAGTTATAGCCTGGTAGTGCAGGGGTGCTTTCTGCTGCCTTGAACCAGACAGCACAAATGTCGATGTTCTCCATTTTAAGGAGTGCTTCGAGCGAGTGCATTTTGAGATTTAGGCTTCTAGCGTTGAGCAGCATAAGCCCTCAAATTGCATTTTTGGTCTTTGGAACACTGCTTAAAAAAGGCACTATAGGGGTAGCAAGAGCCTTGGCCAGTATCCAGACGCCCAGGGGTGACAGATGCAGGCCATCTCTGACAAAGCATCAGGGTCTGTCAATCATGTCATCCCAGGCAGACAGATACTGGATCCCCTTAGAATGACACCAGAAACTAGCCAATTGTTGAAATCAGTCATTTTCTGCTTGTACTGTGGTATCATTCTCGGTGATGGTAGGATGCTGCTCAGGGCTAGGGTCATACCCGCCTGGGCTACATAATCTGAGAGCTCCTCCATGTCTCTTTTCATGTAGTCCAGGGAGGTGCATCTCATGTAATTCACACCCACATGTGCAATGACAGTCATATTTGTACCTGTTGTTGGGGGACCTGAGTGTGTGTGTTATGATCCTGGCACCTGACAGGCATCTGACTGTTTTCTCCTTATTCAGCCTAGTAAATGGAACATCACTGTGCCTCTCTATCAAGTCACCTATGACTAGTGTGTTGGGCATGCTGTTTTGCCTTAGGGGCTTTGGTTGAGTGGCACACTGTTTAGGAGAGTTGTGTCTCATGATTAATTTTGTGTTGTGGCGGTTGAGTGAGTTTCTGACTTGGAGGTCTCTGCTGTTTGTATTAGTTCAAAGAACAGACATACCACCACGGACAATCTTGATAAAGTTCTCGAAATTTTCTTTAATGGAATGTACTGAATAAAATGAAACACAACAAACATTTCTAGTACAGATAATTAGCGCTTTCAGCAGTAGCCTTCTTCTTTTGCTGCTGTCTGGGACTACCTTTAGTAACATCAAGAGTTTTCTTTGTTGCTGTCTCTGCTGTTTGGGTAGATTTTTATTGAGAGCCTCCGCAAAGGTGGGTGTGTGTTTTGTGTTTTTCTGTGAAGGCAGTGCTGGTGTGTGTTCTGGACAGCTGTTTTCCATGTGGTTTGGTGCAAGTGTTGATCTTCTCCTCTTGACCAGCTATTCCGATCTTGACTGGAGAGTGCGTGGCTTCCAGTATTGATATATGTGCATCTCTCACAATTCTGAGTGCTGAGAGGAGAGGGTTTTCAGTGTACATCAGGCAGTTGCTGCATTGCCTCATGATGCCCAAGTTCACCAGGTTAATGGGAGAAAGCACAGGGAACTGAGCTTTAGACATTCTTGGAGGGGTGGGCATTAATAATAAGTACTGGAGCGGTTTCCTTGTAGAACGTTTAATGCTGGTAGCACTTGTGTGCTACAATAATTGCTACAAGAAGTCTGGTAAAGTGCTAGATTAATAAGCTAGTAAAAGTCCAGGAGAGGAGAGAACTAGCAGATCTAAGGGAAAAATTGAAGAGCAGACTATTTGGCACCGCTCAGAAGCTTACAAACAGTCCTGGATACAGCAAATCTAATATCTGTATCTGGATTAGAAACTAGTTATAGGGAAGGCATAAAACAAGCACAAACACAGGCTTTTAAACCGGAAAGTTGAAAGAGATGGAAAAACTGCCCAAACAGCCAATAGCCTACAATTTCTGGGCCAGAAACCACTCCTCTTGTGGTAGATAGGCTACCTAGTGCATACCACTCCCACTGATAAGCTAGAAGGCTTCCCTCCAACACAGAAAAGGCTTGGGGGTCTCAGAAGCTTACAAACAGTCCTTGATACAGCAAATCTGTATCTGGACTAGACTACTTACAGGAAAGGCAGGAAACAAGCTTAGAATTTCTTTTTAATTCAGAAAAGTAGCCAAAACAGCACTAACAACAATTCAAGTACAGTGCAAGCTAGCACACTTGAGTGTGTAGCAATATTAAAGCAAATACAGTTCCTCATGCAATTTATTCAAACTGTATTCTGAACTGAATTTAATGGTTGGTTTATTCAACTCTGAAGACTTAAAAAGTGCCAAAAATATACTATCAGCTCTATATTTCCAGATTGAGAAGCACACTCAGTCAGAACACAAGGAGATTCTAGTAAAGTGTTTTTTTTTTTTTTTTAAGTAAAGTGGAAAGTGAGAAAGGAGGAACAGAAGATAATTCAAGGTTAAGAACCTAGGTGGGTTGGCCTTCTCAAATGTTCTCTCTGGATTAGGTAGAATGAGCTAATGACACTAAACTGGGAGGAGTGTCCTAGATCAAATTTACATTTGGGGCGGGCAACGGCAAAGCCACCAAGTATAAGAACAAGACACCAATAGAGCGGGGGAAACTATTACAACTACTAGCTACAGCATTTTAGGCAGAAAACACTACAGACATGTTTATTGTGCAAATAAATAACAGCACTACAGTTTTGTTAACTGTCAGCAAAACAGAAAACAAAATGCAGACACCAAAAAAAGGAATCTGAAGCAAATTAATAAATGCATTAGTTTTGTTGACTAAAACAAAATGCAGACACCAAGAAAAGCAATCTCAAGCAAATTAATAAATGCAGCAGTTTTGCTATCACTGATAACAGATTAAGTGCCAAAAAAATAGTTATAGGCTTTCTGCTACACTTACAAATTATACCTCCTCCCTACTAGCTGAATACACTAATGCAAAAAAAAATGTACTTTTGAAGTACTGCTTCCTTAAATGTTGTTCAGTTCCCTCCATTCATACTTTGAGTTCTGCTCTTCTGAGGGCAGGTATTACATCAGAATTCCAGCAGGGCACCCATGTGCTGCTTTGTCAATTAGTGCTATTGTAGGAATTGCCTTCCTGCCTTCCAGTAATCAGTCTTTTTTTAATTCAGTCAGCCATATGCTTTTACATATTGAAAAGTATTTTCTATGATATATGGCAACAGGTTAAATGTTGTTTTGAGTTTGGTGGTTCCTTAACTACAGCTACTTTTTGAAATAAGGCTTTCTTTCTTTACTTGTAATGTTGTGCCATGTCTTTGTCTTTGACAGGTGTTACTATTACACATTTTTTTGTACACTGTTTGCATTTTTTGTCAAATATAAGTTGGGCTGTTTGTCTGCTCAACACTACACTGAAAAAATGAAAAGCATTTACTGATCTCTGCAAGCATGTTTTAGTGCACTAGCTGCTAGTTACTATGGGAAATGATGTCACTGCTTTTGAATTTCAGGCCTGCAGAAAATACATGTCATACTATGATTAGTAATGTTACAAGAAACAGTACTTTCTTATTATAGCGACCTTGGCTATATAAGAGTAAACAGGACGATTGCCAAATTTAAAACAGAAACGATCTTACAGTAATTAAATTTAATTTTACTGTAGACCCCTACAGTACATTTCTGCTGTTATTACAAGACGGGTCGGTATTTAATTTGAAAATAATGTTGTGTAAACCTTAAACTAGCTTTTGAAACAGACAGCATGGAGAACATCCCATCCCTCAACTCTTTTGTTATCCATCTCAAAGTTTGTCTTGCTTACCTGAAGGACTGACAAACTTGTCTGTCCAGAAAGTTTCTCTTGTTCTGATGGGTATGCATTGAAATGATGTTCATAAAGCCAGTCTCTGAGAATCTTGACTACCTCTCTGGGAAGATTTCCTCTTCTCTTCCTCTTGCTCAAGCTGCTGTGATCCAAATGAAAACTCCAGTCATCTTCGCCTGGATCACTCTGACATCATTGCAAAGTCCAATGAAGAGAAAAAGAGATGTCTTGCCAATAAATTTCAAAGTCAGCAGCTATGTCCTGATTAAAGGCTGCAGCAAGAAAAACATTTTTTAATTCTTTGTAGTCAAAGTGCTCTTTCCAAGTATATTCCATGCAGCTACCCCTTAACACCCATCTTCATTCACAAGAATGAAAAAAAAAAAAAGAAAGAAAGAAAAGATGCAAGGAAAAAAATGGACCTGTTCTTTCAATCCCAACAATTCAAAAACAGCAGTCAATCTGGTTCTCCCGTTGCTTTTTTACTGGATCAAACTACATTAAAGACGCCATATGTTCGATCCATTGCAGAGGGAACACGAAGGTACCCATGCAATAGAACAGAAATATGCACTCTGTAATGACCCTCCAGCATTCTGTATCGTGTAACAGAAACAGCCCCAGCCATGTACAAGGCATGAGCCTTGCAGCACCTACCTGTGTTGAGAGTGACAAGCCACAAAGACAGTTACGCATCCTTTAAGTAACTATATTGCCAAGGCCGCTATAAGGAACTTCCCAAAAAACTTTACTGGCTGTAGTTTGCAGAAAAAAACACAGTACTACTGCTACCTTCTGTGTGTGTGTCTGTCTGTCTGTGTCTCCCTGTTTCTCTCTTAAATTTCATGTTCAAAAACTGAACCCCTGAAGTTAAATTATCTAATGCATTCAGCTCTGTTCCACTGCGGTGGTGGTGCTGCGGTAGAGTTGTCGCCTCACAGTTAGACATCCTGTTTGATTCTCAGCTAGAGCGTCTTCTGTGTGGAGACGTGTGTGAATGGGCTTACCTACGTTGAAGGTTGTGCATCAGGGCCGGCAACTCGTCACGTAAAAAAATCTACTGCCAATCACCAGAGTTCCGCTGTGCCGACCCCTAACCGGGAAAAGCCGAAAGACACAACAACAACATTCACCTCTGTTCCACATTTACATTTAATCCAAATAATGAAATATTCTTTGGCCTAAGCTAGCTATCCACTATATAGTGTGAGTTGTTTCAGTTTCCATTACTTCAGAATTGAAAATGAAGTTGTGTCACAAATTTTACACTCTAGCATGTTAACACTTTGTATTTGGAACACTGTGCTGTTAGTAGCACAGTGATGCTGAGCACGTATAGTATTGTGCTGTCACAAACTTGTTAACATTTTGTATGTGCAACATTGTGCTGTTGGTAGCACAGTAACACTGTGTATGTCCAGCATTGTGTTGTACTAACATTTTAATGTTATGTATTTGGGGCATTGTACTGTTAGTTACAGTACAGTTACAGTGTTGCAGTGCATCTATAGATTGTACTGTTAGTAGTATAGTGACACTTTGTTTATTCCTAGTGAAGGTGCATTTGTGGATGGACAACAGTTGTCATCCAGCTTGATCATTATCAGTGGAGCACTTCACAGATGTATGCATTATGAACAGTACAAGCACACACTGCGTCTCATTCTTAATGGTAATTTGGCTACAAATGATTGTTTGCTGCCATGTGCTTTCCAGGATATGATTGTCTGCGGGGTTGTGCCCACTTTTACATTCAGGGAGAATGGCATAAAATTTCTGACATTCTACTACTAATATCCCAATCTGAAGAACAATCTCTTACAGTGAATTTGAGTGGACTGAGTTATATACAACACTGCTTTGCTTGTAACAGCACAGCACTGCACATGCACATCATTGTGATACTAACAGCACAGTGTGTAGCCAGTAAGTGCATAACAGTACCCATGTAAATGTAGCTGTGCATATATCCTTCATTCTGCTACTACTGAGGACAGTTTGTAATTGTAATTAAATGTGGCTATGGATGAATGCTTTATTCAGCGAATCAATATTTATCTAACTAACTTAAGCAAACGCTCATTTAAGCGAACAATCGTTTCAGCAAAAATTCCTCAAGGGAAAAAAAAAATAGTGAACCAGCTGTCAGCCATAACAAACCCTACAAAATTTAAAACTCTGCAAAGTGGGGGGGGGCTTCACCCCCACAATCCCCCAATGTGGGAGTCTGTGCCCCCCCCACACCCCCCTAACTAAATATACCAACTCTGAGATTGCACTAAAGGGCAAATTCACAATGATGGCCAACCATGTTCTTTCCCTGTGAAAAAATTTGCTGAAAACGATCATTCATCTAAATGAGCTTTCACTTAAGTGAGTTTGATAAATAGTGATTCTCTGAATAAACCATTCTACAAAGTGATATAGCCCAAGGGGCTATATGCTTTACCTCATTTAGGAATTCTAAATGTCAGCTAACAATTTGTCATTGTCAATAGGTTGTAACTTAGTTTTAATATGAATTGATGTTGTCTGTGCTACTTGGCTCTGGTCATAGATGAAAACAGTCTCTGGAACAGTTCACTTACCCAGTTGACAAAATTAAAACAGTAAATAAATACCAGAGTTGTTGCCAGTGCATTTTTTCCTGAACAGCTCCTATAAATGTTATTGTTTCGTAGATCTCAGAAAATATAAAACTGTCTAGTCTTCAGCTTAGATCCGTGTACTGCATGCTTAAAGCTATAGATGGTCCTCTAAAGTGGCCTTTTCATGAATTGAAGGGGTTCAAAAACTTCTGTATGTCAGCATAAGTAATTGTGGCAGGGATCTTTTGGTGATCCCAGTGCTGGAGGAGACGACTACAATTGGGAGAGGAATAAAGGGGCTGAGATTAATAATTTCTGTTAAAATGAGGTTCATATTTGCAAATGCATGCTGTATTTGAGTGGTGGAGACTGGAGAGGCAGTGGAGGCATTTATCTGAAGAGGTGGTGGGCTTCTGTGGGCCATACAGTCCTGTGCAATACCATTTGTCTGTCAAGCTGCAGAAGTGTCACTGTGGCTGTGCAGGGAAATTGTTGGGCATGAAATAAAATGCTGAATTCCTTCCATAAGTGATGACACTACTGCCAGCATGCTCACTTCTTTCCTTAAGGGAATGACTGTGCCATATAATTCTTTTCACTCCTGCAGGAATTAACCAACCAATAGAGCAGCCTGTGAAACATTGAAAGAAAACTGAAGTATTCATTTCTTAACTCTGTTGAAGGTAATGTTTGGAAAGTTGAAGTTGTGTATATTTTTTAAATGTTAAGTGAGTGTGTTTGGAGAGACATCAGTATAAAATATGTATGCAGAACATAAATTTCTGGCTATATCTGTGCCAGTTTTAAGTTCATTTTAAAAAATGAGCACTTATCCCTGCCCATTAGTGCCCTTTTATCTTCCTTTTTTCACATGACTCTGTGTTTAATGGTGAAAAATAATCCCTGGTGGATAAGAAAGCTATATACCTACTAACTTTTCCTTTTGTGATTATGCATTTACTAGTTACACTTTTCCGCAAATCTTTTTTTAGGTCTTTTATTGGTATTTTTCCTGATCTCCTCACAGACTGATTTAAACTGGAAATACGCTGTGATGGTGGTGTTTTGCCCTTACACAAGTCCTCAGAATTATTATAGAATTACATTTAGTGTTATCAGACTTTGTGTTGAATGTTAGGTAAGAGAATAAATCAGGTAAATTGTACTTGTTGGCCTGGCTGCTTTTACAGCGTGCTCTGCATTTACATGTAGCAAGAACAAACTTCTTGAAAAGTTCTGACTTATGATTTACTGTGGCAGTATATCCATTTCTGACTTTTTAGTACTTATTTATGAAGATTCCTTGAGAATATGTAGGAATACACTGTACACAAATTACCTTCACCCTGTCTTTCCACCAGTTGCAGAACTTTTTGTAGAAACAATAATAACATTTTAAATCCAAAGTTACCGAGTAGTCTGTCGTTGCACTCTTGCTACTGAGTCCCCACTGCCAGCATGTCAGAAGTCTTTCTTACTTCCTTGCTGTGGGGCTTTCTTAAAAATAAGGTCATACTTTGTGACTTACATTTTTGTCCTTCCTGTATGTCAGACGTTTTTTTTTTTAACAAGCTAACATTCCTGATAGAAAAAGTCCAACAGTTTCAGCTTCCCATGAACTTTTGTCCCATTTTTAAATATCATGGGACATGTGACATGATGTGACACCCCAACTCCATGTGCATAAATGGGAAAAGGAGGTAATAGATGGATCAGTCTGTTTTATCTTGTTTCATTGGATGTCCTTCTCCACCAGTGTCATTCAGATGTCCTAAATGTAGTGCTCTTTCTTCTTGCAGTACATGGCTGTTGTAACTTTTCTTCTTTCTTCCTCCTTCCTCATGTATTTTGGTGTCAAAACATCCTTTGAAGTTGTGTGTGTAAGTAATCCATTGACACTGTATTTTTGAATTATTTATCTGTAGCACATTTTGGTAGTTTTGCTCAACAACTTCATGTTTTGGTCCTTTCAGCTTAACTGTTCCTAATTGATTTAATAATGTTTTGGCAGGTAAGAAGTCTGGTGCAAATTGCGACTTTTTCAGCCACAGTCATGTTAGAAACCAAGTGGTATAAAAACAGGATGACAAAGAGAAAGCTGCAATACCAGCAAGATTAGGCAGCAAAGAACTACACAAAACAGCAAAGCATAATTGGAAAGTTAGAACACTTAACACTGGTGTGTATGTGTAAAAAATTATATACAGCAGTCGGGCAGAGAGATGACCCAAGGGTATAGCTATCTTTTGAAATACGAGTTCATAATTTCTAAATAAAAAACAGATTGTATTCCCTTTCAGTCACTTCTGGTTTTAACAGTGATCTTTTGCTTGTGTCATTCATGTAGCTTGATTTGTGAGATACCATATGATGTTAAGTTGTCAATCTCACCCTCATTCTTGCTGGATGGGTTCGGAGCCTAACCTCGGCTCCGACTCGGCCACTTACTAAAGCTCGAGAGCTAATTTTACCGGCTTGAGGCAACCCTATATCCCATGATGCTAGGCGATAACTACCCAGATCTCGTTTGCCGCTTCGCTGACGAGGTGCGTTTTACCGGCTCTTGGTAAGTATTGGGATTTTCATTACTTCAAAGTCACCTTTGAAACTTAGCCTTCCCACTCCCTTTCTTTGTTTAGTTAGCTAACAGTTACATTACACCCCTTTTCCCGTTGGTGCTAAATTTTTTTCCCCTTTTATCCATTCTAATCCCTCCCCCTACTTTAGGCCTTAGGCCTGCTCCTTTCCTAGTTCCTGACAGGGATTCTCTGCTGTGTCTGTGGTGTGCTTGTGTATCCCTGTTTAACTAGTTTGCTTGGATTGGATGTGTGTGTGTGTGTGTGTGTGTGTGTGTGTGTGTGTGTGTGTGTGTGTGTGTGTGTGTGTGTGTGTTTTTTTGCTTGTGCCTTTTCTTTGACAGTACTATGTTGAAGGACACACAGGTCTCGGGCTTCAAGAAGTGTGATTCGTGCTGTCAGAAGATGTCTCTGACAGACGGTCACACTTCTTGTGTTTACTGCCTGGGACCCCTGCACCTGCAGGACTCTTGTTCTGTGTGCCATGCATTCAGCCCAAGAGTCCTGCAGGAGCGCAGGAACAAATTAATATTAAGGGGCTTATTAAAGCCCGAGGGCTCCCCACCTAAGTCCGTGCCAGGGAAGCCCTCGAAGCCAGCAAAACCGTCGGCTCCGAGTCCTAAGCCTTCGGCTGCTGGCTCATCATCGGTGGCAACATCGGCTCCGGCTGGAGCCGATGCTTCGGTGCCGCAGCTTCCAACTTCGGCTCCACTCAGCACCGATACTGCTGAGCCTTTACTTTCACGGTCGGCTCCGGCTGGAGCCGACGTATCTTCGGCTTCTTCGGCTCCATCCATCTCCAGAAAAAGATCCAGATCTCCATCTCTGGAATCGATCCATTCGGCTCCAGGGTCGCCCTTGCTCTCGGAGCGGAGCCGTTCTTCTCGGTCGTCCAGGCTTTCCGACCATGACCTCGAGAGAGTGGTCAGTAGACTGTTAAAGTCTCAGGCACTGGCCCAAATGCTTCATAGCCCGTCTCATCAGACAGTGGCTATTTCAACTCTACCTACTATTCCTCCTTCGACTCTCCCTCAGAGTTCGGAGCCGGAGCTCCTCGGAGCCGTGACTGTTGTGGCGTCGAAGCCGATACCTCCCCCTTCGGCTTCGTTGTCTTCTGCTCCGATCTCCTCCTTGATGCCTTCATTGGAGAGATCCCGGTGCCTGGTCTCTCTCGCCGGCTCCGAGGGGGCGAGTGGCATCGGACCCTTGTCCGAACCCGTTCTCCTTCTCGGAGCGTCGGCGCTGATGAGCTCGGCCCCGACATCAGCTTTGGAGCCGTCCCTGTCGGTGCAGCCTGGGGTTCCTACCTCTTCGGAGCGGGAGCCCTCTGGCCTATCTGATAGGGGAGCCTTCGAGGTGATGAGGAGTGTACTAGCCCCAGGGCACGGTCAACAGTCAGCTCCATCAGCTCCTCCCACTACAGTGCCTGCTGACGTCTCTTCCCACTCTCTTGCTCCCAGACCCAGAGACCCAAAGCCTCAGATTTCCCCACTGGGAATATCTTCCTCTTCCGAGGCTTCTCCTGACCCTTCAGGTGAACCTCCATGCAAGAGGACATGTAAGAGGAAGCATGTGGACTCCCCTGAGTCCATTACATCCGATACCGACTTGGATGAGTCGGAAGGATCCCCAAGATCCCCCTCTGAGGATGTCTCCTTCTCAGACATCCTTGAAATCCTGAAACAGAGGGGGGACTGGTCTTCCCTTAATCCTTCTGAGGACAAGTCGGTTTACCTGGAGGCGTCTGGTTCTCGACCCTCCACCTCCTGGGTGTCTCCACCTTTCGACCCCCTTATGGACGTGGTGGCACGGAAGGCGTGGACGGCCCCGGATTCGGTGGAATCCACCCCACGGAGGCCTTCTAAATATATTACGGCTCCAGCAGATAGGCAATTTCTAACAAAAGGTGTCCCGGTTGATGCCATGGTGGTGGCTGCAGCCACCAAGAAGGAACTAGCCGATCCTTCAGTACCTATCCATCCTCCTAACAAGGATTGTAGGACTATGGATAGGTATGGCAAGCGGATGTTTTCTTCAGCGACCTTTGCCATGCGGTCGCTGAATTACATTTGTCACTTCACCCGCCTTCAGAGAGATGTTCTCAAAGAGTTGGGTGAAGTTTTACAGGATCTGTCAGCTGCTGGGCCCCAAGAGAAAATCAGCAAACAGCTGGGAACCCTAAACTCCATTGTTAACTCCTCCATGCGGCTCATTTCCTATGCAGCCGATGGAGCGAATAGGGCTGCAGGCACAGGTAGGTGTGGCCTTAAGGCGTCACGTCTGGATGCGGCTTTGTAATTTTGCAGACCCCTTCAAGGCGTCCATCACTAACTCCCCCTTTGATGGTTCGACGTTGTTCAGCCCTCAAGTGAAAGACACCTTGACCAGATGCGAGCAAGATGGCAAGACTCTTTCTGCCGTAGGAGTCCGTTTCTCCACCCCTTCCAGATCATATCCTAAGGGTCAAAAGGGTGGAAAAATGTGGTTCCGCAAATCACAAGGAGTCACGCCTGATGCAAGAGGTCAGTTTACCCCCAGAGGCAGAGGGGGTAACAATAACAGACGCCGCCCAAGAGGCAGAGGGGGTCCGCAGAATCAGGGTAACAGAGAGTCTCTCTCTGACAAACCCTTCCAACATCCCTGAGATGTTGCCCGACTGTCCACCTTCGGAGGCAGTCGGGGGAAGATTATCGCTGTACCCAAAAGCCTGGCTCTCCCTTACTTTAGACAATTGGGTACAGTCGGTTATATCCGAGGGTTACAAAATTCCCTTTATCCAAACCCCAACTCAACAAAAGGGATCCCTTCCAGACGTTCCACCCAGTCTAAGGGAACAAGCAGTGCTAGAAATTTCAAAACTACTAGCAAAAAGGGCCATCCAGCCAGTCCCAGCAGACCAAATAGGATCCAGAGTCTACTCAAAGTTCTTTTTGGTACCAAAAAAAAACAGGGGACTGGAGACCAATATTAGATCTCAGCAAACTAAACAGGCTTGTAAAAAAGACAAGATTCCGGATGGTCACGCTACAGTCCATTCTACCCTTTCTGGGCAAGGACAATTGCATGTGCTCTGTGGATCTTCAGGACGTGTACTATCACATCAAAGTTCACAGGCCCTCCTGGAGGTTTCTCCGCTTCCGACTGGGGGCCACTCACTACCAGTTCAGAGCCCTGCCCTTTGGTCTCACTACAGCCCCCAGAGTATTCATCAAATGTATGGCAGCGGTTACGGCTCACCTGAAGCGTCAAGGATTCCAGGTGTTTCCATATCTAGACGACTGGCTCCTCACCGCCACCACCAGGCATCAACTTCTTCAGGCCAGACATTACACCATCCACATTTGCAGAGGGCTAGGAATCTCTATAAATTTCGAAAAGTCTGCCTTGTCGCCTTGTCAATCTTTTACCTTTATAGGTGCCAACTTGGACACCGTGCAGCTTTCAGCAAAGCTAACAGATCAAAGGATTTTAGATAACCAAAATCATGTCCATGTTCTGCTTCAGAGCGACAGAATTCAGGCCAGGTATGTCCTGAAAGTATTAGGGCTCATGGCGGCCGCCATCACACTTCTTCCTCTTGCCCGGGTTTTACATGCGTCTTCTACAGTGGATGCTTTTTGCCCAGTGGTCTTTCCAACAACTCCCCATGCACTACAAGATCATGATAACTCCAATTTGCAAAAATCATCTTTCTTGGTGGATGAGCTCCCATCAAGTCCATCAAGGCAGACCCTTTATTCCCCCCTCTCCGGTCGCCACAGTCACAACGGACACCTCCCTGATTGGGGGGGGGGGCATTTTCAGGACAGGACGGTCCACGGCACATGGCAACCTTTCGAATGCCACCTGCACATAAATGTCCTGGAGATTAGAGCAGTGCTTTTGACGTTGCAAGCCCTCCAAGACTCTCTTCCCCTGGGGACTATTGCAATCCGAACGGACAATATGTCCGTAGTGTGGTATATCAACAAGCAGGGTGGAACCAAGTCCTGTTCCCTGTGTCGAGAAGCTCTCAGACTTTGGCAATGGGCGATCTCTTCTCAGCGGTTTCTGATAGCAACGCATATCCCCGGGAAGTCCAACATCATAGCGGACAGGTTGAGCAGAGCCATCCTCATGCCACATGAGTGGTCTCTCAAACAATCTGTGATGGAAGAGATTTTTCAGAAGTGGGGCCTTCCTTGCTGCGATCTTTTTGCTACACCTCAAAACAGCAAATGCCCCGACTTCTTCACTCTCTTTCCCCTGCTAGGCCATCCCCCCAGAGATGCTCTAGTCCACGATTGGCCTCGGGGACCTCTTTATGCCTTTCCACCCCTTCCGTTAATATCACAGGTAATTCAGAAAGCAACCGCCTTGAGAGCTAAGATGATTTTCATTGCCCCTTATTGGCCTCAACAGATTTGGTTTCCATTCCTGCATCGTTATCTCTTGGAGCAGCCTTGGCATCTGGATCAAGTGCCAGATCTTTTAGCCCATCAGTCGGGGCAGCTGCACCAATCCCTTCATTCTCTCAACCTCACTGCTTGGTTGCTCCACTTCCGCCCCTAGCTAGGCTTCCTATGATTTCAAATCCCATCAGGGATATTATAGTAGCTTCCCTTAAATCTTCTACCAGAAGGATTTACACTAGTAAATGGCAACGTTTTTCCTTCTGGGCAAAGGCTAGAAATATAGATCCGTTCACTGCTCCAATTCACTCAGTCTTAGATTTCCTAGCTGAAATTTTTCATTCGGGGTCTTCATCCTCCACAGTAAAAGTTCATTTGGCAGCCATTTCAAATTTTCACATAGGTCTGTCGGACTGCAGCATCATGTCCCATAAGCCTTGCAAAGCATTCCTGAGAGGTGTCTTTTTACTCAAACCTCCGATCAAAGATCCTCCACCACAGTGGGATCTAAATCTAGTTTTAACATCCTTGATTCTACCTCCCTTTGAACCTGCGGCTTCCTGTTCACTGAAATTACTTTCCTGGACGCTGTTACATCTGCTAGGAGAGTATCTGAACTTCATGCCCTCTGCATTCATCCTCCTTACTTAGTCTTCCACAAAGACAGAGTTTCTCTAAGAACGAACCCCTCTTTCATACCCAAGGTGGCTTCGCAGACAAATTTAAATCAATCAATTGACCTCCCAGTTTTCTTCCCTAACTATACGAACAGGGCGGAGCAAAAACTGCATTGTCTGGATGTTCATCGTCCGCTCCGATATTATTTGGACAGAACTAAACAAATCAGGAAATCTGATCAACTCTTTTTATCGTATGCAGAAAATAGGAAAGGCTTTCCAGTATCCAAGGTAACTTTGTCTAGGTGGCTCTCTTCTTTGATCACGTATATTTACCAACTCAGAGGCAAAGAATTGCCTTCTAGTCCAAGAGCCCATTCAACCAGGGCACTAGCCACATCAACAGCCTTTCAAGCCAGACTACCAATAGACACTATTTGCGCGGCAGCCACATGGGCTTCTCCTCATACCTTTGTATCACATTACAAATTGGACATGGCCTCCAAAAGCAGGGCAAACTTTGGTTCCACCGTTTTCAAGAGTCTGTTCCAATGAGCCAGCCAGGAGGAAGGTGCTAGGGATGCGGTCCCATCCAGTAAGAATGAAGGCGAGATTGACAACTTAACATTGAGAATTTATGTACCTACCATAACGTTCCATGTTAGTTGTCTTCTCTCACCTTCTTTCTTGCGTCCCGCCCGCCATCCCCCTAGCCTGGACAGACCGAGAAGTTTTTCCCCCTTCTTTGAAGGGTCCTGATCTTGCATTTATAGCCAAATACCTTGTCCTAGGGTAACTTCAGCTTAGATAGCGATCCTTTCGGGTTATCCTTTTCCTCCTCCTATCCAGTTGGAAGACTATATTGCCTAGGTTGTTTTTCCACTACCAAATGAGATCTGGGTAGTTATCGCCTAGCATCATGGGATATAGGGTTGCCTCGAGCCGGTAAAATTAGCTCTCGAGCTTTAGTAAGTGGCTGAGTCGGAGCCGAGGTTCGGCTCCGAACCCATCCAGCAAGAAAGAAGGTGAGAGAAGACAACTAACATGGAACGTTATGGTAGGTACATAACTTCTCATTTATGTACTAACACTCACTGAATTATGTTAAGCCATATTGTTTGTTAGCCACGCTATGCTGCAAGCATTGCAACATTTTATCATTCATAACATTCTGATAAGTTGCCTACTTGAGATTTAATAATTGTATTTGCCTAGTAAGTATTAACTTCATCAAGCTTTAAAATTAATTTCATTGTAATTATTTAGATCAGAAATATTAACATCTACAGTCATATTTTGTGTGTCTCATTTGTTTGACTGCTGCTGTTAGCATTATGTAATGTTTGCTGGCATGAAAATACTCAATTATGATCAGTGTGCAACCCCAGTTAACAAATTTAAATAAATTAATAATTTAAAGTACATTTTATAAATTAAGCAGTAATGTTCCCTGAATGAAGCCTGAAGAGTTACATGATAAAGTATGATGTGGGATGCCAAGAGAGTGCATGGCAGCTTCTGATAATTATAGTGTTGTGGTTGCTTTCTCAGTTCACTGAGTCTCTCTACATTTACTTCCAGAATGATGGTTGTCTCCTATTACAGCGAGGTGCACTTTTATATTAGAATGCAAAATCCAAAAAAAAACTATCCACAGAGGCAGTGGTTCAAAAGAGCTTTACTGGATACAACCACTAAATACAATCTGGTACCTAGGCCTTTTGCCTTCAAAGGATACAAAACTATTCAGCAGCTCATTATTTATAACAGGTGAACCCCTCTACAATTGCATATAATTAACCTCCTTAAAGAGCCCAACAACCTTACAAACTTGTATCATAAATAAGCAAGAAGTGGTAGATTTAGCTAAAATACTTATGTTTACTGCTAAGTAGTTGGCACATACATCTGCAAGGTCATCAACATAAAAGTGATTTGTAATTCTGGTTTGCCTGTACTGTAAACAGAAGGGATCTCAAGCAGTCTTAAGACAACTTCTTGTGTCTCTGTCCAGTGTTGGTTTCATAAATCAGTTATATCCAAAAAATAGAATGTGGTAGGTGCAAAACAGCAGAAGTACCATCTTACCAGGCCTGTATTAGCCAAGTTCTTGAAGTAGTTTGTTGTGTGAGACACTGACAGAGGTCTTAGTAATGTCAGTAGTGACCACTGGTAGAAGCCCTTTCTTGCTCTTATAATATACAGTACTTTTGGCTATAAGTTGCAGAATTAATGTTCACATTTTTGTGTGTATTCATCATTCTTTTGTAACATGACTACCCAGCAGTATTGTACGTGAACTGCATAGCTCAGAGGTGAGTTTTTGCAGTTATTGGAGTGTTTGATTATTCATGCATGGGAATTAACTGTGGGCATATTGTCATCTTGCATTTTGAAAGAACTTTGTGCACATGATGTGATACAGTTCTTATATTTATTTTATTAACCTTGTAACTGAGCACATATCTCCTTGCTCTGGGTTGTGTGGATGAGCATGTGACTTTACCATCACAGCTTTACCTTCATAAAACAAAATGATCTTCTCATATTTTTTTTCTCCTGAAAGCTGAGAAGAGCAAACCAGCAAATCCTGTCACTAAAAGCAAGCCTGAAGTGGAATCATGCAGCACACAGGGAGGGAAGAACAACTCAAAGGCAGTGCTGGCAGCATATCTATCTGATGTGAAGAAGGCTTTAGAACCAAATGACTACAGTCGCTTTTCTGCAGCACTACAGGCGTACAAAAAAGCTGATAATTATAATGTCATGGTAGCAGAGGTGGTATCCCTTTTTACTGAAAACGCCAAAGATATTAATTTATTAAGGAGTAAGTATTGTCTGTAGTACTATTGTTTATAATAATGTATGCTTTTTCTTCATGTTATTTGTTGACAGTAAAAGGCTCCGCTATGTCTGCCTGAATATAATGACTTTGACCACAATTCCCTTGATGCAGCTGCCTGAAGCTTGACAGCCCCAGTATGCAAACATTTCATAGGTAGGTAGGTACTAGGCTATCGGTCCAAGGGCTTAAGTAAGCCTAGCCAACAAGGTTCCCTGGCTTACGCCACCCAAGAATGTTAATTTCCTGTGCCCCTGTCGAGCAGAGCCACAGAAGTGATCCCCGGGATCTATTTCCTATTTCCCATCCACTCATCAAGATTTTTCTTGAAGAGTGCAAATGATGAACTTTGCTTGATATAGATGGGTAGCTTATTCCAGTGCATAGGAAGTCTCTGGGGCAAGAATCTATCCCTCTAGCATGTCCTGTTTATTGTGGTGACAAGGTTTAGGTCCCTAGAGCATGTAGCTCTGAGGGATTGGGATTTCTTAAGGTGTAGCATGTCCAACAGCTCTGGGTTTAACATAGCTTTATATGTTAGGCAGAGATCTCCTCGGAGTAGGCAATATGCTACAGAGTAAAGCTGGAATTTATGAGGTCAGTGTAGGGCATCTGTTTGAGGCCAGTAATCCTCTTTGTGAGGTACGTCTGTGGCCTTTCCAGCTGCTGCAGATGTCTTGTGAGGTACATTCCAAAAGGGGCATTGTACTCTATAATGGGTCTGGGTGCCGAACAGAGGGGAACAATGACCCCTTTTTTTTTTCCTGTATGAGAACCCTTTTGTGATGAGGTGTGCCACATAGAAGGATTTCCTGACTACTGTGGCGATGTGATTATCAAAGGAGAGACTACTGTCCACCTGGGCCACAAGGTCTCTTATCACACATTCGGCATTAAGTAGACTGCCGTTTATGTGGTAGTTCATGGGTACAGAGTTTTTACCAACGGGGATGACAGTGCACTTTTTAGGATTGAGCTTGAGGCCATGCCTCTTGACACCAGGCATCTGTCTCAGTGAGGCCCTTCTGTAGGATATCCATATCATTTGGGGACTCGACTATGGCTCCTAGTTTGCAGTCATCTGCGAACTTCGTTAGCCAGAGGCCTTCTGTGTTAGCCTGTACTTCATAGAAGGTAGATACCAAACAGGAGAGGTCCCAGGACTGAACCCTGTGGTACTCCACTTGCCACTGGTTTGAAGTCAGATTTGGAGTCTGCAACTTTTACAGTATGGGTTCTGTCAGTGAGCCATTTAGCAACCCATCTTGTGACGTAGGGATTTATACGTAGTTTAGTGAGTTTAGCTATAATTCCAGAATGGGGGATGGTGTTGAAAGTCTTGGCGAGGTCAAGATAGGCTGTGTGAACCACCTTACCTTCATCTACGGCTTTGGTGACTGCCTGAAAGAAGTCGGTCAGGTTCAGAAGGCATGAGCTGCCTTTCACAAACCTGAACTGGGTGGGGTCCAGAGTTTGAAGGTTACCAATGTCTTTGTTTATGAGTTTCATGATGAATGTGTTCCATGGCCTTGCAGACCAGGCTCGTCAGGCTAATAGGACAATAGTTCCCAGGATCAGTGATGGCTCCCCCTTTGTGAAGTGGGATAACTGTTACTGTGTGCCATTTCATTGGGCACAAAGACCAACTTGAGACTATGATTGAATATGGTGCTTAGGTGGGGAGCCAATTCGTTCTGAAGTTCCTGTAAAACATAGCTTGGGATGTTGTCCGGTCCCATGGATGCTGTGTTTTTGGTTTTAGAGAGTACAGCTTTTACCTGCATAGATTGTGATTAGAGGAACTCTGCAGTCTTCATTGTAAAGTTAGCACTGAACCTGTCTGCCAGGTTGTTGGAAGTATCAGTTGATTCTGTAATTTTCATACCGTTGTGCTGTAACTCAGAGCAGATCTGGGCTTTGCCATTGAGATTCTTGACATAGCTATAGAATGCTTTGTGGTTGCCCTTAGAATCAGTGGCAATTTTGTTTTCATAGCTAGCTTTGGAGGTTCTTATAAGGGGTCTCAGCTTCTTACTGAGGCTGTACAGGCAGCTCCTTTACTCATGGGATTTTACTCCTTTTGCAACAGTTTCTTCCTTCTGTTGTAAAGTTTGTTTATGGCAGGGGACCACCAGATTGGCTTCCTGTTTTTGGAGGATAGCGTATTGGTTCTGTTTGGGATAACATGATCCATGCACTAGTGTATGTGCTTATAGAGTGCATTTGTGTAGGATTCAGCAGTCGTAAATCTATTGTCCATCTGCATGGATGTCATGAAGTTCTCCACTTCTGTCTTAAGAAGCATTGAAGTTGGCTTTGGAGACATTTTTTACTGTAGTTTCCTCAACGGTGGGTGGGGGTGTGATGCGGATCTCTAGGGTGATTAGCTTATGGTCGGATCTGACCAACAAGGAGTTGATTTCAGGTAATGACTAGGTCTATGATATTGTTCCCCCTGGTGGAGTTGTGGATAAGTTGATCTAGGGCATTGGAATTTATGAATTCCAGAAAGCGTTGAGCTAAGGAGTTGGTACATGAGTAGTTTTCCCAGTTAATAGTGGGGTAGTTGAAATTGCCCATTATTAGGGTGTTTTGTTGAACCCTAATATTTTCCAGTATATCAAGAAAAGAGGAGCGGGACTCCTGAGGCATGGTGGGCAGTCTCTACCAAGCTACAATTTGGATTGCAGTTTTGTCCAGAGTTAGTTGCACTTCGATAACCTCGGATGCATTATGCTGCACAACTAGCCTGGAGGTATGGATATCCGTAATGAACATGGACACACCTCCGCCTTTGGTGTTCTGGTCCAGGTTAGATTGCCGAAAAGTGTGGTATGAGTTATAGCCTGGTAATGCAGGGGGTGCTGTCTAGAGCCTTGAACCAGGTCTCAGTCACTGCACAGATATCTACGTTCTTCATTTTAAGGAGTGCCTCTAGTGAGTGCATTTTGAGATTTAGACTACTAGCATTGAGTAGCATTACCCTCAGTTTTTGCTTGCCTGTTCCTGTTATGGTGGTGAATTTGTCATTTGAACTTTGCCTAAAAAAGGCAGTATAGGAGCGGCAAGAGCCTTGGCCATTATCCGGAATCCCAGGGGTGACAGGTGCAGGCCATATTTGGCAAAGCATCATGGTCTGTCGACCATGTCATCCCAGGCAGATAGATACTGGATCCCCTTAGAATGACACCAGAAGCTTAGCCAATTGTTGAAGTCAGTCATTTTGTCTTGATACATATGTGCTTGAGACTGTACAATTTATGGACAAATTCTACTCATACTAAAAAAGGGGGAAAAATAGGTTATTTTTTGCAGTAGATAAATCTGTGTGCACTCCACATGTGGGACTTTACCCCCTACCTCCCCTTAGCTTTCTCAGTCCAACACCACTGCACTTTAGAGAAACAACATGCATGAAAAAGTTGCCTTGCTCTTCCTGTGGGAAGCTGCAAACTCATACACTTCAAACAAGTGACATACAGCTATATGAAGTTCTCAAGGAAATGTGAGCAGCAAATACTTCTCAGCTGTCCAGATTTTTGCAGAATGTCCAGATTTTTACATCATATTTTAGGTCTGTTCCTCAAAATCTGTGGTTTTCTGGAAAATCAGTGAGGTTTTACTTCACTAAATAATGAAATACATTTGAGTTTCAGATTTCACATCCTTCAGATAATGCACGATAACACAAAATATTTTATTCTAGCAAAATTCCAAGCTTATATGAGCAATATTTAAAAATTGTCCCTATTTTTGTGCCCCATTATTTTTGGCTTTGTCCAGATTTCTTGTGCTATGAGGTTGAGAAGTATGTTAATTGCTTGGGTAATGTGATATGAATAGTCTTGTTTCAAGCAGCTATATGTAAACCAGGAGAGAGCCTTGTAGTAAACTGCTGTTTTTCAGTCCACTTTTCTCACCTGTACGCACCACTGCCACTGTGGCAGATTGTTTTGGTACAGGGATGTCTGTTACATTGTCTGATGTTTTAACTGAGCAGTTGTATTTTATATAATGTATGATTTTGAATTCATATCAGTATTCGTATGATGTACTGTGGTGCACATTACTGCATTGGTTGCAAAGAAAAGTAAGGGCTACATGTGGGTATCCTCTTTAATTCTTGCTTCTTTCTTCCTCCACCAGTTCACTTTTTCTAATCCTATCATGGAAAGCACTATCATATTGGTGATCATTTTTGTCAGGCACTCTTTTTTTCTTCCTTAGAGTATTAGCATAGTCTGGTTTATATTACCTTATCGAATGATGAAAAGAGCAAACACTGTGCCCCCTCCACACCCCCCCCCACTTAAATATACCAACTCTGAGATCACACCATAGTGGAGGAAATGGCAAAGTCCCGAAGACGGCCCACCGATTTTTTTTTTCCCTGGGAAAAAAAGGCACTGTTTAGGGGTTTCGACCTTTTCGGATCGATGGAAGAGCTTTGTTCTTTTCATCATTCGATAAGGTAATAAAGACCCGCATAGTCAGCTACTCTCAGGTGAGGTGTACAGTGAGTGCAAATTACATTATTAGGACGTCCAGCAAAGAACTAAATTATGCCTCTGTTGCCAAAAACGAGCTTAAGGTTTTATGGAACTGGTTAAGAAGACACAAATTAATAATTAACAGTACTAAAACTAATAGCTGGCTATTTGGTACTCCTCAGTGGTTAAAGAATTGCCATACTACTACAATTTATAATGCCACCAATGCTATCCTTCATGTCATTTCAGCCCGCAACTACCTTGGATCACTCATGATCCACACCTTTATTCCAGTTAGCGTACTGAAGCATGTGTAAAGAAGGTACTCAGTTTAAGAATGGTGTGAAAACTGCACTTCCAAGATGGCTGCACATTGTGCAACAGCTTAATGCTAGCTCTCCCAGTGTGAAAACAGAAACTTGGCAGAGAAGGCCAGTAGACTTGTGTTTATGGGTAAATTTTAGTAACTGGCTAGTAAGTGTACTGCCTGGATGCCTGTAAAAAAGAAATACAGAGGACTTGGACAAAATCAGCTACAAAAGGTAAGGAAGAAACGCTGACTGTGGAAAGTTCTGCAGCTGTTCAGCAAAAAGCAGTGCAATCTCCAGACATGAATTCCGGTAGTCTACAGGATGGTTAAAATAAATGAAACAGTGATGGAGTATATCAACACAAACAACAAAATGGTGGAAAAAATATTAGACACTTTAAATAGATAATCAGATGAGGTGATAAAGCTGCAAAATGCAGAGGTCAAAATGAGGAAAAGGCTAGATGAATATGAGACTGCTCAGGAAGAGGTGTCTCAAAAAATAATAGCATTAGAGGAGAGAGCACATAGGGAAAACATTAGATTTTCAGCTATACCAAAGAAGCTGGAAGGAATAGACTGCATTAATTTTATGAAAACACAAATAAGCAGTTGGTCTGGTATTCCATAGCAGTTGTTGTTAGTTGAAAGGGCAAATTGTGTTTATGCTCCAAACCTAGTTATGAAAAAGCAACCTAGACCTTTAATATTTAAGATGCAATCTTACAAACAGTAGGAGTTGATTCTGACAAAACTGTGACAGGAGGACAAAGTACTAAAAGTGGGAGACAGCAGTGTGTTTGTGGAGAATGATTACTCATCGTACACCAGGCAGAAGAGGAGCAGATTTATTCGACTATTCAGGGAATGTCAGACTGCTGTACCCAGCTGTAAGGTATTCTTCCCTGGAGGGATAAAATCATTTTTTGATGAAGAACAAGCTAGGGAGGAAACACAAAAGTTTGTCCAACAAAAAGTAAGCTGTGAAACAGGAGATTCTGCTGCTTGTTCTGCTGGTAATAAAGACCACAGAAAGGCTGTACCTGTGAAACCTTGTCCAGTGTTTCAGTAGGAAATGTTGGAGAGAAGGAAGGGAGCACGAGAGTTGACTAGAAGACTTGAGAGTACATTGGAAATGAAGCAGAGACAGGATTTGGGAGATGGAGATGAACAAGAATAAAACCAGTAACTTAATGTGGCTTTACAATGCAATAATTATATTTATGAAATATGACAGAAGAAAATCTGGAAATATTGGACTTTTTATTTATTTAACATTTGTTTACCTGGAATGTCTGACTTGGAACAAGCCAATTTTCAGTGGAGGCAGGGGCAGAAATACTTCAGACACATATTTGTAATGTGGGAAGAAAGCAGAGCACCCAAAGGAAACCCACACAAATGCAGGGAGAACATGCAGATTCCACACAGAAGAATCTAACCTGAGAAACTCTTGCTGTGAGGCAACAATGCAAACTGCTGCACCATTGCACTGTCTTTTTCAGAATTTGTTTGACTTATAGGGGACTCTAAAGCATATACCCTACTTCATGTCAGTGTTCAGAAAAGAGCTTTTGCAGAGGGGAAGAGAAGGGAAGAAAATGAAGTGTAAGTAAAGATTTTTTTTCTTTAGTACTATTTTTGTAGTGTGTGATTTTCTTTACATGCTATAAAGTTTTCTCAGTTATTTGTAAGTGTAATAGGGATTGTAAACACGTGCTGCTGTTCTTTTTTTCCTTTTCTTTTCCCTTCTCTGTTGTTCGGTTTTAAAAAATGTAGGCACTGCAGTGTCAAAGAAAAAGCTTGGTTAAGAAAGCATGACAAGATTAAAATTAGTGTGCTGTTTCTCATTCTTGCATAGGAGAATGGCTGGAATAAGGATGTTAGATTGATTTGGTCACAAGTTTTAAGGGAGAGCAAGTAAATGAAAAATAACATTGAATATTATGAGGCTTTTTTTAGCAAATAGATGCTTAGTAGCAATTCTGCAGCTGATCTTCATGTTGCCATGGAAACAATCTGATAAAGAGAAACTGGCTGTCTGATTCATATGTCTCCATGGAGACGATCTAATAAAGAGAAACTGGCTAGAGTCTGGTAGAGAGTGATTGGTTGATGAAAAAAAAACATAACCAATTAGCATTTAATAGAAGTATAGACTGCACTGTGAATTTTAGCTTGCATAACCTTCCTTGTAGGTTAACCCAAGTCTATGAGTGTGGCTGTCAGTTTGGGACTTTTTATTAGGAGGGTAACATTTCAATATTTGAAGATGTACATAGCTTTGTCTGTTAAGTTAATGGATTTTAAGGCATTATGGGGGGGTTGTTTTTATGACTGAGGGCTTTCAATAAAAGTTTTTTTAAGATGTGGCATAGGCTGAAATGGATATGACAAGAAACAACTGTATAAAAGTTCAACCTGCCAAACAATGTATGCATGTAACACAAAAGCTGGAATTACACATTTAACAAAAAGGTGTTATTCATAAAAGGTGGGAATAATAACCTTTTAATGAGTGATGCTTTCTGTAATGTCTTTAAATGTCAATGGACTCGCAGATAAATACAAAAAAAAAAAAGAGTAGTGAACTGTATTAAAATGCAGAGTGCAAATAGCTGTTACAGGAGGCACATTTAGAAAGAACTTAACGTGAATTTAATAAAGAAAGGTTTTCAGGATGGTTATTCAATGGAATACATGGGACAAAGGAAAAGAGTACTTATATTAATTGCAAGAGGAACTCCAGTAGTGATAGAAGAGGATAAAAAGATGGTAATGGCAAATTTGTAGTGCTAAAGGACTACTGGCAAGGGAGGAGGATTACAATTCCATGTGTTTATATTCCACCTAAAACTGCTGTAATGGAGCTGAAGAAAATTCTGAGAGAAATAATCAGTTTTCGGCAAGGAATATTACTTATATGTGGGGACTAGAATGTGATTTGCAGCACTGAAGATATGTCTGGGAGGCCCAAAAGGGAAGTTATAACAAAGGAGGGTAGATTTTTCAAGAAATTTATGAAAATATTTTGCATGGAAGATGTGAATTCAGTACTAGGAGTTCAGACTGAATTTACGTATTATTCTCAAATATATAAAAACTGGGCTAAGCTAGAATGAATTTATATTTCATAAGAACGTGCATTTAATTGAAGGTCTTGGTACACACCCAATAACTACTTCAAATCATGCGCTAATAATAACTAAAATAAAAATACAGGGTAATGAAATAAAAATTAGACACTGGCGCTTTCCCACCTATCTGTTGAAAAGAGAGGAATTTAAGGAATGACTAGTGCAGAGTATTCATGTGCTGTTAGAGAGGATAGAAATTTCTTTTGAAAATATAGATAGGGAGTGTGATAAAATTAAGGGGGGTTTAAAAATAGGGTGGAAATAAAAGAAAGGAAGGTATGGTTAAGAAGTAACAATAATTATTTAGAGTGACTTACAAATGTTAAAGTATTGCAGAATAGGTGGAGTCTTACAGAACAAGAAGGGGATCAACTGCAAAATGCTAAGCAGAAAATAAGGGATTATCTCGATAATATGCATGAGTTTAGAAAGATTGCTGTTAAGCAACTTTTTTTGATAACACTAGAGCAGAAAAACTTTTTTTAGCACGACTCAGGCAACAGAAAGTAGAAAGAGCTATTGCCAAGCTTACGGAGCCTGTAACAAGGAAGGTAATGAGAGATTGACTTGTTGAGGGTTTTTCCTGCAGTTATATCACCCGAGGTGACGAGCAAGTTACAGGGTATTTTTTAACGGTTACTGGCTAATTTTGAAGTCGGCAACCAGGAAGTGTGCACAACTGTTTTGCAGCTGTGACCGGAAAAGGTTTTTGGCTCTGTCATAGAGCAGGAGCTTTAGCCGTTTTGTTTTCAGTTGTTCCCACTGCAATTTAAAGTGTGTTTACAAGGTTAATCTTTGAAAAGAATGCTGTTCGAGTGGATTTATTACCATTTCTCTTTTTTTGGTTAAGATGTTTAAGGCGCAGTAACACAGCTCAGCATTTTTTTCTTGTTCAACGACATGAGAACTGTTTTCTGGTGAAACTTGGAGTCTTTATAGAAGCAACGTGACACATCTGGACTTCAAAAGATGACATTGTTCAGTTATATAACTAATATATCTAACTGGTTAACGTGTTTTATTAAATGAACACGACTAGTTAGAATTGTGCATTGTCATATAATTTTGGTCATCGTATTAGACCAGGACCTGTTTTTAATATTCAGTTTGAATTACGAGTGAACTATGGGAGTCGGCTTGGCATAATTTTCATATATTCAGTTTGACATCCTTTTGTTTAACACAGGAAAAGGAGGCAGAATGAACAGTGTTTGATTTAATATTAGAGAGTTGTTTTTATGAAGTTTTTGAAACTTACTAAGCTTGTTGACAAAGTGCGTATTACACAAAAGGTTTTTAGATACTATTGTGTACTTTACACTATACAGTGCTACTTTTCATTAGTAGTACTAACGGATGTAAAGGATTGATGTACTAGAGTGCATTGTTTAAGATCATGTTTTTTTAGAGTGTGTATTGTTTAATTTTCAACACACATGCCTTTAGATTAAGTTGAATGTCAAACACTACATTAGTTGTTGTAGTTTTATATATTATTTTCAATAGATGTTTCATTTTATTTTTTATTTTTTGTTTTTTTTTTAAAGAATGTTTTTGCTAGAGTAAGGTGTTTTAAACACGCAGTCACAGATTTTAGACTAAGTTGTTTTTTTGTTCACTGTTACAATTAACATCAGGGCCTAAGAGATCAGACATTATTTAATACTTTTTACATCTACAAGGTTCCATTGTTTATAATGGAACAACTTATGATTCAATACCTAGAATTGTCTAGACAAATCATTACTGTATTACAGGCTAACAAAATAATGACAAAAATGACAGTTTAACTAATACACAGGTTGAACTATTTACTATGCACACACCACCAGGGACTTCTACAGAAAGACAGCACAATCTTAATGTATCAAGGGTGGAAAGGAATATTACATCGAGGGTGGACAACAATAATGGTAGTACCAACAGAATGGGAGTAATAGTGATAATGAAAGCAATAACAGATCTGAAAGTTCTTTATTTGACATATAAAATTTTTAATACCTCCTGTCTTGGGTGACACAACACCTAGGTTACAGAATCCTGATCTAGGAACACTCAATTCCCAGTTGTTAAAATTTGAAAAATTAGCTAGGAAATACAAATCATTGCAGATGGACAATGTTTTCTTGGAGCGTTCTATTGATCTAAACCAAGTCCCTAGAGCCTTAGTGTTTTTAGAATACCGATGGGAATTGAGGCTGATTCAGAAGCATATCACAATATGTTAGAGCTTTTTGATCGAACAGGATTTGACTTCATGAGTATTAATTAGGGAGAATACCAGTAAGCTCAACAACTTAAAGAATGAATTGGTCATTCTTAAACAAAGTATTATGAATGACTTACTGTTTGAAAGTAATGTATATAGATTTGAGAGGATTACAATTGACCTTGATAAGTTTGTAAAAGTTAGTTTGGAGAGAAAACAAAAAAAGATCTTGAGACACCATTGAATATAAAGAGAAGAGGGCCCACCCTTCACCTAACATAAGAGGGGCAATAGGGAAGGTGGCACAAGGAGGGAGACGATTCAGACTGAGGTAGGTGACAATGAAGAGACACATACTGATACAGAAGAAGAGACAGTTTTTTTAGAGAACCAACCCCCACTGAGGCGATCGGACCAATTAAGAAATCGGGGTCAGCCACAGGACCATGTGGACCAGAGAATTGCCCAAAGACAGGGGTTTCAGTCAGGAAGCAACTGGAGGGGTGGGGGACAGAGGAGGAACAATTTCAACAGCAACAACTGGCATCACAGGCAAAACAATTACAACTGATGAAAGTTTTAGACTCTATCCCCAACATTAAGGATGGCCCACTGATTAACAATGATTTACCAACAGGCACCTCTTTTGGTCCACTTGTTACTCTTTTGACTCAAATTTTGGTTACTAATAGCAACGAGGGCCCTACCATATTTGGTGGTAAATCTTTTCATATCTATAACTATTCTGACCTAGATATTTCTAAAAATAATTTGAATTTAATGAAAAAGGGTTTTTCGTTTGTTCAATCTTTCAAACATGACATTAGTAAATTACTTATTAACTTAAAGTTGTACACTAGGCAGTTAAACTTAAGGTTGTATTTTGGTAATAAACGCAATATTGATAGAGACACATTTTTACACTTAAAAGAAGTAGTGTGTTTATACCACCTAGCAACCCTTTGATATTAGCATTTGAACGTTTGTGTACTACCCAGATCAGGAGACTGATCGACAAAAAGTTACCCAACAACAAAAAAAACTTAACATCTGCTGAAGAATTTTGTTTAAAAGAACTTTCATTTAGTAATGATTACAGGGTCATGAAACCAGACAAAGATCATTACAGGGTCATGAAACCAGACAAAGTGGGCGGTGTAGTCATCATGACTAACACCGATTACTCCTGGAACATGCAGAGTATTTTACATGACTCTAATACCTATGAATTGGTTTCCAAATTTGAAGTTCAAAGGGCATATACAAATATTGACTGGCAACTTTATGAATTCCTTTGTGAGGGAATAATCAACTAATATGAATACAACTATTTACTAGTGGAACATCCAGTTATGCCCAGTTTATTTGGAATCCCCAAGATTCATAAAGATCTTATTAATCCCCCTTTCAGACCGGTAGTGGCAGCTAGGGGATCAAAAACGGAACCATTAGCAGCGTACATAGACATTACGAATAAGAAGATTCTTGACAACATACCACACATATTAAAAGATTCTTGACACTGTTTGGATTGCCTTAGGACCCTACCTGATACAAATTTAGGGGAATTCTTGTTCATAACTGTCGACATAGTAAATTTGTTTTCAGTGATTCCCCATGACACTGGTTTAGACTGGTTTGCTAGGAGTTTAGCTAAATATAGTCATGTACACCAGGTAAAGAGATGTCTACTTGTAGACTTGATGCGGATTGTTTTGGAAAATAATTATACTGACTTTGAAGGTGAATTTTATAAGCAATCCACTGGGGTTCTATGGGCACTAAATGTGCGTCCATTTACACCAACTTAGTATTAGCTGAATGGGAGGAACAGTATGTTTTGACATCTGATTATAGATCCAAGATGATCATTTATTTAAGATCCTTAGATAACATACTGTTCCTTTGGAAAAGCTCTCGAGATGAGTTGGATGACTTTAATAGGCTATCTGAACAACACTACAACATTTTTAAAATTCACCAACAAGGTGTATAAAAATACTATCAACTATCTGGATTTACGTTTATACATCAAAGACAGGAAGGCAGAATCCAAATTATTTAGGAAGAAGACATACAGCAACACATTTTTACATTACGACAGTTGCCATCCTTATTATGTAAAGAAGAACATGGCCAAAGGCCAGATGATTAGGGTATCACCTATAGTTAGTGAGGACAACAGATTCCTGGAAGAACTGGAGGCACTGATTGACTTGTTTGTCCAAAGAGGCTATCCTATGGATTTACTCACTACAGTTAAACAGGATATTATTGGAAGAAGAGCCACAGATTTCAGGCCTATTTTGTTAGATAGTCAAAGGGATGTAGAGAATAAAAATATCCTTAAACATAAAGTGAAGAATGTTCAAACAGGTATGGTTTTACAATATAATGCCATAACCATTGATGTTAAAAACATTATTAAATGGACTTGGCAAAGTGTACTCCCCACAGACATGCAAGATACATTAGGAAAGGATCCCCTCTTTATCAACAGTAGGGGTTTGAATATTAAAGAACATTTGGAAAGAGCATCTATGCCCACTGGTCAAAGGCCTGCTACGATGGCTAAATGTGGTAATTGTAAAGCATGTAAATATATTAATGATGGCCCATATGTTCAAGTGGGTAATTTTAAGAGGTCTCTGAGGAGTCCAGGTTATTGTAATTGTAAAACCAAAATGGTCATATATGCAGCTACTTATTTATCTTGTCCAGCTTTCTATATTGGTATGACCACAAGAAAGCTGAGACAAAGAATTATGGAACATAACAGGGACATTAAAAATATGGAACATAACAGGGACATTAAAAATAAGAAATTAACTAATTCATTGTACAATCACAGTAAAGATTGCATTAACTATAAAAAGTTTTTATTTTTTGTCATAGACTATACACAAAGGAGTTTGGTGGTGATTATAAAACCATTTTAGAAGTCAGGGGAATGCTTATGATAAATACGATTGGACGCAAGCAGTGTACCTGGCATCAGTGGCACCTTATCCCTAGCATGTATATTGAAACACAAGGCAGCTTGTATCTAACAGATAAGAACAACAGAGTATGTTTTGACTTTGTTAGATACATGAGATACATGTGCATTCATGTACATTATATTATATATTTTGTATTTACTTTATATATACATACTTTTTTTTGCATATTCATAGATATACTTTAATATGTTTTAAATGTATGCTTTGAGTTTAGGTATTGAAACAATACTTGTTTGTTATTACTTATTGAACATTTGGTGTTTTATACAAAAAGATTTTTTACTACAACTATACTAATGACAGTCAAGGGTTAAAACAAAAAGTTTAAAGGGCAGATTCATTGGAATTAATTGTGTTAATTGAAATGTGTACTTAAAGGGTGTGATTAGATGTGAAAAACTGACTCTGAAGATGCCCTACATGGGCGAAAGCGCTTAGTCAGTTACTTGTTTTATTTAAATAAAGTCTTGGTGGTTTTACCTTGGTATCACCAGTGTTTTCTACTATAATTAGGTATTAGAAATATTTTGGAAATTCTGTGAAAGTCTGTATGAAGCAGAGAAGTATGGAAATCCAAAGATACAAATGGAAATCTTTATGGAAGAATTAAGTTTGTCAAGGTTAGAGGTAGATGAGGCTCAATTACTAATTGTTAGGATAGCAGGAGATGAGATAAAAATGGTGATGTATAACCAATCTACAAGAAAGTCCCTAGGAATAGATGGTATTCCTGTGGAAATTTGGAAGCTAGGAAGGGAAAAAACTGATAAAAACCTGGAAGGTTTTGTTTAACAGTATTAACAGTATTTTAAGAGCAGGATAAGTACTGACATCCTGGAAGAAAGCAGTGGTAGCTGTAATACCTAAAAGGGGTAAAGATCCATCGGACCCTGCTTCATACAGGCCCATTTTAATACTAAACCATGATTGTAACGTTTTCATGTCTATAATGGCTAAAAGAATGACAAAAGCATTGCCACAACTGATAGATATGGATCAAATGTGGTTTTATGGAGGGGAGGCAAGAATTTGACAACATTAACAGTACACTGATGATTCAGAGGGAAGCAGAATGTAAGAAAATACCATTGTTGTTGGGTCTTGATGCAGAGAAAGTATTTGGCAGAGTAATCTGATAATTTCTGCTTGAACAGAGGAATCAGGCAAGGTTGTTCTCTTTCCCCTTTGTTATTTGCATTATATTTAGAACCATTGGCAAAGAAAATAACGGATTTAGAAATTCAAGGATATAATTGGTATGGTAGTCAAGAAAAGGGCTCTATTTGCAGATGATATTATTTCATACCTGACAAAACCAGAAAGAGACATTACACTGTTGTGGAATATTTTGAGACAGTTTAAAATCTTTTTGGGATACAGAATTAATGAAGCTAAAGCAAAGGCAAAAGAAATAAGTTATGTACCCACAAACAAATTGGTTTAGCAATATCCTTATTTTTGGGGACATAATAAAATGATAGATATAGGAGTATGGATTAAAGATGATTTTTGTGTGGCAGCTAAGGATATGTTGGATGAGAAAAAAAAGATAATACAAAAACTGAGAAAATGGAAGCTTTCTTATATGGATATAGATAGTAAGATACAAGCAGTCAAAATGTTTTTAGTCCCTTTAGTCTTATACCCAGGTCAGGCGTATTTTTTTTTATCAACCAGAGAAGTTATGGATAGCAGTTAATAAAGAGCTGAAGGACTTTATCTGGGAAGGGAAGACAGCAAGAGTCAGGTGGGATAAGCTGATTCTTCTAGTAGAACATGATGGATTGGGTTTACCCAATTTGAAGGGGTATTTTTGAGCTACACAGCTAAGGCTCTTATACATAGCAGAAGCAGAAAACTGTAATTCAAAGTGGACAGGGAGGATGATGAAACGGGGGAAGGTCAAGAAAGAAGGAGAGACTGGGATTTTGGATGTAGGGCTTTAAGGAGAATGCCAATAATCATGTAGAATATTATATCCATAAAGTAACAGAAAGTACTCTTAAGAAATAAGCCAACACGGGAATGGAGAAAGTACTTTTTGCCAATAGGGATGACTGCAATTCAGAATCTAGACAGCAGGCAAAATGGGGCTGGAATTTATTGGAGAAAACTGGCAAATGAACCAGGGTATTGGGAGCAAATAACTAGAGAAGGAAAGATAAGTTAATGGGAAGATACCAAGAATTTATTTGGACTGCAGGTTAGAGGTTGCATTCCCTATCGAGGACTGATATCAGAGTATAGGCAAAGAGAAAGAAATAGGGTGGACCTAAACAAAAGACCAGCATTGGTAGAGTTTTTATTAGCATGTAGAACAAAAGCTACTATTAAAAAGGAAATATTAGTAGAACATATAAAATATTGCATGATAACTATAAGAATCAGTCAGAGCAGGTTAGAAAGGATTGCGAAGAGAGACTAGATAAGTAATTCACAAAGAAACAATGGGAGGATGTATGTATGTCTGAAAAATATGCAACAAAATGAAGAAGATTTAGGATTTCTGTTTGGATATGTTTACATAGACATTTTTATACCCCAAGAAGACTCCAGAGAATTTTTCCTCATGCAGATAGCAAATGTCAGAGGTGTGATGGGATTGAAAGAGGTAACTGAGAACATATTTTCTGGGACTGCAGTGAGTTGATGGACTTTAAGGATTCCCTGCGGGATGTACTGTCGGAAATGCTGGGTTGGCAGATTGGTGTGATGGGGAGATGATTTTTCTGACCTATGATACAGAATCGGAATTGCCTAAACATGGCTAGGCCTTGCTGTCTCTAATTATGATGGCTGCCAAAAAAGTAATTAGGAAAATATCCTCCCATTGTTTCTTTGTGAATTGCCTATCCATTCTTTCTTCCCAAACCTTTCTGACCTCCTCTGATTGAGACTTGGTTATCGTGCAATATTTATATGTTCCATTAAACATTCCTTTTTTAATGGCAGCTTCTGTTCTCGATTCTATTAATAACTTTACCATTGCTGGTCTTTCGTTTAGGACCTACATAGTTCTTTTTCTTTGCTTATACTCTGTCCGTCCCTGATAGGGAAGGCAATCTCTAACCTGCAGTCCAAATACATTTTTGGTGTCTTCTCATTCTGTCATCTTTCCCTCTCTAGTTATTTGCTCCCTATTGGATTCTTTATCATAGCTCAGAAAAATCATCTACCTTCCTTTGCCAGTTTTCTCCAATAAATTCTGGCCCCCTCTTACCTGTTGTCTGTATTCCTAATTGCAGTCATTCCAATCAGCAAAATCTCCTTCCTCCATTCCTGTGTTTATTTAGTTCTTTCTGCTACTTTATGGATATAATATTCTGCATGATTATTGTTATATTTAAAGGCCTGCATCCAAAATCCCAGTCTCTCCTTGTTTCCTGAGCTTCCCCTGTGTTTCATCTTCATCCCTTTCCACATTGAATTATAGTTTTCTGCTTGTGCTATGTATAAGAGTCTTAACTGTGTAGCTCTGAAATACTCATTCAAATTGGGTAATCCAGATCCTCCCTGTTCTACTGGAAGAAACAGCTTATCCCACTTACACAAATTTGACAGTAAGGAAAAAGATGTCAGTGCTGTACTGGCTGGAGGATGTCAGTTATAGGTGTGATGCATACTGCTACAGTTAAAATTAAAATGCAGGCTGTTTTGAAACAGACAACACTGCCTTCCTGGCATATACGTAGTAGTGCCCTGCTACCTTCCCTTTGTCAGTTTAATCAAAGCTCAGACCTCCTCCAGCTGCCTATGTACGAGTGTGAAGGGACCAGTCACTTGGCAGTACTGGAACTAATTTTCAAACCCACAGACAGGACTCTCTTAGTTTTCTAGTGCCACAGTAAGAGAAGGATCTCTTGGACGACTGCTCTTTTTTTCTGGTCTCCTTCAGTTACTGAGTTCCGATAAGAAACCCTTTGGGATTTTTATTTCCTCTCCTTGCCTTTTTCAGCCATTGCTTGTAGTGTGAGTTTAGGCTGAAGACCTAAAGTTGACTGCAGAGAAACCACAGTAGTTCAAGGAATTACTTGGGGCTCTAGCACCTCAAAAACAAAAAAAGAGGAAATAGGTGGAGTTGAAGAAGAATGGCAGCACCTCAAAACAGCATGTGCGAGGACTATAGAACAGATATGCACCCGAGCCACGTACAAGAATAAGGTATGTAAGGAAAGATGGTGGTGGAATGCAGGAGTCCAGGAAGTCATCAGAAGAAAGAAGTGAGGGAAAAAATGGGAGATAGAAATGACTGACCAAGCTGGGAAGGAATACTGGTTGGCTAACAAAGTGATCAACAAAGGAGTTGAAATAGCAAAGAACGAGGCATCAAAGGCACTCAACCAGCTTCTGGAAAGTGACTCAGTAGATGGCTCAAAGAAAATATATCAGGTTGTAAGGCAAAGGCAGAAAGATAAAAAAAGATAGTCCACCCTTCATAAATGATGCCAGCAACAACATGCTCACCAGTCCACAGAACATCAAAAGCAGATAGAAGGAATACTTCTAGCAGCTTCTGAATGAAGAACACCCCAAAGAAGCTGTACTGACAAAGGCACAACCTACGATGAGAGAAGAGGAGGATCCCACCTTAGAAGATGTAAAAACAAGACTAAGGAAAATTAAGTCGGGGAATGAAGCGGGTTCAGATGAGGTCACAGCAGATACGGTAAAGATGCTGGGTGAGATAGGGGAGAAATGGCTTCTGAAGGTACTCTTAGCAATGTGGAGAAAAAGGCATAGCCCAGATGTCTGGAGAGTAAGCATACAAGTGCCAGTGTACAAGAACAAAAGGTACATTCACAACTGTGGGCAGTATAGAGCTATCAAACTCTTTTCACATTGCATGAAAGTTCTAGAGAGGATGACCGATAAATGAATACACAGAGCAGTTGAAAGTAAGATGAGAGGTGAGCAGTTTGGATTCAGCACAACCAACCCATTGTTTGTAGTGAGACAGATAGTTAAGAAGAAGCTAGAGATGAGGAAAGAGTACTACTCAGGCATTCCTACACTTGGAGAAAGTATATGACAAAGTCCCAAGAAAGCTGATTTGGGCTGTCCTGCAGTGGTTTGAAGCCCCAGCAACATTGGTAGAATTAGTGCAAGCTATGTGTAATGACCCAGTGACTCAAGTACGGACAGTGTTCTGTCTCACAGAGGAGTTCCCAATGGGAGCAGGTTTACATCGGGCATCAGCTCTGAGCCCACTGCTGTTCATACTGGTGGTGGACTACATTAGCAGACAGGTCAGAGGGGACAGATCAGCAAAGTTGCTGTATTCTTCAGACAATGTGTCATTAAAGGCAGACTCTGAGCAAGAACTTCAGCAAAGGATAGGTGAATGGAATGCAAAATTGAAAGCATGTGGGATGAAACTGAGTACAGAAAAGACAGTTGTAATGGCAGCAAATGGGGGAACTCAAGCTGAGAATTGAGATAGAAGGGAAAATAGTGGAACAGGTTAATATCTGGGAAGAGTAGCTGAGAAGAAGGGAAGTCTGACTGAAGAGGTCAAAGCTAGGATTCGAAGGGCAGCAGCCAACTGGGACAGTGTGTCAGGTGTAGTGTATGACAGAAGAAGGCCAAAGAAGAAGAAAAGTAAGTTGTATAAAACAGTGGTGCGACCAGTACTACTGTATGGTACAGAAACATGGCCACTAAAGGCAGAGCAGTTGAGGAAGCTAGAGATGATTGAGATGAAATGCCTGAGATGGGTGGTAGGATACACACTGTGGGACAGATGAAGATGTGAGGACATAAGAGCAAAAGCCAAAGCAGTTCCAATTGCAGAAAAGGTGAGAGAGAACAGATTATGGTGGTTCAGGCACATGTGCAGAAAAGCAGAAGACAAACTGGTGAAGATGATTTGGGACAGACTGGAGGAAGGCAAGAGGAAATGAGGGTATCCAGCAAAGAGATGGATGGATGGATTATGTGAGAGAAGACCTGTGGCAGTCAGTCATGAGTGTTGAAGGCGGTAGGAGAGTGGCATTGAATAGCAAGAGATGGCGACAGTTGACATGACACCCCAACCACATGTAGAAAATGGGGAAAAAAGGGTTATGATGATCCTTGCATTTTGTATTCTGCTGATTTGCTTGCTTTTTTTTCTGAATGGAAAATTGTATGTGATTTGAGTTTTATTTTACTTACAGTACAACAGTTGTACTGTTTATTTTAAACTAACTTTTATTTTTTTTAACCCTTGTAATGTGTTTTATAACCATTGGTAAATGCTCATAGGTTCAGAGGAGATTACTAGGCTAACAGCTTAAGGACCCTTACAAGCATAGCCACTATAAACTGATTTTACCCAGTATATGGCCCCTAGGGGCAAGAGGATGGCACGGATTTGCGCCTGCGCATTGAGTATCTTACAGATGGCCCCTGTGTAGAAGGGACATAGGCACTGCCCCAGGAGTAAATTTGCGATTTCCCAATCCTTTGACCCAAACTGCTTTTGAAGAGGGGTATGGAAGGGCTTTGCTTAATGTGACCAGGAAGCCTGTTCCCAAGAAGGTGCAATCTCCGAGACACACGTCTCTCTCTCCAACATGCATTGTTTGAGTTTCTGACTAAGTTTATATTCCTAAATCAGGTGACCCTCTTGCTGTTTGATTTGTTTGATGGTGTAGCAGCTGCATCAGTGCTGGATTTGTGAGTGTCTTGTAAGTCAGACATAAGTCACCCTGTAATAGTATATAGGCGACAGAGTAAAGGGATACGGCTTTTAGTCTGTTTGCATAGTTCATGCTATTTGCACCTTATATTTTCTTTGAGGAACCTCTGAAGTCACTCCAGCTGCTGTAAGTGTCTAGTCAAGTACATGCCAAACGATGCACTGTACTCTATTATTGGTCTAATGAGGGCTGAGTACCACTGTACAGTAATTTCCTCGGATCTGGATGCCGTACCTTTACTTATAAGTTGTGCCAGATAAAAGGATTTCCTCACTACTGTGGACACATGGCAGTCAGAGTTCAGGCAATTATCTGTGAACTTAGATGTGTTACCTCCAAGTCCACTCTAAGAAGTGTGCTATTGATGTAATTTGAAGGGGTATTTGACTTCCCAAAGGGTATGATTATGCATTTATTTTGTAGGCCATGGTTCTAGCACCAATCATTTGTCTGATCTAGACCCTCCTGAAGGATATCTACATCACTGGGGTCCTGAAGGATATCTACATCATTGGGGGAATTCATTGATTACCTCCAGCTTGCAGTCATGGGAAAACTTGAGACCTTCCACATTTGCCTTGACTTCAGAGAAGTATATTCCAAATGGGAGTGGTCCCAGTACTGAGCCCTGTGGTATACCACTAGTAACAGGCCTCTTGCTCGACCTGGATTCACCCAACTTAACCACGTGTCCTGTCCGTCTGGTGACATAGAGACTTATGCCCAGTTTTGTAAGTTTACTTTTAATACTCGAGTGGGTAATTGTGTCAAATGCTTTGGCCAGGTCAAGGTAGGTGGTATGTACTGTTTTACCTTTATCCATGGCCTTAGTGACTTTCACAAAGAAATCCACCAGATTCAGTAGGCATGGCCTTCCCTTGACAAAGCTGAATTGGGTCAGGTCCAGTGTTTGGAGGTCTCATGTCATTTATCAGGTCCATGATTCTTCTTTCCATGGTCTTACATGTAAGACTAGTCAAACTTATGGGTCTGTAATTTTCCTGGTCAGTAGATCATCCCCTTTATGTAGAGGGATGACAGTTGCTGTCCTCCACTCTATCAGGACAAAGCCAGTCTGGAGGCTGTGGTTAGAGAGAGATCCTTATGGTCCTGATTTAAGCTGTTTAACAGCAACCTCTGATGTTGTCAGGCCCCATTGAAGCCATTTTTAGCTTTAGAGAGTGCAGTGGAAACTTGTTCTTTGGTAATAATTGGCAATGGAGTGGTGGAGGGTATTTTTGGAGGAGAACTAGGTGTGATGTGTAGGTGAAATTTGAGCTGAATTTGTCTGCAAGTAGATCTGTTGTCTTCTGGCTGAGTATATGTGATGCCATCTACAACTAATTCTTCACATTTTTTGGTGTTGCCCTTAAGATTATGGGCATAACTAAAACATGCTTTATGGTTATCCTTAACTCTGGAAGCTAGTTTTACTTCAAAGTTTGCTTTCTGGGACTTAACTAGTACCCTGAATCACTTGTTTAGACTAAGGAGGGTCTCATGTCTCTGTTGTGCCCATTCCCTCTTACTTCTCAACAGGATTTTCTTTTTTTTGTTGTTGAATAGCGTGATAATACTAGGGGTCCACCAGGGTGGCATATTTTTGCAGTTTTGACCTGGGTTTATTTTGGTCTGGTACTGTTGTTTTTATGCGGTTGATTATATGGTCAAACAGGACTTTCTCTATGTCTCTGCATAGGTTTTTGTGTTTTCTGGATTTCGTGGTGCCTGGAAACTAGCTATGCCATCCTTTAGTAGAGGGTAATTTACCTTAGAAAAGTTCTTAAACGTTTTTGGAGTTGTGAGTGGACTATTTTTACCTTTATTTCAAAGGAGTCCGCTTTGTGATCTGATCTTACTAGTAAGAACATTACACAGGGGGAGGGGGGTGCACAGTAGTCTCCCATACTTGAGTACCAGATACAGGATGTTTGTTTCCATAGTTGGAGTGCAAACTAGTTGGTCCAGGGCATATGAATTTACAAAGCCAATACATTTCTGGGCATGCATGTTTGTCATCATGTATGCCTCCCAGTTAATGGAGGGGTAGTTAAAAACACCCATGAGTATGGTATTGGCCTGGATGGTGAGGGATTCTAGTAACTTCAGGTATGATGTATGGGTTTCCTGGCTCATAGTGGAGGATCTGTAGCTGGTAAGAATATGGTAAAGGATTTTTCACATGGTTAGTTGGACATGGGGGTAGCTCAAGCCTGTCATGTTATTAGACCACCCTTGAGGTGTGCTTATCCTTAATGTAGGTAGATAAAACTCCACCTTTAGCTCTTTCATGTTCAATGGGTGGTCGGAGTGTATGAACAGCATTATAGCCGTGCATTGCCGGAGTGCTTTCCATGGCTTTGAACCATGTTTCAGTAGTTGCACAGATGCCAGCATTCTCCAGGATGAGGAGAGTTTCCAAGGAATGCAGTTTCTTGTTGAGGCTTCTGGTGTTGGGCAGTAACAAATTTTGCTTGTCTTGAGTAGTTTTTATTATGTTGGAAGGTTTGCCTGTTTGGCAGTTCCTAAAAAAGACACTATAGGGGTGGATAATGTTTTGGGCAATATCCAAAAGCCTAGAGATGATGGCGAAGACCATCCCTGGTAAAGTAGCGTGGCCTATGTCCTCTCAGGCCAACAAGTATTGAACCCCTTTGGAATGACACCAGTAGCTAAGCTAGTTAAAAGCGATCATTTTCTGTTGGTATTGTGGCATCATCCTTGGAGACAGTAGAATGCTGCTCAATGCTAAGCTCATACCTGCCTGTGACATGCATTCTGAGAACTCAGTCATGTTCATATAGTTCATGTTGTCCAAGGAGGTACATTTTAGGTCACTCAATTCCACATGGATTATGACTGAGTCATACTGATACTTAGGGTGAAGTGACCTGACTGCTTATGTGATCTGATGGGTCCAGGCCTCCGATAGATAACTGACTGTAAACTTCCACTTATCCAGCCTGGTAAGAGGGACATCAGTGTGTCTCACAATGGAGTATCCCATGACCAGAATATTGGGTCTTGGAGTGTTGCTCCTTATAGGCTTGGTAGTTGAGGATCAATGAGATGTGGCTTTGTGTTGTGATGAGAAATGTCTTGTTTGTGAATAAGTGAAGTTTCTGAGCACTGCACCTGAAAGAACATTGAGGTTTGGGTAAATTACATGTGAGCACCTCCTCATATGTGGATCTGTGTGTCTGGTCCTTTGTGGGTGTGGCGAGTGATGCGTGTGAGTCGCTGACCATATGTTTGTTGCTTTTTGTGTCTACATGTTAAGAGTCTAGCCTCTAATGTCAATGTGTGACTGCATCTTTCACATGCTGTATATGTCTGTTAGAGAATTAAGTGTGACTGTCTGTGTACATAAGGCAAGTGTTACAGTGCCTCAGGATACTCATGTCCACCAAGCTGGATGCAGAGATAGCAGGAAAGTACACATCCATGTTTGCAGCTCCTAATGTGTACTTAAAAGGATAGGAGTGGAAGGTGTTTGTAACTGGATGAGGGAAGTGTGCTTGCATGGTTGAATCTGCAGCTAACCTAACCAGTGATGCTGCCCAGCTCAAATCAGATGCTCTCTGAGCAGTAATAGTCCTGGATATGTTATAATAAGGTAACTAGCACAGTAAGCTTTCACATTATAATGAAAAATAAGCAATGTTTCCAGATGTTTGCATATGTACAGGTCACTGGCACAGCAAACAGCTCCAAGCAAATGTGCTGAATTTATGGAAATAACAGAAAACTGTCTGAGCCCTCTGGCCAGTGCAGTGACTACACTTAAAGCCCTTTTGTGTACTTTCCAGCTCAGATAAACCAGGTAAACACCTATTGCCACTAGATGAATAATCCTGGTCGTCCTGATATACAAGCATAGTAAAGGAGTGTCTGGTCGTCCTGATATCCAAGCACAGTAAAGGAGTGTCTGGAGTGAAATGCTACCAGATACAAACTTAAAGATAGGGATATAGTAGTGTAGATTAAACAGCTTATAAAAGTGTGATTATTCAGTAAAAGTTCTTCACTTTGTATAAATGAGCCAAGAGCCTCTAAATTGTAAAGAATTTATGAAGACACTAAAAAAACAAGATAAGCTGATTGATGAGCCCTCCAGCCAATAAAACTACATGCAGAAATCTCAGGTGTGTCTCCCCAACCTAAACAGACCTGGCTACCATACAGTGCCACTAGATGGAAAATGTTTAAATGAGTTTCTGTACTAAAGCCATTTTAGTGCAATTACTTTCATTGCCTCATGCTTTCAGAACCACAAGTTAATTATGGCTGTTGTTTATGTCGAGTAAAAGCTTTTTTTGAACGTTTTGACAGGAAAACTTGTTGCTTTGCAATTGTTTTCTTTGGGGCTATGGTTAGTTGAGGTGACTGAGTAGATTTACAGCATTTTAAATGATTTTTGTTTAAATCATAATTTTGGTGCCATTTTGTAAGTAAAGTTTGACATTTTTTTTCATAAGTGTGTACTTATTTACTTGTCTAAGGCTGATTTTTTGTTTGTGTTTACATAGGGCAGAAACTAACCATGTTGTATTATCCTACCTCACCTTCATTCTATATGCTGGTTGGGTTCGGAACCGAGCATCAGTTCCAACTCGGTCTAATTCAAAAGCTCGAGAACTTCCACTGGCTCGAGGCTATCCCCTATCCCGTGATGCTCCTTGAAGATTACCCAGATCTCATTTGCCGTTCAAGCAGATCGGGTGACTTCTGGCTGGCTCTTAGCTAAGTTTCTCATCTTTTGTATTTTTTGTGGTTAATGTTAGATTTTTTTATAGGTGAACTTTGTTTAGGCTTTAGCTAGTGTCTTAGGGGCTTTAATCTGTGTTTCTCTATTCCTTTGGACTGTTGGCCGTCATCCTTTTCTCGTCAGACCTTTTGTTTGTATTATAGTTCCCTACCATTTTATGCTCAACTTCTGAGAGAATTGCTTGGCTACAATAATCTGCATTAGAAGCTGAAGTTAAGTGAAACTTGCAGTAGTGTATTTTAGTATTCTGTTAAGTACAAACTTGCAGTTTTAAAAGTACTTTATTTTCATTTTTTTCTGTTTCCTAATTGTGTGTTTCATTGAACAGTGTGCTGTGTCTCTCTCTCTAGTTAGTTCCCCACCAACCCTCCTTGTTCTTGTGTTGGTGGCTCTGGAATTGCCTGTCCCTCCTGTAAGTCTGTATTAGAACTCTCCTCCTGGGTCCATCTCATTTGGTCACTTAACCAAGTACAGTGCGATCATATTCTGAGTCTAGTGTTCACTCTACTTAATACAGAGAGAAGATTTGAGAAGGCCAACCCACTTAGGTTCTTCCTTCCACTCTCCTTGCACTTAAAAAAATGCACTTTATTCATCTGTTTTTACTGTATTTGTGTTTCCTCCTACTTTATTTTGCTTTTCTTAAAAGTACTCAATTTTATTTATTCTGCATTTATTACTGCTTGGTAGTAGCCTGATTAAATTGTAAGTGTTATTATTTCGTTTTGTTTAAGCACTTGGGCTTCATACAGGTTGTTTTACATTAAGAAGGTTTGTGGTCTGCACTGTTGTGGCAGGACAGGTAGCTTACATCCTTCTAAGCTGAGAATTGCTGACTGAAAGCCCAGTGTCTGCTGTTCTAAAAGTGTATTAGTTCTGGCTTAAGCACTTGGCTTCAGGCCAGTTATTCTACATTAAGAGGGTTTGTGGTTTGCACTCTTGTGGGAGGAGAGGCTGGATTCTGCCCTTCTGAGCTGGGAATTTATGGTCACAGGCTTATTGTGCCTGCTTATTTGAACTGTTTCTTTCTGAAATTGGTGCACCTTGTTGCTATAGCATAGACCAGATTCAGGCGTGCTGAAGCTAGCTTTGTTTGTATAACTTGAGCACTGATCCAGGCCATCTTTTTTGGAGAAGGTTCCCCTGCACCCTAGTAGCAGGAGTGTGCAGTTAGAACTTGTCTGATTGAAGACTGCTGGAACAGGGCTCAGTTTTGAACTTTTTTTCTGGTTAATTGGGTAACTTGTTTAAATCAGTTTGTTTGTTTTCTATTGTTTTATATATATATATATATATATATATATATATATATATATATATATATAAAAGTTGCACTTTATTCATCTGCCTTTACTGTATTTGTGTTTCTTCCTACTTTATTACTAGGGGCATTGACTACAACTCTGATCTGCGATATATAACGATAAGTACCCTTTGCTGTGCATTTAAAGTGTTTTTTGTATTGTATCTGCTTTATTTTCTGAAAAAAAAAAAAAAAATATATATATATATATATATATATATATATATATATATATATATATATATATATATATATTTGTTTCCTGCCTTTCTAAGCTAGTATAGTCCAGTTTTCAGGTTAGTGCTGAATTCAGGGCTGTGTTTACAAATCTCTGTGTTTGCCCATACCTTACTTGGATAGAAGGAAGTTTCTCTGTTCACCTGTGAGAAAGGGGAGCTTTGAGCAGCCTATCTGTCCCTGGAGGAGTGGTTTCAGCCCAGAAATTAGTAGTTTATTGTCCATTTTGGGCTAATTTCTCTCTCTTTCATTTCCCTGCTATAAATACTGCATTTGCCTGGTTTTGCACGCCGGGCAGCGCTGGTTAACTAGGGTAAAACTATTCCCAGCTCCACAAAGTCTCTTCTTCAATTTTTCCCTTGGAACTAGACAAACTTTCAACTTAAGCACTTAAGCCATTCATTTCTCAGCCCGGCACTTGCTCAAAACTCACAGCAAGCACTTATAAACCCAAGCACTAGACCCTCCTGTACTGTACAGAAGGACAAGGCTCTCTATTCGACCTTACCAGCCATCCAGTAAAACAGTTCACTGTACCTATCCAGGCATGTCCAAAGGACAGTTTCAGGTGTACTCTACAGTCCAACTGGTGAATCTGGGCATTTTGAGGCAATGTTACAACTGCCTCATGTACACAGACAACCCTCTCCTCCTACCACCAAACACTAATACATGCGAGAGATGCAGTTATACAGCCAAACTTGAGGCTAAGCTCTCTCAACCCAAGACTGGATCAGACAGTCAAGAGGAGAAGGGAAATACTTGCATCACACCACCAGTCTCACATAGACCCATTAAACCAGCACCGGCAAAAAATACAAATAAATACATGAAAACATACTCGGAGGCTCTAAATAAAAATCTGCAAAAACAATAAAGACCTCCAAGGCAAACATCCAAGCAACCTCCACTCCCCAACACAAACCATGAAACACATACTTCACAAAACCAGTGTGCCATGCAATCACAGCCCTTAAGGCAAAATAACATGCCCAGCATACTAGTAATAGGTGACTCTATAGTCACGCACACTGATGTCCCACTCACTAGGCTGGATAAGGAGAAGGTTACTGTTAGCTGTCTGTCGGGTGCCAGGATCCACCACATAACAGAAGCACTCCGGTCACTCCAGAACAAGTACAAATATGACTCTGTCATTGTCCATGTTGGTGTGAATGACCTGAGCTGTACCTCCCTGGACTACATGAAAAGAGACATGGAAGAGCTCTCTGATCACGTAGCCCAGGCCGGTATGACCCTGACCCTGAGTAGCATCCTGCCCTCACCAAGAATGATACCATGGTATAAAGAAAAAAATTCTCAATTTCAACAATTGGCCAAGTTTCTGGTGTCATTCAAAGGAGATCCAGTGTCTGTCTGCCTGGGATGACATGCTCGATAAGCCACGCTGCTTCGCTAGAGACGGCTTGCACCTGTCACCCTTAGGCTTTCGAATACTGGCCAAGGCTCTTGCCACCCCTATAGTGCCTTTTTTAGGCAAGGCTCAAAAGACAAACCCACCACCGTAAATAGCACACGTAACAAAAAACTGAGGGTAATGCTACTCAATGCCAGACGTCTAAACCTCAAAATGCACGCACTCAAGGCACTTCTCAGTATGGAGAAAATCGATATATGTGCAGTAATAGAAACCTGGTTTAAGGCTCTAGAGAGCACCCCAGCACTACCAGGCTACAACTCATACCATACATTTCGGCCGCAGAACCCGAACCGAAATACAAAAGGCGGGGGCATATCCATATTCATCAAGGATACCCACACCTCCAGGTTAGTGGTACAGCACGATGCTTCAGAGATCATCCACATGCAACTAACAGCGGGCAAAACTGCAATTCAAATTGTAACTTGCTACAGATCACCCACCATGTCCCAGGACCCCTATTCCGTGTTTCTGGAAACACTGGGAAACATAAAGGTTCTACCAAACACCCTAGTATTGGGTGATTTCAATTACCCAGACATTAACTGGGAGAACTACTCAAGTACTAACTCCCTTGCCCAACATTTCCTAGAATTTATAAACTCAAACGCCCTGGTTCAATTGGTCAACACTCCCACCAGAGGTGACAACATATTGGACCTGGTCATCATCAACATGGGCGACCAGTGTTCCACACCGGAGGTCAACCCCTTGCTGGTTAGATCTGACCATAAATCACTTTGGATATCCACATTCCGCCCCCACCCCCGGACAAGGAAACCACCATGAAAAACTTTTCAAAAACAAACTTCACGTTACTTAAGACCAAGGTGGAAAGTTTCAAAGGCCCCATGCTGAAGGATAACGCTGTCCAAGCTGCAAAATCCTTTACTAATGCATTTTACAGGCACCTACAAGAATGCATGGATCGTGCCATCCCAAGCAAAACCAAGACTCCTCCAAGAAATGGAAACCAGTCTGGTGGACTCCTGCCATAAATAAGCTATACAATAGAAGGAGGAAACTAGTACAGAAAAGAGTAAAATCCCAAGAAGGGAAGACATCCCTGATCAGTATCAGCAAGAAACTACAATCCCTCATAAAATCATCTAAGACAAGCTTCAAAAGAAAAATTGCCAAGGACTCCAAAGATAACCACAAGGCATTCTTTAGCTATGTCAAGAATCTAAGTGGCAATACTCAGATCTGCTCGGAGTTGGTGCAGAATGGCACAAAATACACTGAACCGACTGATATCCCCAACATCCTGTCAGACGGGTTCAGCGCAAACTTCACACCCCTCTCACCCCCCAAAAGGGCCCATAACCAAACCAGAGGAATGTAGAGTCCCTGAAATCACAAACGCTCAGGTAAAACAGCCCTCTCCAAAGCCAAAAATACAGAGGTGGGACCGGATGGTGTCCCAGGCTGCATCCTACATGAGCTGAAAGACTAACTAACCCCTCACCTAAACACACTGTTCAAACTCATCCTCTCCACAGGCTACTTACCCATAGAGTGGCGAACAGCAACGGTTATTCTGCTCCACAAAGGTGGAGCCACAACAGACCCCGGGAGCTATCGTCCTATAAGCTTGACTAGCTTGGTCTGCAAGGCTATGGAGTGCATCATCATGGAACTCATTAACAGAGACATTGGGAACCTCCAAACACTGGACCCTACCCATTTCAGCTTTAAGGGCAGATCATGCCTTCTATACCTGCTGGACTTTTGAGACAGTTACCAAGGCTATAGACGAGGGAAAGGTGGTATACAGCTTACCTAGACCTCGCAAAGGCCTTCGACACCATTCCCCATTCTGGTATTAAAGACAAGCTCACCAGCCTGAACATAAACCCCTGCATCACAAGATGGGTTGCCAACTGGCTCACGGACAGAACCCACATGGTGAGAGTTGCAGGAGCTAGGTCCGACTCTAAACCATTTACAAGTGGCGTTCCCCAGGGCTCAGTCCTAGGACCCCTCCTGTTTAGCATATACAGGCAAGCACAGGAGGACTATGGCTGACGAAGTTCACAGACGACTGCAAACTAGGGGCTATAATTGAGACTCTGGCTGACACAGACATCCTCCAATAGGGTCTCGCTGAGACGGATACCTGGTGTCAAAATCATGGCCTCAAGCTAAATACCAATAAGTGCATGGTCATCCCCTTTAGAAAAAACAAAGTACCCACAAACTACCACATAGGTGGTAGTCCCCTAAATACGGAAGATGTAATAAGGGATCTGGGTACCCAAGTAGATAGTAATCTCAACTTTGATAATCACATTGCCAAAGTGGTTAGAAAATACTTCTACGTGGCCCACCTAATCACAAAAGGGTTTGCATCCAGATCAAAAGAGGTCATTGTGCCCCTCTACTCATCACTCATCAGACGCATTATAGAGTACAACGCCCCATTTCGGATGTACCTTACAAGACACCTGCAACAATTGGAAAGACCACAGAAGTACCTCACCAAGAGGACCACTGGCCTCAAACAGATGCCCTATGCAGCTCGACTGAAGAAACTCCAGCTGTACTTGGTTGATTACCACCTACTCAGAGGTGATCTCTGCCTGACATACAAGGCCATGTCCAACCCAGAATTGATGGATATGCTCCACCTAAAGAAAACCTTATCCCCTCAAGCCACACGCTCTAGGGATCTAAACCTCATCACAACAATAAATAGGATGTGCAGGAGGGATAGATTCCTGTCCCAGAGACTTCCCATGCTTTGGAACAAGATTCCACTCTACATTAGGCAGAACTCCTCCCTAACACTCTTCAAAAGGAACCTTGATGAATGGATGGGAAACAGAAAGTTTACTCCGGGGATCACTTCAGTGGCTCTGCTGGAGAGAGGCACAGAGAACTAATCTAAGGGGCGGCAAAAGCCAACAATTTCTGGCTAGGCTTATAAATGCCTTTGGGCAGATAGCCTAGTACCTACCTATGAACCTATTCCCAGCCACAAGTTCACTTCAGTTAGACAGCTTTTCCCTCCCCTTAAGAAGCTTGTTTAAGTTAGAGAGCTCCTAGCGACCAGTTTATCTTAGAGGGCCACTTCCCTAAATTCCCCTAGAGTTCTCTTTCTTGTTGCGAGGATGATCCGTTTGTTTGTCAGTATTCCCTCCTGCATGTTGGTTGTGCATTGTTAGGTTTAATTAAAAAAAAAAAAAAAAAAAAGGTTTTGCATAGCCTATTTGTGTGGTGTTTTCACTTTGCATAAGTTTAAGTACCAACAATCTGGAAAATCTCACATATCATCCCTTTACATAAAGGTGAAAATTCCAATGACTTCTCCAACTATCGTCCCATAGCTTTACTATCCCCTATAGCTAAAATTTTGGAAAAATGCATTCAAAAGCAGATACTCAATCACCTTCTTATAAATAACCTACTTGCCAACTGCCAGCATGGCTTTAGACCTTTTCATAGTACTACTACTGCCCTGCTATCATTCACAAACTGTATCAACAACAACCGTAATAACAATAGACTATCATCTGCAGTTTTCATTGACCTATCCAAAGCTTTTGATATGGTCAACCATCAACTTCTACTCCACACCCTTAAGTCTCTCTCCTTGGATTCTCTATCTTTAAAATGGTTTACATCTTACCTTGGCAATCGTCAGCAGGCTGTACTCTGGCAAAATGAACTATCCAATCACCTCCCAATCTCCCTCGGCGTTCCACAGGGCTCTATTTTAGGCCCACTTTTATTTTCTATCTTCATAAATGACCTGCAATCTGAAATCCCATATTCCACCTGCATTCAGTACGCAGATGACTCTACATTAATCTGCTCTGCTTCCTCACCAACCGAACTTCAGTCAATTACTCAAAAAGCCTTTAAGACTGTTGAACAATGGTTCTCCTACCGCTGCCTTCTCCTAAATCCCAAAAAAACTAAATTGCTACTTTTCACCCCACCCCAAAAGTCTTCCCCTGTACAGATAAATCTTATTTCTAATAATGGTACCCTTATCTCACCTGACCCTACCACTAAATTGCTAGGTATAACAATTGACAACAACCTAAACTTTGAGACACACACAAACAATACAATAAAATTAATTAATAAGGAACTAGGATCCCTCTATCGCATCAAACACTATCTTTCACCAGAAGCTAGGTCTGCCTTAGCTCGAACTCACCTTTTATCCATTCAGCTCTATGCTGCTCCCATATATACTAATATCTCCAAAAACAACCTCAAGAAACTAGCAACTTCCTACAATAATATTTCTAGATTTGCTAACAGGCTCTCATTTCAGAACCCACCACTTCTTAAATCTTAAACACTTAAACTGGCTTGAATTCCCTAACCAGCTTCAATTTTACCAACTTACTTTAGACCCTGTATCAACCTAGCAACACTCCTATACTCTCTAGCCTTATCACACCTTATAACTACCTCAAAAATTTACGTTCCTCAAACAAACTACTGATTAACATTACTAAATCAAACAACTCAGCAGGTGACTCCTTGTTCTTAAACTCTGTAGGAAAATTATGGAATAAACTTCCGACCGAAATCACAGCTCAGACTTCTCTGCTACTTTTTAAAAAACATCTAAAATCACATCTCAATAATCACTGGCTATGCACCTGCACTAACCCTGACTAATTTCTTCTCCATCTAGCTCTTTAACTCCCTTCATTTATGTCTTCATATGAAATATTTACAATCTATCCTTTATGTCTTCATATGAAATATTTACAATCTATCCTACGTACACTAATTATAAGCATTTTATGCATAAATTATCACTGTAACCTATGAACTGGAATACTATAAAAAAAAAGGGGGGGGGGGTTTCTTTTTGACTGTACTATCTTAAATTTCCTAAATATGTTTTCTTAACACTGTATAACTTCTTTTATGTAATTGTATTATTATATATATCTATGTGGAGCTTTTCTCCCCGGGCCTCTACTGAAAATGGACATGTATCCAGCTAGACCAGCCCAGTCAACAAATGTAAAATAAAAAAATAAAAATAAATAAAATAAAGTTGGTAGCTTCTGGGTTGAAGCTGTAGTTGTTTATTTTACACAGATATAAAACACAGCCGTTGACTCTCTCTTTGCAAACTCTGTAAGTAGATCCTGGAACTCTCTTCCAGCTGATATTACCTTACTTTCCACCTTAGGTCAATGTAAAACTAGACTCAAGCAACATTTGTCACTTAACTGGCTATGTCAATGTATCAAGCCTGGCTAACTCTCTCTAGAATGTGTAAAAATCTGTTAACCAATTTACTGTGTAATTTAATTTAATCCTGATTTATGCTCTGGATTAACTGTAACCTGTGGAACTTGTTTAATTTGCTTACTTATGTAATCTCTGTAAATAGTCTGTTTGTTAATATGTAATGCTGGTATTATGTAATGCTGTATTTACCCTTGGAGCTTTTCTCCCCGGGCCTCCGCTGAAAATGGACATGCATCCAGTCGGACTCTCCCGGTCAGCAAATGTAAAATAAAAGTAAAATAAAAAATTAAAAAAAAAAAAAATATATATATATATATATATATATATACACACACACACACACACACACACATATGTATATATATATGATTTATTTATTTATTTTCCCCTTGTTGGATTGCCTAGTGTAGGAGATTGCTCGTTTTCAATTTTACTTTGTGAGGTATCAGACTTCAAAAAAATTTTTTTTTTTCGGATTGGTTCTATTTTTTCTTGTGGCTACAAACATGTCTAAGGATCAGAAAGAACCCAAACAGTCTCTCATGGATAGGCACACCAGTTGTGTTTATGGTGCCCTCCATTTATAGGAATCTTGTGCCTTTTGCCATGCTTTTAGCATTAAAGTACTTCTTGAGTGCAAAAACAAACTGAATGTGAGAGGTTCCATTTTCAGAGGCTTTGGAAGGGTCTCAGAACTCCAAACCTTCTTCAGTATCCCCTTCTTTTTCTCAAAATCGCAGAAGTCGGGAAGAAGAACTATAGCCTTGGATCCAGCTTTGGAACCCTCTAAAAAAGTTGCAGCAAAATCACTAATCTCGGAACCAAGGGCTCTTGGCTCGAAAAGACTACCTCTTCGGCTCCATCTATAGTTGCGGAACCGATAGAGTTTCACGTCACGAGTCAGTCCTTAGTTTTGGAGCCAATTACTCCAACTCTGAAAGAGTGAGATCACCTTCATTGTCCTCCCGTTTCTCCAGAAGCCTGTCCGATGATGATGTGGAGCGGGTGGTGAGGAGACTAATTCGTACACCTGCATGGCAAAAATTCTGTCGACTCCAACCCACAAGTAACCAGAGCAGACTAAGGCACCCTTGTTCGATTCCTCCTTCAACCTGATCGGTGGCTTCAGAGCCAGAGGGCTCGGGCCCGATAGTTGTGGAAGCTTTGGAACTGAGACCTCCAACAGGATTGTCTGTTCCGACATCTGCTCTGACTACCTCAGTTCCATCGAAATCTGGGGAGTCTAAGAGCCGATGCTGTCCTGTCGGGTTCAGGGAGGGGAGTCGGATCCGACAGCTGTCTGATCCAGTTCTACCTTTTGGGGCTTTGGAGTGGTTGAGCTCCTCTCCTACATCAACTTCGGAGCCATCCACTCTGTATCAGGCCAGTCTTTTGGTTCTTCGGAGCCGGGGACCTCTTTGGAGCGTGGTGAGGGGGCTTTTGAGCTTATGGAGAGCGTGCTGTCACCTCCGATGGCTCCACTCTCTAGTTCGAGCACTCTTCCACCAAAAACGTTTCTCTGTCTCAGCACCATCACCCCCCCCCCCCAATCGCAGAGACCCTGAGCCCCAGGAAGCCCCTGCAGGTGAGACTGTCTCTTCCGAAACTTCTCCAGGGTACCCCTCTGAGGAAGTCCCTCGGAAGAGATTGTGTAAGAGGAAGCACATAGACTCCCTGGATGAATCTATCACCTCAGGGACTGACCTGGATGATTCAGAAGGGTCCCCATGGTTCCCCCTCTGAAGATGTCTCCTTTGCAGACATCCTGGAGATTCTGAAGCAGAGGGGTGGCTGGAAGACCACCAATCCTTCTGAGGATGAGTCAGTATACCTGGAAGCTTTTGGGTCTCACCCTACCACCTCTTGGGTGTCTCCACCTTTTGATCAGTTAATGAATGTGGTTCCTCGTGAGGCATGGGGCTCTCCAGACACAGTGGAGCCTGTTCCAAGAAGGCCTAACAAATTCATTACAGTACCCTCAGACAAAGAATTTTTAACCAAAGAAATGTAGAAGTAGCTGCTACAATTAGAGTCCAGCTATTTCTAACTTTCACATTGGAGAAATGGGCCGTAAAATCATGTCCCACAAACTTTGTAAGGCCTTTCTAAAAGAGACTTTCTTGCTGAGACCTCCAGTCAGAAAACCTCCAGCACCATGGGATCTAAACTTTGTTCTATCCTCCTTAATTTTGTCCTTTTTTGAAATTGTGTCATCATGCAACATAAAATTTTTGTCATGGAAGACACTTTTCTTGGTGGCCATTACCTCCGCTAGACAGTTGTGTGAACTCCAAGCTCTGTCTGTATGTCCTCCTTACATAATCTTTCAAAAAGACAGAGTCTCCTTACGTACTAATCCTTCCTTTCTTCCAAAAGTGTGCTTAGAGACCAGTCTAAACCAGTCTATCGAACTGCCAGTGTTTTTCCCGAACTATGGTAACAGGGCAGAATATAGATTACACCAGTTGGATGTACATAGGCAGTTGCGCTTCTACATGCATATAACTAAAGATTTCAGAAAATCGAACCAGTTATTTGTGTCCTTTTCAGAAAAAAAGAAAGGATTGCCATTCTCTAAAGTAACACTCTCAAAATGGCTCACAGATTGTATTTTGTTCACATACAGCTCCCAAAACAAACAATTACCAGGCAAAGTGAAGGGCCATTGTGTAGACATTCATGGGATTTTTTTAAGTAAGGTCAACACAGTAGTTTTTGATAAGCCCTTTATTTTTATAAGTATTGATGTAAAAGACCTCTAAACTGTGATTCCCCGTGATACCGCCACTCAGTGGTTCTGTGAATGTCTACATGGGAAAAATCTACCTCAGGATAAAATTAATACACTGGAGCAGTTATTGGATATAGTTTTGAAAAATAATTTTATTTTGTTTGAACAACAACTTTATATCCAAAAAGAAGAGGTAGCAGTAGGGTCTACTTGTGGTGGCGTGTATGAAGATTTTTTACATCTCATTATTTCCCATTCTGCCACTGATATACCCACTTCCTGGATGATATTTTTGTTCTGTTGTGCGGACCTGAACAAAGCATAGAACCATTCCTTCAATATATTAACAACGCTACCCCTTTTTTAAAATTTACACACGCTATAAATGAGGTAGAAATTGCTTATTTGGATGTGTTGCTAAAGAAAGACACTGAGAATAATAGGTTTGTGGCTGAGATCTTTCGAAAAACAAATTATTCTAATAATTTTTTGCCTTTCACGAGCTGCCATCCGTTTCCACAAAAAAGAGGTGTTCTAAAAGGGCAATTTGTTAGAGCAGCCCGAATGGTCACTCAGTGTATGAAAGATTTATTCATGAATGCCATAATCTTCGAGACATGTTTTTCAGAAGGGGTTATCCCCATTTCCTGGTTGAAAATATCATGAATGAGGTTATCAAGAAAAGGGAAATGGCCATTTCATTCCTTTATTGAAATCTGATGACAGTATGTCTGTTAATGGTATTATTGACTTAGCAGATGAACAGGTACATATTGCCAATACTTCTGTAGATAACCATCAAGTAGTAAGTGTTGATAATAATAAGAATAATTATAAATCTTGTTTTATCACAACTTTTTCTACTGATGCATATTATGTAAAAGCTGTTTTAGAAAAGAATTGGCCACATTTGATAGGTGACAGTAATATAAGAGGAATAATTGGAGAAAAGCCAGTGCATGTTTTTAGGAAATGCAATAATATCAAATCTTTTTTACAACACCAGGGTAAAATAAATAAGGGTGGTTACATGTATAAATGTGGATCATGTAAATTCTTTCACTATATATTGGAAGTCAATGAAATAAGTAATAAGGTGATGAGAATAAAATTAGAGGCCGGTATTGTTGCTTTACTGAGAAAGTCGTATATTGTGCTATATGTGAATTCTGCCCTTGTTTTTACATAGGCAAAACTGAGCATAAGCTCAAACATAGAATTGGTGAACATTTAAGAAATATTAGAGGCCACTGTGAAACCAATGCATTAGCCAAACATATCACACAATATCCAAACCACAGTTTTAAGTTTATAGTTTTAGATGTTAATCCATCACATAGGGGGTGCATGGCCATATTTCCTTGAGAGGAATGAATTGAGCTGGCAGATCCGTTTGGATTCAGTACACTGGCCTGGACTAAATGACAGCATGTCTATAGCCAGTATTTTAAAATTAAAAGCCCTGAATAGGTAGAATTATTTATAGTAGTTCATTTTTAGTGAGAATTTCATATGTATGTAAATAGTATGAAGGATACGAAGTTTGAAACTCAAGATGTGTATCTCATTATCTAGTGATTTCAAGTTGGGGAGGAATAACTTCCGGGACAAAGTGTAGAATATGTCTTATTATATAGTTAAAGTTGCTATAATGTGTTTTGCACTAGTACACATTTTTCTGAAGGGCATAAAGTCTGAAACTCTGGTGTCCTGTCATTATCTAGCGGCTTCAAGTTAGAGAAGTCACAGCAAGGAAAAAGTTTAAAGTATTGCTGTTATAACCATAGAAAGTTAGTAGAAAAATGTGTTTTGTGATAGCATGCATTTTCTGAAGGATTATTAAGTCAGAAACTTCATATGTATGTAAATAGTATGAATACACATTTTTTGTTTGTTTTTTAAAAAAATGTTTTTAAAATACTTCATAGGTTTTAATGTCAGGGTTCAAGTTACTATTCATGCACATTTGCATGTTTCACTTTTTCGTAATGTATATGTTTTTAAATCACATCTTTTATGTGCAAGTACGACACTTTGCTTTTAAATATTAGCCAGGAAGTGATGTCGTGTTTTTAAAAGTATTTAACCAGACAGTCATTTTTTTTGCAATTGTGTGATAAAGTTACTTGTAAATGCTTTTTGGAATGAAAGCGCTTACTTGCAGTTTGAAAAATAACTCCAGCACCTATTTGTGAAGGCTTGTGCTTTTTTGTGTACTTCATGGTTTTGTTTGGTTTTGTGGATTTACAGAATATAGATTACACCAATTGGATGTACATGTACATACAACTCCCAAAACAAACAATTACTAGGCAAAGTAAAGGGCCATTCCACAAGCACTGTTGCTACTTCCTTCGCCTTCCAGGCCGGACTTCCTTTGGATTCGATTTGTGCAGCAGCCACATGGACAAGGCATCATACATTTGTCACTCATTATAAAGTGAACACGGCCTCCTGGATCAGGGCTTCCTTTGGGGCCACTGTTCTGAAGAGTTTATTCCCTTGAGCTACCCAAGAAAGAAGGTGCTAGGGACGCTGTCCCAACTAGCATAGAACGAAGGCGAGATAGGACAACACAACATTTAAGAAGTTATGTACTCTCACCATAACATTCCATGTTTGTTGTCCATTTCACCTTCATTCTTGCTTCCCACCCTCCTTCGCTCCTTGAGGATCAGGCGGATTATTATATCTATAATTGGATTATAGAGTTTCTGTTTCCCTTCTGGGTCTTATTTAGACAGGTTATTTACTGTCATGTGATATTTACGCAGACAAGATCTGGGTAATCTTCCCGGAGCATCATGTGATAGGGAATAGCCTCTAGCCAGTGGAAGCTCTCAAGCGTTTGAATTAGGCCAAGTCAGAACCGATGCTCGATTCCGAACCCAACCAGCATAGAATGAAGGTAAGGTGGACAACAAACATGGAACATTATGGTGAGTACATAACTTCTTATTTATTTGTTAAAATTGAGGGCTTTTGTTGTATATATTTTGTCCTTTGAGCTGGGCTGCTGAATTTGCTGTCTTTTTACTTACTGAACTATTCAGTTTACTATCCATGTAGAAATATACTTCAGATTGGAATTTAGAGGGAGAATACTGGGGTTTCTCCATTGTTTTACTTGGTCGACCATGTAGCCAGTATTTGGTATTGATCTGGTTAGTTTTTTATCCCCCTGACTTGATGTTGTTAGCTATGATCCCCCCACCACCATCTACCCATTGTGCATCTAAAAAATATAGAAATAAATCAAAAAAATGTGCCTCTGTCTGTAGCTTGTCACTCTGCAGTAGCCTGTCAGACCACTCACCTTTTGTTATTTCCCGTTCCTTTGGTGTGGTGCTGGTACCACAACTGTGCATGATACAAGGGTCAGACTCATCCCCCAGGCCTGTACCATTACCTGCTTCAGGTATATGAGAACCAAGCCAGTTAGGTGAAAGGGAAGTCAGGGTTGCAGAATCTGAATTTTGATATATTCAAGCAAAAAAGAGACAGAAGACTCACCATGTTGTAGTGTAGCAGTGATGTGGTGGCCATAGCTAGATCCATTGTTCAGGCAGTTGATTACACTGTGCATACCTGGGTTATAAGTAATGGCGGCACTTCCACCACCGTTCGGTCATCTAAGGTTCCTGATTTTAAAGGGGATCCAGTGTCTGCATTTCAGAACTATCAGAGCCTCATCAGTCAGTTTCCTCTGAGGGCGAACAGGTTCAGGAACATGAACAGATGATGTTCTTCGTGTTTCACTGTTGCAGTCATCACACTTGGGTTATCTGCCTACAGGTAGCCCTCAGTCAGCCCGAATACCAGAGTCTTAGGATTTCTGCGTTGGATGCTGTCGCCTCTTCCATGACGTCAGGGGTATAAAACATGCAGCTGATGCCATTACATCAGCTTTTCTTGCCGAGCAGAGCCTGAAGCAGAAGCAGTTCGCAAGTTCCGGTCGGCCGCTTCCTGAAATTTTTGTTTTTCGAGTTTCAAACCTGAAGTCTTCTAAAGCTAAATACCCCATTTGGGATCCTTTTTTTTTCTTGCTCTGACCGATGTCAGAAAACGTTGACAATTGTCTTGCCTGTGGAAAGCAAATACCTCAGATTTTTATTCTTACTGCGTCATCTGTTTAGGCCCAGACCATGATGCTCCTTGCTGTAGGTTTTGTGCTTGTTTAATGCCCGAATTATTCGTCGGGCTATCTGTCGCTAAATTCTTTCGCTATTGTTCTCCGTATTCCAGAATGGCTTCGATAAGCCATCCGACTACCGATCTTTCGAAAAAACATAAGTATAAAGACAGAGACGGACCGCATAGGTTCAAAATTGCCGATGACGCTTCCTTTAAGCTAGTTGCCAGTCTGCCTGTACTCAATGAGGCGCTTTCGCAGCCCCTGATACCTGATTCTACAGATTCGCAGGCCACTACTGAGACCCATTCGATGTCCAGTATGTCACGAGATGCTTCTTCAACTATGGAACCTGCGGATATCTCTACCTTGGATGAGTCCGGAGCCGCTGTGCAGGCACTGGCTTCTGAGGGTGTATTCAGGCCTTCCAGTGTTCGTATTAAACCGACTTCTTCGTCCTTGACTAAAAATACCAAATTTCTCAGGTCCAGAGTTTGCACTATGCCTAGGAAACCAACAACCAAAGTGGATTTTCAAGCTCCCATGCCTCAGAAACAAATGCTTAGAATGGCTGAAGACCTTATTACTTTAATTAGGGGAAGCCACCCTTCCCACTCTAAAAGACAAAGAATTGATTTTCCTTCAGATTCTATGGGCCATGAGTTTGATGACTCTGACCCCTCTGATTACCGGGACTTACCCTTGTCCACATATTAGGATTCAGATGCAGAGGATTCCATTACCTCTGCATCCCCTCCAAAGGACCTTTCTTTCTGTGAAACTTTGCATATCCTAAGAGAGCATTTCTGCTGGGAGTGCCAGGACTACCCTCAGTCAAAAAAGAGACTCAGGGAATTTTTAGACTTGCCTCAGCACAGGCCTCTAGCTATGCCCCCGTCCTGGATATTGTAGATGATGTCTTCATGGAATCAAGTCTTGCCTGTGATACTTTACCTCCAGCTCCTAGAAAGCCTGACAGGTACTACAGAGTACCTGACTCTCACACATTTCTCTTTAAAAATCCTACTGTGGATCCAGAGACCATTTTTGAGGGACCTGAAGGCATTAAGGCTACTACAGCCAAAAACCCTACCCCTTGGACAGGAATTCTAGGGCTTTAGACAGATGGGGTAAGAAGGTATATACCTCTGCAACTCTTGCCATCGGGGGGTTTAAATTGACAGTTTCACATGCTGAAGTACCAGCCGCATATTATGGAACTAATTAAACAAAAAAATGTTGTTGATTCCTGATTGTGCAGGAAATAAAGATTTACAAGAGTTAATGCATTCTGCTAACGAAGTTGGTAAACATACCTTGCAGTGTGGTTTTGATGCCTTAGAAGCATCTTGCAGGGCTGCTGTCACTGGGACTGTTCTGAGAAGGCATGGTTGGCTGAAAGAACAAATCTTGCCAGACCATGTCAAAGCAAAGTTACTAGATGCTCCATTAAATCAAGAATGTTTGTTTGGCACAAAAGCAGAAGTTGTTCTTAAAAAGATGGCGGAAGAAGATAAATCTATGCAAACTGTTAAATATTTCTTACAGGTACAGCCACCTAGATTCAGTAGGCATTGGCCTTTGAAGAACTGGTCCTTTCCAGTCCCTCCCAGGCCTTCTCAGCCCAAACCCAGAGGCAACAGACAACAAAGACTACAGTCTCAGGGGATGCACAGATCTAAACAATGTAGTGCTCCCACCTCAAAAACAGGGAGTGGTAAGCTGCCCTCTTATGGAAAAAGTTCACAATGACTTCTCCTGCATCCTTCTCAGCCATGCCCAAGTATTTGCACCCCTAGGAGGAAAACTCGTCCTGCATGCAAAAAAACTGAGAGTACATTACCAAGAACCGTTGGGTCTTAAACATTGTATCCCAGGGATACAGATTCTACTTCCATTCTTTGCCAACCCCAAGCAGATTGCCATACCTTCCCCCAAACCAGTGGGCAGAGGCCCAAAAACAAGTACTTTTCTCTTCTCAGTATCAGGGTTATTCAACCTGTTCCAACAGAGCAAAGGGGACAGGGATTCTACTCCAGACTGTTTCTGGTGCCCAGAAAAGAAAACTGTTGGTGCCCTATCCTGGATCTGTCAATTCTCAACACTTTCCTGGTGGTACCAAAGTTCAAAATGCTTACACTCCAGCAGCTGCTGCCTGTGCTAGCCAAGGACTTCTGGCTGGTCACCCTAGACTTAAAGAAGCTTACCTGCACATCCCCATAAGGGAATCTTGCAGGAAATATCTACATTTCAGGGCAGGCTCTATGCAGTATTAGTTCTCTGCACTTCCCTTTGGCTTATCTACTGTGCCCAGGGTATTCACAAAGTGCCTGGCTTCAGCCATTGCATATTGCAGTCAGAGAAACATTCAAATTTACCCATACTTGGACAATTACCTGATTCAGGCGGACAGTCAGGAATTGTTACTTCAGCACCTGGCATTTGTCAAGAGACTCCTAACTTCTCTGGGATATACCATCAATGAAAAGAAATCACAGCTGGTACCCAGCCAAGAAATTGTATTCCTGGGAGCAAGCTTGAACACAACTTCCCAGATGGCATTCCTCACTCCAGAAATGCAGGTTTATTTGACAAATTACTTCAAACAGCTGGCCATCCAAACCCAGCTATCTGCAAGGAAAATACTGCAAGCCCTAGGGTTCTTGGCCTCATGCATTCTCCTAATTCCATATGCAAGACTACATATGAGGAAACTTCAGTCGTACAAAGTCTCTGGTGTCAACATTCTCAGGACCCGGGAACAGTGATTCCGATCATTTCTCGCCTAAGGACAGAGTTCCTTTGGTGGGAAGAGGCCTGCAACCACAACAAGAGCCTCCCTTTCACTCACCCCCCCCCCAGCTGCCTAAACCCTGACAGCAGACGCATCAGACTATGCATGGGGGGCTCACATGGCAGGCAGATACATTCAAGGCAAATGGAGCTCCGGACAAATGCACCTGCATATCAATCAAAAAGAAATGATAGCTGTACAGAATGCTCCGACAGCCTTCAAATACCTTATCCTTCCAGGACAACTATTGATAAAGACAGACAACACCACAGCCATGTGGTACATAAACAAACAGGAGGGAACTCATTCCTACCCACTCTGCAGGTTAGCCATGGCTCTGTGGAACACGGCCTTGAGCAATCAAGTGCACCTGCAAGCTCAGTTCCTGCCAGGCAAACAAAATTCACAGGCAGACTTGAGCAGAAATCTTATGGACCCACACGAGTGGAAACTGGAGCCCAGCTCATTCAAACTTCTAATCCACAGGTGGGGGACACCAGAGGTGGACCTCTTTGCTTCCCCCCAAAACCATCAATTGAGCAAATTTTGCACCAGAACTCCCCACAACCAAGAATGGAAAGTAGATGCCCTATCATTTACATGGGAAAACCTCAAAATCTATGCCTTTCCCCCTCTGCCCCTCTTCTCAAAAGTACTATTCAAGATCAAACAGGACAGGCCAAGGACAATCCTCATTGCACAAGGCTGGCCATGCCACTGCTGGTACCCACTCCTACACAGTCTGACAGGCGTGCCACCCTGGCACCTACATCAGACCACCTCTCTGCTGTCCCAGCAGGAGGGACAGATTTTGCATCCTCAGCTGCATACCCTGAAACTGGCAGCCTGGCTTATTCCCTGAATACATCACCAGCAACCCTCAGCAAGCAGGTGCTGGATGTCATCCTTGAGGCCAGGAGGCCTAATACTAAGAAATCCTATTCAGAAAAGTGGAAAAGATACTGTTCTTGGAGCCGGTCTCAGGGAAAGGAGACAGACGTGCCCACCTTACCTCAAATCCTAATTACCAGGATTAGGATTTTCTTTTGCTTCTAAGCCCCTAACACGGTCGTGTGCATAAGCTGACCAGGTCCCTGGTACCAATATTAAGGTCTTACAAACCCAAACCATCTAAGATAAGAATGCCCACTCCCCTTGAGTTCTGAACTTCTGTGGAATCCTCTCCAACAACTGTGCTATTAAATCAAAGCAAAGTATGTGCTAATTATAGTGAATTTACGTAGTCCTCCTAGCCTACTAGTGTGTTATTTTATTGGAAGGTACCTGGTCAGCTGCAACACATCTCTGCGTACCCCCACTTCTCACCTAAGTTTTCTACTTGTCCTCCTACCTCCCTACCCATTTGCCCAGCCATGTTCTCTGTTACTCCTTATCTCTCCACTGAAGATACTACTGGTTTAGCCCTTACCTCTTACTACTTTCTGTACCCTCTCCTCACACTGTCTTCTTCATCCACACAGTCTCTCACTACCTCATACTACTTTCTGTACCTTCTTCTCACACTGTTTGCTTCAGCCACACCGACTCTCACTCACCTAACCCAGTAACTCCCTTCTCCCTCCTCTATCCCCTCACTCAGCTCCAAGCCTTACTCAGAGCTTAGTGACCACATTCCCCCTCCCTAGTCTTGTGTCCAGCTTCGTGTATGCTAAACCCTCCTCCATAGCCTTGTGTATATAAAAAGATAATAAAAGACTTATTCCTAGATAAAAAATAATAGCTGTGTCCTGCTGAAAAGCCTTTCACTGATTGTTTTATTCTATCATTGTGCCTCTTCCAGGACGGTGCTAGCCCATCGCCCTCGCTACCGCCCGGGCTCACTTCGCTACCCTACCCCCATTCCCACCCACCCCTAGGTCACTCACACTTCTAGTTAAACAACAAACTCACAGGCAATTCACACCTTCCCAATTATCCTATTATAACCCACCAATCAAGTATAAAATAAACTATAACCACCACACCCATAATAACATACCCAAGTATATCACCTATAGTGCCTTTTTTAGGCAAACTTCAAAGGACAAAACCACCACCGTAACAGGTACAAGCATGCAAAATCTGAAGGTAATGCTACTCAATGCTAGAAGTCTAAACCTCAAAATGCACTCTCTCGAGGCACTCCTAAAAATGGAGAACATCGATATCTGTGCAGTAACTGAGACCTGGTTCAAGGCTCCAGAGAGCACCCCTGCAATACCAGGCTACAACTCTTACCACACTTTTCGGCCACCAAACCAGGACCGAAACACTAAAGGTGGAGGAGTGTCAATATTCACCAAGGATATTCACACCACCAGGCTAGTTGGCCAACACAATGTGTCTGAAATTATCCAAGTGCAACTAACACTAGGTAAGACTGCAATCCAAATTGTAGCTTGCTACAGATCCCCCACCATACCCCAAGATTCTCACTACACCTTTCTAAACATACTGGAAAATATTAAGATAGAACCAAACACCCTAATACTGGGTGATTTTAACTACCCTGCCATTAACTGGGAAAACTACTCATGTCCCAACACCTTTGCGCAACGGTTCTTGGAATTCATAAATTCCAACTCCCTGGATCAACTAATCCATAGTCCCACCAGGGGCTCTAATATCCTAGACCTGGTCATTACCAACATGGGAAATCAATGCTCCATACCTATGGTCACCCCCTCGTTAGTCAGGTCTGACCATAAGCTAATCACCCTTAACATCCACATCCCACTCCCCAGTAAAGAAACCACCATAAAAAAACTTCTCCAAAGCCAACTTCATGCTACTCAAGTCAGACGTGACAAACTTCATGACACCCATGCAGACGGGAACTGAAAGTTCAACTGCTGAATCCTACACTAAGGCACTGTACGAGCACATCCACTCATGCATGAATCGTGCCATCCCAAATAGAACCAAAATGCTCTCATCCAAAAAAGGAAGCCAATCTGGTGGTCCCCTGCCATAAACAAACTTTACAACAAAAGGAAAAAACTTTTGCAGAAAAGAGGAAAATCCCAGGATGCAAAAAACTCCCTTACTAGCCTCAGTAAGAAACTGAGATGCCTCATAAAATCCTCCAAAGCTAGTTACGAAAATAAAATTGCCAAAGATTCCAAAGACAACCACAAAGCATTCTATAACTATGTCAAGAATCTAAATGGCAATGCTCAGATCTGCTCTGAGCTAAAACAGAATGGCATTAAATATACTGATCCGAAGGATATTGCCAATATCCTGGCAGATCAATTCAGTGCCAGCTTCACCCCCCCCCCTCTCACCCCCTAAATGGCCCATCTCAATACAGAAAGATTGCCAAATTCCAGTAATAACAGCCACACAGGTACAAAACGCACTCTCTAAAGCCAAGAATACAGCATCCACGGGACCAGATGACATCCCGGGCTGTGTACTACATGAACTACAATATGAACTGGCACCTCACCTTAGTGTCATGTTTAATCATAGCCTCACCTCAGGTTTCGTGCCCACTGAGTGGCGCAGAGCTACAGTTATCCCAATCCACAAGGGGGGATCCACCTTGGATCCCGGAAACTACCATCCCATCAGTCTTACAAGCCTTATCTGCAAGGCCATGGAGCGTATTATCATGGAACTTATAAACAAAGACATTGGCAACCTTCAAACACTGGACCCCACCCAGTTTGGGTTTGTGAAGGCCGATCTTGTCTCCTGAACCTGATTGACTTCTTTGAATCAGTCTCCAGAGCCATGGACAAGGGTAAGGTGGTCCACACAGCCTATCTAGACCTTGCCAAGGCCTTTGACACCATCCCCCACTCTGGAATCATAGATAAACTTACTAAGTTGGGCATTAATCCCTATGTCACCCAATCGGTTGCTAAATGGCTTACTGATAGAACCCACACTGTAAAAGTAGTCGACTCCAAATCCAGCTCCAGACAAGTGACAAGTGGAGTACCTCAGGTTTCAGTCCTGGGGCCGCTCTTGTTTGGCATCTACTTCTCTGAAGTACAGGTCAACACTAAGGGACTCTGGCTAACAAAGTTTGCAGATGACTGCAAACTGGGAGCCATTATTGAATCCCCAAATGATGTGGATACTCTACAAAAGGGCCTTACAGAAACAGATGCTTGGTGCCAGAGCCATGGGCTCAAGCTCAATGCCAAGAAATGTATTGTTATCCCCTTTGGGAAAAAACATGTATCCGTGAATTACCATATAGGTGGCAGTACACTAAACACAGAAAGTGTGATAAGTGATAAGAGACTTAGGGACACAGGTGGACAGTGGTCTCACCTTCGATAACCACATCGCCACAACAGTCAGGAAATCCTTCTATGTGGCACACCTCATCACGAAGGGCTTTTCATCCAGAAAAAAAGGAGGTCATTGTCCCACTGTACTCATCCCTCATTAGACCCATTATAGAATACAACGCCCCATTTGGTATGTACCTCTCAAGACATCTGCAACAACTGGAAAGGCCTCAGAAATACCTCACTAAAAGAATCACAGGCCTAAAGCAGATGCCCTACGCTGACCGCCTTAAAAAACTCCAGCTATACTCTGTCGCATATCGTCTAGAGGCGATCTCTGCTTAACATACAAAGCCATGTCAAACCCAGAGCTGTTGGACATGCTACACTTAAAGAAATCCCAATCCCTCAGAGCTACACGCTCCAGGGATCTAAACCTTGCCATCACAATAAACAAAACATGCTGGAGGGATAGGTTCCTGACCCAGATACTCCCCAGACTCTGGAATAGATTGCCCATACATGTCAAGCAGAGTGCCTCTTTGGACCTCTTCAAGAGGAACCTTGACGATTGGATGGGAGAAAGGAAATTCACCCCAGGGATCACGTCAGTCGCCCTGCTAGACAGGGGTCCAGGAAAGTAAAAAATGTGGGAAGAAATAGCCAGGCAATTGTTATAGCTAGGCTTGTATAGGCCCTAGGGCTGATAGCCTAGTACCAACCAATGAGCCTATGAACCTACTACACACACACTAGTACACTCCCTAAATAAACGTTACCCTCACCAAATATAAAAACATGTACAGCTTACGTAAACCCTTTCTGCTAAGAATACTACTTTTACCCATCAGCTATCTCCATCCTACTTCTGCTCTCCATTCTTTCTTCCTACCACAGCCAACTACACATCACTTTACCACCCCCATGGCAAACAACCCATAGCTAACCCCCAACACTACCTCCTTTCAAACCCCATCCCTCTTTTACAAGTTATCAGTAAAAACAAACCCTCACACAAGCTATCTAAAATTCTTGATAAACTAGCCAAACTCTATCTAAACCTACTGCAAAAACTCTCCTGCTGTGGAGACATACACCCAAACCCTGGGCCCATCCCAGCAGAAAAAACTGAAATATAGTTCCCAAATCCCCCCTACTATAAACCCAAATCATCTCTCCTCTTTCTAAATATAAACGTAATAAGTATAATTAACAAAATTCATGACCTGCATGCCTTATTAGCCTTATATAAACCTGACATAGCGGTGTTAACAGAAACACGGCTCAAACCTGATCACCACAACGATGAGGTCATAGCCCCAGGGTATGATATCATACATAGAGACAGAACAGGGAAAAGGGTGTAGGTGTAGCAGTACTATTTCAAAATCACCTCACCCTAGAACTAGTTGATTGTAATACCCACAAAATCAAGGAGATAGAACTTATCCTTGCCAAATTTAAACTAAACATCAACAAACAAATAATCATTGCAGGCGCCTACCTCCCACCAGGTAATAACATTCCTATAATGGAAAACCTGTTAAATTGGATGTTCTTCGTGTTTCACTGTTGCAGTCGTTACATTTGGGTAATCTGCTGGCAGGTTGCCCTCAGTCAGCCTGATTAACAAAGTCTTGGGTCTTGCGTCGGTTGCTGTCCCTTCTTCCATGACATCAGGTCGTCAGGGGTATAAAACATACAGCCGACGCCATTACATCAATCTTTTCTTGTCGTGTGGTGCCCGAAGCAGAAGCAGTTCAGAAGTGCCGGTCGGCCGACTCCTGAAATTTTCGTTTGAGTTTCAGAACTGAAGTCTTCAACTAAAAAGCTAAGTACCTCGTTGGGGAAACTTTTTCTTGCTCCTTACCGATGTCAGTAAAAGTTAATAATTGCATTACGTATGGGAAGCAAATACCTCATAAGGATTTTCATTTGTACAGTATTCCTTGCTGTTGGTTTTGTGCTAAATTTAATCAACGCACTATTAAACGTCGGTATATTTTTGCTTCTAAATATTTTGGCTCGCACTTTAATTATCCAGAAATGTCATTGGTTAGCAATCCAACTACCGGAATACCTAAAAAACGCAAAGAAAAAGAGGCCGTCGAGGTCCAAAATTGGCGACGATACTTCTAAGCCAGTCACCAGTTCGCCAGTATTCAGTGAGGTGCTTTCACAGACCCTGATACCCATTACTTCTGATTTGCAGGCCTCTACTGAGACCCATTCGGAGTCCAGTATGCCGCAAGATGCTTCAATTATGGAAACCGCGGATGTCTCTACCTTAGATGGGTCCAGAGTCGCTGTGCAGGCACCGGTTTCTGAGGGGGTTTTCAGGCCTACAGATTTGTATATTAGACCGACGTCATCTTCAAAACTAAGGCCAAAATCTAAATCTTTGTCTAAAAAAACGACACCTGGGCCACATGTGCAGGCCCCTGTGCCTAAAAAACAAATGATCAAAATGGCTGAAGAAGATACTACAGGGCTCCTGACTCCCACAAATTATTTTTCAAAAATCCTATTGCAGATCCTGAAACCATTTCTCAGGGTCCCAAGGGACATTAAGGCCTCTGCTGCTAAAAATCCTAGTCCTTCTGATAGAGATTCCAGGGCGCTGAATAGATGGGGTAAGAAGGTTTACACTTCTGCAACCTTGGCAGTCAGGGCTTTAAACTCTCAAGTTCATATGCTTAAATACCAACAGCATATCATGGGACTGCTTAAACAGAAAATTATGTTAATTTCTGACTGTGTGGAAAATAAGGATTTACAGGATTTATTGCATTCAGCTGAACAAGTTGAAAAACATACTTTGCAATGTGGTTTTGATTCTTTGGAGGCCTCTTGCAAAGATGCTGTAACTGGCTCTGTGCTAAGAAGGCATGCTCTGCCTGATCATGTTAAAGCAAAACTGTTGGATGCTCCTTTACAATAGGACCATCTCTTTAGTAATAAGGCTGAAGAAGTTTTAAAAAAGATGGAACATAAAGCTAAATCTATGCAAACTGTGAAAGATTTCTTACAAGTACAACCTCCAAGATTTAGTAGGCACTGGCCCTTCGAGAGCCACTCAAGTCAAGCCCAGACATTCCAAAGGCTCCAGGTTTCAGTCACAAGGGACTTTTATAACAAAATAATGGGGTGCCTCCTCCTCTAAATCTGGAAACAACAAGGCACCTCCCTATGGTAAGCAGTCTCAATGACTTCCCTCTACACTTACTGAGCACTTACCTTTCAGCCGCCTCTTTGGGGGGAAAACTGGCACTTCATGTAAGAAACTGGCAACTTATAACCCAGGACAAATGGGTTTTAAATATAGTATCCCAGGGATACAGATTTCATTTCCACACATTGCCAATCACAAACGGATGGCCAGAACTGCCCCCAAATCAGTGGGCAGAGGCTAAGAAACAAGTACTGTCTCATGAACATGGGAGCTATTCAACCAGTCCCAGAAGAGGAAAAGGGACAAGGTTTCTATTCAAGACTTTTCCTGGTACCCAGAAAAGACAAATCATGGCGTCAAATTCTGGACTTATCTACTCTAAACAAATTTCTGGACATTCCAAAATTCAAGATGTTGACTCTTCAATAGTTACTTCCTACGCTAGGCAAAGATGCCTGGTTGGTAACTCTAGACTTAAGAGGCTTACCTGCATATCCCAATCATGGAATCTTGCAGAAGATACCCCCGCTTCAAAGCAGGCTATTTGCATTACCAGTTCTCTGCACTGCCCTTTGGCTTAGGGTCTTCACAAAGTGCCTGGCATCAGTAATTGCATTTTGCAGGCAAAGAAACATTCAAATATATCCATACCTAGATGATTGCCTAATTCAGGCAGAAAACAGGGACATTCTTCAAAAACATCTGGCGTTTGTAAAAAAGGTTCTAACTTGTCTAGGGTACACCATAAACGAAAAGAAATCACAACTAGTATCCTCTCAAAAAATTACATTCCTAGGTGCAAGGTTGAATACAACTGCCAAGATGGCTTATCTTACGCCAGAAAAGCAAATTCATTTGATGACTTACTTCAAACAGGTGACCACAAAACCCTGCTATCTGCAAGACAAATTCTTCAAGCCTTGGGGTTCATGACGTCCTGCATTCTTCTAATTCCATATGCAGGACTACATATGAGTAAACTTCAGTGGTACTTAAAGAGTTTATGGAGTCAACATTGTCACAGCCTGGAAACAGTGATTCCTATCATATATTGCCTGCAACTAGAGTTCCTATGGCGGGGCAGAGGCCCACCACCAAAACAAGGAACTGCCATTCACTGCACCCCCTGCTGCCCAAACCCTAATTACAGAAGCATCAGACTATGCTTGGGGGCTCATCTGGCAGGGAAGTGCATTCAGGGCAAATGGAGCCCAAATCAAATGCACCTTCATATCAGTCAAAAAGAGATGCTAGCTGTACAGAATGCACTGACAGCCTTCAAGGAATACCTTCATCCAGGACAATTAATGATAGACAGACAACACCACAGTTATGTGGTACATAAACAGGCAGGGGGTACACACTCCTACCCCCTTTGCAGACTAGCCATGGCATTGTGGAGCATGGCCTTGACCTATCATATCCATCTACAAGCTCAATTCCTGTCAGGAAAACTGAATACTCTGGCAGACGAACTAAGCAGAAGTCTCATGGACCCACACAGATGGAGACTGAAACCATGGATTTTCAACATGTTGGCACGCAAATGGGGGAGTCCAGACATAGATTTTTTTGCCTCACCCCAGAACTATCAGTTGGACAAATTCTGCACAAGAATTCATCACACAAAAGCCTGGATAGTGGATGCTGTATCATTCAGCTGGAAAAACCTATCAGTCTGTGCCTTTCCCCCTCTGCCGCTGCTCTCCAAAGTTCTACTAAAAGTCGAACAGGACAAACCGAAAATTATTTTGATTGCTCCAGACTGACCTCGCCAACACTGGTACCCACTCCTGCACCGTGGCACTTGCCTCAGACACCTTACTTATTGTCTCAGCAGAACAACCAAATTCTGCACACTCTGCTCCAAACCTTGAATCTTGCAGCGTGGCTAATCACCTAAATTCACCCTTGGCATCCCTCAGCAAACCTGTGCTGGATGTCATTTTGGAGGCAAAAAGGCCTAGTACTAGAAAATCTTATGCTGACAAATGGAAAATATTCTGTGCCTGGAATCAATCACAAGGGATAATCACAACAGTGCTTAATCTTCCTCAGATTTTACAATATTTAACTGAGATGCTTCACAAGGGCCTATACTTTTCTACCATAAAAGTCCATGCCTCAGCCATTTCAGCTCATTACAACACAGAACCTCCCCTCTTCTCTCATCCTCTGCTAAAGCAGTATCTCAGAGCGGCCACAAACTTAAGACCACCGAGGAGAGCTCCAACCCCTGCCTGGGACCTCAATTTTGTATTGGAAAATCTCACTCTCCCTCCTATCGAGCCAGCTGCTACTGCAGACTTAAAATTTATCTCCCGGAAAACAGCTTTCCTTTTGGCAGTCACATCAGCTAGAAGGATTTCCGAATTGCAGGCTCTTATGGCAGTGGAGTCTTTCATTATTTTTCATGCCGACGGGGTGTCTCTCAGGACCAATCCATCCTTCATGCCTATGAGTGTGGCTCTTAATCAGACCATTCATTTGCCAACTTTCTTTCCCAATCCACAGAACAAGGGGGAGTGGATTCTGCATTCATTGGATGTGCACAGACAACTTAGATTTTACTTAAACAGGACACAGTCTCAAGGAAAATGTGAACAACTATTGATGGCATTTGCTGCAGGGGCAAAGGGAAAGGCTATTTCAAAGCGGACTATTTCCAAATGGATATGCCATTGTATTCATTTCTGCTATATGCACCATGGTAAAACTATCCCCCAGGGGATCAGATCTAATTCCACCAGGGCTGCATCTACTTCTACAGCCTTTCTCAGAGGTGTTCCTACCAGAGACATTCTAGAAGCTGCTACCTGGAGCTCAGTTCATACATTCACCAAACATTACCATTTACCTTTCTTCTCTAAATCCAGAGCTGGTTTTGCCTCTGCTGTCCTGCAGGGCCTTATAGCTGGTCCTAATGCTGTATAAATCCATGCTCCCAACCATAGCTTTGGGAATCTACACAAATGTAATGACTGCAACAGTGAAACACGAAGAACATAGTACAGTTCTGTACACTTACCATAAATGTAGATGTTCAAGTGTATTCACTGTTGCAGTCCTGGTTACCCTCCCTCCAACCCCCTGACTTTTCTATACTTTCTACCTATCCTCTTTTTTGGCCATATCTTATGGCAGTGGTATTTACGTTTTACTGGAGGTGTTCCACACCATGTAATTGCTACCTATTTTGGGGGCTCCTGACATCTTGGGCAAGAAAAACTGATGTAATGGCATCGGCAGCATGTTTTATACCCCTAACGACTTGACGTCATGGAAGAGGTGACAGCATTCAACGCAGAAATCTCAAGACTCTGATATTATTCTGGCCGACTGAGGGGCTACCTGCAGGCAGATAACCCAAGTGTGATGACTGTAACAGTGAATACACTCAAACATCTACATTTATGGTAAGTGTACACAACTGTACTTTTTTCCAAATGCTGTCTAGATTTAGGGATGTATTTAGTTGGAAAGCAATAGTTGGCAGCCTCTAAAGTCATCATGGTTTATGATCTTTTGAAGGATGAGGCCTCAGACGTGGAGACTTTTCCTCCCTTGATCCCAGCATTGGAGGATGTTTTTAAGAAAGGTTACAATTCTCCTGTAAGAAATTCAGGATATACTCTGGCATGGCTGGCCTCAAAGTTCTTTTATCTGGAGATTCTGCTTTTGTATCATCAGCAACCTCTTCTGATAAAGACGTTGTCTTCATATCCAGTCTGTTCAGATAAACTAGACAAATAACCAAAATCTCAGGGAAAGAAGCTGGTTCAGTCCAGTATAGTAGCTTTCAAAATGTTTATCTACCAGTGTTTTATATGGAAGTTTGTGTTGAGGTGTATGTGTAGCTTAGATGAAATTTTCTGCATTGTTACTTACTGAGCAAAAGGTTTGTGTCAAAAATATTGCTTCCAATGTTTCTCATGTGTCAAAACATGCTTTAGAGTTCCTTGAGGGTTGTGGGAGGGGGTGATAATCTTTCCAGAAATGCAGCATCTTCAGTGCTGATAAGGAGATATGCTTGGTTGCACAGCCAAAATTTTCTGATGAGTTAAAAATGAGATTTTTGAATGCTCTACTTGAGTCTGTGTGCGTGCTTGGTGCAGCAGCTAATCATATCCTTAAACAGTGGCATGGCATCGGTAAACTGATGCAAGGGGTGTCTAAAATGATTCATATTCCCAATTTTCCCTTTTATAATTTTCAGTGGCCTACCAAACAAGTCCCAGAAGAACAAAGACCAAGGCCCTAAAAGGAAATGTCAGGATGAAAACTCCATAAACCCTAACAAGACGGGTTCCTTCCCAAAAAGGTAATCCCCCTTCCAAGTTATGATTATGCCAAGGCACAGCACCTGTCATTCTCAAGTTCCCCTCCAGGTGCCACTTCTGAAGAGTTGTCTCTTAACAAGGTGGCCTCTCCATCAGAGATTTCTGACAAACGGGTGCTCAGCATCATTCATGGAAGATACAGCTGGTAGAGGAAAGAGCATCCACCTCCTTTCATGGGGTGCTTTTCCTCATTTGCCAGACCAGACTTATCCCCTCCTATTCTCTGGCAAATGTTGGGCTAATGGGTTATAGAACTGGTCCTGCCTTTAAAAAGAATGAGAAGTTTCTACTCCAGAATTTTCCTGGTTCCCAAAAAAACTGTCATGGAGACTGGCATTGGACCTTTCCTCCTTTAATACTTCTGTAATGGTACTGAAATGCTTTGTCCAGGAAGTGGCCCACTGTTGGACTCTGGACATTCACATTTTTCCGTACTTGGATGACTTGCTGATCTTTGCAGTCTCTGCTTCCAGGTGTTTGGAATTGCTATAGAATGTCAGAGCCTTATTCTCCCAGTTAGGGTTCAAGTTGAACTTCCTGACATCATGTCTGACATCCTTATAAAGGCTGGTCTTTCTGGGGTGTTTAGTGGATTCCAATAAAACACTGGCTTTTCTACCCAAAGACTAGAGCCTGTCTTTCCAGAAGATGGTTCAGGAATTCTCCAGGAGGGATTTTTCTCTGGTAAGAGAAATCCTAAAAATTCCTGGACTGATGGCATCTATGATTCTTATGATATCATTGGCCAGTCTACACATGAAGAAAATTCAATGGCATGTCCAAAATTGTTGGACCCACTTCCTTCATTTACTGGAACTCCAGTTGTCAGTGCTGCCTTTCATCAGACTAGAGTTATAGTGCTGGAGAGCACAGTTGAGTAGTGACCCTGGACTTCCCTTCTTCCCACTGGTGCTGAGACACTATCTCCAGACATATTCATATGACTTCATTTGGAAAGCAGTGTTGTTGAGAGTGCAAGTGCAGGCCACTTTGAGTGCCCAAGGCTGCATGGAAGCACATTATTATAAAGGAAATGGTGGTAATTCACACCTTGAAAGTCCTGCACCACTTCTTTTGATGATTACGGACAGCACCACAGTGATGTGGTACCTCTGTAAAGAAGGGCGAGGTCATACCCTCTATGCTGGTTGGCAGTAATGGCCTGGGAGCTGGCTTTACAGCATACATTGACTCTTCAGGCATCTTATATTCCACCAGGGTAGAACATAGTGGCAGACAGACTAAGCAGGTCCTGGACAGCTCAGCACAAGTGGCAGCTCAAGACACTGATATTTCTGGATCTAGTCACCTCCTTTCAAAGCAGCTAGAGAAATTCTCAAGGCCAAGTCCCTATCCCATGCTGCACCTGTGAATTACCCCAGATTTAGTTTGTCGCTGCAACAGATCGGAGGTTCTGATTTAGCTTGGGCCAGATAAGCGAGATTTTCACTGAAAATCTTCTTTAAAAGTTTTTTGATAGATAATATAGTAGTTGGTTAGCATTGTTTATAAAGCTCTTATAGCTTGGAGTATGTTTTCCCTTCCCATTTACTGTTTTTCTTATATTTCTAGTTGGCCTCTTTTAGGCCTAGTTAGTAGTAGTTCTTCTAGTGTGATCTTGACTAGTCTTTGAGCTTTGTATAAGGCTTGTACAGTAATCCTTTGTTGTATAGATACAGTTACTGCCTTGCTGTGTTTAGTGACATTTGTCACTTTTTCTTAGATAGTTTTGTTTTTCTGAGTTGTGTGTGGTCTATCTTTCCTTCTGTACCTATATAGGCTTAGTAGCTTACTTATTAGATAAGGTTGATTATTTGTCAGCAGCTATCTGTTTTTTTTTTGCATAGTCTGCTTGTGTGGTATCACATTTTGTGTGTGTGTGTGTTTAGACTACTTTTATTAAGGCTAGCCTACATTTTGATATTGAGAAAATTTATTGTTGTAGTTTTTTTGTGTGGTAACAGTAAATATTTTCTGTCTCTACTATGGCTGATCAAGGTAAACACCCCAAATCTGGGTTCAAAAAGTGCTCAAAGTGTGGCCAGAAAATGTCAGTCACAGACAGTCACGTCAACTGTGTTTATTGTCTAGGGGTTCTGCATTTGCAAGACAATTGTGCCATTTGTCATTCCTTCTCCTTTAGGGTCCTGCAGGAAAGGAAGAGGAAACTAATCGACAGAGGCTTGTTGAAGCCTTCTTTTCAGGAAGCTTTGAGTGACCAGGATGGTTCCAGTCCAGTCTTCCAAAACTTTGGACTCAAAAAAATCGAAGAAGTCTTCGACTTCAGCTCCACTGCCCTCGGAGCCGACAGTCTTTTCCTTTCGGAGCTGGTCCCCAGTCTTGGAACTGACCTCCGAAGTGTCCCGTTCTCCAGTCAGTACCACCTTCGGTACGATGGTCTCGATCTTCTATCAGCCTGTTGGTTCTGGACTTGGATCGTGTAGTAGAGAAGTTGTTGGCACCGGCATTAGCCAAAATGATATCGGCTTTGACCCAAATGGCTTCGGAGCCAAAGACCATTGCATCGACTATTACTATTCCTCCTCCCAGCCATGCTGGTCCTTCAGAGCCGGAGGAGGAGGCAGACCTGATGTTAGTGGAACCCTCGGTGCCAACACCTGCCCCAGTGTCTTCGGCTCAGTGTACTCTGACATCCTCGGTGCCTATTGAGGACTCTAGGAGCCGACACTCTCTGGTTGGATCCGGGGAGGACAGTCGAACCAACTTGTTGGTTCCAACTTTGCCTCTCGGGGCTTACGAATGAGCTCGGCTCCTACCTCAGGCTCAGATCCCACTGTCCCGGTGCCGGGGGTGTCAATGGTTTCCTCGGATCCGTTGGCTCCCTCACATCAGAGCAGAGGTGCATTCGATGCCATGAGGAGAGTTATCCTCTACCTCGGGGCTGCCCCCTCCTCCCCAAAAGGGCCTGTGTGTGCTTCTGCATCACACGTCCTGACCAGGCGTAGAGACCCAGAGCCTCAGAAAGCCCCAGTGGGTGGCCCCTGTTCTTCTGAGACGTCACCAGAGGCTCCCACTGATGAGGTTCCCAGGAAGAGATTATGCAAAAAGAAGCACCTAGACTCCCCGCAGGAGTCTCTCACATCAGATACTGACTTAGATGAATCAGAAGGGTCCCCACGGTCTCCCTCTGAAGATATCTCATTCGCTGAGATACTTGAGATCCTTAGGCAGAGGGGGTGACTTGCAGTCCAAAAACCCTACTGAGGATGAGTCATTTCTTCTGAAGACTTTCAGGTGTCAGCCCTCCAACTCTTTGGTGACTCCGCCCTTCGATGAGTTGATGCAGCTGGTCTCACGAAGGGAGTGGGAGTCTCCGGATGCTATGGAGCCTGTCCCTAGGAGGCCTAATACATTTATTTCTGCGCCACTGGACAAAACATATTTAACTAAAGGTATTCCAGTTGATGCCATGGTGGTGGCGGCGACCACCAAGAAGGAAATGTCTGAGACTTCCTCGTCTATCCATCCTCCTAACAGAGTATCCAGGATTATGGATAGATATGGGAAGTGCATGTTCAGTTAAGCGACCTTTGCTCTCCATTCGCTGGACTACTTAACCTATTTCACCAGATTACAAAGAGATCTCCCTAAAGAGTTGGGAGACACTCTTCAGGGTACAGTGGCTGCGGGAGCCTCCTACAAAGTTGCTGCCAAGCTTGCTACCCTAACTTCTGTTTTCATCTCATTCATGCGTGTTATATCCTATGCAGCTGATGAAACGAGTAGGGCAGCGGGTACAGGAATTGCTCTTAGAGGAGATATTCCTGGATGCACTTGTGTTCCTTCACGGAGCCCTTCAAGTCATCCTTCGTGAACACTCCCTTTGATGGCTCATCCCTTTTCGGGCCTAAAGTGAAGGAAACCTTGACCAGGTGTGAACAGGACGGAAAGACTGTCTGCCATCGGGGTCCATTTTTCCACCCCTATCTGACCCTATCCCAAAGGTCAACGGAGAGGAAAAATGTGGTTCCGAAAAGCCCAAGGAGCCTTTCAGGACACACACATGGTGACCCCCCCCTCCAAGGCCAGAGGAGGGGGTAATAATGGAAGACACCACTGTCGCGGTAGAGGAGGTCCGCAACACCAGGGTGACAGAGATCACTTCTCTGGGAAGCCCTACCAGCGCTCCCAAGAGGAGGCCCGACTGTCCTGCTCTGGAGGCAGTCGGGGGTCACTTGTCTTTGTACCCAGATGCCTGGCTCAAAATAACAAAAGACAGCTGGGTACAAAGTATCATTTCCAGAGGGTATTTCATTCATTTCACCACACACCCTCAAATCATAAGAAAAATCCCGGACGTTCCACCCAGTTACAGGCAACTATAGAGGTCCAAACGTTGCTAGTAAAAAGAGCCATCCAGCCAGTCCCAGCAGATCAAACAGGATCCGTAACTTACTCAAGATTCTTTTTGGTTCCAAAGAAGAAGGGGGACTGGAGACCCAGATTGAACCAATACATATAGAATGAGAAGTTTTGGATGGTCACACTTCAGTCTATACTTCCCTTTTTAGGGAAAGACAATTGGATGTGCTCGATAGATCTCAAGGATGCATACTACCACATAAAAATGGCCAGACCATCCAGGAATCACCTGCGCTTCTGGCTGGGAGCCAATCACTACCAGTTTTGAACCCTGCCCTTTGGTCTCGCCACAGCCCCCAGAGTGTTCACCAAATGCATGGCAGTGGTCACGGCTCACCTGAGACATCTAGGATTCCAGGTGTTTCCGTACCTAGACGATTGTCTTCTTACCACCACCACCAGGCATCAACTCATTCAGGCCAAGCAGTCCACTCTGTCACTCTGCAATCATCTTGGCATTACAATCAACTCGGAAAAATCTGCATTGTTGCCATCGCAGCATATCGTTTTTATCGGGGCAGAGTTGGATACCACCACCACCACTCTAAGACTTCCATTGGAAAGAGTCGTTCTCTTTCATCAACATGTCAGCATCCTGTTATCAAAACACAAAGCACCAACATCAGAAGTTCTGAAAGTACTGGGCATGAAGGCAGCAGCAATTCTAGCCACACCACTAGCTCGGATGCAAATGCGGGTTCCTCAGTAGCTGTTGTTCATTCAATAGTCTTAAGAGCTACCCATGAATCACGCTATAATGATCACAAATTCTTGCAAGAAGGACCTTCAGTGGTGGTTGACCTCACTTCATGTCACGATAGGACGCCCATTTGTGCTGCCCCCCCTCCAGCAGCCACTGTGGCCATAGACGCTTCCCTGATGGGATGGGGGGGGCATTTTCAGGGAAAGACTGCCCAAGGCACATGGACCGACCAAGAGACACATCTGCATATCAGTGTGCTAGAGATGAGAGCAGTACTTTTAGCGTTGCAGTACTTTCAGGACTCTCTTCCTCTAGGTACGATTGCAGTTCAGACAGACAACGTCGGTGGTCTGGTATTTGAACAAACAAGGAGGAACCAGGTCTTACCCCCTTTGTTGAGAGGCTCTCAGAGTTTGGCAGTGGGCTGTTTCCACCCAGTGCTTTCTGTTGGCAATGCACATCCCCGGGAGATCCAGCATAATAGCAGACAAACTGATCAGGGCAATCTTGTTGCCCCACGAGTGGTCCCTCAAGAAAGAAGTTACGAACAGGATGTTGCACAAGTGGGGCCAGCTTTGCTGCGACCTTTTTGCCAGTCACATGCAATGCAGAAGCTACTTTGCCCTGATTTCCCCTCCGAAGGAAGCCCCAAGGGACGCACTCGTACACAATTAGCCTCTGGGTCTCCTCTATGCATTTCCACCAATCCCATTGATACCCAAATTTCTACAGAAAGCAAAATCCCTGGGAAGGACCATCATTCTTATAGCCCCTCACTGGCCTCATCAGATTTGGCTCCCCTTCCTTCAACTTCATCTGGTGTAGGATCCTTGGATCTTGGGCCCCCTTCTGACACATCCATCAGGGGATCTTCATCCTTCTTTGCAGTCCCTGATGCTGATAGCTTGGCTGCTCCAGTTCCCATCATAGCCAGGTTCCATAACCTTTCCAATGAGACAAAACAGATCCTTTTGTCCTCTCATAAATCTTCTACCAGAAAGCTATATCTGAGCAAATGGAAGAAATTCTCTACATGGGCCTCTAAAAATAATATTGATCCTTACCAAGCTCCTATGGCTTCCATATTAGAATTCCTGACTATGATTTTCAGTAAAGGAGCTGCAGGAGCAACAGTTCGGGTTCAATTGGCTGCTATCTCTAATTTTCATCTTGGATTTGAAAGTTTGAATATCATGTCTCACAAGTTATCCAAAGCATTTCTTAAAGGGACTTTTCATATTAGGCCACCTGTGAAATCTCCCTATTCTCCATGGAATCTAATTTTTTTGCTCTCACGTATAATTCTCCTGCCATTTGAACCAGCTTCATCTTGTGATCTCAAATTTTTGTCTTGGAAGACCATTTTTCTGGTAGCTATCACTTCTGTTCACAGTGTGTCAGAGCTTCAGGCTTTATCCATTAAGCCTCCCTATTTGATATTTCATGCTGACAAAGTTTCACTTAGTACAAATCCCTCATTCTTGCCCAAAGTTTGCACCGAAACCAATCTCAAGAAAGTTATTGATTTGCCAGTTTTCTTCCCCAATCATTCTAACAATTTAGAGTATATGCTGCACACACTTGATGTTCACAGGCAGCTCAAATTTTATTTGGATAGAACAAAAGATTTCCGGAAATCAGACCAGCTTTTTGTTTCATTCTCAGACTCTAGGAAAGGGAGACCAGTGGCTAAACAACACTGTCTAAATGGTTATCTGATTGTATCACTTTTGCCTATTCAGCTGCCAATATGCCTTTACAACACAAGATTAAAGCTCACTCAACCAGAGCAGTTTTTACATCATCTGCCTTTTCTGCCAGACTTCCTATTGACAACATTTGTGCAGCAGCCACTTGGTCAAAACCTTATACCTTTATCACTCATTACAAAGTTGACAGGGCCTCCTTTGGATCCACTGTCCTGAGAAATATACTCCCGAGAGCCACCCAAGATTGATGGTGCTTGGGACGCTACCCATCAGTAAAGAATGAATGCTGAGATAGAACAACTTCACATAAAGAAGTTATGTACTTACCATAACGTTCCATGTGAGTTGTTCATCTCGCCTTCATTCTTACATCCCTCCCTCCTTCCCCCTCTTGGGCCGATAAATGACTGAGATGCTGGCTCCATCCTGGTTACTCAAACCTTCTCTTCCTTTTCTCTAGGAATATAACAATGACATATGGTATTAGTATGTGCAGCAAACAAGATCTGTGGAAATTCACAGGTGCGTCATGGGATAGGGACTTGGCCTCGAGCTATTTGAAGACCTCGAGCTTTGCATTTGGCTGTATCTGAGCCGAGGGATCAGCTTCGAACCCATCAGTAAAGAATGAAGGTGAGATGAACAACTCACATGGAACATTATGGTAAGTACATAACTTCTTTTTCTCCCTTATAATGGCATTGGCTAATAGCAGTTACCAGAAATGTCATCACACTTTAGATTTGCTCATGCAGTCTCATGAGCGACTGGTGTACCCTAGTTTAGAACAACTTCAACTGACAGGCTGGACGATTCAATCTTGGCTCCGTTTAGGTACCTGTTTCACGAGGATGAGCAATAGGTGTTAAAGGAGGTCAGAAAACCTGCCACTAGAAAATTGTATATTTACATATCAGTGAGGCTTTCTAAGTGGTGAATAAATGGGAACAGAGAGTCCATTGATGTTAATATCCCTTTGGTATTGAAATATTTGTGAGAGCTACTTCAGGATGGCTTACTTTATTAGTCCGTTAAGATGCATTTAATATCCATCTCTGCTTGTCTGCCAGTGGATCCCACCACCCCTTCTTTTTTCATTTCTTTGGTAAAATAGTTCATAAAAGGAATATTGCATAGGAGACCTGTTGACAATCAAATTCCTGCTTCATCAGATCTCAACTATGTTCTGGAAAAAGTGGAAGACTGTTTTGCTTATTGCTCTGACATCTGCAAAGTAAGATTCTGAGCTGCAAGCTCTCATGGCGGGACAACCTTACCTGATTTACCACAGGGATAGAGTTGTGTTGCACACTAATCCTTCTTTTGTGCCAAAAGTGGTCTCAGAATTCACTTTCAGTCAGTCTGTTAATCTCCCAGTGTTCTTTTTTGAACCTGAGAATAACGAAGAGAGTTTTGGATGTGCAGCAACAGCTCAGGTACTACCTTGACAGATCAAAACATTTTAGGAAGGTCAGAAGGCTTATTTCCTTCACAGTGGCAAAGAAAGGTCAACCGGTCTGGTATTGTTTATTGTTACAGCCACCGTGGCAAGGCAAGGTAAACATATTCCACCAGGGCCTTTTCCTCTTCATTGACACATTGAAAAGGAGTGGACTCTAGAAGTTTTCATAGCGGCATCAACTTTGTCCTCTGCCCATACATTTGTGAAGCACTAGAAGCTAGATGCCTTTTCTAAAACCACTGCAGACTTCATGAGGACCATTCCCCAGGAGTTCCTGGACACTTACCCTTCCTCCTCCCAGGTTGGGTATGCTTTGAGAATCTACCCACTTGCCACTTAATTGTGGTAGTAGATGTTCGTAAAACACACTGCCTTACTGGCAATACCCTCCCACCATCTACCTTTTGTTGGATGTATGTAGTTTTGTGTTAGAGTTTGCCTCTGAGTGTTTACAGTAGCTTTATTATTGTGTGCTTGTGGGTTTAGGTTTGAAACAGTAGGAGTTTGCAAAGTGTGTGTTTTCATCTTTTCTTCTTGCTGGACCCTAAAAAACTGAAAAGCTGCTGTCCTCTGGGTTTGAAAAGCAGTCCTAATACTGCCAGGTGGTTTGTCCTTAAGAATCACAAATGGGTAGTGGGAGGAGCTCTGATAGACCACCAGAGGGATGGTACCAAGGCACTACTATCCATATACCAGTAAGGCATTGTGTTCTATGAACAACTACTGTTATGAGTAAGTAGGAGTTGCACAACTTTTTTTTTTCTGAATAATCAAGGAAAATGTGACTTAGACCCCTTGTCATGTTACATGAAATGGTAACATGTGAATTTGTCTTTGATCTTTGACAGCAGGTTGTAGTGGTAGCAGTGGTCACATTTGATCCAAATAATTTTACACTAGTCAGCCTGACCACTGTTATGTTATTCATGGGAAAAATGTTGTAATAGAGCTTAGCCAAAGTGATACAGGAGGACTTGCTTCTGTTAGTTGTTGGAACTGTATAGTCTCATTAAGAAGAAATTACATGTATTTATTCATTTAACTGGGTAGTTTACATTGTCCATTCTGGCATTTTTCAGCTGTGACCAAGGCTACAAAGACAAGGGTCAGAGCAGTGTGTTGGTACAGTGTAGATTATTTCATCAATCAACATGCTTTTGAAAGGAAACAGGGGAACTAGGAAGAACCCCACACATCCATGGAGAGAACAGACTTCATACAGACAGTGATCAAAGGTCATGATTGAACCCCAGACCCTAGAGTTCTAAGGTAGAGATCTTAACCTCTAAGTCACCATACTTCCATACCTACTCCTGCTATATATATTTGGACCATTATAAATTTGTTAGGGGTGTATCTTGCCCTTTGAATTCTCTGAATTTTTTTAGAGTAACAGCAGCACTTGATGAAGAGCATTTTACTTGTTAAACAGCAGGGTGCAGTAAATAGGTTTAGGGCATTACCTGTCTATCCTTAAGGGGTTATCACTGGCATCCCAGAGGGGTCTGTATTGAAGCCAGCTATTTTTAGACAATTTTTCTTAAGTTGAAAGTGTACTTTGGATGGCTAAGTATGCTGATGACTACAAACTGAGTAATATAATGACTTCAGTAAGAGAGGTTGAAGTTCTCCAAGAAGATCTACAAAAAATACATACCTGGTGCACTAATAGTGACTGCACCTTAAATGTCAGTAAATGTGGCATTATCTGACTTGGTAAAGAGAACTTTAAGATTATAACAAATGGCCATATATCATCAGCGGTGGGTGGAAAGCAGTTTAAAGATTGCCCATTGCATATCTAGTAGAGTCGTAAAACCATATCTAACTCTTAAGGCCAGGTCCAATTCACTGTGAACTGTTAGTCTGTAGCCTTTCAGCAAGCTACTTGAAACAGATTGAAAAGATACAGAGATTCTTCACTGGGAAAATAATATAGCTAAAAACTTGAACTGTTTAGAAATTCTTCAGGAAATGTCATTTTAATCTGGTTCTTATTTGTTATTTATAGATTAACTCTGCCTGGTTTGATTATATGTGAAAGTCTGTGCCTGGTACACATTACTGAAAGGGGTAACAGGATAAAAACGTGACCTATAAATTGCATAACTCCTTCCAAGAATAAAGAATAAGGTTCACTGTATATTAGAAGAGAATAGTCATTAACAACAAACGTTTGCTAGAATTTTTAGACCATAAAGCATGCCCATTAAAAAAATGTAGCCATGTCAGAATAGAACAGTGGAAAACTGAAAAGTGTTCTCCAGCACTGTATACTGGCTGGGAAAACATTCTACTACTGTCATCCATGCACTCTTCTAATCTAAAAGCATTTTTAAACTTTTCACGAGTCTCTCAAGTTTGAATAATTTCTTTCAAAAATAATTTGATAATTCATTGGGAAGTAGAAAACATCAGTATGGGAGTATGTATTAATCATGCCACTTGAAGGCCAATATGCTGTTTGATAGCCATGACTGTGAACATAACCACAACTTCAAATTTCAAGGGCATCTCAGTGAGGAAACTTAGTCTTCTCTTTATTCCTCCATCTTGAGAACTTTTTGGCTCACTGCTCAGAAGCTGCTCTTTTGGGAGTTTTTTTTTTTTTTTTTTTTTTTTTTTTTTTCCTTAGCTAATTGTGTTAAGCATCTAATTAGAAAGATCGTAAGACAAGATCTGTACTTATTTTTATAGGCCTATTTCTAGCACTGTTCATGTGAAGCTGCAGTCAGTATAACTGGGTCTACATCACTTAATTGAATCTCACATTGTTGAACCCCTCTTTGTCCAACACCTTTTAATTGAACTCTCTCAAATAAGTGAACAGACTTTTAATCAAAGTTTTTCTTAGGGCAAACTAACGGTAGGCCACCCTAGAGACTGCAGTAAAAAATCGGAAAAATTAAAACCTACCCAGGTGGGGGGCTTTGCCCCACACTCCCCCAAATATTATGGGGCTATGCCCTCACACCCATCCCCTAACTAAATATACCAACTCCAAGTTTGCAGTACTGTGGAGAAAAGGGCAAATTCCATATTGTGGCCAACCGTTGGTGTGCCTAGGAAAAACTTTGAGTAAAAGTCTGCTTATTTGGGAGTTCAGTTAAAAAGTGTTTGAAAAGGGGATTCAACGATGTAAGATTGGATTAAGTCATTTAGTATAACTGCTGTATGAAACTTTCTGCACAAATGCATACTTTAAGCTGGGAGATGTTCTAGATTTCTTTCCTTGAACTGAGTTTTTTTTCCTAATCGTGTTTTTTGATCTTGAAACATGGCCATGCCAAAATGTAATGTGCAATCACTGTGTGTACTCAACATATGATGCACATTAGCTTCTTTCACGTCTTCCGTTCAAGAGATGAATTCAGTAATTTACACAGTCCTTCATCTTTTTACCATGCTATTTCAGAGATATTAAAATACTTAATATTATGTTTTGCACATCTCTCTTCTTAGCAGGGAATTTTCTTTAAAAATATAACACAGGCACATATTTGTAAATCTCTTATGCGACATTTCATCACCTTTCTATTCATGTACAAACAAATGAACACATCTTACCAAAAAGCGATAAAATAAAAAAAGCATATTTGATGATGTCAGTTTTCATTCTATATTCAGATGTTGGGTTTGGATCCAACTCGGCCATTACTAAAGATTGTGGTAACCAAAAAAGTTCTCGAGCTTCGTCCTTACCCATAATGCACCAACCCCTAACGTACCTTAGATCATGTGTGGTGCTTTTCACTTTTGACCTTCATCATTAAATTTTTCAGATAAGTTAAAATTTTCCTTATAGTCTATTATTTTCTATTGTTTCCTTACCTTGTACTATTAGTATTTCTATTATTACCATCATTGGTATATTTTTCTCCCTTTTCTCCTCTACATGATAGTGTACCCTACGTTATCATTGTTGGTAATTGCTATCTCTTTTTCCTTTCTATTTTCTATATAAAAAAAAAATATATATATATATATATATATCTTCTTTATCTTTTTTCTATTTTGCCATTAGAGTGGCTGAGAATGGACCTTCTGGTTTTAAGAAGTGTTGCAAGTATCAGTACAAGTTGCCTATTTCAGATGCCCACAGTCTCTGTGTCAATTGCTTAGGCCCGCAACACCTTCAAGAAGACTTCACTGTCTCCCATAACTTTAATCCATGAGCATTGGTGGATAAAAAAAATAAATTAATCTTGAAAGGTATGTTGCCTTCTTCCTTCATAGAGGCTGTTGCAGGAACTGAATCCACCAGGCAGAAGTCCAAGGAGTTGTAATCTCCTTATGCTTCCTTGGCTCCATCCTCCAAGCCTTCCAGGAAGAGGTCCAAGTCGGATACAAGGAAGTCTCACAACTTTTCACCCTCAGATCCAAAGAGAAATAGCTCTTTGGATTCTACATCCTTGGATCTGACTAAGAAACTGTCTGATCTGACTGCTCAGGCTCCTATACTTTTGTTTACGACCTGGTATTCCACATCAGTCAATCTTGTGCCTTCTAGGCTGTCTTCCCCTTTTCTAGAGAGGCACTATACAAAATCCCCTTCCCTGGCACTTGTCTTATTCATCTAGGAGTTTGAAAGAAAAAGATGCAAATCGGATGATGAGGAAGTTTCTGTCTGAGTGGTTCCAGATAGGTGTGTTATTGGCTCCTACCGGTTCAGGTCAGGTAGCCTGTCCATCTCACACTCCTTCATCTCACACTCATTCTCTGATTCCCTTGTCTGCTTCAGAGTCCCTGGATCCAGGTCTTCCCAGGCTCAGATCTGAGGATAACTTTATTGTCAGATCCGAAGTGGACTCTGAGTGCCCCGGTTCTGATTTTTTTGGATCTGGAGGACTGTCAAAGCTGCAGCCTCCATGTCTGATCAGAGGTGTTGGAGTCGACTCCAAAGGTTTCAGATCTGTCTCTGTGCCTTGGTGCTTTGGCACTAGATAGCTCGGCTCCAACTTCCTCCACGGGGAGCTTGCTTTCAGGGACCGAGGAGACAGTGGTCTAGAAGCCTGCCTTCTTGGCTCAGAGGTCACCTTTGTCTCTCTGTCCGGGGAGGTCAGCCTTCGAGGTTGTGAAGAGGGTTTTCTCTGCTTCGATAGGGCTGATGGATCCAACCACCCACTGATTTCCAATCCACCTACCAGATTTCATCATTTGAAGCCACAGGGGCAGCCAGCCCAAGACCTCCAGACTACCCACAGGGTATTAGTTTTTTCCACCACCTCCCAGGAACACCCCACCGAGGAAGTCCCTAGGAAGAGGAAGTCTAAGAGGAGGCACAAAGTCAATGATAGCTTCACTTCCTATCTCAAGAGCACAGACGATCAGATTACAGGTCAGAAAAATAATTTGCGTGCCAAGATTTCAGCCCACTTGGTCCTTCAAGCTCTAGGATCAGTGTCAGCGGCTATAACTTTAGTACATTTAGCCAGATTCCATATGAGGATTCTTCAGTGGATACTAGCAACACAGTGGTCGAGCCTTTACCAACCTGTGTCAGCTCAAATAAGAATCACTGAGGCATGGAAGAGAGAGGTCTCAGGTGGTGGATTCAATCAGCTCAGGTTCTACAAGGCTTGCCTTTTCATTCTCCCTCAGCTCAAGGCCATAGTGACTATGGAAGCTTTCCAGTTGGTGTTGGGAAGGACACTTTCTGGGGAAAACAACCCCAAGGCATTTGGTCTCCTGAAGAAGCCAACTGGCATATAAATGTCCTAGAGATGACAGCAGTGCTGTTAGCATTGTAGGCCTTCCAGAATGCTCTACCTTCAGGGATAATTGCTATTCAAACAGACAATATGTCAGCAGTTTGGTATATCAACAAACAAGGAGAGACCAAATCATACCCATTGTGTTGAGAAGCACTCAGAGTGTGGCAATGGGTGATCTCATCCAACTGCTTTCTCATAGCAACGCACATTCTGGGGAAGTCCAATGTGATAGCAGACAAATTGAGCAGCTACATTATTCTACCTCATGAGGGGTGTCAACAAGAAAGTGACACAAATGATATTTCGTCAGTGGGGGCAGCCTTACTGTGATCTTTTTGCTTCTCCCTTGAAGAACAAGTGTAGCAGCTACTTTGCCCTGATCCCCCCCACAGGGGCAATCACCGAGGGATGCTCTACTTCACAATTTGCCTCCCAGTCTACTTTTTGCCTACCCACCAATTCCACTAATTATGAAATTTCTCCATAAAGCTGCCAGGTTGCAAATCAAAGTCATCCTCATTGCACCTTACTGGCCTTGACAGGATTGGTTCCCCCTCCTATGGCCTCACCTACTTTACCAACCTTGGATTCTGTATCTGATTCAAGACCTTCTGTCTCACCCGACAGGCATGATTACATGATTCACCCAGACATCTGAAACATCACACTTACCCCGTGATTTCTCCAATTCCATTAATAGCCAGACAACCTATGCTCTCTTCCCCTGTCCGCCATATCCTTTTATCCTCCCATAAACTTTCAATATGAAAACTCTGTTCAAGTAAATGTAAATTTTGTTTACCGGGCACAACAAAATCATATTGATCCCTTTTCAGCTCCAGTACATAGCATATTTGAATATTTAGCTTTACTTTTTAAAAGGGATAGTTCCTCTACCATTAAGTTCAGTTAGCAGTATCTAATTTTCATATTGGATTTGAAGGTTCTTCAGTAGCCTCTGCTAAAATGTGCAGAACATTCTTGAAAAGCAGTCTTCTTTTGAGACCACTTTTTAAAGACCCTACTCCACCATGGGATATCTGTACTTGGTACTAGAAGCATCAATACATTCCCCCTTTAAACCAGCAGCTAAATGTGAACTTAAGTTTCCAACTTGGAAAATTGTCTTTCTAGTACCCATTACCTCAGCTAGAAGAATTTCAGAAATTCAAGCCTTGTCTTCAAAACCTCCCTACTTGATCTTTCACAAGGACAGAGTTATGCAACAACTGAATGCTTATTTCCTTCCCAAAGTGGTATCAGAGTCCCGTATCAATCAATCCATTACTTTGCCAGTACTCTTTCTTAAATTCACAAGCAAAGGTGAATACATATTGCATTTATTGGATGTTCACAGACAGTTGCATTTTTACTTGCACAGGACAAAAGAAATCAGAAAAACAGACCAGTTGTTGGTTTCCTTTGCAGATTTTGAAATTGGATAAACTAGTTGCAAAAGTAGCTTTAGCCAGATAACTGAATGATTGTATTTCCTTTATCTGTAACCAGTTGGGTCTTACCTTAACAAAACCTGTAAGAACCCAGTCAACTAGGTCCATGGCAACTTCTTCAGTCTGTCTAGAGCTTCCATGGACAACATATGTGTAGCAGTAACTTGGGCAACTCCTCATACCTTTATTACTTATTACAAGTTAGATCTGGTCTTGAGGGGTAAAGCGTCATTTGGTTTAACTGTCTGAGGAATATCCTTCCTTTGAGTCCATTTGGGATTTTAGGTAGCTGGGGACTCTGTCCCAACAGCTGAGGATAGAATGAAAATCGACATCATGTAAAGAAGTTATAACGCTCCATCTGTGTTTTCCATTTTCATTTTTCCTCAATTTCCCACCTACCAACCCCCATCCCTTGTGTTTACAAACTTTTAGTTAAATGAGATATTACAAGAACACCACTGCTCTTTTGATTGAGCTCCTGATGTTTTCTCTGTAGGACTTGTGCCATTTTAATATATACTACTACTACTGGTAAAATCAGCAAACAAAATCTGAGCTATGTTAGGGGTTGGTGTATTATGGGTAAGGGAGAAGCTCAAGAGCTTTTCGGTTACCATGAGCTTTTGTAACAGCTGAGTCTGGTCCAGGGAAAATGGACAACACAGATGGAACGTTATGGTGAGTACGCAACTTATTTTTTTAACCACCCCTATTTTAAGTATTTTCTGTGTATTTTGTCATGTACATATTCATGCTAGATGAGCTTTTATTCATTGTCTTAAATATTCTAATTCTTTTCTCTTTTCTACTAACAAGCCCATCATATTGTTATGCTTGCTTTACAGTAGGTGCTTCTATACAGAATTCTGAAAGCTATATATCAGTGTTCAGCAATCATACATGACTGATTGCCCTCAGATATGGTGTAATGCTGAAAAAGTTTTGTTGTGTTTTCCATTGTTTCCTTTTTTTGAGCTGTATTGCATCCTCCAATGTCCCTTATATTGTCTGTGGTCGTAACTTCTAACCTAAGTATCTGACATCAAGAGAACATGGAGTGCAGCACTTATAGGTTGCTACTGCTCCATTCATCTTTTACTCTCATGTTCTAGTACATTCAGTTTGGCAGTCATCCACACCACTGGTGTCATCAAACATTTGATCTAGTTTATCCTTCAGATAAACTATTTTGTATATTCAAAAGACAATCAGCACCAAATCAAATTTATTTTATATGTTCCAACCTAAAATAAAAAACGCATCCAACCCAAGACTGAAATGAACAATGTCGGATGCTGCACTAGACAGAACACCGACTTAAATCCTGCATCTTTATTGAACACAGACTTGGCACTTTTGTCTTGCCTTTACAAAGGAGAAGTAGATTATTATAATAAGATTTATAAAGAAAATAATTATATAATTTATAAGTTATGTATTAATTGTTGAATTCAGAGTGTTCTTTAAGTGTTTCTAGAACTTTTTAAATTGATGTCATGTCAGGCAATTGATGTGATTGGTAGAATGTTTTTTAAGTGTGATGTAACTTCCTGTAAATTAACTGTGATGAAGTTCTCTGTAAAGACAGGATGAAAGCGCTAAGTATCTGTTCATTAAAGATCTGGAATGTATCTGTGTTGCATTTAGTACTATCTCTTACATTGTTCATTTCATTTTCTATAATGTTTTTGTGATCTTGTTAATCAGTTTTATTTGCTCATCATATTACTGATTCACAACATGATTTCACATGCATTAGATACAATGAAAGAAAAAAAAATCTCAATTCGTTTTTCCCAGACTCCTCCTCTACTTGGGTCCATTCCTCCCTCTTTAGGATCCAGGAGACAGAAATAGCTGTGCACTGGCCTGGTAAGCAGTCCTTGACAGCTTCCTGTACTAGGTCTGCAAGGTACGCTGGAAATATCAATGAATATTGTGAGAAGTTAATGCAGACTTTTCTGAAAGCCATTATAGTCCTGTGGAGCATTCCCTCCCCCCTGGACAGGTCTATATTAAATTAAGAAATGCCATTCATCTAACCCTCCTCCCCCCACACCCACCACTAATTATATGTACCAACTATGAGACTGCACTACAGTGGGAAAAGAGCAAATTTGCTAACCCCTACCATTATACAGTCTTTGCAAGAATGGTTTAACGAATGGCACGTTATATAAAATACCGTTCGACAGTTTATTCTTTTCATGAAATAATAGGGACCCCCCGCCCTGTCACTAGTGGATGTCCTTCCTTAGATCACTGTTGCAGTATTCCAAACTGTTGGGCTTTCTCACCAGATAACCTGGACATCTGACTAGGGTTCCAAAGTAAAAACCTTCCATAGAGCCGTAAGTCCAACCTAAGCTCACAGGCTTTTAGGGTAGATTAGTAGAAACAAGACCATAAAACCTCAGATTATCTGTCTGACAGTCTGAATGCAGGTCCTGCACCCATCGGTCTCTTCTACTTGTGGTTGTTGGTACTATTGGCTTTCATTGGTTCAGAGTAGTGCCCCACTGGAGACCCTTCTGTGATTCTTGCTAATGTTGCTGTTTGATACTTTATTAGATATCAGCTTTGAAGGAAAAGTGAGTTTTTGGTCAGCAGATTCCCTACAAGGAACTCCACTTCCAGTGCCTCATTTGTTTAGGCTCATAAGTACGATAATAAGAATTGTACAGTTTGCCAGTCCTTTGTACCTACAACCATGTAGATGTGACTTTCTTCCATCAAAACATACTTGAAAACCCAGCACCTTAAGTGCCTTACCCATACTAAGATGGCAGATTCTTCTACCCCTGATGTCCTACCTATACCATGGAAGAAATTTGAGGTCTAGGCATAACATTGCACATGCCTAATTGGACTTAAGATGTACTTGGAGAGTTCTGCAACCTGCGGTATGTTCAATACCTTCTCAGATTCTCAGTATCATGACCCTGCTTGAGGCCGATTTAACTTCTGAGGTTCACATGTCCAAAACAACTGATGATACAGACACTGGTGAGAAGGCAGAACCTCATATAATTATCTCTGAAGGTCTCAAGAGTATATGCAAATTCTTTCTCTCTCTCATATACACACACATACAGAGAGAGAGATATGATGCCTTAAACGTGTTGTAGTGAGATATATGCAGATGAGTCCTTAAGGACATCAAGGTCCAGACTCAGTACCTACACTAAGTGTACATGGTATGTATTCAGTAAAATTCTTATCACATTTTTTGTGCTCTCTAGTCGCTCGGAAAGATTACACTAAGTGCACATGTAGTCTACACTTTGTAGTAACCATTATGAATCTCTGTCAATATTTAAAGTTGCAAGAATATCAGTAGAAAAACTAAAATTAGGAGAAAGAAGGTGTGAGGTTATGGCTGTGTTATCTGTTCACTCAGAACAGTGTACACTTTCACATTCCTAACTGTAGAGTTATTCACCTGTATCCATCAAGAACCTGTCTTAATATTGTTCCATGAGGCATTGGTACAAAGCAACTTTCTTAGAGGAAACAAATCAACTTGTTGGCTGATATAACAGGGTTATTGTTGAACAGCACCTTTATGTACTTTGGAGGGGAGATATATAAGCAAACCAAAGGAGTTGCTATGGGTGCCTCAATATTGCACTGATTTTTGCCAATTTGGTAAAGATAAGCTGGGAACAAAACCATGTTTTTTCATTGAAATGTTATGATTTCTGTAAAATCTGTCTTGTGTATCTATCTTAGGTACCTAGATGACACTTTTATCTTCTGGAAAGGATCAGCTTTGGACATGCTTAGATTCGTAGAATACTTGAATAGCACTACATATTTTTTAAAGTTTACACATCAAATTAGAATAGGTTCAGTAAACTGTCTAGACATAAGAGCTAGTAGTATTCAAGGTGGATTTGATTCAAACCAACATTCAGTAATAGTAATTTGCATTTCAGTAGTTTATACCTCCTTAGCCAAAAGAAAAGCCTGTTTAAGTAGCAGTTCATAAGGTTGTCCAGAATTTTGTCTAGGGATGATACTTTTGAGACTGAGAGAGAAAAATTTCATAGATATGTTTTTGGTTAGAGGGTACCCTGAACTACTTGTTAGGGACATTAGCACTGAAGTGAGTCAAAACAGAGTAAAGAACAGCTGTGTAAAATCTTACCTTAACAGTAGATGTCTTTCTGTTCACTGTTGCAGTATTTTGCACCTAAGGGATCTCCTGCTAGGATAGCCCCATGTCCGGCCAGTATACCAAAGCCTTCAGCTCTTGTAGGAGGTCTACATCACAACTCTGTGAAGCATCCATTCAGGAGCTTGTGTTCTGGATTTGCTCAAAGTGTCTGCGACAAGACTGTGCTGTAAGGGAGTGTAAACTGCCTGAAGAGTCACTTGATACTGGATAGATCCCAGACCTGGAAAACTAGTCTGCAAAGATGCAAGGGCCTCGTGCCCCCTCTGCTTGTTGACTGACCATATCACTGTGGTATTGTCTGTGAAAACTCTGAGGAGGCCCAGGGTGAAAGAGGGAATGAAAAGCTTGCTGAGGCAGAAGTAGATCCCTCATCTATTTTATGTTGATATAGTCTGACCTCTGTTGAGAAGGCCAGAGACCCTGGACCTTTAGAGGCCCACAAATAGCACCCCTCCGCATGTCTAAGGCTTCTGTGAAAAGCTCCTGAGTGGGAATTGGAGTTTGAAAAGGAAGCCCTGGATTGAAAGAGAGTTGATGATGAATCTATCACTGAAGCTCGAGCTTCAGACAAGTAAGAAAAGGAACTGGAACTCCAAGGGGTAGCAGTGTTGAAGCCACACCAATTTGAGGTACCACAGATAGTTCCATATATGGAGCCTGGTGAGAGAGAGCATGGGAGTGGTGGAAGCCATAAATCCCAGAATCCTGAGAAATTCCTTGGCAGTGACAGATGAAGAAGACTGGAAAAAGGTTGTCAGAGACAGAGCCTTGGGAACAGGAAGAGATACCAGCATGGGAACAGTGTGAAGCCTGCATCTGAGGAAGACGTTATCCTGGGAAGGTGTTGGAACTGATTTCTGGAGGCTTATAGTGAACCTCAGACTGTGTATAAGGCAAGTGGTGAACTGGAGATCCTGTAACAGACTGCTGAGAGAAGGAGCTCAGATAAGCAGGTTGTCTACATAGAGAAAGATCTGCATACCATGAAGCCTGCAGAAAGCAATGATAGGAGCAAGGCATTTTGTGAATGCCATTGAGACAATAGAAAGGCCAAAGAGCAAAGTAGAAAAATACAAGGAAAAGACAGAGAAATGTAAACATTTCCTGAAAAGAGAATGAATGGAGATGTGAAGATGTGCATCCCTGAGATCCAGAGACACCACAAAGGCCTGGGATAGCAAAAGAGGAAACAAAATCTGAAGGGACAACATCCAAAAAGTAGGGATCTTAAGAAAGATGTTTAGCAGGGCAAGATCCAAAATAGGTCCCCATGTACTATTTTTCTGGGAAACCAAAAATTATCCTGAAGTAAAATCCTCTTGGGAAATGAAGCTGTTCCCAGGGTGGTTAAAGAATACCAGAAAAGGGAAGAAGGAACATTCAAGCCATAAAATATCCCTGATGGATAATTGACAGAACCCAAGAATCTTGAGGTGATATGATGCCAATTTGGAAGAGAGAGGGAGAGGTGGAGAGACAAGGGGCAAAATAAAACGTAATCCTGCTGCTGCTGCTGTCTGGATAAGCGCTTTCAGTTGTTAAACCTTTATCAAGTCCTAAAGAAAAAAGCAGCTTCCTTTCATTTAAAAAGATCTTCCTGCAGCTCATTCATTCAATCAACCAATAAAGTTTTGGTGCATGGACACACCTCTCATTCAGAGTGCATGTTCTATTTACTTAATGTTTGGTAAAAGCTTGGCGTTTTTAAAGTGAAATAACACGGGATTAATGCATGTGCATTATTTCTTTAGAGGCTCTAAAGAAATAATGTAATAATAATAAATAATCAACCAATCAAATCATATAATTACAAGGCACACCATCTATACTTCATCACTTCTGTATAATTCTACTTGTATATCTTGTAATATTGTGTTTTCTTACTACTACTAATGTCTAGATATGAAGTTGTTCTGTCTCGTTGTTCATTCTTATTGATGGGTTCGGAGCTGATCCTCGGCTCCGACTCTGGTGACTGCACAAGCTCGAGGTCTTCAACCAGCTAGAGGCCAACTCCCTATCTCATCATGCACCCTGATCTTCCCTCAGATCTCATTTGCCGCTGCAACTAGATCGGACGTTCACCAGCTCTGGCCAGTGAATAACTATATTTTTGATACATTTTTGATAAATAACTATTGAAAGTAGCTTAGACTGTTAATTTAGAGTATAGATAATATAGTTAGATATTAATGGCCGTGTTTTTAGGCCTTTTTTTCTTCCTATCTCTAGCTTAGTTTGTTAAGTCTTTAGTTAGATTAGTGAGATATTAGTGGCCGTATTTTAGGCCTTTAAATTATATTGTGTGTGTGTATCCTTTAAATTAGAGCCCTTCTTTTTCACAGGGCGCAAAGTTTAAATTGTGTGAATTTATACTATTATTAATAGGTAGATATTACTGGCCATGTTTTTTAGGCCTCATTTTCTCCCTATCTAGAGCATTCTGTTGTGTGTATTATCTGTTAGATTAGAGCCCTTCTTTTTTTTTACTGGGCAGATAGTTTATCTTAGCTTATAGTGATATTAATAGCTAAATTTCCTCAGAGCCTTTTTTTTTTACAAGGCTTTAATAGTTGGTTTGTGTGGATATATTGGTCTTAGAGTCCTGTTATTTACATGGTGCTTCTGAATATATATATTCATATATATATATATATATATATATATATATATATATATATATATATATATATATATATATTTATTGTCTGGCCAAGTCTGGTTTTAAAAAATGCCCAAGATGTGGGCAAAAGATGTCTATAACCGATGGACATACTCAATATGTCTACTGTTTGGGTGAGGTACACCTTCAAGAAAGCTGTGCTATATGCCACTTCTTTAGCTCCAGAGTGTTGCATGAAAGAAAAAGAAAGTTCTTGGATAAGGGTCTGTTAAAATCCTCTTCCCAAGACTCACTGGATAAGTCTGACAAGCACTCCAAAAAGCCTTCGGAACCGACAAAGAGTCCATCTAATTCAAAATCAGCCTTTAGTAAAGCTTTGACATTGGTTCCACAACCTTCGGAACTGACTGTCATTATGATTAGGAGCCGGTATCTCCTACACTAAAATCTCCCATTTTACAGTCTGTGGCTTCGTCACTTTCTTCACGGGCCTCAAGTAGACTGTCTGATTTGGATGTGGACCAGGTGGTGAAGAAGCTTCTACAGATACTGGCTCGGGCAAAAATTTTATCAGCACCGACCCCGGGAACTTTGGAGCCGACTTTAGTTCCCCAAACATCTTCTGTTCCTCCTTCGATCTGCATGGCAGTTTCTGAGCCGGAGAGCGCAGAACTGATGATTGTGGGACCCTCGGGACTAAGACCTGGTTTTTCAGCCTCAACTGCCCTGATGTCTTCAGTGCTGACTGAAGGATCTTGGAACTGACACTCACGAGTCGGGTCCAGGGAGGATAGTAGGACCGACTTGTCAGTGCCGACTTTACCTCTTGGGGCATCGGCTCAAGTGAGTTCGGCCCCAACCTCTGGCTCGAAGCCCTCCATACCGGCGAAGACAGTTTCCATCAAATCTTCGTATCCAAAGGATTCTTCTCATTGGGGCTGAGGTATCTTCGATGCTATGAGGAGGGCCTTGTCCACCCTGATGACCACTCCATCAGTTCCGGCAGCTCCCTCCCTGAAAGCACCGGTGTCTGCCTCTTTATCACACGCTCCATTAAAGCATAGAGATCTTGAGCCTCAGGAAGCCCCATTGGGTGAGCCATTTTCTTCCGAGACCTCCCCAGAAGCTCCCACTGAAGAGGTGCCTAGGAAGAGACTTTGCAAGAGGAAGCATCTGGACTCCCCACAGGAGTTACGTCACTTCAGATTCTGACTTGGATGAGTCAGAAGGGTACCCACAGCCCCCCTCCGAAGATAACTCCTTTGCAGATATCTTAGAAATTCTTAAACAGAGGGGCAGCTAGAAATTCCTTAACCCTACTGATGATGAGTCAGTCTTCCTGGAGGCTTTTGGGTTTCAACCCTCCACCTCTTGAGTGCTTCCACCCTTTGATGAGTTGTTCGAATTGCTCACTTGAAGGGCATGGGAGTCCCCAGACACCACGGAACCTGTTCCCAGCAGGCCTAATAAATTTATAACTTGCCCTCAAGGTAGAGCTTACTAAAGGGTACCTGTTGATGCTATGGTGGTGGTAGCAGCCACCAAGAAGGAATTATCAGAGACGACTTCATCTGTTCATCCTCCTAATACAGAATCCAGGATCATGGATAGATATGGTAAGCATATGTTGAGTTCAGCAGCCTTTATCCTTCGACTGCTGAACTGCCTCACACATTTCACTAGCTTACAAAGGGATCTCCTGAAGGAGCTGGGAGACACCCTGCAGGGTTCAGCAGCTGTGGAGGTTTCAGACAAGGTAACTTCCCAGCTCTCCACTCTTAATTCGATTATGAACTCGTCCATATGTCTGTTATATGCAACTGATGGTACGAGCAGAGCAGCGGGTACAGGAATCACTCTTAGGAGATATTCCTGGATGCGCTTATGTTCCTTTGCAGAACCCTTTAAGTTTTCCTTCATTAACACCCCCTTTGACAGTTTGTCCCTTTTTGGACCACAGGTAAAGGAAACACTTCCCAGGAGTGAAAACGACGGAAAGACTTTGTCTGCAGTTGGAGTATGTTTTTCTACCCCGAATAGACCTTACCCCAAAGGGAGGGGGGTGGGTGGAAAGATATGGTTCCGTAAATCTCAAGGATCTTTCCGGAACACTTGTGATGAAACCCCCTCTAGAAGCAGAGGAGGGGGTAATAACATAAGATGTCACCCACGTGGCAGAGGGGGTCCACAGAACCAGGGTAACAAAGATCAGTTCTTTGGCAAGCCCTATCAGTGCTCCTGAAAGGAGGCCTGACTGTTCATCTCTGGGGGCAGTCAGGGGATGCCTTTCTTTGTACCTAGACACCTGGCTAAAAATAACAGTAGACAGCTGGGTACAAAGCATAATATCCAGAGGATACTCAATTCCCTTTGCCACTCCACCCCCTCTAGTAAAAAAAAAAATATCCCAGTCATTCTACCCAGTCACAGGGACCAAGCAGCCTTAGCGGTCCAAAGGTTGCTGGTGAAAAAGAGTCATCCAGCCAGTCCCAGCAGACCAGAGAGGATCCGGAACTTACTCAAGGCTCTTTTTAGTTCCAAAGAAAACAGGGGACTGGCGACCTATTCTGGAGCTCAGCAGACTAAACAAGTCAGTAAAAAAGATGAAGTTCCAGATGGTTACGCTTCAGTCAATACTCCCCTTTCTGGGGAAAGACATTTTGATGTGCTTTATAGATCTACAGGATGCGTACTATCACATAAAGATGGACAGGCTATCCAGGGATCATCTACACTTCAGGCTGGAAGCCAGCCATTATCAATTTCGCGCTCTGCCCTTTGGTCTCACTACAGCCCCCAGAGTGTTCACAAAATGCATGGCAGTAGTCACCGCTCATCTGAGACGTTTGGGATTCCAGGTGTTTTCATATCTAGACGACTGGCTTCTCACTGCTACCACCAAGCATCAACTCATTCAGGCAGGGGATACAACCTTAAATCTCTGCAATCAATTGGGGATTACCATCAGCTCAGAAAAATCTGCCTTATCGCCATCGCAACAGACTAATTTTATAGGAGCAAAACTAGACACAGTTTCAATGACAAGTCTGCCTCCAGGAAAAAGTTTGTCTCTTACGAAAACAAATATTAGACTTGCTTCCAAGGACAAAAGCCCCAGTCTCGATGGTACTCAAATTGCTAGGATCAATGGCAGCAGCGATCATAGCCATTCCCCTCGCTCGAATGCACATGCGAGTTCTACTCAAAAGAACTCCTGTTCTCTCAAAAGAACTCCCAATGTCACACGAAGTCGTCATAACGAATACGTCCAAGAAGGACCATCTGTGGTGGCTGACATCTCAGCAGGTAACTCAGGCCCATCCATTCTTTCTACCCAGTCCCGTACCCACGGTGATCACGGACGCTTCCTTGATGATGGAAGAGGAGCATTATCAGGGAAGAACAGCCCAAGGCACGTGGAAGAAACACGAGGCTCATCTGCATATAAATGTTCTGAAGATGAGCCTCGTGTTTTCTTTCTCGGTACTTTAGCGTTGCAGTCCTTTGAAGACTCTCTACCTCCAGGAACAATTGCAATTCAGACAGACAACATGTCAGTTGTTACCCCCTGTGTTGAGATGCCCTGAGAGTATGGCAGTGGGCAATTTCCACCCAGCACTTTCTGATAGCAGTGCACATCCCGGGGAGATCCAGTATGATAGCAGTCAAGCCAAGTAGGGCAATTCTTTTGCCTCATGAGTGGTCCCTAAAGAAACAAACAGCGGAACGGATATTCTGCACATGGGGCCAGCCTTGCTGCGATCTTTTTGTAACCCCAACAAACATGAAATGCAGCAGCTACTTTGGGGGATGCCCCAAGGGATGCACTGGTGCACAGTTGGCCCCTGGGTCTCCTTTATGCCTCCCCCCCTTCCCTCTGATACCCAAAGTATTACAGAAAATAAAGTCTTTGGGAAGGACTATAATCTTAATAGCCCCTTACTGGCCTCAGCAAGTTTGGTTTCCCTTCCTCCATCTCTTGGAAGAACCCTGGATCCTGGACCCAGTTCCAGATCTGCTGACCCATTCATTGGGAGCTTCAGCATTCTCTTCATTCCCTCAAACTGACAGCTTGGCTGCTCCAGTTCCAACAATAGCCAGGATTTACAACTTCTCAGCGGAGGCCCAACATATTATAACACCCTCATAAATCATCCACCAGAAAGTTATATCTTAGCAAATGGAAGAGATTTTCTCTATGGGCATCTCAGAATGATGTTGATCCCTACCTAGCTCCAATCCCATGTATACTGGAATTTCTGACTAAACTTTTCAACGAAGGAGCTGCTGCAGCTACCATCAGAGTTCAATTAGCAGCTATCTCAAACTTTCTTCTTGGCTTACAAGGTTCTAATGTCATATCACATCAACTCTCTAAAGCCTTTCTTAAAGGTACCATTAATTTGAGACCACCAACCAGAGATCCAGCCATGCCATAAAATCTAAATTTTGTTCTCTCTCAAATGATATTACCTCCCTTTGAACCAACCTCGTCCTGTCAGTTGAAAGTCCTCTCATGGAAGACTATATTTTTGATGGGTATTACTTCTGCCCGGAGGATTTCTCAGTTGCAGGCCTTGACCATCAAACTTCCTTATCTGATTTTCCATAATGACAGAGTTTCACTCAGAACTAATCCATCCTTCTTACCAAAAGTTTGTTCAGAGACAAATCTTAACCAATCTACTGAGTTGCCCGTTTTCTTTCCAAAATATACAAATAAGATGGAACACATGCTGCACAAACTTGATGTTCATAGACAACTCCAATTTTATCTAGATAGAAGGAAACAATTCAGATCAACGAATCAGCTCTTTGTTTCCTTTTCGGAGTCAAAAAAAGGTGCCCCAGTGGCAAAAGTAACCTTGTCAAGATGGCTGTCAGATTGCATTTCTTTCGTTTATAGTTCAGAGAATGCTCCCTTCCAAGAAAAAGTAAAGGCCCATTCTACTAGAGCTGTTTCAACCTCATTAGCCTTTTCTGCAAGGTTTCATTAGATTCTATTTGTGCAGCAGCTACCTGGTCAATACATCATACCTTTATCACTCATTACAAAGTAGACAAGGCCTGCAGGTACAGGGCCTCCTTTGGTTCCACAGTTTGAGGAACATTCTTCTGTGAGCCACCCGAGAAAGATGGTGCTTGGGACGCTACCCCATCAGTAAGAATAGGCTCATAGGTTGGTACTAGGCTATCAGCCCTAGGGCCTATACCAAACTAGCCATAACAATTCCCTGGCTATTTCTTCACACAGTATTTACTTCCCTGGACCCCTGTCTAGTAGGGTGACTGAAATTATCCCTGGGGTGAATTTCCTATCTCCTATCCAATCATCAAGATTTCTTTTGAAGAGGGCAAAAGAGGCACTCTGCTTGACATGTATGGGCACTCTGTTCCAGAGTCTGTGGAGTCTCTGCGTCAGGAACCTATCCCTCCAGCATGTTTTATTCATTGTGATGACAAGATTTAGATCCCAGGAGAGTGCCTCTCTAAGGGATTGGGATTTCTTTAAGTGTAGCATGTCCAACAGCTCTGGGTTTGACATGGCCTTATATGTTAAGCAGAGATTGCCTCTGAGTAGACGATATGTGACAAAGTATAAGGGTTTTTGTGACAGTCAGCATAGGGCATCAGCTTCAGGCCTGTGATTCTTTTAGTGAGGTATTTCTGCGGCCTTTCCAGTTGTTGCAGATGTCTTGAGAGGTACGGACCAAACAGGGCGTTGTATTCTATAATGGATCTAATGAAGGATGAGTACAGTAGGACAATGACCTCCTTTTTTCTGGATGAAAAGCCCTTAGTGATGAGGTGTGCCGTATAGAAGGATTTCCTGACTGTTGTGGTGATGTGGTTATCGAAGGTGAGACCACTGTCCACCTGTGCCCCTAAGTCTCTTATCCTGCTTTCGGTGTTTAGTGTACTGCCACCTATGTGGTAATTTACAGGTACATGTTTTTTCCCAAAGGGGAGAAATGTACATTTCTTGGCATTGAGCTTGAGCCCATGGCTTTGGCACCAATCATCTGTTTCTGTAACGCCCTTTTGTAGAATATCCACATCATTTGGGGATTCAATAATGGCTCCCAGTTTGCAGTCATCTGCGAACTTTGTTAGCCAGAGTCCCTTAGTGTTGGCCTGTACTTCAGAGAAGTAGATGCTAAACAAGAGCGTTCCCAGGACTGAACCCTGAGGTACCCCATTTGTCACTTGTCTGGAGCTGGATTTGGAGTCTGCTGCTTTTACAATGTGTGTTCTGTCAGCCAGTTGGCAACCCATCGATTGACATAGGGATTAATTCCCAGCTTAGTAAGTTTATCTATGATTCCAGAGTGGGGGATGGTGTTGAAGGCCTTGGCAAGGTCCAGATAGGTTGTGTGGACCACCTTACCCTTGTCCACGGCTCAGGAGACTGATTCAAAGAAGTCAGTCGGGTTCAGGAGACAAGACCCGGCCCTTCATGAACCCAAACTGCGTGAGTTCCAGTGTTTGAAGGTTGCCAAAGTCTTTGTTTATAAGTTCCATGAAAATACGTTCCATGGCCTTGCAGATCAGGCACGTCAGACTGATGGGGCGGTAGTTCCTGGGATCCAAGTTGGATCCCCCCTTGCGGAGTGGGATAACTGTAGCTGTGTTTCACTAAGTGGGCATGAAGCTTGAGGTGTGGCTATGATTAAACATGACACTTAGTTGAGGTGCCAGTTCATTTTGTAGTTCATGTAGTACACAGGCTGGGATGTCGTCTGGTCCCATGGATGCTGTATTCTTAGCTTTGGAGAGTGTTTTTTTTACCTGTGTGGTCGTTATTACTGGAATTTGGCAATCTTTCGATATTGAGATGGGCCCTTTAGAGGGTGAGAGGGGGTTAAAGTATGCACTGAATCGATCTGCCAGGATATTGAGTATATTTAATGCTATGCTGTTGTATCTCAGAGCAGATCTGAGCATTGCCATTTAGATACTTGACATAGCTATAGAATTATTATTATTATGATGCATTGTTTATTATGATGCATTCCGTTTTAACATGATGCATTTCTTACTGCATTTTACGAAATGTTTGTTTTTGCTTATGTACATTTCATGCTTGAGAGAGTTTAATGTGATTTCTAATCCCAAGTTGTATTTTAGTTTGATGTTGTTTTTATATCTTTATATTCTGATATATGTTTTAGTTAGTTTATACAGTGTTTAAGCTGAGGAACAATGTGTCAGAAGTTTTCAGTACTGCAGAACAGACTAATTAGTTAATTAGTTGATTGATTGTTCAATTAACTATTCATTTGTTAATCAGCTGCACACTATATTGGAGAGGTGTGTCTATTTTAGAAAGTACAAGTACTGCATTTTAGAACTTAGTTTTGTTTAAGGATCTGAAGAAGCGTGTTGTACACGCGAAAGCGCTTGTCCGATTTAAGTTCGATTAAAGACTTGTGTTTTTATCCATTTATTGTGGTGGTCTGTTCCAGTTTGTTTTTAGTACGTTTGGTTTTGGTGTTTGAAGCAGACCTTTGGGCAACAGCGTCTCCTTGTTGATACACACACATAGCTATAGAATGCCTTGTGGTTGTCTTTGGAATCTTTGGCAATTTTATTTTCGTAACTAGCTTTGAAGGATTTTATGAGGGATCTCAGCTTCTTACTGAGGCTGGTAAGGGAGTTTTTTGCATCCTGGGATTTTCCTCTTTTCTGCAACAGTTTCTTCCTTTTGTTGTAAAGTTTGAGGTTAAGTTGTCTATCTCGCCTTCATTCTTGCTGGATGGGGTTCAGAGCCGATCCTCGGCTCCGACTCGGCCTTCTACTAAAGCTCGAGAGCTATTTACTGGCTCGAGGCCTCCCCATATCCCACAATGCTTGGTGTTAGATACCCAGTTCTTGTTTGCCACTTCAGCTATGAGGTTGCATTTTTACTGGCTCAGGTCGTATTAATCCTTTTTTTTCTATTTTCAGCTAATATTTAACTGTATTTTTTCTTAGAGATAGATTGTCTTTACCTTGTAGTATAGTTATACTGTGTATCCCCTAGATGTCCTTCAAGGATGCATCTGCAGTCCTTACAAATGGGTTGTCCTGTCGTCAGGCAGCCCTTCGGTCGGCCGGATTCCAAAGTCTGGGTCTGGCCTCGGCTGGTGTCACACTTCACCCGACGTCATAGCTGCAGTTCTTCGGGTATAAAGGCATCAGCCGACGACATTTTCCTCAGTCTTTCTTGCCGCGTGGCGCCCGAAGCAGAAGCTGTTCGCAAGTGCCGGTCGGTCAGAACCAGAAGATTACTACTACAAGTACCGAAGACTTCTAAAAAGCTAAGTACCCCGTTGGGGACTCTTTCTTGCCTCAGCCGATGTCAGAAAAAGTGAATAACGTTTTAAATTGTGGGAAACAAATACCTCATAAAGATTTCCACTCTTACTGCTTGCCTTGCTTAGGCCCAGACCACGACGTAGCAGCTTGTCTAGCCTGTGCTTCTTTCAACCGACGGACGCTTAGACGTCGGTCGGAATTTGCTGAAGAGTTTTTCGGCTCCGCTTTTGCTTACATTATGCCATCGGATCCTCCGACTTCGCAAATTTCTAAAAAACGCAAGGAAAAGGACCGTCACTCGCGGTCCGCAAGCCAACCGCGAGTGTCTCGGTTTCGGCTGAAACCGAGTCCACGGTTCTTCCTTCGGCCGAAAACTTACCTCTTACCGAGGCCTCATCCAGCTTGGCTGAATCTGCTACTGAAATCCCACCTGCTCCTGCAGGTTCACAGGATTTATCTGATACTATCCCTTTGGATATTTCTACCCCTGCACGTGGAGCTGCTAGGCCTCCTGCATCCATGTCGATTAAGGCCTTTGCCAGGGCTAAAGCAGCAAAAACTACCAAAACTGTGCCTGCTAAGACCCCCTCTCACAGGCCCAGTTCTAGTTCACAAATGCTTAGTCTAGCAGAGGATCTCATTTCTTTGATCCGGGGATCCCAACCACATCCAGACAGGGCCTCTCACCCACCTCCAGAGAAGAGGACTAGAGTAGAGCCCCCTGAGCCAGTTTCTTCAGATGGTTCCTCTGATGAATCAGATATTTCTAACCCTCCAGAGACCCCTTTTTCTCCTTATGAGGACTCTGATGCAGAAGAGTCCATTCCTTCTGCCTCTCCGCCTGAGGAATTTTCTTTTGGGGAAACCTTGCATGCTATGAGGGAACAATTTTAATGGCAGGGCCAGGATTTTTCAGACTCTAGGAAAAGGCTTAGAACCTTTTTCCATTTGCCACAGCATAGGCCTTTAGCCATACCTCCAGTACTTACTGTTGTGGATGATGCTTTTAATGATGCTTGTACTGCTCCTGATTCTCTTCCTCCGGCCCCTGCTAAGCCCGATAGGTACTACAGGGTTCCGGACACACATTATCATTTGTATAAGGCCCCTTTGGCTGACCCTGAAACTATCTCCCAGGGACCCAAGGCTGTAGCAGCTACCTCTACCAAAAACTCTCTCCCCTCTGAAAGGGAATCTAGGGCCTTAGAGAGATGGGGTAAAAAAGTTTACACTTCTGCTACTCTTTCAGCTAGGGCCTTGAACTGTCAATTCCACATGCTTCAGTATCAGGAATTTATGTTAGACCAGTTAACTAAAAAAACTGCCCTCAGATGAACCATTAGACAAAAAATCTGTACAGGAAATGGTACATAACATTCAGCAGGTCAGTAATCATTCCTTAAAATGCGGCTATGATGCACTGGAGGCTTCCTTTAGATCAGCCATGACTGGCACAGTGATCAGAAGACATGCATGGTTAAAAGAGCAGTCCTTACCAGACCATGTTAAATCAAAGCTCTTAGATGCTCCCATGGATAAGCTCAATTTGTTTGGCTCCCCTGCACAGCAGGTACTGAAGAAAGTGGAAGAGAAAGCAAAATCAAGGATTTCTTGCAGGTCCAGCCCCCAAGGTTTAGCAGGAACTGGCCTTCCAAGAATTGGTCCTTTCCGGACACCTCCAGACCTCCGAGAGGCAGGAATAGACGCTCAAGAGGCAGGGGTCAATCCAGAGGTGCCTACAGGGGACGTCAGTGGCAGGCAAACAACCAGCGAGGTACAGCCACAGATCCAGCCACCACCACTTCCACAGGACAATCACAGTGACTTGGCTCTGGCACCGCCTACCAGGGAACAACTAGAGGCACGCTTAGGCGGGAAGCTAGCCCTATTTTCAGTAAACTGGCATTACATCACAGGAGACAAATGGATTTTACAAACAATAGACCAAGGTTACAGGTTTCATTTCCATACTCTACCAAGGAAGAGAGGAATGCCAAACCTACCTCCAAATCAGAAGACAGAAGCTCTAGAACAAATAACACACCTACTAAGGATGAGAGCTGTAGAAAGAGTACCATCTATGGAACAAGGGCAAGGATTTTACTCCAGACTCTTCCTGGTACCAAGAAAAGAAAACCAATGGAGACCTATTCTCGACCTGTCCGCTTTAAACACATATCTCATTGTTCCAAAATTCAAAGTGCTGACCCTACAGCAGCTTCTTCCCATGCTGGGCAAGGAGTCTTGGCTGGTAACTCTAGATCTCAAGGAGGCATACCTGCACGTCCCCATACGACCAAATTGCAGAAGATACCTCAGATTTCTTGCAGGATCAGAGCATTATCAATTCTCAGCATTACCCTTTGTCTTATCTACTGCGCCCAGAGTATTCATGAAATGCCTGGCATCAGTAATTGCTCATTGCAGGCTTCAGGGAATTCAAATTTATCCTTACCTGGACGACTGCCTGTTACAAGCGGACAACATGAACAAATTAACAAAAGATTTGCAAAGGGTCATTCAACTGCTACAAGCCCTGGGATACACAGTCAATATAAAAAAGTCAAGACTGATACCATCCCAAAGGATAACCTTCTTGGGTGCAGATCTGGACACATCAAAACAAATGGCATTCCTGACAGTAGAAAAACAGGAGCAACTCCCTTTCTACTTCATGGCATTAACAAAACAGAACCAGCTAACAGCAAGAAAGGTCCTGCAAGCTCTCGACTACATGGCATCCTGCATAATATTGATTCCACATGCCAGACTACATATGAGAAAGTTACAGTGGTACCTAAGGAATTTATGGTCTCAGCACAAGCACAGCCTAGAAACCCAAATTCCAATAATTCCATGCCTGAAGCAAGAATTCCAATGGTGGGCTCAGGCCTGTCAATCAAACAAGAGACTGCCCTTCCACACCACTCAACCAAGCCAGACCATCACAACAGACGCCTCAGACCTCGGTTGGGGGGCACACATGCTGGACAAGTGCATACAAGGCTTATGGACTCAAGACCAGCTGCACCTACACATAAATCAAAAGGAAATGCTGGCAGTAAAGCTGGCAATTCAGGCATTCAGACCATTTCTTCGACAGGGTCAACTGCTGATAAGGACGGACAACACCACAGTTATGTGGTACATCAACAAACAGGGAGGCACACATTCCTACCCTCTATGCCGGATGGCAATGGACCTCTGGAATGTGGCACTGAGCTTCAACATTCAGTTACAAGCCATTTTTGTGCCAGGAAAAGAAAATATACTAGCAGACATCCTAAGCAGAACTACCACGGATGCCCACGAATGGATGCTGCATCCGGACATCTTCAAAACCATTACAAGGAAATGGGGACTACCAGAAATAGACTTATTTGCATCCCCACACAATCACCAACTGAAAAAATTCTGCACAAGGACGTACCACCCACTTGCTTGGAAAGTGGACTCCCTATCTTTCATTTGGAAAAACCTGACAGCTTATGCACTCCCACCTCTTCCTTTGATGCACAAGGTGCTATTGAAGATCAAAGAAGACCGTCCAAGGATCATCCTGATAGCTCCAGACTGACCAAGGCAACATTGGTACCCATTACTGAGGAGTATATCTCGGGAACAAATATGGCCTCTGCCCCTAGTTCCCTTGCTGTTAACACAGAACAACTTCAAAACCCTGCATCCAAGCCTGAAACCACTGCAACTGGCTGCCTGGAACATTGCATAAGACCAAATAACCCAGATCTATCTCAAAGGGTTAAAGACATTATCTTGGAGGCTCGCAGACCCTCAACAAGAAAAAATTATTCAGCAAAATGGAAAAGATATCTCATCTGGAGTTCTGAAAAAGGAGAGAATGTGTCACTGGTAAACATAGCTAACATCCTGGAATACTTGGCAGAGCTCTTCCACAACGGCCTGTCCTATTCTTCCATTAAAATTCATGCATCAGCTATTTCAGCAGAATACAACTTGGATCCTCCAGTCTTCTCACATCCTCTGCTCAGGCAGTTTCTGAGAGGAATTAAAAATGTAAAACCACCTAGGAAGCCACCATTGCCAGCATGGGACTTGATCTTTGTGCTAGAAAAGTTGACACTCCCTCCTTTCGAACCAGCAGCAACAGCAGAATTACAATACTTATCATGGAAAACTGCTTTCCTGCTTGCAATCACTTCAGCAAGAAGGATATCTGAGCTACAGGCATTAATGGCAGTACAGCCCTTCCTGATCTTCCATCAAGATAGAGTATCCATGAGAACTAATCCTACTTTTATGCCAAAGGTGGTCTCCAGGGTATCTTTAAATCAGGCTATCCACCTACCTACTTTCTTCTCCAACCCACAGAACAGGGGAGAAAGACTGTTACATACCTTGGATGTACATAGACAATTACGTTACTACCTGGGCAGAACCAAGAGCAATAGAAAAACTGACCAGCTTCTGGTAGCATATGCAACAGGAATGGAAGGAAAAGCAATTTCAAAACAGACAATCTCTAAGTGGATAGGAAATTGCATTAGATTTTGTTACTCCTACCATGGGAAGAAAACTCCAGAAAACATCAGGCCTCACTCTACAAGAGCTGCAGCCACTACCACAGCTTTTTTACGAGGAGTGGCTACCAAAGACATTTTAGAGGCTGCTACTTGGAGCTCCGTGCATACATTTGCCAAGCATTATAATTTACCTTTATACTCCAGATCCCGAGCAGGTTTTGCCACTGCTGTTTTGCAAGGGATCTTAACTACACCATAATCTTATTACTCCTCCTCCCCCAGTTTGGCTATGGTATTCTACCCATTTGTAAGGACTGCAGATGCATCTTTGAAGGACATAGTACAGTTTTGTACCTACCATAAATGTAGATGTCCGATAGGCATGCATCTGCAGTCAGGATTACCCACCCTCCTTCCCCTTTGTGGTACTCCTAGGGTATTTGCCCATCTTGTAGCTAGCTGGGGGAATCTATTATGGTGTATTTGTTTGTATATATGTACATACATGCTTATTTTTTGTTTGCTCTCTACTATTTGGAACCATTTGCATTTATCCAAATTTAGCCTTCCTAGAGGGCACCTGGCATCTGGGGCAAGAAACACTGAGGAAAATGGCGTCGGCTGATGCCTTTATACCCGAAGAACTGCAGCTATGACGTCGGGTGAAGTGCGACACCAGCCGAGGCCAGACCCAGACTTTGGAATCCGGCCGACCGAAGGGCTGCCTGACGACAGGACAACCCATTTGTAAGGACTGCAGATGCATGCCTATCAGACATCTACATTTATGGTAGGTACAAAACTGTACTTTTGTCCCACTTAGGAAACTCGTTTTCTGTTAGAGAGTTTCTACCCTTCTCCCCCTTGTTTCTTCTCTATTAGTGGCTAACCCCCCCCCCCTTGTTGTACCTATAGGAGTAGTGTTTAGCCTTCCAGTTTTTTGTATATTTTTATTGAGGTTGTTGTTGTTATTAAGTGTGGGTGATAGTGATAGTTTTTTTCTGCTTATTATTGTTAGCTTATCTAGTGCGGGTGTGTGTGTGTGTGTGTGTGTGTGTGTGTGTGTGTGTGTGTGTGTGTGTGTGTTTGTGTGTTTGTGTGTGTGTGTCTGTGTCTGTGTGCCTTGTTTAAGCATTAGTGTAAGTTTTTTTCTCTTTGGTATCCCCAGGCCAGTATGTCCAAGGATAGCAAAGTTTCAGGCTTCAAGAATTGTGACTCGTGCTGTCAGAGGATGTCTCTGACAGATGGTCACACTTCTTGCGTTTATTGCTTGGGTTCCCTACACCTGCAGGACTCCTGCTCGGTCTGTCATGCCTTCAGCCTGAGAGTCCTGCAGGAGCGTAGGAACAAGCCTATTTTGAGAGGCCTACTCAAGCCAGAGGGATCCCCGGCGAAGCCTCAGTCGGGGAAATCCTCAAAGCCCGCCAAGCCGTCGGCTCCCAGTTCGGAGCCGTCACTGGGTGGAGCATCTGCCTCCTCTTCGGCTCTGGCTGGAGCCAACACCTCTAGACCTCAATCGGCTCCGACTTTACTGTCGGAACAGTCATTGGGCCCAAAACGTTCTAGGTCCCCTTCCCTAGAATCGGTTAGCTCGGCTCCGAGGTCACCGTTGCTTCAGTGGGAATGAAGCCATAGGTCCCACTCCTCTCGGTCTTCCAGGTTGTCCAACCATGACTTGGAGAGGGTGGTCAGTAGACTACTTAAATTGCAGGCCCTGGCCAAGATGTTAACCAGCCCTTCTCAACAGACTGTGGCTGTCCCGGTGTCTTCAGCAGTTCCTCCACCAACTCCCCTTTTGTGTTCGGTGCCGGAGCTGGTTGGGGCTCGAATCTTGGAAACGGAGCCAATACCACACTTTTCGGCTGCTTCATCGGCTTCGATCTCTTCATTGGTTCTTTCCCTGGAGGGATCTTGGTGCTGGGACTCCCCCGTCGGCTCCGAGGGGGCGAGTGGCATCGGACCCTTGTCCGACCCCGTTCTCCCTCTCGGGGCTTCGGCGCAGGTGAGCTCAGCCCAGACATTGGTCTCGGAGCCGTCCCTCTCAGTGCCGGGAGGGGTTCACATCTCTTCTGAGTGGGGACCCTCTGCTCTGCCTGACAGGGGCACCTTCGAGGTCATGAGGAGCGTGCTGAATCCTGAGTCGGCTCCTCGATCGGCCCCTTCGGCTCCTCCCCCCATGGTGCCTGCATCGATCTCTGGCCACCCTCCTGACCCCAAGCATGGAGAACAGACGCTCCAGGCCGCCCCATTGGGCGTATCTTCCTCTTCTGAGGCCTCCCCTGATCATTCAGAGGAGCCCCCTCGGAGGAGAAAATGTAAGAGGAAGCATGTTGACTCCCCAAGTCAGTCACATCTGATACTGACTTTGAGGATTCCTGTCTGAGAATGTCTCTTTTTCAGACATCCTAGAGATCCTTAAGCAGAGGGGGAACTGGACTGCCCTTAACCCTTCCGAGGACGAGTCGGTGTACCTGGACGCGTTTGGTTCTCGCCCTTCCACCTCCTGGGGGTGTCCACCCTTCGACCCGCTCATGGAAGTGGTGGCTCGAAGGGCGTGGTCAGCCCCGGACACAGTGGAACCAACTCCCCGCAGGCCCACTAAGTTCATTACAGCCCCACCCAACAAACAATTTCTGACAAAAGGTGTCCCTGTTGATGCCATGGTGGTGGCAGCAGCCACTAAGGAGGAGTTGGCTGACCCTTCGGTACCTGTCCATCCACCTAATAAAGAGTCTAGGACAATGGACAGGTACGGGAAGCGGATGTTTTCTTCAGTGACTTTTTCCATGCGGTCACTGAATTATCTGTGCCATTTCACCCGCCTTCAAAGGGATCTTCTCAAGTAACTGGGTGATACCCTTCAGGATCCATCAGCTGCGGGGGCTCAGGATAAGATTAACTCCCAGCTGGTGACCCTTAACTGTATCATCAACTCCTCCATGCGGCTCATTTCTTATGCAGTCGATGGGGTGTGTAGGGCCACAGGTACAGGCGTGGCTTTGAGAAGACATGCCTGGATGCGGTTATGTAAATTTGCTGACCCCTTTAAGGCGTCCTTCACCAATACCCCCTTCGATGGTTCGGCTCTGTTTGGACCACAGATGAAGGATACCCTTACCAGGTGTGAGCAGGAAGGCAAGACTCTCTCTGCTGTGGGAGTCTGTTTTTCTACTCCCTCTAGACCATACCCTAAAGGTCAGAAGAGTGGAAAAATGTGGTTTCGGAAACCCCAGGGAGTCGTGCCTGACACACGTGGCGAGTTTCCTTCCAGGGGCAGAGGAGGGAACAATAATAGATGCCGCCCGAGGGGCAGAGGGGGTCCGCAAAATCAGGGTAGCAGAGTCTTTCTCTGACAAACCCTTTCAGCACCCCTGCAGGGCTGCCCGACTGTCCACTTTCGGAGGCAGTCAGGGGAAGAATGTCACTGTACCCAGAAGCCTGGCAACTCCTCACACAAGACAAATGGGTACGGTCCATCATATCCGAGGGTTACAAAATCCCCTTTGTCCACACCCCTGTACAAACAACCAGGTCCCTTCCAGATGTTCCACCCGGTCTAAGGGAACAAGCAGTGCTAGAAATTTCAAAACTGCTAAAGAAAAGGGCCATCCAGCCAGTCCCAGCAGACCAGCAAGGATCCGGGATTTACTCCAAGTTCTTTTTGGTACCAAAAAAGACAGTGGACTGAAGACCCATTTTGGATTTCAGTAGGTTAAACAAATCTGTTCAAAGAACGAAGTTCCGGATGGTCACGCTTCAGTTCATTGTACCCTTTTTTGGGTCAGGACAATTGGATGTGCTCCATAGACCTTCAGGATGCGTACTACCATATCAAAATGGACAGATGCTCCAGAAGGTTTCTCCGCTTCTGACTGGGAGCCAGTCCCTATCAACTCAGAGCCCTGCCCTTTGGTCTCACCACAGCCCTCAGGGTGTTCAACAAATGCATGGCAGTGGTTATGGCTGACCTGAGACCGCGTGGATTCCATGTATTTCCATGTCTAGATGATTGGCTTCTTACTGCTTCCACCAGGCAACAGCTACTGCGATCCAGGGATTATAACATCCAAACTTGCTCCGAGCTAGGAAGTCTGCATTGTCGCCCTGTCAATCTATAACCTTTATAGGCACAAGATTAAATACAAAAGAGCTGTCTGCAAAACTTCCTTTAGACAGAGTATCAGACATTCGCCGACATGTGCAGGTCTTACTACAGTGCAAGAGGATTCAGGCCAGATTTATACTGAAAACTTTGGGTCTCATGGCAGCAGCAATCACATTACTTCCCCTGGCTCGTTTTCACATGCGGATTCTTCACTGGATGCTTTTTACCCAATGGCCTTTTCAACAACGTCCGATGTCTCACAACATAATAATCACTCAATCATGCAAAGACCACCTGGCTTGGTGGATGGTCTCCCCTCTAGTACTTCAGGGCAGACCATTTGTTCTTCTTCCTCCTGTTGCCATGGTGACCACGGATGTCTCCCTGATCGGGTGGGGGGGCATTTTCAGGGCAGGACTGTCCAGGGCACTTGGCAACCTCTAGAGCACCACCTGCACATCAACGTCTTGGAGATGAGAGTGGTGCTTTTAGCGTTGCAAGCTCTTCAGGACTCTCTACCCACCGGGACTATTGCAATTCAAACAGACAATATGTCAGTAATGTGGTACATCAACAAGCAGGGCGAAACCAAGTCCTATCCCTTATGTCGAGAAGCACTTAGACTCTGGCAGTGGGCGATCTCCTCTCAACGGTTTCTGAGTTTCTGATAGCAGTGCACATCCCCGTGAAGTCCAACGTCATAGCGGACAGGCTAAGCAGAGCTATTCTCATGCCTCACAAGTGGTCTCTCAATCAGTCAGTAGCGGACAAAATTTTCCGCAGATGGGGTCAGCCTTTTCGCAACTCCTCTCAACAGCAAGTGCGACAATTTCTTCACTCTCTTCCCCCTCCCCGGCCACTCCCCCAGAGATGCTCTAGTTCACGATTGGCCCTGGGGTCTTCTGTATGCATTCCCACCTTTTCCCCTAATTCCCAAACTAATTCAGAAGGCGACCGCATTGGGATCCAGGATGATCCTCATTGCACTTTACTAGCCTCGACAAATTTGGTTCCCATTCCTGCATCGTCACCTGCTGGAGCAGCCTTCGAATCTGGACCCAGTGCCAGACCTCTTGGTCCATCAGTCGGGCGGGCTGCACTAATCCCTTCAGTCTCTAAACCTCACAACTTGGTTGCTCCACTTCCAACCTTAGCCAGGCTTCCACATATTTCTCAGCCGGTGCGTGAAATCATCCTTTCTTCGCACAAATCTACTGCCAGGAAGACTTATGCTAGTAAGTGGAAATGTTTCTCTTTCTGGGCAGAGGCTAGAAATATAGACCCCTTTACAGCCCCTGTCCATCACGGTCTAGATTTTTTAGCAGAACTTTTTCGAGCTGGTTTCTCGTCTGCCACCATTAGGGTCCAATTGGCTGCTATCGCAAATTTCCACGCTGGCCTGTCAAAATCCAGCATCATGTCCCACAAATGTTGCAAGGCCTTTCTTAAAGGGACTGTTTTACTTAGACCCCCGGTCAGAGATTCCCCGCCTCCGTGGGATTTAAACCTAATATTAGCTTCCTTGATTCTCCCTCCTTTTGAACCTGTGGCCTCCTGTTCCTTAAAACTCTCCTGGAAGACTCTCTTTTTAGTAGCCATCACCTCAGCTAGGAGAGTTTCGGAACTTCAAGCCCTCTGTATTCGTCCTCCTTATCTTGTTTTTCACACGGATAGAGTTTCACTCAGGACTAATCCTTCTTTTCTGCCCAAGATACCTTCCGAAACAAACCTGAATCAGGCTATTGATCTACCTGTCTTTTTTCCTAACTATTCGAACAAAGCTGAACAAAAGTTACACCAATTGGACGTTCATAGGCAATTACGTTTTTATTTGGATAGGACTAAGCAAACAAGATAATCGGACCAACTCTTCCTGTCCTATGCTGAGGGCAAAGAGGGCCTGCCAGTTTCTAAAGTAACCTTATCCAGGTGGTTGGCCTCTATTATTACTTTGATTTATCAACTGAGACATAAAGAACTCCCTACAAAACCAAAAGCTCATTCCACCAGAGTGTTAACTACTTCAGTAGCTTTTCAAGCAAGACTACCAATGGAATCTATTTGTGCTGCAACCACATGGGCCACTCCCCATACTTTCATTTCACATTATAAGTTGGATATGGCCTCTAGGAGTCGAGCTGATTTTGGTTCCAATGTGCTCAAGGGTCTGTTCCGATGAGCCACCCTGGACTAAGGTGCTAGGGACGCTGTCCCATCCAGCAAGAATGAAGGCAAGATAGACAACTTAACATTAAGAAGTTATGTACCTACCATAACATTCCATGTTAGTTGTCTTCTTCTCGCCTTCTTTCTTGCGTCCCACCCTCCATCCCCCTAGCCTGGACAGACAGAGAAGAGTCCCTTTTTGAGGCCTTCTTCCTCTGGGTGTGTCTTATCTGGTTACGTCCTTCTCTGTTTTAGTACTGTAGGTAAACCTTGTAGTTTGGACAGGTGCCCTTGAAATTTTTTTTCTATGGTGTTAGCTCTGCCAAACAAGATCTGGGTATCTAGCACCAAGCATTGTGGGATATGGGGAGGCCTCGAGCCAGTAAATAGCGCTTGAGCTTTAGTAGAATGCCGAGTTGGAGCCGAGGATCGGCTCCGAACCCATCCAGCAAGAAAGAAGGCGAAAAGAAGACAACTAACATGGAATGTTATGGTAGGTACATAACTTCTTATTTATGGCAAGGGAACACCAGATTGCCTTCCTTTTTTGGAGGAGAGTGTCTTGGTTCTGTTGGGGATGGAACAATTTATGCATGAGTGGATGTGCTCGTATAGTGCCTTAGTGTAGGATTCAGCAGTCGAACTTTCAGTTCCCATCTGCATGGGTGTCATGAAGTTTGTCATCTCTGACTTGAGTAGCATGAAGTTGGCTTTGGAGAAGTTTTTTATGGAGGTTTCCTTACTAGGGCGGTGGGTGTGAGATGTGGATGTCCAGGGTGATTAGCTTATGGTCAGACCTGACCAACGAGGGGTGACCATAGGTGTGGAGCAACAATTTCCCATGTTGGTAATGACCAGGTCTAGGATACTGGAGCCCCTGATGGGACTAAAGATTAGTTGATCCAGGGCATTGGAGTTTATGAATTCCAAGAACCGTTGGGCAAAGGTGTTGGTACAAGAGTAGTTTTCCCAGTTAATGGCAGGGTAGTTGAAATCACCCAGTATTAGGATGTTTGGTTGTATCGTAATATTTTCCAGTATGTTCAGAAAGGTGTAGTGAGTATCTTGGGGCATGGTGTGGGATCTGTAGCAAGCTACAATTTGGATTGCAGTCTTATCTAGTGTTAGTTGCACCTGGAGAATTTCAGATGCATTGTGTTGGGCAACTAGCCTGGTGTTGTGAATATCCTTGGTGAATATGGACACTCTTCCACCTTTAGTGTTTCGGTCCTGATTTGGTGGCCAAAAAGTGTGGTAAGTGTTGTAGCCTGGTATTGGCAGGGGTGCTGTCTGGAGCCTTGAACCAGGTCTCAGTTAGTGCATAGATATCGATGTTCTCCATTTTTAGGTGTGCCTCGAGAGTGCATTTTGAGGTTTGGACTTCTAGCATTGAGTAGCATTACCTTCAGATTTTGCATGCTTGTACCTGTTACGGTGTTGGTTTTGTCCTTTAAACTTTGCCTAAAAATGGCACTTATAGGGGTGGCAAGTGCCTTAGCAAGTAACCTGAATCCCAGGGGCAACAGGTGCAGATCATCTCTGGCAAAGCATCGTGGTTTGTCAATCATGTCATCCCAGGCAGATACTGGATTCCCTTTGAATGACACCAGAAGCTTAGGCAATTGTTGAAGTCAATCATTTTGTCCGTATACTGTGGTATCATTCTGGGCGAAGGCAGGATGCTACTCAAGGCTAGGGTCATACCTGCCTGGACCACATGATCCGAGAGCTCTTCCATGTCTCTCTTCATGTAGTCCAAGAGGTACGTTTCAAGTCATTCACTCCAACATGGACAATGACAGAGTCATATTTGTACTTATTGTGAAGTGACTTGAGTGCATGTGTTATGTGGCGGATCCTGGCACCTGACAGGCAGCTGACTGTAATTTTTCTCCTTGTTCAGTCTGGTGAGTGGGACATCAGTGTGCCTGACTATAGAGTCACCTATGACTAAAGTGTTGGGTGCGTTGTCTTGCCTTAGGGGCTGTTGTTGGGTGGCACACTGGTGTTGTGAGCTATGTGACACTTTGGTTGTGATTAGTGTTTGTTTGCGTTTCAGCTTCGGAGGTCCTTGTTGCATGGGCAGGATACTGTTTAGGGCCTCCACATATGTGGGTTTAGTGTTGCTATGTGTGGGTGTTGGTGGTGTGAGTTTAGAAGGGTTATGTGTTGCTTGAGGTGTAGTGCGGGTGTTAACCTTCTCCTCTTGACTGTCTAGCACAATCTTGGGTGGAGAGAGCTTTGCTTCCAGTTTGGCTGTGTAAGTGCATCTCTCACAGGTTGTAGTGTTGGGTGGTAGGAGGAGAGGGTTGTCTGTGTACGAGGCAATTGCTGCATTGCCCCAGTATGCCCAGATTCACCAGGTGGACAGGAGAAATCACCGGAAGCTGACCCTTGGACATGCCTGGTTTGGTGCTTTTTTTTTGGTAAAGTACAAGAACTGTTTTCCCTACCTTAGCAAGGTACTTTGCAATTATAGGCTGTTTAGTGCCTACAACTAATTTCTCGTTATCAACAAGGAGAGTTGAGTGCTTGTATCAGTTTAAGACTTCCTAGTGCTTTCCCGCAGGTTTTAAAGCAAGTGCTAGTCACAGGGATGCTTAAAGGTAAGATGAAAAAAAATGGTTTATCCTAAACACTGCAGTTAGATGTGAAAATAAGTAACTTAAGTTTTACCTGTCTAAACAGGTAAGTTTTAGTGGAGTCACTATTTTTAAAACAGCAAGATAGATTGAAAGGGGGTGGTCACTTTTGTATTCTGGTACTATGAAATACAGTAGGATGGCCAATATATTTAAATAGTTGAAGTGGAGTGATTTCACAAAATGATAATATTACGCTTACTCACACCAGCCAGTAAAAACAGAGAGGAAATTAGATATATGGTCAAATTAACATAAGGGGAAAGCAATTAGAAAGACCGTGGTGTTTAAGAGCACTACAGTAACTGGGTGGGAGAGTGGGGAAAATAATTTCTGCCTGACTCACAAGAGATAGAGCTGTGGTCGCTTTTCAAGTTTTTTTATGCAATTAAAAGCAGAATATAAGTAAAACACAAGGTAAATAAAACAAATCACAGTATTCCACACAGAAAAAAGGCAATAAAGTAATATAACAAAACGCAAACTAACCTTTCCCTTACAGCAAAGTGTAGCAGAGTCTGGGTGAGCCTTTCTAGTAAAGCATGAATGGCGAGATAGAACAACTTCACATAAAGAAGTTATGTACTCACCATAAAGTTCCATGTGAGTTGTTCATCTGGCCTTCATTCTTACGTCCCACCCTCCAACCACCATCCAGTCTACTTGAGGTCCGTTACCTTTGTTATATGGCGCATTGTCTCTTATCCAGCTCTCAGAGTTGCATAGTAATGGTAGTAGGTAGTCAATTAGCAGCAAACAAGATCTGAGGGAAGATCAGTGTGCATCATGAGATAGGGAGTGGGCCTCAAGCTGGTTGAAGACCTTGAGCTTTTGCAGTTGGCTGAGTTGAGGTCAAGGATCGGCTCCGAACCCATCAGTAAGAATGAAGGCGAGATGATTAACTCACATGGAACATTACGGTACATAACTTCTTTTTTCCATCTGCCTCATAACATTGTATCTGCTTACATGTATCTCATGTAATGTTTATTTCCATAAAGTTTGTACATTCTCTGTATGTAATTTTTATGTTATCTGTATAACATTTTGTACAAACACTATATGTAACTTTTATGTTACCTGTATAAAGTTGGTACATTTTCTGTATGTAACTGGACCTTTTCTCCCCGGTCCTCCTCTGAAAACGGGTTCTTTCTGACCAGTTAAATTATCCCAGTAAACAAATATCAAATAAATAAATAAGGTTTCTCATTAGTAGATGGCTAAGATGGAATGTTGAAAAGTCTGCATTTCTTTCATAAGATTATTTTGGGGAAGGTTGAAGTTTTTGAAAGGGAATTTTCAAATATTTTATAATGGAACTGTTGCTTATTCTTTAGAGATGGGATTGTCAGATAGTACACAGAGATGATTGGTGCCTTTATGCAGTTGTGTATAGTTTTGTAATTAAATAGCTTAAACATAGTTGCTAATTAGGTTAATAACATAAAGTGAGCTGACAGTACGGAGTACACCAGTTGGAAGTATCTCTACAGTCTATGCAATCAACTTTGGGTGACAATGGTGTTTGGTTCTTTTTATCAAAGAATGGTTTGAGTAGGGTCCAAGATGATGTTTCCTGGAGAGAAGCATAAGTAAATCAGATGTTGATAGGCATCTTATGCTGGAGTGTTTTAGGTTTCATAGCAGAAAACAATATTTGGCTTGCAAATTTGTCTTCCTTAGCTATTGGATCTTCCAGGGGTAATCTGAACAACACATTAGCATTAGAATATTGAGTCATTTGTGCCCTGTCAGGAAAAGGCCCACCTCTACAGAAGTAAAGAGAAATCCTTTGTGTGGATTCGTGGTGAATAACAATGGGTGTTTGGTCACAAAGTTAACCCTATTTCCGTACAGGTTCATTAATAGCAGTAGCTGTTTGTTGGTCACAAAGACAAACTCTTTCCATATAGGTACAGGTTGAAATGCTGGACACCCAGACCGGACTCAAGGCTTCTTAATCAGTATCTGCCTTGTACCTCTTGATTGCTGTTAAAGATCATGCTGCAGATGTCAGTTGGCATTCACTTGCTTGGTTGCTTCCCATGATCATACATATTTAGTTGGCATTTAAAACCATTTCATTTGCAGAGTTGGCATTTAACGCCATTTAGGTTGCTGGGTTTACTTGATATAATTGCACTTGTACCATATTGAGAAGCATCACTGGCAACCTTGACTGGCAGATGTGGGTCATACTTTGTTAAAGCAGCGTTCAATGTGTCCATCTCTTGGACCACTTTGAAAGCCCACACTCTTCCAAGGGTTATTGCCCACTTGGACGATTCCTTTCAGTAAATGGAAGTAAGTCAGTAAATCAGAAACTAACTTAATATAAGTGAGGTAGCATAGATAGGATTTTCTGATTATATTTTACATGTTGAGATTTATGTAAGATGTCCATCTTGGTAGTCACTGTTGCAAGCCTCACTTTTGGAATTCCTGCCTGCAGGTATCCCAGTTGGCTGGCTTGGCTCTTAGACCTGTACCTTTCCCTGCAGCCTAGTTCAAGTCCTCCCATTACTATGAAGATGCATTAGAGTCATAAAAGGTGTGTTGGCAGACAACATAATCAGATCTGTCTTACAGCACAGTATTACATACTGCATATTTCATAACATTGTCAATCTGTCTACTGTCCTGATTCCAGAGTCCAGATAAATACCCCATAAGGTATTTTTCTTATTTTCTTTGATCATTGATTAGTGTAATTTCTGATATGACTCTAAAACTGAGACCTTAAAGTGCTCAACCACCTTATTTGTGAAAAGCTGATTCCTTACAAAGATTTCCATAGTTCCCATTTACCCTGCCTCTGTCCAGAACACATTGTGAACTTCTGTCTAGATTGTGACAGATTCATCCCATGGACAATTCGAAAAAAGAAAGTGTCTCCAGGAGTTTGTTGCCAGAAAGGGGTCATGTGCCCTTTCTGGGCTCACATGGTATCAGTTAAAGCCTCTGGGAACTTCCTGCCAAAAAAAAGACAAGCTCTGACAAGACACATGAGGAAAAATGATATGAAACTGAAGATGTCCTGATGGATGACTCGTTTGTCCTTGGGTCTGTTGACTGTATGTTTGGAGAGGCACTTTAGTAGCTGTTGTCCCCAGATTTGGTTTTGGCATAGACCTATAGAGTGATCCCTTTGTAGGCCTCTATGCCTTTATGGTCTTGCATGTTATCCCAGACCAACAACTCTGCCACATCTCCTGAGATTGAAGGCCCATCAGTTTTGAAGGCTTGTGTTCTCATTGTTGAAGACTGGATCATCCCCAAGGTGTTTTTCCACAAAGGAGGCTTCCAGAGACTGGACTGAGGCTTCACTGTCCCACCTGCAACCTGAGACTTCTAGGTTGGTTTTAACTGAAGACATAAGGCACAGAAGACCAAACCATTGCCAGCCAGCTTGGGCAGAACCTCAGTTCCCTCTTCTTTCCAGGCTTTTACTAACCAAGTGTTCCATCTGGCTGAGGTTTTCATATCTTTCCTGAAATCCAAAGGTTCAGAACTTGAAATACAAGGGGGGTTTGGGACACCTAAAAAGAGAATGGTGGAACCTTGAATTAAGTATTTTTCTCCCATGATCAGAGACAGGTGAGCTGGTTTGTATTGGCCAGATTGCCTTTGTCCTGTTGCATATAAATCGGACACAAAGGACACCATATCTTCCTCTTCACCACCATAGAATTTCTCCTTTGGGGACACTTTTCATAAAGTAAAGGAAGAGTTCCAATGAGTGGCTACTAAGGAATACTCTAGAGTCCCAACTCAGATATAGGGCTTTCCTGAACCTAGAGTATTAGCTGTTCTTCCAGTTATGATCAAGATCTCCCACAAATTCCTTTATAAGACTCCTCTGACTGATCCAAAAATGGGAGTCCCTGAATTCAAGCAAGAGAGCACATCTCTCGCTTCATACAGGAATCTTACACCCAGTAACTGGGAGATGGGATACTCAAAAGATTTCGGAAAAAAGATTTATGTGTCTGCTATCCTGTCTTTTATGGACCTAAAATGCCAGAACCACATGCTTTCTTATTAGCAGTCTGTGCTAGAAAAGATGAGGACACTGGAGGGGATATGGGGCAAAGGATGTAAAGCATGAGGTACTTGCACTTTATGACCTGTCATCTCATATTTCCAAACACTCCAGGAAGTGTGTTTATGATACTCATGCTGTATCATGCAGGTTTGTAATCTTAGTACCTGTTATTTACAGACATGTCTGAAACTTGCTGATGAGGGTCCCCTTCCAGACCATTTTTTTAGAATGAGCTCCATAATGCACCCCCTGGACAAGGATTTTTTTTTTTGAGCAACATGCGGAAGGAGTCTTCAAGAGACTGGAGTAAAAGGGCAAAACTATGGAGTATGCAAATCAGATTTTCAGGTCCAAACTCCTAAATTCAGCAGAAACTGCCTAGGTAACTCTTGGCCTTTGTACCCAAACAAAACAAAAACAAGTCTGGCAAAGGAGAAAAAAAGAAAAATCCAAAAGAGAATGACAAGCAAAACTCAGAGAGAAGCCTGGAGACCCTCAAAGGAATCAGCTGTGACTCAGCCATGCTTCCCTCTTCCCTCACTTCTTAAGTTACCCAATCAACCCTTCCCAGCTGCTTGCCTCTGTTTCATCAGAGAGAGTTAGAGGGCATGTAGTCTTCTTTATGTAAAAGCTGGGAAATCATCACCAAAGACCAGTGAGTTCTAAATATTTATCAGAGCTACAGGTTCCAGTTCCAAAATATTCAAAAATGCATAGGCATTCCCAAATTTGTCAAAGATCAGTTATTTATTGATAATGGTTTACAGGGAAAGTCCGACTGGGCACAGGAACCCTTTTACATCGTAGACCTGGGGAGAAAAGCTCCAAGGTATCTCTATTAATGCAATCAGTGTTTACAGTAAACTTTTTAATGCAGTTTCAGTGACTACGTAGCATAGTAGTAATATAATAAAATTTGTATTGATATTCAAAAACATTAAATTTACAAGCCCTACTGACAGAAAAGTGGTATATAGAGAGGTAGGAGTAATTTAAGAAATGCAGTAGACTGAGGTATTAGAAGACGTACACTAGTTTTGTTAATAGAGCGGTAGTAATGGAATAGTAATTTGGTTGTGCTAATTAGAAGTAAGTATAATAGTTTAAGAAGTACAGAAAAGTGAAAGTATTAGAAAGAGATAAACAGGCTAAGTGACCTACTACTTTAAAGGGAGGTATAAGAAAGTTGATGAAAGGTGTTAGAGAACTATGTCCCAGATAGGGAATAAGGACAAAGTCAGGGCGCAGAGATAGTCTTTTAGTAATGGTTTGAAAAGGTGTACGTGATGGACCTGATTGATATAGGAATTTTATTCCAAGTTCAAGGTACAGTATTGGATTAGAGGCTGACCCCAGCAGCCCTATGTGGTTTGTATATGGTAAGCAGTTGTTTATTATTTGACTGAAGGGTATGATTTGGAAGATGGTATTCGATAGGTAGATGGGGTGTGGATGATTTCATGGGTTAAGCTGAGCCCAAGTATAAGAGGTGGTGAGGAATATCGAGCCAGTTAAGTGTTTGTAGTGCTAAACAGTGATGGGTATGGTAAGGTTTGTTGCAAGTGAATCTGACAACTTTGTTGTAGGACTGTTTAAGTTTAAAACTAAGTGAGGCTTGTAGGTTGGTCATGATAGGGGGTCCATATAGGATAGAGGGTAAGAAGTGATAGCTACAGTTACCTTGGCAGAGTCCGTAAGGAATTTCTGTACTCTGTATAGGGTGCCTTGTTTTTGATGGGTTATCTTGATGCTGTTATGGATATGTAAATCAAATTTAATATTGTCATAGATTGTCATGCCAGGTAGTTTTGTATGTGGGGTAATGTCAGTTGTGGTCATATTTAAGGAATACATTTTAAAGTTGTTTTCTTTTCATGGAAATAGGAGTTAGGAAAAAAGAGAGGTAATTTAGTTTTTTTGGTGATTTAGTAGCAGGTGATTATCCTGTAGCCAACTTTTAACAAAGTTAAAGCCTTCTTGAGGAATTCTCTGAAAATGTATTAGGTTGTCAGAAATGCATATTGGGTTAGAATCATCAGCATATTATATGAGAGATGTGTGTGCTGAGAGGATTTATGTAAATTGTTAGTGAATATATTAAAGATTAGAGGGCCAAGCATGGAGCCCTGTGGCAAACCAGTATTGACACAAAGGAAGGAAGAACAAGTGAAGAGACATTTAACAGACTGGTATCTGTCTGTTAAGTAATTCTTAAACCACAGTATTGTAGGTTGTGATAGCCTGAAGAAAGATGGTTGGTAGAGGAGTTTTTGGTGAAAGACTAGATCAAAAGCATTAGACAGCTCAAGGAATACAGAGGAAACAAGTTTGCTTTTGCCTATGGCTGGTAGATCTAATTCCTGTGGTCTTAAAAGAAATACTAGTCATGGACCATGGAGAGGGTTCCAGCTGCAGAGGAAGGACAAGGTCAGGGCTATTCCTCATCCCCAGAATGTAAGGTACACGGAGACCCATTTTGAACCTATCCTACTTAAGCAAGTTTTTCATTGTTTTAAGGTTTAAAATCTTAACTCTCCAAAGCTTCTTACAACTTCTACCATTCTGGCCCCATATGGTCAATCTGGAAATAAAGGATGCTCATCTTTACAACCCCATTAACAACAACAACTTTTGAGGCTTGGGGGTATTTCCAGTTCACATTCTTGCCTGTTGGTTTCTTTAATGCACCCGCAGTCTTTATGAAATGTCTGGTTTCAGTAGTTGCCTACATCAGGGCAAATGACACGTTTACCTTTATCTGGATGACTGTCTAATCCTAGTGGAATCAAAGCAGAGAATTCAAGGATTTGAAATCCATCCTGAATTGCTTCAGAGATATAAGTCTCAACTTCAGCAAAAACAAATGAATCCTTTTCAAGGAACCCTTTTTTCCCAAGAGCACTTCTGGAGATCATCCTTCACAGAGCCATTTTCTGAGAGGGACAAATTTAGTCATCTGATTTTATTTTTCTGAATGATTTTGCAGCAGATGTGGAAGTATCAGCAAGGGAGTTCCACACAGGTTCATATGTGTTTACTAGGCTAATGACCACAAGGGCTTTTTCAAGCCAAGCCATGCATCCCAAATCTCTGACAAGTTCTGATACCCTTGATAAGTGTAAGCATATGCCTGGGAGATGAACCATTTACAGGTTACCTGTGTCCATTTGAGACACAGGTGCCAAACCAGGGATGAATTTCCAGTTTCCCATCCAATTGTCCAAGTTGCACTTGAATTGGGTTAGGGAGGAGCTCTGCTTCACATGGATGGGGAGGCTGTTCCATAGACTGGGTAGTCTCTGGGATACATACCTATATCTCCAGCAGGTCCTATTTATGTCACAGGCAAGGTTTACGTCTATAGAATGGGTAATTCTGGTGCTGTTTATTTTGTGGATATGCAGGTCCATCAGAGTGGGGTCTGGCAATGCCCTGTATGCCAGGCATAGATCTTCTCTCAAAAGCCTGTAAAAGACAGCATATAGGGTCGGTCCTTGAGGCATAGGACATTTTACTTATGCCTTGTATTCTTTTAGTGAGGAACCTCTGTGAGAGTTCCAGTTGTTGGATATGCCGGGTTAGGTACATACCAAAGGGGACATTGTACTCAATGATAGGTGTGATGAATGCCGAATACAGTGGATAAGTGACTTCTTTGGACTTAGATGCCATACCATAAGTTGCGCAACATAGAATGATTTCCTCAATATTGCAGACATGTGATGGTCAAAGGCTAGGTTACTATCTGTGTGTGTCCTTAAGTCCCTGACTACTAGGTCAGCTCTAAAGGATATGTTGTCACTATGGTAGTTGCTATGGATGGATGACTTCGCAAAGGATACAGTGACTCAGTAGCGCAATGTGATAAACTCTAGGTATGATTACGCATTTCTTGGCATTTAGTTTTAGTCCATGGCTCTGACACTAATTGTTTGTATCAGCCCCTCTTGGAGAACATTTGTGTCAGTGTGAGAGTCAGTGAAAGCTCTTAACTTGCAATCACCTGCAAATTTAGATAGCCAGAGACCACTGTCATTGCCCTTTACTTCTGAGAAATAAATGGCAAAAAGGAGCAGTCCAAGGACTGATCCCTGAGGGACTCCATTTGTGACTGGCTTCTTTGTGGAGGTGGACTCACGAATTCTAACTTCCTGGATCCTGTCTGTGAGCCAGCTGACTATCCACCGGGTGACATATGGGTTTGTACCTAAACTCTTGAGTTTGTCAACAATGTCCGAGTGGGGTATTGTGTCAAATACCTTTTCCAGGTTAAGGTAGGCAGTGTGAATGATTTTGCCCTCACTCATTGCTTTGACCTTCTCAAAGAAGTCCACCAGGTTGAGTAGGCATGATCTGCCCTTGACGAAACCAAACTGGGTTGGGTCCAGTGTCTGGAGGTGTACTATATCTCTATTGATCATCACCATTCCATGGCGTTGCATGAAAGACTAGTGACACTTTGAGTCTGTAGTTTCCAGGGTCTGTAGATGGCCAACCTTTGTGCAGAGGGAAGACCGTTGCCTTTCTCCATTCATGAGGCACAAAGCCTGTTTGGAGGGTACAGTTAAATAGTAATTCCAGAGGCCCTGATAGGTCATGTTTCATGCTATTTAGAAGGCACCCTGGGATATTGTCTAGGCCCATTGATGTAGTGTTCTTGGTCTTAGAGAGAACATGAAGGACCTGTTCCCTAGTGATAGCAGGGGAAGTTATATTTGATGATATTTCCTGAGGGAAGGTTGAGGGGGAGAGAGGGGTAAAGTTGAAGCTGAATTTATCAGCCAGGAGGTTTGCTATATCTACTGGCTCAGTGTAGGTGGCTCCATTTACAGTGAGCTCTACACACAATTGTATAGTGCCTTAGAGGTTGCGGACATGGCTAAATAAAGCTTTGTGGTTGTCCTTGGCCTGGGAAGCCAAACTTACCTCAAATATGGCTTTGGTAGACTTAATTTGTCATCTGAGTTGTTTTAGTTTGAGAGTGCTTTTATCCTGCTGGGTGCTGCACCTCCTAATTTTTGCCATGATTTTCTTCCTCCTGTTATACAGCCTATTGATTTTGTGATTGCACCAGGGTGGCTTATTTTTTGTAGTCCTGTACTTCTTCCTGGTGAGTACAGGGAGGTTAGCCTTAGAATAGTTTCTGAATATTCCAGGTTTAGCCAGGAGTCCGGGTTGTATTTTTACTTCAAAGGAAGGAGACCATTTTGTGGGTTCACCTTACCAGGGAAGGCATTACAGTAGGGGGGTGTGCAGCAGTCTCCCATATTAGTGAGCACCAGATCCAGTATGGTTGCACCCTGGCTGGTCTTGACTATCTGGTCCAGGGAGTTTTTGTTTACAAAATCCAGGAATCTCTGTGCATGTATGTCTGGTGTCGTATAGGATTCCCAGTTAACAGTGGGGTAATTAAAGCCACCCGTGTATATGGTATTGGGTTGGATGGTTAGTGTTTCTAATAAGTTTAAATACATGGTATGGGTTTCCAGGGTTATAGATGGGGACCTATAGCTTGCTAGAAGTGGTATTGGATTCTGCATATGGTGATTTGAACATGGAGCAGCTCAAGTGCATTGCCCTGTTTGACCAGCCTTAAAGTATGTATGTGAACTTGTCTCGCCGTTCATTTTTGCAGATGGGTTCGGAGCCGATCCTCTGCTCCAAGTCTGCCTACTACAAAGCTTGAGGTCTTCAGATAGTTCGAGGCAAAGTCCCTATCCCATGATGCACCTAGATCTAGTTTGCCGCTGCAATAGATCGGAGGTTCTTGCTAGCTCAGGCCAGTAAAAACTTTTTTTCTTCAAAATATGCTATAATATTGATAATTCTTTGATATTTATCTTTAGATACTTAGAATAGCTTATTTTATAGTTTCCCTTCTTTTTATGTGCCTTTTTCTTTATTAGTAATTACCTCTTTTGGCCTCTCTTTATTTAGGCCTTGTTAAATTTTTTATAGTTCTTAAATTGTACTGTGTGCTTAGAATAGTGACTTTCTGTCACAGTTTGGTATATTTACCCTTTATAATTTTGAATTGTGTGCTTAGAAGAGTGACCTTTCTGTCACAATTTGGTATATTTAGTCTTTAGAAACTTGGATAGTGACTTTTCTGTCACAGGTTTAATATATTAGTATTTAGAGTTTTGAATAGTGACTTTTTGTCACAGCTTTGATAGAGTTTAGATAAATAGTTTAGAGTGCGTGTGTGTGCATGCTGTTTACTATTTTAGCCCATAGTTTAAAAGGGCTTATTTGATATTTCTTGTTTGGGTGTGTCTAGTTTTTACAGCACCCTGTTGATGTTGTGTATTACAGTATGGCTGACCCAAGACAAAGACAAACACCTTAAATCAGGGTTTAAGAAATGTCCCAAATGTAGGCAGAAAATGTCTGTCACTGACAGTCATGTAAATTCTGTTTATTGTTTGGGAGCATTGCATCTCCAGGAAAGCTGCTCTATCTGTCATTCTTTCTCTTCTAGGGTTCTCCAAGAGAGAAAGAGAAAGTTAATCGACAAGAGGTTTACTTAAGCCTTCCTTTCTGGAAGCTTTGAGCGACCAGGATGGGTCCAGCAAATCCTCAAAGTCTTCTAAGACTTCTACTTCAAAGGTAAAGAAATAAAAAAATCTGATCGTCTTGTCCTTTCGGAGCTGGTTTCCAGTTTTGGAACCGCTGTCCATAGCTCTGACACTAATTGTTTGTATCAGCCCCTCTTGGAGAACATTTGTGTCAGTGTGAGAGTCAGTGAAAGCTCCTAAGTCTCCACTCCTCCAGTCTGTACCTCCTTCTATCCACTCATCTCGGTCTTCGATTAGCCTTTCTGTTTTGGATGTGGATCTTGTGGTGCAGAAGCTTTTACAGGCACCGGCCTTTGCCAAATTCTTATCGGCTCCAACCCAAACAGCTTCACAACAGAAGACCCTTGTACCATTTACTACTCTTCCTCCTCCGAGCCATACCAGTCCTTCAGAGCTGGAGGAGTTGGACTTGATGATCGTTGAGCCTTCGGAGCCAACGCCTGCTCCAGTGTCTTCGGCTCTGTTTACTCTGATGTTCTTGTCACTGATCAAGGAATCTAGGAGCCGACACTCTCTGGTCAGGTTCTGGGAGGATAGTCGGACCGGCTTGTTGGTTCTGACTATGCCTCTTGGGGCATCAGCTTGGATGAGCTCGGCTCCTACCTCTGGCTCAGAGCTCACTGTCCAGGTGCCGGGGGTATCGACAGTTTCTTCGGATCCGTCGGTCCCTTCTCATCGGAGCAAAGGTGCCTTCAAAGCCATGAGGAGAGTTATGTCTCCTTAAGACATCTTCGTCTTCAGGTCCGAGTACCTCCTTCCCAAAAGCACCTGTGTCTGCTTCTGCTTCACAGATCCTTGCCAAGCGTAGAGACCCAGAGCCTCAGAAAGCCCCATTGGGTAGCCTGTGCTCTTCCGAGACCTCACCAGAAGCCCCCACTGATGAGGTTCCCAGGAACAGAATCTGTAAGAGGAAGCATTTAGACTCCCCACAGGAGTCCCTCACATCCGATAACGACTTGGATGAATCAGAATGGTCCCCACGGTCCCCCTCCGAGGATATCTCATTTGCTGAGATATTAGAAATACTTAGGCAGAGGGGTGACTGGCAGTCCACCAACCCTACTGAAGACGAGTCGGTTCTCCTGAAGGCTTTCGGGTCTCAGCCCTCCACCTCTTGGGTGTCTCCGCCCTTCGATGAGCTTATGTAGCTGGTCTCACGAAAGGAGTGGTAGTCTCTGGACACCATGGAGCCTGTCCCCAGGAGGTCTAATAAGTTTATTTCTGCCCCCAGGACAAATCCTTTCTTACTAAAGGTGTGCCAGTTGATGCCATGGTGGTGGTGGCGGCAGCCACCAAAAAGAAAATTTCAGAACATTCCTCTTCTATCCATCCTCCTAACAGAGATTCTAGGATCATGGATAGATATGGGAAGCGCGCTTACAGTTCAGATACTTTTGCACTGCATTCGCTTAACTATCTAACCCATTTTACTAGACTGCAAAGAGATCACCTAAAAGAGCTCGGAGATACTCTTCAGGGTACAGTAGCTGCAGGAGCTTCAGATAAAGTTGCCTTCCAACTTGCTACCTTCAACTCCATAGTAAACTCATCCATGCGCCTCATTTCACATGCAGCTGATGGAGCAAGCAGGGCAGCGGGTGCACGAATTGCTATTAGAAGACACTCCTGGATGTGCTTGTGTTCCTTCGCGGAGTTCTTTAAATCATCTTTTGTAAATACCTCTTGATGGCTCGTCCCTTTTTGGGCCCAAAGTTAAGGAAACTTTGACCAGGTGTGAGCAGGAAGGAAAGACTGTCTGCCGTCAGAGTCCATTTTTCCACCCCTACCAAACCCTATCCAAAGGGTCAAAGGGGAGGAAAGATGTGGTTCCACAAAGCCCAAAGAGCCTTTCAGGACACACGTGGTGAACCCCCCTCCAGGGGCAGAGGAGGGGGCAATAATGGAAGATGCCTCCCTCGAGGAAGAGGGGGTCCGCAAAACCAGAGCAACAGAGATCAGTTCTTTGGGAAGCCCTACCAGCACTCCTGAAAGGAGGCCCGACTGTCCTACTCTGGAGGCAGTCAGGGGTCACTTATTTTGTATCCAGACACTTGGCTCAAAATAACAAACAACTACTGGGTACAATGTATCATTTCCAGGGGATATTTCATTCCTTTTGTCACATCCACTCCACTGATGAGAAAAATCCCAGATGTTCCAACCAGTTACAGGGAACCGGCATCAATAGAGGTCCAAACATTGCTAACAAAAAAAGTCATCCAACCAGTCCCAGCAGACCAGATAGGATCCGGAACTTACTCAAGATTCTTTTTAGTTTAAAAAAAGACAGGGGACTGGAGACCTATATTGGACCTCAGCAGACTAAACAGATCTGTCAAGAAAGAGAAGTTTTGGATGGTCACGTTTCAGTCGATACTTCCCTTTTTAGGGAAGGACAATTGGATGTGCTTGATAGATCTTCAGGATGCTTACTACCACATACACATGGCCAGACCATCCAGGGATCATCTGCGCTTCCGGCTGGGAGCCAATCATTACCAGTTTCGAGCCCTGCCCTTTGGTCTCACTACAGCCCCCAGAGTGTTCACCAAATGCATGGCAGTGGTCATGGCTCACCTGAGACGTTTAGGATTCCAGGTGTTTCCGTACCTAGACGATTGGCTCCTCACTGCCACCACCAGGCATCAACTCATATAAGCCAGGGGACACCACTCTTTCACTCTGCAGTCAGCTGGGCGTTACAGTAAACTCAGGAAAATCTGCCTTGCCGCCATCGCAAGGCACATGGACCAATCAAGCGACACATCTGCATATCAATGTTGTGGAGATGAGAGCAGTACTTTTAGCGTTGCAGTACTTCCAGGACTCTCTTCCTCTGGGTACAATTGCAATTCAGACAGACAACATGTCAGTGGTCTGGTACTTGAACAAACAAGGTGGAACCAGGTCCTACCCTCTTTGTAGCGAGTCCCTAAGAGTATGGCAGTGGGCTATTTCCACCCAGTGCTTTCTTTTAGCAATGTACATCGCGGGGAAAGCCAGTGTGATTGCAGACAAGCTGAGCAGAGCAATTTTGTTGCCTCATGAGTAGTCCCTCAAGAAAGAAATAGCGAACAGGATATTCCGCAGGTGGGTCCAGCCTTGCTGCGACCTTTTTGCCAACCACATGAACATGAAATGCAGAAGCTACTTTACCCTGATTCCCCCTCCGCGAGAAGCCCCAAGGGACGCACTCGTACATGATTGGCCTCCGGATCTCCACTATACATTCCCACTAATTCCATTGATACCCAAAGTACTACAGAAAGCAAAAGCCCTGGGAAGGACCATCATTCTAATAGCCCCTCATTGGCCTTATCAGATTTGGTTCCCCTTCCTTTGACTTAATCAATTGGAGGACCCCTGGATTCTGGACCCAGTTCCAGATCTTTGATGCACACGTCGGGGGAACTTCATCCCTCTCTTTAGTCCCTGAAGCTGACATGCTCCAATTCCCATCATAGCCAGGTTCCATAACCTTTCTAATGAGACAAAGCAAATTCTAATATCCTTATAAATCCTCTGTGAGGAAGCTATACCTTGGCAAATGGAAAAAAATTTCTATATGGGCCTCTCAAAACAACAATGATCCATATCTAGCCCCTATGGCCTCTATACTAGAGTTCTTGACCATGATTTCCAACAAAGGAGCTTGCAGCAGCAACATTTCGTGTTCAACTTGCTGCTATCTGTAATTTTCACCTTGGATTTGAAGGATTGAACATAATGTCACACAAACTATCCAAAGCCTTTTCTCAAAGGGACCTTTCATCTCAGACCACTTGTGAAATCTCTGTATACCCCATGGAATCTAAATTTAATGCTTTCTCATATTATTCTCCCTCCATTGGAACCAGCTTCCTCATGTGATTTGAAGTATTTGTCATGGTTCTGCCCGCAGAGTGTCAGAGCTTCAAGCCTTGTCCATTAAACCACCTTATTTGATTTTTAATGCCGACAGAACTAATCCCTCCTTTTTGCCTAAAGTCTGTACTGAAGCTAACCTTAATCAAATTATTGAGTTGCCGGTATTCTTCCCCAATCACTCCAACAACTTAGGATGTATGCTGCACAAATTTGATGTTCATAGACTGCTCAGATTTTACTTGGATAGAACAAAAGACTTTAGGAAATCTGAACAGCTTTTAGTTTCCTTTTCAGATTCCAGAAAAGGTATGCCAGTGGACAAAACAATTCTAAGTGGTTATCCGATTGTATCACATTTGCTTATTCAGCTGCTAATATGCCCTTACAACAAAAAAATTAAGGCTCATTCTACCAGAGCAGTGTCTGCATCCTCTGCCTTTTCTGCCAGACTTCCTATAGGTAACATTTGTGCAGCAGCCACTTGGTCAAGACCTCATACCTTTATCACTCATTACAAGGCCTCCTTTGGGTCTACTCTCCTGAAAAACATACTCCCGTGAGCTACGTGAGGTAGATGGTGCTTGGGACACTACCCATCTGTAAGAATGAACGGCGAGATAGAACAACTTCACATAAAGAAGTTATGTTCTTACCATAACTTTCCATGTGAGTTTTTCATCTCGCCTTCATTCTTACTTCCCACCCTCCTAAACCCTCCAGGGTTTTTCGAAGACCGAGATGCTGGATTCTTCCTGGTTTCTCAACCCTTCTATAACTTTCTCTTATAGAGTGATAGAATGATGCATGGTATTATTGTTATTCGCAGCAAACAACATCTGAGGTAACTCTAGGTGCATCATGGGATAGGGACTTGGCCTCGATCTATCTGAAGATCTCGAGCTTTGTAGTAGGCCGACTCAGAGCCAGGGATCGGCTCTAACCCATTTGTAAGAATGAAGGCGAGATGAACAACTCACATGGAACGTTATGAGAAGTACATAACTTCTTTTTATTTTTTATGTAAATAGAGACACCTCCAACTATAGTCTCTGGCTGTGAAGTAGCTGACCTAAATGTGTGAAGGCATTATAACCTTGCACTGCTGGTGTGCTCTCTGCAGCTTTAAACCATGTCTCAGTGACCACACAGACATCAGCTTTCTCTAAAGAGAGCTTCTAGAGAGTGGAGGTTTTTGTTTAGACTCCCAACATTGAGCAGTAATACCTTTAGATTTTCTTAGTTTTGATTGGTTGTGTTGGAAGTGCTTTCAGTTTGGCATTGCCTAAATAAAAGGCACTCCGAGGGGGGGGGGAGACAATGTTTTAGCTAATATTCGAAAGCCTAGGTGGGAGAGGTGCAGACCATCCTTGGCAAAGCAGCATGGTCTGTTGACCATCTCCTTCCATGCTGACAAATATTGCACCCCCTTAGAATGACACCAGAAACTAAGCCCATTATTAAAGTCGGTAATCTTTTGTTCGTATTGTGGCATCATCCTTGGAGAAGGTAAAATGCTGCTCAGTGCTAGGCTCATGCCAGTCTGAGATGCATGTTCCAAGAGATCCATGATGTCTCTCTTCATATGGTTTAGGGAGGTACGTCTCGGGTCATTTACTCCTACATGGACTATGACTGAGTCATATTGGTAGTTGTGGTCCAGTGACCTGCATAATTTGGCAGATCCTAGCCCCTGATAAGCAACTGACATAACTTTCTCCTTACTCAGCCTAGTGAGAGGGACATCAGTGTGTCCTCCCAATGGAGTTTCCAATGGCTAGAATATTGGATTGTGTGGTGGCTTGCCTTATGGGCTTAGAGGTCGAGGCTCCATGAGATGTGGTTGTGTGTGTGTTGATTTGTCTGTTACTTTGAAAGAGTGCATTTGGGGCTGCTCTGGCTATTTATTATGTGTATTTCGTCTAGTAGATCTTTGTGATTTAGGAAGATTACATGTAACTGCCTCAGCATATGTGGGTCGATATGTTTGCTTTGAATTGTGCATGATGGGTGCAGAGTGTGTACCCTTATTGACATTAGAAGTACTTTTATGTGAGAGCTTGCCTCCAGTGACATTGTGTAAATACAACTCTCAAATACCATATTAGTTTTGAGGATTAACTGATTATCAGTAAACCTGAGGCAATTTATACATTGCCTCAGGATGCCATATCCACCAAGCCAGTAAAGAAGACAGTAGTAAAGTTGATATCCATGGCAACAGACCATTTTTTATTGATTAGACAGAGTGAGAATATCAATCACTGTCAGGAGTGCTTGTCACTGCAAGCTAGTTGTCCTGTGTGCAGCTAGGTATCGGAGAAATTTCAGTTGTGCTTTTACAGGAAAATGTCACTCAAGGTGCCCGAGTCTGTACAGAGCACTGCCAAACACTTGAGGGGAAACAAATATGCAGACCCTAAAAATTTGAATACGCAGACCCTGAAAATTTAAGGATGAAGTATTTAGGCAGATATTCTGAAGTTAGAAACAAATCAAGTAGTACTTACTGAAAACAAAGAATTAGCTTGTCAAGAATGATCACATGAATGGCTGCTGCTTGGCTACTGCTAATGCTGGTCTTATCACAGCTTCACTCTGTTGGGATGCAATGCTCCTTTGCTTCTTCTCTCACCAGAAACAAAATGTTAGCACCAATCCTAAGAAGTGAAGCAGGCCACAGCCTGTTTGGAGATCCACAGTATTGTCTCAGAGGATGCAAGGGTCTGTAGGCTTGTAGCCTTTTTCTGGTATATGCCTTGAATAGCAACCAGACCAATCAGTAGCATTAAGCACAGAGGCTCACTCTCAAACCAGAAGCAGTCAGGAATCAATGCACTCTGCTCCTTCTCTCACCAGGACCAGAATATAAGCACAGATTCCAAGGTGTAACCTATAAAGCAGTTATTAGACTTTCTGGCGATCAGTCTCCAGGAAATGATGTCCCTGTACTACTCCTCTCACCAGGAGAAACAGAAGCACTAATCCCAAGATAACTACTGAGATGCAGAATGTGGGCTCTACAATTACTGGTGGTCTTAAAGGTAAGATGAACAAAAAAGATTTATCGTAAACACTGCAGTGTGCACTAATCAGTTAGATATGAAAGTGAGTAACTTAAGTTTTGGCTGTCTAAGTGGAGAACCACTATTTTAAAAGAGCAAGATATATTGAAAGGGGATGTGTACTTTTGTGTTCTGTTACCACATAAAGCAGTGGGATGGCCAATACATTTAAATAGTTGAAGGGGAGTGATTTTACAAAATGATAATTTTACGCTTACTCACACCAGCTGGTGAAAGGATTGAGGGAAGGAGATATATGGTCAAATTAACATAAGGGGCAGGCAACTGAAAAGACAATGGTGTTTAAGAGCACAAGAATAACAGGGTGGGGGGTAGAAAAAGTTCTTTCTGACTCACAAGATACAAAGCTATGGTCTCTCTTCAAGTTTTAATATGCAATTAAAAGCAGAATACAAGTAAAACACAGTATTAAGAAAACAAATCACAGTATACAAGATAGAAAAAAGCAGTAAAGTAATACAAAATACAAGAAATCAAAAGCGAACTAACCTTTCCCTCATAGCAAACTGTGACAGAGTCTGGGTGAGCTTTTCCAGTAAAGCTGCTGGATTACTTGGCATCTGATATTCTAATGGGGCCACTAGCCCAAATGCATATATGTTTATAGGTATATACCAGGCTATCAGTCTGCAGACTGTTACAAGCCTAGCCAATAACCGGAGGTCAGAATTAAACCCTTTGTCTTGTATCTGCAAGGTAAAGACCTTAACTGCTATGCCAATCCTGTATGAGGACCCTGCAGTGGTATTTAATGAAACAGGTGACATCACCTCATCCATTTGCCAGAGACCACTATCCCACTTCTCTTTTGCAACAGAAAAGTGATCTCATGGTGGATAGTCCAGTGCAAACTAAATTAGGGTACGTCCTTACTGCTGACTCCTCCAAGCTAGGCTGGGTGTTGTATATGGGTACTTTTGAAGTTCAAGAAGCATGGGATACCAAGGCGATGAAAACATATACATGGAAAATAGATGATGGCAGTTTTCTGACACTGAAAGCCTTCAGCCACGTGTTGGGGAGGGGGCCCCTCCCTCATCTGACAAATAAGGAGGAACTCATTCACACCATATATGCAGGCTGGAAATGCAGCCTGGGAAGTACATCATGGGGTGGCCATAACTGTGATAGGAGCCTACATCCCCTCTCAACAAAAACTTTTTTGGCAGACGGGCTGAGCATGTCTTGAGGGCCCTTATAAATGGATTTTAAACATGAATTCTTTTTGGATCTGACTAGGATGTTGGTATTCCAGGAATATACTTGTTTTCCTCTTCTTTACACAGGCAACTGAGACAGTTCTGCTACAAGGTAGCAACTGCAGAAGCTTGAAGAATAGTGGTCCTCTCTTAATTGAGCAGGTCTGTTTCTCTGTATATTCCCTCCTATATCCTTAATCCCCAGGATACTCCTAAAAATCAAGGAGGAAAAGCCAAAAGTCATTCTAAAAGCCATCCGTTTGGCCAAGGTAACACTTGTTTTCTGTCCTGTGTAGCATGACTAAAGAAAACTGGAAAGTGTTGCCTCAGTGTGCAGATTTTATGACTCAAAACAAAAGGTCCCTTTTACACCATAACATGAATACTCTGTGGCTTGCAGCTTGGATGATTTTACACTGGCCCTCAAGTAGGTGCTTGTAGTCTCAGTATATGCTTAAAATCATGAGGATGGCTAGGAAGTCAACACAAAGAAATGTTGCATAGCTAAATACAAAAGATTCTGTCTCTTGAAAGCCAGTTTAAGACACTATACCAAACAAGGCTTAAAGTGGCGATATTAGAATGTCTGTCAATCCTTTACAAAGGTGACTTATTTTATGCATCTGTCAAAGTGCCTGCTTCTGCTGTTTCAGCCTACCAATTTATGGTTCCATTATTTTACTCAAGTTCTTCTGTTAAGCAGTTTCACAAGGGGTGGAGGTCCTACACCCTTGACCTTCAAGAAAAAATGTTGCTTCAGCACGAGATCTAAACTATGTTTTAGAAAAATTGACCATGGCACCCATTGGACCCAGCTGCTTCATCTGCTTTTGTTTTGTAAGGTGATGTTTTTGCAGACTGTTAACAATAACTACTTAAGATAATGCACCAATAATTATTAAGATATAAATGCAGGGTAATGAAGTAAAGATGAGACCATACCTCCCAACCGTCCTGAATTACTCGGTTTTTACCGAGTTTTGGGGTTTAAATGATTGGGGTGCCACGATTCCCGAGTGACACCCCATCCTTTCCGATTTTTTCCACTTTATTTTTACATTTCGCGCTGTTTTTGCTGACGTCATCCTGTGCGCAACGACGTTGGTGCTACCAGCCTATCGGAATTAAGCTCTGCACACATTTCCAGCTGGGCTGTTCAAATGCTGCAAGTGGGCTTCTGTTCAAATGCCGGCTGGGCTGAAACTTCAAATGCTGCTGCTTTCGATCAGGAAATGTGTTCGAACAGACATTATGTGGAATGAGCCTTCAAATGCTGCTGCTTTCGATCAGGAACATACCTCCCAACCGTCCTGAATTACTCAGTTTTTTACCGAGTTTTGGGGTCCAAATGATGGGGTGCCACAATTCCCGTGTGACACCCCATCATTTTCGACTTTTTCCACTTTATTTTTACATTTCGCTCTGTTTGGGCTGACATCATCCTGTGTGAAATTACGTCAGCACCGTCGATGCCACCAGCCTATCGGAATTGAGCTCTGCACACATTTCCGGCTGGGCTGTTCAAATGCTGCATGCGGGCTTCTGTTCAAATGCCAGCTGGGCTGAAACTTCAAATGCTGCTGCTTTCGATCAGGAAATGTGTTCAAACGGACGTTATGTGGAATGAGCCTGTCAGTTTGGAATTTAAGGTAATGGGTGAAACTTCAAATGCTGCTTGCTTCCAAACAGGGTGTGTGTGTGTGTGTGTGTGTGTGTGTGTGTGTGTGTGTGTGTGTGTGTGTGTGTGTGTAAATGCCCCCATTATAACACACCTGTTGGCTAGAGGTACTCAGGCTCAAACCCTGTACCCTGGGTATAGGGTAAAAAAAGAGACTAATGTCCCTAGCCACCACCACTTGTGAATTTTTTTTGTTCTGTTCCTCATAAACTCTGTGATTTGAGGATGTTTGTGACAAATCACTGAAGGTTGAATTTATTGAATAATGACAGGCATTTGAATTTCAGACTTCATATTCATCAGAAAATAAATGGTAACAAAAACCTTTTATTCTAACAATTTTCTAAGTTTATAAGATCAGTATTTGAAATGTGTACCTAATTTGGGGCTATATTCCCCCATTGTTGGCTTTGTCCAGGTTTTTTGTGCTAAGACGTTGAGAACTATGGTGATAAGTGAGAAGTGAATTCACTAAATGATAGCATTTTAAATTTCAGTGTTCTTATCTTTTGGGAAACAAGCTGCTGATTTGGCGTAGTGGTATGTTGCTCTGACTGTAGTGCACAGAGTCCTGTGTTCAAGACTTGCCAGTGAAATGCATTGTAGTAACACAACATTTTATTCTAGCAACTTTCTAAAGTTATACAAGCAATGTTTAAAACGTGTCCCTGGTTTTTGGCCTTTTGTCGTCGTCGTCCCCAAAAAAAGAAAAAACTTAAATTGAAAATGAGTGCAAGAAGCTGTGCAAGATGCCTATGCCTTACACTACTGTCATTCTATTTTTATATGTATATTGTGTGTGTGTGTAAGTAGAATTTTATGATGGAAATGAATTGGGCAGTTTTGTCATTACTGTTTCATGCATTTCATTTCATTGCCTACTGAAAAAATGTTCAAACAATAAATTTAAAATGTGCTCTGTCTAACAAGTGTGCTGTATTATACAAGGAATACAATTTGCTAAAGTCAGGAAGGTGTATCAAAGAACACATGTATGTTTCTTGAGGGAGCAATCCGACTGTGATAGGGGGGAATATGGGTAAGGATAAGCATGTTCATTTTATTCAATCTAGGAAGAATCCACCTAAGAGGAAGCGACCGATATCCATACTAAAAAAGGGATCCATGTCCAGTATGGATACTTTAGGTGAAGAATCCTCTGTTTTGGAGGGATAATTGTGGGTACCACTGGTTCACCAGCACCGAAAAAGAGGAACTCCAATGGCCCCTTTGGGTTTAGACCCAGGAGGAGGAGGGGGGCAGGAAACATCGAAGCAGTAACTAATATGGAAGATCTAATACAAATGTTTGCAAAGAAATAAATAATGTTTTCAGTATTTCATCTTATAACCTCTCTCCTGTCAAAATTGGTATACTAAATAAAGGGTTGTCTTTCATACCAGGATTCTTTGTCCCTGAGGATACTTTTGTTAATGATGTATTAGCATTTTGTAGAAACCTTAATCTCAAAATATTTTTTCAGGACAGAGAATTGGATATGTCGGATGATTTTAGATACCACAAGTCCGGGTTTATGCCACCTATGAACCACAATGTGCTCATGTTCCAGAGTATGATTCTTAAAGATCTATATTTTCTCTCTAGGGAATTCACACCCAAGCCGAATATCATTTCTAAGATTGAAATGTAGTGCATTTCCAGATTAGCCAATAATCATGAACTGGTTATCCTAGGTGTTGATAAGGATTCATAGGTAGGTACTAGGCTATCGGCCCAAGGGCCTACGTAAGCCTAGCCAACAAGGTTCCCTGGCTTACACCACCCAAGAAAGTTATTTTCCTGTGCCACTGTTGAGCAGAGACACAGAAGTAGGTACTATTAAAATTCATCACTGCCAAGTCTTGAACCCAGGACCCTGTGCACTCAAATCAGAGAAATGTACCACTACAAATCTTCAGTGTGGCTGTGGGGCTATGGTGGTCCAGGACTGGACACAGTATGAACAAAATGAAAATGGTTATCCTTACCCATATTGAAGGGGTCCCCCTTATCATAGTTGGATTGATCCCTCAAGAAACATACATGTGGTGGTACAGGACTGGACACGGTATGACGAAGAAGCTATGAGACAACTTTTGGATGCCCGCTACTATACATACATGCACATTGACCCCACTTCTTACTTCAAGATACAGATTGATGAGTTTCTTGATTTAGCCATGGAGGAAGGTATTATTACCAAAACTACAAAGCAACATTTAACTGTCTCTGATCCCAGTCAACAATATATTTATACTTTTTGCCTAAGATCCACAAAGACCCTACCAATCCACCAGGGAAACCTATTGTCTCTAGGAGGGGCTCATTGACTGAACCCATATCACAGTTCCTTACAAAATACCTTAAACGATTATTGAAATGGGTATGGGCTAGAATCAGGGATACAACCGAGTTTCAAGTGATTTTGGAAACACAGTTGGAACCCGATTGGTTATTATGCACATTGGCTGTGACAGCCCTCTGTGCTAACATCCCCCATTGGGCTGGTATAGTTGCCCTTGAATTCTGGTTACACAAATCTGGACTTTACCCCCCTGGTTTCAACACATTCTTGCTTGTTATTGCGGAACGTGTTAAAAAAGAACATTATCTTTTATCAAAATAAATGTTTCCTACAAGTTCAGGGTTCTGCTATGGGGGCATCATTTGCGCCAATATATGCTGATTTGTTTATGGCTTATATTGAAGAACATCTTATTTATGATGACTCCCATAATTTGTTTATGGGGGAGATGAGTATCTGGAAAAGATATCTGAATGATTGTTGATTGGTCTGGAGATCAGATGTTGAATATCTCCAAGAATTTGTTAGGTACTTGAATGAGAACAGATGGGGAATTCACTTTATGTTGAGCTATCATAGGGATAAAATCACATTTTTGGATGTTTTGGTATCAAGGGCTCCTGATCACACTCTAGTTAATGAAGTGTATCGTAAATTCCCCTAATATAACTCTCTGCTCCAGGCCACCAGCTACAATCCACCCCATATTTGTTGGAACATTCCTAAATCACAGTTTATGAGGGTAAAACGGATTCGTTCTGAGCCAGCCAAGCAGAAATACTATAAGGATGAATTGAGGTCCAGATTTAGGGACAGATGGTATAAAATGGGGGACGTCCTACAATTCCAGAATAAGGTTTATAATATGACACAGGATAGCCTTCTCCTTTATAAACATAAAATGATGACAGTAAGTCACCGCCCCGGTTTGTGGTTACCTATGGTAGGAGTACAGGTGCTCTGATGGAACATGTGCAACATCACTGGAATATATTGTTGGCTGATGTTAGGCTAGGTGAAATCCTAGGTGATAGATGCCATTTCTCCTTCAGAAAAGGGAGGAGTTTGGGTTCTATCCTTAACCATTATAAAAAAAGGACACCTCAGGGATACTCCACAACTAGAAACTACCCTCTTAGGTGGACCTTTAGTAGGTTGTCATCCTTGTGGACATTGTGTCCATTGTCCCAAAGTTCTTAAAACTAGGACTTTTAGTAGCAAAAATATATCTTGGGTCTTTGATATCCTCTTTTTTGCCAACTAATACCGATTGGGTTATCTATTTAGTTAGTTGCCAATGTTCTGCTTTTTACATAGGACACACTTCTAGACCACTAAGAATTAGGATATCAGAACATCTTAGTGAAGTTAAAACTCATAAAATCACGAGTGCCCTATACAAACACCGTTTAACACATGCTAAAGCATCCTTTAGTTTTACAATCATTGATAAAATTAGTGGACCAAGGAACAGCAAAACTGGTTGGCATGATATAGTAAATAAAAAATAAAAAAGTGGATAATTAAATTAGGAGGGTTATTTACACATGGTTTAAATAAACAATTTTGAAAGGTCGCATGTCTTGTTGAGATATATATAAGGAGTGTCTGTTTTTTGGTTTTAACTACACTGAGGAAGACTAACTAATGTTATAGCCGAAACCCACCTGTTTTTCCACTCTTGTATGTGCTTTTACACCTAAATTGAAGAATTTGATTGCTGCCTGAATTGCTGGTCTCGTTTATTATTTTTTATTACCCGAAGGTAATCTTTATCCACCACTGGCCAGATGCATTTTCTTTGGATGTGGTGTAGGTTTCAGTTCTGTTTTAATGAATGTGAGTGTCAAGGGCAGAGAAGTTTTAATGCCAAGACTATTTTCATTGTGAGACAGTATTGCTTTGTTTAACAGATCTGTATTGGTGTTTGTGCATTGTGTTGTAAAGTGTAAAAGTAAAATCCAAATAATCATTGTACAAGTAAAGCAGTATGCACACATTAGTGTTTATGGTAAATGGAGCAAACTAGCCAGGTAATGGGACATTGGAATGGCTGCAGGGGGACTCTGGTGCCATATTTTGGTTGTCTGTTCTTCAGTTTGCACGAAAGTTGGTATCCCACAATTCCACCGGAGTGGGTGGGGTTACATAATTATGTGTGCAAATTTTATGTTAAACAGCGTACAGATTTGTACCTATTTTTCATGGGCCTTGTCCAGATTTTTGATGTTTCAAGGTTGAGAGGTAATGATGAGACCACTGCTTCATCACCACCTACCTGTTAAAAAGAGAGGAATGGGTAGTGGCAATTATCCAGCAGTTATTAGGGAAAATAGTACTCCAGAAGTTATAGATAGGGAGTGGGATAAAATGAAAGTTGAGTTTACGAATAGGGTATACATAAAAGAAAAATAGATTTGGTTAACTGGTAATAAGAATTAGAGGGGCTAACAAAGGTTAAAGTGTTACAAAATAAGGATAATCTCGCAGAACAAGAGGAGGTGCAATTGCAGAGTGCTAAAGAGAAAATAAGTGAATACCTGGGTAATATGCATGAGTTTAGAAAGATTGCTGTTAAGCATGTGTTTACTGATAGTTTTATACAGCCCAAAAACTTTTGGCACAGTGACTTTGGCAACATAAAGTAAAAAAGGTTGTTGCCAATCTTAGGGAGCCTTTAACAAGATAAATAAATAGAGATCCAGTAGAGGTGTTAGAGATAGTTTGGAAATTTTATGAAAATGTGTATAATGCAGAGATGTGGGGAAATCAACAAAAAGCACTAATGTAAATATTTATGGAAGGCAAGTATGCCAATGGTAGAGGTAGATGAGGCTCACCAACTAACAGTTAAGATAGGAGAACAAGAGATAAAAATGATGATGTATAACCAATGTACAGGAAAGTCTCCAGGAATAGATGGTATTCTGGTGGAAGTTAGAAGGGAATAAAGTGATAAAAATCTGTAAGGTTTTGTTTAACAATATTTCAAAAGAAGGGGAGGCACCAACATCCTGGAAAAAAACAGTGGTGGCTGTAATACCTAAAAATGGTAAAGACCCATCTGATCCATCTTCATATGGGCCCATCTCATTTCTAAACTATAATAATAAAATGTTAGTCTATAATGGCTAAAAGAATGGCAAAGGTGATAACAAAATTGATAAATATGGACAAGTTTATTATTTGGAAGGGAGGCAAACATTTGACAACATTAATAGAACAATTAACAGAAGCTGCTGTTAAAAAAAGAATAATTAGTAAAGCATATAAAATATTGCATGATAATTATAAGAATCAATCAGAGCAGCTTAGAAAGGAGTGGGAAGAGAGAGAGTGGATAAGCAATTCACAAAGAGACAATGGGGGTATATGTATATCTCCCAAATATGCAACAAAGTCTAGAAGATTTAGGATCTTTGCCTGGAACTGTTTACATAGGTATTTTTATAGACTCCAAAGAATTTTTCCTCATGTGTTTAGCAAATGTTGGAGGTGTGATGAGTAAGAAAAAGGTAGCTGGGAACATATTTTTGGAAGTGCGATGAGCTGGCAGACTTTTTGGATTCCCTGCAGACTGCACTGTTGGAAATGCTGAGTCAGCAGATTGGACTGACTGGAGAGATGATTTTTTTGAGTTATGCTACATAATCGGAATTGCCTAGACGTAGTAAAGCCTTGTTGAGTCTAATTATGGTAGATGCTAAAAAAACAATTGCTAGAAAATGGAAATCAAAGTCTAGACCAACTTTACTAGAAGTAGTGAATATAGTAACAGATAAAACAAATGGCATTGGGCTCTTTAGAAAAGGGAAGGAGCAAACTACATAGGAAAAAGTGGGAATTGTGGGAACAGTATATGCAGGGCAGGATTTGAATGAGCTATATAATGCTTAACTGACAGTACTGGATGGTTTATAACCGATGTATAATGTTTACAACTATAGTTTCAGTGGTGTCTGTGATGTAAACTGTAACAAAAGTGATATTTTGTGTGTTTTTTATTTATATAAATGTAAGAATGCCTTTGTCATGTGTAAATTTAATAAAAATGTTTAGGGGAAAAAACATTACTAGAACAATTATGATCCAGAGGGAAGCAGAATGTAAGAAAATACAGCTGTTATCGATGGGTCTTGATGGAAAGAAAGCATTTGACAAATTTGCATTTCCTGATACAATAATAAGGTTAATTCAAAGGATATATGAGGAATCTGAGGCAAAAATCTAAGTGGGTGGGTTCCTGTCTAATATGTTGTGTCTGAACAGATGAACCAGACAGCTGTGTCCTCTTTCCTTTTTGTTATTTGCATTATATTTAGAACCACCTGCAAAGAAAATAAGGGACTCATAATTTCATGGATATAAATGGTACGGTGTTCAAGAAAAGTTGGCATTGTTTGCAAATGATATTCTTTTCTGGTTCATTCAGGTACAAAATTACATCACAGTATGGTGGAATATTCTGGGACAATTCCATATTTTTTTTAGGATATAAAATTAATGAAGCCTAATGAGCCTGGTCTGAAAGACCATGGAACGTATCATCATGGATCTTATACACAAAGACACTGGTAATCTCCAAACTCTGGACCCCACCCAGTTCTGGTTTGTAAAAGCAGATCATGTCTCCTAAACCTGACAGACTTCTTTGAAGCAGTCACCAAAGCCGTAGATGAGGGTAAGGTGGTTCACACAGCCTATCTAGATCTCGCCAAGGCTTTTGACACCATCCTCCACTCTGGAATTATAGATAAACTCACTAAACTAGGTATAAATCCCTATGTCACAAGATGGGTTGCCAACTGGCTCACTGACAGAACCCACACTGTGAAAGTAGCAGACTCCAAATCTGACTTCAGACCAGTGACAAGTGGAGTACCACAGGGTTCAGTCTTGGGTCCTCTCCTGCTTGGTATCTACTTTTCTGAAGTATAGGCTAACACAGAAGGTCTTTGGCTAACGAAGTTCACAGATGACTGCAAACTAGGAGCCATAATTGAAACTCCTAATGATGTGGACATCACGGATACAGATGCCTGGTGTCAAAGCCATGGCTTCAAGCTCAATGCCAAAAAGTGTATTGTCACCCCTTTGGTAAAAACTCTGTACCCATGAGCTACCACACAGGTGGTAGTCTACTTAACACTGAGAGTGTGATAAGAGACCTTGGGACACAGGTGGACAGTAGTCTCTCCTTTGATAATCACATCGCCACAGTAGTCAGGAAATCCTTCTACATGGCACGTCTCATCTCAAAAGGTTTCTCATCCTGGAAAAAAGAGGTCATTGTTCCCCTCTACTCGTCAATCATTAAACCCATTATAGAGTACAACACCCTGTTTGGTATGTACCTCACAACTGAAAAGGCCGTAGAAATACCTCTCAGAGGATTACCAGCCTCAAACAGATGCCCTACGCAGACTGTCTCAAAAAACCCCCAACTTTACTCCGTAACATATCGCCTACTCAGAGGCGATCTCTGCCTAACATACAAAGCTATGTCAAACCCAGAGCTGTTGGACATGCTCCACTTAAAGAAATCTCAATCCCTCCAAGTTGCACGCTCTAGGTACCTAAACCTTGTCACTACAATAAACAGAACATGCTGGAGGGATAGATTCCTGTCCCAGAGACTTTCCATACTCTGGAACAAACTACCTATGAAGTATACTACCTATGAACATACAATATAGCTTATAGCTGTAAATTGTGTACCCACACATGAACTCGTTTATATTTATGGATACATGATAAAATGAAATATTTAGGATTATATATTAAAAAGGATTGAGACTAAATGAAAGGCAAAAACTGAGAAACCGTAAGCTCTTGCCTGTGGATAGCAAGATACAAGTAAAGTAGTAAAATGATTTAATTCCTTTAGTTTTATACACAGATCAGGCATATTTTTATCAACCAGAGGAGATGATGTGGACAGTAATTAATAAACATTGAAGGATTATGTTTGGGAGGGGAAACAGGGCAAGAGTCAAGTGGGATAAGTTGATCCTCCCAACAGAACAAGGAAGTTTAAGATTACCTAATTTGAAGGGATGTTTCAGAGCTACATTGTCAAGGGTCTTATACATAACACAAGCAGAAAGCTATAGTTCAAAGTGGAATGGGATGATGATGAAGCAGACGGTCAATTCAAGAAATAAGGAAAGAATGGGATTTTAGACACAGCTCCTTATGGAAAATAACAGCAGTGGTACAGAATATTATATTCATAAAGTAACAGAAAGTATACTAAGCCAGTATGGGGATGAAGAAAGGAGATTCTGACAGTAGGGATAACTGCAGTTAGGGGTGCAGAGACTAGACAAGAGGGGGTTGGAATTCACTGGAGAAAGCTAGCAAAGGACCCAAGGTATCGGGAACACATAATTGGAGAAGAAAAGGTAGTAGAATGGAAAGAGACCAAGAAGACATTGGGATTGCAAGCTAGTGATTGCCTTCCCTATCGGATTGATATCAGAATGTAGACTAAGAGAAAAGGATAGGAAAATCCTAAATGAAAGACCTGCACTGGTTGAGTTTTTAATTGAATCTAGAGCAGAAGCTGCTGTTAAAAATTGGATAATTAGTAGAGCATATAAAATATTGTACGTTAACTTTAGGAATTCATCAGAAGTGTTAAAAGATGGGAAGCGAGATTAGATGTGCAAATCACAAATAAACAGTGGGAGGGCATGTGTATGGCTCCCAAATACACAACAAAGTCAAAAAGATTTAGGATTTCCACTTGGAAGTGTTTGCATAGATACTTTCATACTTGAAAAAAGTTTCCTCAGGTAGATGGCAAATGTTGATTTTGTGATGGCGAAGAAAGGGGTAACTGGGAACATATGTTTTGGGAGTGTAATGAGTTGGCAGACTCTAAAAATTCCCACTGGGTGATGAGTGTAACTAAGGAAATGCCTTTTTTGAGATCGGATACAGGATCTGAATTGTCTAGAACATAGTAAGGCCTTGTTACATTTAATTCTGGTGGTTGTGAAAAAATTACTAGAAAATAGGCATCAAAATCTAAACCAACTGTTCTTGAAGTAATGAATATTGTAATAGAGACAAAAGAGTAGGAAATGGGACGTTTAGAAAAGGGTACACACAAATTTTATAGAAAAAATGGAAATTGTGGGAACACTACATGCAAGAAAAACGTTTTGGAGGAGATATGAGGTTTAAGAGAAGGCAGGAAATGAATAGTTTATGTAATGTTGCTTAGATTATACTTTACATAAATTGTTATATATGGTGCACTGCTACAGTCATCCCTCTACATAAAGGGGAAATGACTACAGACCCTGGGAATTATCTCCCCATTAGCTTGACAAGTCTGATATGTAAAGGTATGGAGCGCATCACCATGGACCTGATTAACAAAGATATAGGTAATCGCCAAACTCTAGTCCCCACACAATTTGGCTTTGTTAATGGAAGATCCTGCCTGCTTAACTTGGTTGACTTCTTCGAGTCAGTCACCAAGGCTGTGGATGAAGGTAAGGCAATGCACATAGCCTACCTCGATCTGGCCAATGTTTTTGATACCATTCCTCACTTAGGAATTATTGACAAACTCGCCAAACTAGGCATCAACCCCTACAGCACTAGGTATGTTGCAAATTGGCTCACAGACAGGACCCACAGAGTGAAAGTAGCAGATTCCAAATCGGACTGCTGACAAGTCACGAGTGGAGTATCACAGGGACTGGTCCTGGGTCCTGTTCTGTTTGGCATCTTCTTCTCAGACGTCCAGGCCAACACCGAGAGACTCTGGCTGACCAAGTTCGCAGATGACTGCAAACTGGGAGCCATTATTAACTCCCCAAGTGATGCAGACATTCTCCACAAAGGCCTGACTGACACCAAAGGTTGGTGTCAGAGCCATGGCCTTAAGCAGAACACCAAAAAATGCGTTTTCATTCCACTTGGGAAAAACTCAGTTCCCACTAATTAGCACATCAATGGGAGCCCACTGAACACTGAAGTTGTTATAAGAGATCTTGGCACCCAGGTTGACAGCAACCTCTCCTTCGACCACCACATCGCCACTATGGTCAGAAAGTTATATGTGGCACATCTCATAACTAAGGGTTTTGCATCCAGGAAGGAGGTCATCATGCATGTCTACTCATCCCTCCTCAGACCACTCCTCAAGTGTAATGCCCCATTTGGCATGTGCCTCACTGGACAGGCCACAGAAGTACCTCACGAAGAAGATCCTAGGCCTTAAACACATGTCCTACATGAACAACTATTCATTGTTTGTTCATTTTTGCATCAGACTATTTTGGTACTCAGTTTAATTATCCAAAAATGGCTTTGGTAAGCCATCCGACTACCGTCATTCCAAAAAAACGTAAAGATAAAGACAGAGACAGACCGCATAGGTCCAAAGCTGCCGACGACGCTTCCGTTAAGCTAGTCACCAGTTCGCCGGTACTCAGTGAGGTGCTTTCGCAGCCCTTGATACCTGCTACTTCAGATTCACAGGCCTCTTCTGAGACCCTTTCGGAGTCTGGTATGCCACAAAATGCTTCTTCAACCATGGAACCTGCGGATGTCTCTACCTTGGATGGGTTTGGAGCTGCTGTGCAGGCACCGGCTTCTGAGGGTGTATTCAGGCCTACTGACTTGCATTTCAAACTGACGCCGTCTTATTCTCTGTCTCTTATCATCTACTTAGAGGCGATCTCTGCTTGACTTACAAAGCCATGTTGGACCGAGCCCTGCTAGAAATGCTTCACGTAAAGAAATCCCAATCCCTCTGCACCACATGCTCCAGAGACCTCAACCTCATTACCAAAATCAACAGAACACACTGGAGGGACAGGTTCATCACCCAGAGACTGCCCTATGCTCTGGAATAGGCTTCCTATACATGTCAAGCAGAGCACCTCCGTGTCCCTCTTCAAGAGAAATCTCAATGAGTGGCTGGGTAACAGAAAATTCACCCCGGGGATCACTCCAGCGGCTCTGCTGGATAGAGGCACTGGGAACTAAAGTTGGGCGGCACGATGCCAGGGCACTTTTTTGGGGGGGGCTAGGTTCATGAAAGCTCCAGGGCCGTTAGCTTAGTACACACCTATGAACATATAATGGTTGTAAATGTAAACTTGTTAATATGGTTTGATTACTTTTATATAAATGTAAGTTTGCCTATGTCACAAGTGATAATTCAATAAAAGTGCTTAATAAAAAGAAAAGGTGAATTCCATGTTTGAGATAGTGTTGGAACACTAGTTTTATCAAATGTTATACTGCATTTCTTTGCATTTAGGGTAAGACCATGATTAGAGCACCAGTCATCTTGGTGGTGGTGGGGGGGGGGGGTTAGGATGATACATAGCTTGCAGTTTCCTGCAGGGTTTAGTTAGGCAACGGTTATTAGCATTTGCCTGTCCTTCAGATAAACAGATTTGAAAAAGGAGAGAGCCTAGGACAGAACCTTGAGGACTGCTGTTAGGTACATTTTGCTTTTTGGAGAAATTATTGATTCTGATTGACTGTAGTCTGATAGCTAAGGAGAAGCAATCCAGTGAACTATAAAGATGTGATGCCAGAGTAGTGAAATGTTAACAAATGCTTTGGCTAAGTCCAGGTAAGCAGTGTGGGTTTTTTCGAAGAATCTAGCAAGATTAAGAATGAATGGTCTACCCTTTAAAAAGCCAAACTGTTAAGTGTCGAGCATCTGGGGATCATAACTGTCAAGCTGCAGACACTGACAATAGGTGTACATGCTATTGAAAAATAGGAACATCCAGCTAAAAATCCGGACATCTCAGCACATGACACTTCACGCTTCCAGTAGGAATTTGGGATACCATTAAGAAACGCATTTAAAAAATAGTATGTGACAAAAATGAAAAAAATATGAGCACATTATCAAAGAGATAATCTGTAGACTTTAATGAACTTTATCACAAAATTCTACCACACAAGGCCATTTGTTTTTGCTTCAAAAAAGGGAGTTGTAAGCTGTGTTGTCCTGTCTCTTTAAATTGTTGTTGCCACTGGCATGTTGGTCATGTATTGTGATTTACTGTGTACTAGACAGCCTCAACAATGACACGTGATGAGGAAGATTCAGAAAATAGTATGGGGGGAAATCCAGCATGAAAATAGAGAGAGAGAGTTCTAAAATTAGGGACATATTAAATCAGGCCTGAAAATATGAACTATTTTTCCAAAATAGAGACAACTGGGAGTTTCTGTATGCGTTTTGTATTATTTTATTGATTAGATCTACAGTAATTCACTTAATGGCTTCACAGATAAGGCTAGTGAGAATAGTAACCTGTAAATTACTTGGGTCAGCAGAAGGGCTGTCCTCATAAAGGGGGTGACGGTGGTGCTTCTCCATTCTTTAGCTGCATATCCTCAAGAGAGAGATTGAAGATGTCTAGGAATGAGGTTGCCTGATGGTGTTTTAAGCTTACCAGCGGCAGCCAGGTGTGTTGTTTATTTCAAAATGTGTGTTTTTTTGAGAGGGTCTCAAAACGTGGTCATTATTGATGGTAATGGGGTGTTTGGTCTGAGCAGGTATGGAGAGACTAAGGGTGTAGTAAGTGGACTGAAAGTAGAGCTACATTTATTAACTAAGGTGTTAACTATTGGTTTTGAGTTTGTTGTGGGTAGTATCATTTGAGGCATGTTCAGAACACCACAGAATGATCTTCTTCTTCTTTCGGCTGCTCCCGTTAGGGGTCGCCACAGCAGATCAACTGTTTCCATTTCTTCCTGTCCTCTGCATCTTGCTCTGTCACACCAACCAACCTGCATGTCCTCTCTCACCACATCCATAAACCTTATCTTAGGCCTTCCTCTTTTCCTGTGGCCTGGCAGCTTCATCCTTAGCATCTTTTTCCCAATATACTCTGCATCCCTCCTCAGCACATGTCCAAACCAACGTAATCTTGCCTCTTTGGCTTTGTCTCCAAACCTTCCAATCTGGGCTGACCCACTAATATACTTATTCCTAATCCTGTCCACCCTCGTTACACCCAGTGCAAATCTTAACATCTTCAACTCTGCCGCGTCAAGCTCTGACTCCTGCCTTTTTGTCAGTGCTACTGTTTGCAACCCATATAACATAGCTGGTCTCACTACCCTCTTGTAGACCTTCCCATTCACTCTTACTGGTACTCGTCGGTCACAAATCACTCCTGACACTCTTCTCCACCCACTCCATCCTGCCTGTACTCTTCTTCACCTCTCTTCCACACTCACCATTACTCTGAGCTGTTGGTCCTAAGTATTTAAACTCATCCAACTTTGCCACCTCTACTCCCTGCATCTTCACCATTCTTCTATCCTCCCTCTCATTCACACACCTATATTCTGTCTTAGTCCTGCTGACCTTCATTCCTCTTCTCTCTAGAGCATATCTCCACCTCTCCAGGGTCTCCTTCACCTGTTCCCTACTCTCACTACAGATCACAATGTCATCTGCAAACATCATAGTCCACGGGTACTCCTGTCTGATCTCGTCTGTCAACCTGTCCATCACCATTGCAAATAAGAAAGGGCTCAAAGCTGATCCTTGATGTAATCCCACCTCCACCTTAAACGCATCTGTCACTCCCACCGCAGAACTCACCGCTGTCACACTACCCTCATACATATCCTGTACCAGTCTTACATACTTCTCTGACACTCCCGACTTCCTGCCATACGCTTTCTCTAAGTCTACAAAAACACAATGCAACTCCTTCTGACCTTCTGTGTACTTCTCCATCAACACTCACAGAGCAAACATTGCATCTGTAGTGCTCTTTCCCGGCATGAAACCATACTGCTGATCACTAATCATCACCTCCCTTCTTAACCTAGCTTCCACTACTCTTTCCCATAATGTCATGCTGTGACTGATCAGTTTAATCCCACTGTAGTTACTACAGCTCTGCACATCACCCTTATTCTTAAAAATCGGTACCAAAACACTTTTTCTCCATTCCTCATGCATCCTCTCACTTTCCAAGATTTCATTAAACAATCTAGTTAAAAACTCCACTGCCATTTCACCTAAACACCTCCATGTTTCCACAGGTATGTAATCTGGACCAACAGCCTTTCCATTCTTCATCCTCTTCATAGCTATCCTTATTTCCTCCTTGCTAATCCACTGCATGATTCACTATCCTCACATCATCCAACCTTCTCTCCCTCTCATTCATCAGCCCCTCAAAGTACTCTTTCCATCTGCTTAACACTCTCCTCGTGTGTGAGTATGTTTCCCTCATTATCCTTTATCACCCTTACCTGCTGCACATCTTTACTAGCTCGGTCCCTCTGTCTAGCCAATCAGTACAGATCCTTTTCTCCCTCCTTAGTGTCCAACCTTTCATACAACTCTTCATACACCTTAGCCTTCGCCACTTCTCTCTTTGCCATGCACCTCATCTCCTTATACTCTTGTCTACTTTCTTCATCTCTCTGACAATCCCACTTCTTCGCCAACCTCTTTTTCTCTGTATACTCTCCTGTACTACTTCATTCCACCACCAGGTCTCCTTGTCCTCCTTCCTCTTTCCAGATGTCACACCAAGCACCTTTCTAGCCATCTCTCTTACTAGCTCTGCTATAGTTACCCAATTATTCGGTAACTCTTCACTGCCACCCACTGCCTGTCTTAACTCACTTTTTCAATTTCCACAGTTTGATCCTTGGTGCTGCCCTCACACTCATCCTCCTCTTCTTGATCACCAATGTCATCCTACAAACCACCATCCTATGCTACCTAGCTACACTTTGCCCTGCCACCACTTTACAGTCTCCAATCTCCTTCAGACTGGCCCTTCTACATAAGATATAATTCATCTGTGTGCATCTTCCTCCACTCTTGTATGTCACCTTATGCTCCTCCCTCTTGTTAAAATACGTATTCATCACAGCCATATCCATCCTTTTCGCAAAATCCACTACCATCTTTCTGCATTCCTTTGCTTAACACCATACCTACCCATCACTTCCTCGTCCCCACAGGATACTCTTGAATAATTTGTGTACACAGATAAATGGCTGTCTTTATTGTTGGTGGCTGTCTCGTGCTCATAGACAGCCTTTTTCCTCTTCATGGTATTCTTTGGTTAATTTTTGTTTTACTTGGCAGGGGGCAACATTCATATATGCAGAGCTTATGTTGCTTGGTGTATAATTTCTTGATTCTGTTTTCCAGCCAGATAGGACATTTGATGTATTTGTTGTTTTGCTTATGATAGTGAAAGGGGTTGATTTAAATTAGGATAGCAAAGGAGAGATTAATAATAATACAAAGGATATAATGAGAATGCTAGGATGTAGAGATATATCAACAAAGTGGGGAGAGCATAAGAAGCAGAACCTAGCAATAAAAAATAACTACTACTACAGTTTAGCATGACTCCAGGAAGAAAATGTTGTACTGATTTATACAGTAGCAGTAGAGAAGCCAGCAATTTGGTATCAACACAAATAATCACTCTGGTGTACCTACATTACACATGCTGGACAAAACTAACAGGCTGAGGAAAGCCCATGAGCTGTCACTAGGTGAATGCTGAGCCAATGATTAGTTAACAGCAGGTACTGAAATGGGGTTCATTTAATACAAAAATTATCAATAAACGCACATTAAGTATGAAGCGGTATAAGCACAAAATGACAGTCAGTGAGAAAGAACTAGCACAGTACTAAAATGGTAATTAAATTAATAAAGCAATAAATGCATACAGTTCTAGTTTGTTTGCTAAGGGAGTAGTGAAAGCTAATGAATAAATATCAAATATGTACTGACTTCAAACCTAGCAATAAAATCAGTCACAGTAGTTGCAGTGAAAAGTATATAATCCTCAACAAAGATATTGAGGTTGCCTTACCTATTGCAGACTAGGCTGTTGTGCTGCTTACCCAACAGAATTTACATTACTAAGTAAGTAGTCCATGCCTCTGCACAAGTTGAACAGACAAAATCAGGTATTCTGATCCTACAGAGGATCTCAAGTTCAACTAGATAGCATGTACAAGCCTTTTCTCCAACCAGAAGCTGATTTACTCCAGATCTGGTCCTAGGAATTTGATTGTCTTTGTAATTTGTTGAGTTGGTTAGAACCAAGATGGAAAATGATGTTGTGATCTCCTCTGTAATGTTCTGTTGTCTTCTCTGGATTACATACTAGAATACTGTCAGTAGCTCAACACTTTCCCCACATTTTGTAGCCAACAAATTTGTTTCCAAAGTGGCCCTGTAGCACAGATGGATAAAGCCCTTACTGTGCCCAGATGACCTGTGTTTGATTAGTGGCATCGTGGCTAGAGGGGCCAAAGGAGGAGGATGTGAATGAAAAGCTAATGTCAGCTTGTCCATCCTAGGAGAAGAGAGGTAGCCTAGGTTCATTGCAGTAAGCAGCATACAAGCCTGGCAAGCTCCATGCTGTATAAGCGGTGAGCAGCTTAGCTGAGCAGTTATGCATAATTGGATGTACACTTTCTTTTTCTGAAGGCAGAAGTAGCAGAGCTAACAAGGCAAGGCAAGGTGAAGGAGTCAGAGCACTGTCCCCTGCAGCTTTATGATGCCACACCAGCATCCTCATTCTGTTCACAGGCCGCAGACATGGGTCAGAGTGAGCCTGGTGGAGGGTAAAGAAGGTCTGATAGATGAAGTAAATGAGATATGCTGGTGGCAGCTGATGATCAGCTAAGGGGAAAGAAAAGAAAAGTTGCCTGGGGTATTCATTATGGAACCCTTAGTGTTCATTCTTATGTCAGTACAGTGCCCAACAACTGCATTAGCTTGTCCATAATATAAGTATTCAGATGACACTTCATTACAAGCATGCAGTTGCTAAAAACACTCTAAGTGGCCTCCAAGCATGTATGAAATAGGTTATTGGGTAATTGCTAGGCATGCCGTCAAGAAAACCCTTGAGGAGCCTAGCCCAGTTTTCCAGTTACACCAGAGCACTGCCTAGATGTTCTTCGTGTTTCACTGTTGCAGTCATTACATTTGGGTTATCTGCCTGCAGGTAGCCCTCAGCCGGCCTGATTATGAAAGTCTTGGGTCCTGCGTTGGATGCTGTCTTTTCTTCCATGACGTCAGGTTGTCAGGGGTATAAAGCATGCAGCTGACACCATTACATCAGTCTTTCTTGCCACATGGTGCCCGAAGCAGAAGCAGTTTGCAAGTGCCAGTCGGCCGATTCCTGAAATTTTCATTTTCGAGTTTCAGAACCGAAGTCTTTAAAAAAGCTAAGTACCCCATTGGGGATCCTTTTTCTTGCTCTAAACAGATGTCAGTAAAAGTTAACAATTGTATTACCTGTGGAAAGCAAATACCTCATAAAGATTTTCATTTGTAGTGCATTCCTTGCTTAGGCCCAGACCATGACGTCCCTTGCTGTCAGTTTTGTGCCTTATTCAATCCTCAAACTATTCATTGTTGGTTCATTTTTGCATCAGACTATTTTGGTACTCAGTTTAATTATCCAAAAATGGCTTTGGTAAGCCATCCGACTACCGTCATTCCAAAAAAACGTAAAGATAAAGACAGAGACAGACCGCATAGGTCCAAAGCTGCCGACGACGCTTCCGTTAAGCTAGTCACCAGTTCGCCGGTACTCAGTGAGGTGCTTTCGCAGCCCTTGATACCCGCTACTTCAGATTCACAGGCCTCTTCTGAGACCCTTTCGGAGTCTGGTATGCCACAAAATGCTTCTTCAACCATGGAACCTGCGGATGTCTCTACCTTGGATGGGTTTGGAGCTGCTGTGCAGGCACCGGCTTCTGAGGGTGTATTCAGGCCTACTGACTTGCATTTCAAACTGACGCCATCTTTTTCAAGGTCTAAAACCCGATCCACGCCTAGAAAACCGACGTCCAAACCCGCATGGTCAGGCCCATATGCCTAAAAAACAAATGATAAGAATGGCTGAAGACCTTACTACTTTAATTAGTGGAAGCCAGCCTTCACCCTCTAAGAGACCTAGAACTGATTTTGGATTCTGAAATTTCTGTTTCTTCTGATTACCAGGATTTGCCCTTACCTACCTATGAGGATTCTGATGCAGAGGACTCCATTCCCTATGCTTCCCCTCCAGAAGATTTTTCTTTTGGTGAAACCTTGCACACTCTTAGGGAGCATTTCCGCTGAGAAAGCCAGGATTACTCTGACTCCAAAAAGAGGCTTAGGGAATTTTTACTCCTCCCTCAACACAGGCCTTTAGCTATCCCTCCTATCCTGGACATTGTAGATGACGCCTTCTTGGAATCTAGCCTGGCCCCAGACACTTTACCTCTGGCTCCCAGGTAACCTGACAGGTATTACAGAGTACCTGACTCTCACAAGTTCCTCTTCAAGAATCCTACTGCGGACCCAGAGACCATTTCCCAGGGACCTAAAGGCAGTAAGGCAACTACTGCCAAAAACCCTACCCCCTCTGATAGAGATTCCAGGGCCTTGGACAGATGGGGTAAGAAGGAATACACGTCTGCTACATTGGCCATTAAGGCCTTAAACTGCCAGTTTCATATGTTAAAGTATCAGCAGCATATTATGGGACTACTTCAACAGAAAATTATGTTGATTCCTGACTGTGCTGAAAATAAAGAATTACAGGATTTAATGCATTCTTCTGAACAAGTTGGTAAACATACTTTGCAATGTGGTTTTGACTCTTTAGAAGCATCTTGCAGGGCTGCTGTCACTGGGTCTGTTCTTAGAAGGCATGCTTGGCTTAAGGAACAAAACTTGCCAGATCATGTTAAAGCTAAATTACTGGATGCTCCCTTAAACCAAGACCGCCTGCTTGGCAACAAGGCAGAAGTCCTTAAAAAGATAGAGGAAAAAGCTAAATCTATGCAAACTGTTAAAGATTTCCTACAAGTACAGCTGCCCAGATTTAGTAGGCATTGGCCTTCTAAGAATTGGTCCTTTCCTGTCTCTTCCAGGCCTTCTCAGTCCAAACCCAGGAACAGCAGACCACCTAGGTTACAGTCTCAAGGTACTCACAGGCCTAAGCAGTGGGGGGCTCCCACTTCCAAAGCTGGTAGTAGTAAGACACCACCTATGGAAAACTGTCACAGTGACTTAACCTTAAACCTTCCAAGCCCTGCTCAACTGCCTGCTCCCTTAGGGGGAAAGATTGCCCTGCATGCAAAAAACTGGGGACTCATTACAGAGGACAAATGGGTTTTAAATATAGTTTCCCAAGGATACAGATTCCACTTCCACACCTTGCCAACCCCAAACGGTTGGCCAGACCTACCCCCAAATCAGTGGGCAGAGGCTCAACAGCATGTTCTCTCTCCTAAGTATCAGGACTATTCAACCTGCCCCAGCAGAAGAAAGGGGACAAGGTTTTTACTGAAGACTCTTCCTGGTACCCAGAAAAGGCTGCTCCTGGCGTCCTGTCCTGGACCTCTCTATTCTAAACACCTTTTTGGTAATCCCAAAATTCAAAATGCTAACACTTCATCAGCTGCTTCCTATGCTAGGCAAGGATGCCTGGTTGGCAACCTTAGACTTAAAGGAAGCTTACCTGCACATTCCAATAAGGGAATCTTGCAGGAAATGCCTATGCTTCAGAGCAGGCTACATGCACTATCTGTTCTTTGCACTTACCTTTGGCTTATCTACTGCGCCTAGGGTATTCACAAAGTGCCTAGCTCCAGTCATTGCATTTTGCAGGCAAAGAAATATTCAAATATACCCATACCTGGACGATTGTCTAATTCAGGCAGAAAGCCAGGATATGCTACTAAATCATCTGGCATTTATAAAGAAACTTCTAACCTCACTGAGGAACACCATAAACGGAAAGAAAAAAAACATTTCATCCTGTAGCTGTTGTACCTTTCCTACCCTCTCTGTTTGTTGTGCCTGCACAGTAATTTGCACGGGTTTCTTTCCAGAGTGACACCCCCCCACACACACACTTGGGATTCACTGCATAAAGCAACTTCTACCGTCTCCACTGAAGCTGGCTATCTTAACTAAGTAAAACCTCTGGGAAGCAAGAACTTGACTCCCTCCAGCTTTTCAATTGTAATAGGTGAACTACAATTTAGTTTTTGTAAACTGTTGAGGCTTAATGGTGTATGCACAACAACAGTGAAGGGATCTAGCCAATTGCCACTAGATTGGCCTATACTACTTTGAATCAGCCTTCACTCACACAGTGTTCTAGTTCCAAGCATTTACTTTTTAATTTGGTAGAGTAATTTTGCTCCCTCCTTGTTGACTACATTTGCTAGTTTACTCCTAGGATCCAATTAAAATTAGCCTGAAAATTGGTGTACAATTAAAAAAGAATAAAACAAATTAAAGTACAGCCAACAACACTGCTTGCATACAATCATACAAACCAAAAGCCCAAGGTAACTGTCAGAGTCAGTCGTCACCGTACACTGATAGTTTTCCAGCCCTTCTCCCTGTGGGGGAGGGATCCATAAGTTCCTGGTTAATCCTGTCCTGACTGCTGTCTTCTCCATTCTACCTGCCACTCCCACCCCCACCCCCTGATTATCTTCATTAGTCAGCCCCCTCCTAGGGTGCCATCTTTAATCAAACTCTCTACTACCTGACTCACATTCATTTCATCCTGTAGCCGTTGTACCTTCCCTACCCCTCTGTTCATTGTGCCTGCACAGTAAGTAAGTTACTTTGCATTACTGTCCTCTCTTTGCTGTTAGCTGCTGATTTATTTGGTTATTACTGTTAACTACTGAGGTATTTGATGGTGCTAAGCTGTAACTGATGTTCAGAACTCCTATGTGTTTTGAGAGCTAGCTAGTGTTCTAACTTACAAACTGCTTGTTTTTTTATCTTCTTTTATGAAGGTAGAGCTTTAATTGTTGAATATCTGACAGGTATCCTGCTGTTTTGCAGAGGTCATTCATGTTCTGATTACATTTGTAAACATTCCTATGACATTCTACTGCACTTAGATTTACAGGCTGGACTTTATAATTGCTTTTATAGAAGGCTAAGTGAATTCAGTTCATGTTGCTGTTAGTTCATACTGAATAACATAGCTCTAGAATTATTGTCCTAAAACAGCCATACTTTGCTTTGTGCATTATATCCTGTGTGTATTCACTGAAGTATACAGCTGTTATCACTGGACTTAGAGGCTGTATGTTACTGCTCTTAGTTTGTGGTTTTACAGAGCTGATACTGTATGCACTATAATTAATTTTAATTATAATGTATGCAATATAATTAATTTTACTCTCCAGCTCTATTACTTGCATGCTCTCCACTTCACATTCTTGTAACCTTTGCACTAATTCTGCCTTATTTACCTTTATTTTTCAGTTTGCACGGGTTTCTTTCCTGAGTGACCCCCCCCCCCCAACCTGGGATTCACTGCATAAAGCAATTTTTCTACCTTCTCCACTGAAGCTGGCTATCTTAACTAAGTAAAACCTCTGGGAAGCAAGAACCTGACTCCCTCCAGCTTTTCAATTGTAATAGGTGAACTACAATTTAGTTTTTGTAAACTGTTGAGGCTTAATAGTGTATGCACAACAACAGTGAAGGGATCTAGCCAATTGCCACTAGATTGGGCTATACTACTCTGAATCAGCCTTACACTCACACAGTGTTCCAGTCCCAAGCATTTACTTTTTAATTTGGTAAAGTAATTTTGCTCCCTCCTTGTTGACTACATTTGCTAGTTTACCCCAGGATCCAATTAAAATTAGCCTGAAAAGTGGTGTACAATGAAAAAAGAATAAAACAAATTAAAGTACAGCCAACAACACTGCTTACATACAATCATACAAACCAAACCAAAAGCCCAAGGTAATTCTCAGAGTCAGTGTTAGCCCCACTCCACTTCCGTCCCTGCCCCCAAATTCCACCCACCTCTACTAGTGCTAAATTTAAACCAGACTTTGCCACTCCCCTCCTGCTAAGTATCAATCAGCACCTCACACATCATTGAGCAACCCTGCCCCCTTAACCCATTTCCTTCTCTCTCATTTTTCCACACCCTGTTAGCACAGTCCGCCATCAAATTTGGCTCGCCCCCTGTCAAAATGCAAACAAGCAAAAAAACACTAATTACCCAAATGTCTATACTGTTTCTATTTTACCATCTCACTGCCTGTGAACAAACACTTGACCATGGTATTCACTACCCAAATGGTCAAATAGACACCCACGACTTCACACACAACACCAAACACTTTACCTTCCCCTGCACACCGAATATACCACCCTCTGTAAAATACCACCTCTGTACAGCCTCAAAACATAATCCTAAAGACAAAGACTATATAAAGTTTATAAACAAACTCCTAAAGCTCAGAATATCCTGTCACTATAACCTTATAACACATGGAAACATTCATCCCAGCCCTGGCCCACCCACACCCAATGACCTCCACTCCCCTACCACAACCCCCACAGTCAAGCTACCCATGAATACTCCCACTAGTTCCCTCATAGCATTTTGCCTAAATATTAGAAGTATCAACAATACGATTCCCAACCTACACACCCTCCTAGCAATCCACTCCCCAGACATTGTATCTCTTACAGAAACCTGGCTAAAATCCAGTACTACTGACAATGAGATACTACCTCCAGGATACAATATTCACCAGTTAGACTGTGCTACAAGGAAAGGAGTTCGGATAGCAGTCCTTTACAAAAATACTCTAACCGTCAGTAGAGACACCATTCAACCTCCCAAATTCAATAACGTGGAACTCCTCATAACCAAGCTACATATTAACCAAAACAAACACTTGAACATCGTCTGTGCATACATTCCACCAAGCAACAACCTAAATACTTTAGAAGATCTCCTTTACTGGTTATCCACTACCTATCCCCAAGAAACCATAGTTCTTGGCGATTTTAACACCGACTAGCACCCCTGCTCCTCCGACCCCCCCCCCACTTATATAAACTTATCTGGGTTTAAACAGACCATAACCTCTCCCACTAGGATAAACAAACCAACCAACAAGGAAAGTATTCTAGACTGGATCCTAGTTGATAACCAACCCCAACTGTACACAGTTGGTACTTTCCCTGATGACCTCAGCAACCATTGTCTAACCTATATCATAAAACATAAGGCAGGAAACCCTCACCAGCCCAAATATAAAACATTTAGAAACAGGAAAAACTTTGATGCTGCTATATTCCAAAATGAATTAAAAACAGTTGACTGGTCAAAACTAAATAACAGAGGAGGACATAGATCACTTTAACACTAAATTCCTAAGTATCCTTGATTCCCATGCTCCAGCACGTACAATAAAAACTAGATCAAATACAGCACCATGGCTCACAAAAGATACCAAAGCAAAAATCAAACTAGAAACAGAGCCTGGGCCAGCTGGAGAACAACCAAAGCCCCAACTGACCATCTAAAATATCGTTAACTTAGGAATGATACAAAAAAATCTATTTTACTAGATAAAAAAGCTTCTACCAAAATCTCCTACAAAAACACCACAACAGCCCTCAAAAGTTCTGGGCAGGCTTATATCAACTACTTTGTCCAGGTCACTCCACCACCCTAACCCCGGCTAACTACACCCATAGCTCCCCAGAGACAATAGCTAGCGCCTTTCACTGAAACAATCCAATCCCTAGCAAATCAACTAACCCCCTCTAACTTAATCCACATGCCTAATCTACCTAATAATCACCCGGAATTTGGCTTCCGACCAATATCCACTAGTTTTATCAAAACACTTATAAAAAATCTAAAACCTACCACCCTCATTGCTGACCTCCTCCCTGCAGAGTACCTGCAAATAGCTGCAGATGCCATTGCATATCCCATATCTATTTTCATCAATAGGACCTTATCCGAAAATGCTATCCCCTCCCTCTGGAAAATATCTCACGGCATCCCACTCCATAAAGGTGGTAGCTCCTCAGACATGTCCAACTATAGACCCATTGCCATTCTTTCCCCACTAGCCAAAATAATGGAGAAATGTGTACACAAGCAACTAATGCAATACCTTTCACAGAATAACTTACTATCTGTCTCCATGGTTTCAGGCCATACCACAGCACCACCTCAGCCCTCCTTTCCTTTACTACTGCCATAAACTAAAACAGAAATGACAGTAAGCTAACCTCTGCCCTCTTTCTTGACCTATCAAAAGGTTTTGACATGGTCAACCATGAACTTCTCATTCTTTAACTAAAATCTATTTCTCTCAACAAGCCTGCTATCCAGTGGTTCCAGTCCTACCTGACTGGTAGACAGCAAGCGGTACTATAGTGGGGCAAACTCTCCAGCCAGTTACCTCTCACACTTTGTGTCCCTCAAGGGTCCATACTAGGTCCACTACTCTTCTCTATTTTTATCAACAACCTCCACACTGCTATCCCTAAAGCCACCTGCATCCAGTACGCAGATGATTCCACTCTCATCTGCTCAGCCACCTCCCCATACGACTTGCAAATCTTAACCCAAAATACATTTAACACTATCGAGAACTGGCTCACAAATCAATGCCTACTTCTGAACCCCAATAAAACTAAACTTCTACTCTTCTCTCCCACTAGTAGATCCACCACACTTTCATTCTCTGTCACATCTAACAATGGTACCACTATTCCCCCAGATAATCACACCAAACTGCTAGCGGTCATCATAGACAATAATCTCAAATTTGACCTACAGGTCAACAAAACCATACAGGCCATCAATAAGAAGCTTGGATCACTGTATAGAAACAACACAGTTTTAACCCCACTGGCTAAGACTACAATCGCCCAATCACACCTACTCTCTACTCTCTTGTATGCCTCGCCTCTACTCTCAAACCTCAACAAATCCGAACTAGGTAAGCTGTCCCATAGCTACAATCATATTGCCAGATTCGCCACTGGCTCCACCTATAGAACCCAACGCTGCCAGAACCTTAAACAACTACAGTGGCTAGAACTGCCCAGCTTAATTCAATTCAATTAACTCTTAATAGCGCACAAAACTTTCTAAAACCCTGAGGATACCTCCTCACTTAAAAATATTATTAAGCCATATAGGAATATAAGATCCCTACAGTCAGCCGATAAACTACCGGTCCAAACCCACAAAGCTAATAACTCTGTTGGTGAATCCCTGTTTGCCAACTTCATTGGCAAAACCTGGAATTCGTTGCCAAACTATATAACCCTACAATCCTCCAAAAGTCTCTTCAAAAAAAAACTCAAACAGTATCTCAAAGTGAATTGGCTATGCCCATGTACCAACCCTGATTGAGTTATAAACTAAAAGCATATTCTGCAATTATCATAACTTGTAACTACATCACCAAGCTGTGCTTCCAATCTGATAACTTTTACTTTTAATTGTCTGTCCATGACAACTGTGAGTCCTTGCTAGGGAACACTACTAACCCATTGTATATAATCACTTTGTTTTTATAATTGTTTGCTAACTTCTGTGTAATCTATGTAAGTTTGTCTTTGTGGAGCTTTTCTCCCTGGGCCTCCGCTGAAAATGGGCATGTATCCAGTCGGACTATCCCGGTAAACAAATGTAAAATAAAATAATAAATAAATCTCATCTAGTACCCTGCCAACAGATTGTATTCCTGGGAGCAAGCTTGAACACAACTTCCCAGATGGCTTACCTCACACCAGAGAAACCTACTTCAAAGTACTGGCCACAAAGACCCAGCTATCTGCAAGGAAAATCCTGCAAGCCCGAGGTTCATGGCCTCTTGCATCCTACTAATTCCATATGCAAGACTGGATATGAGGAAACTGCAATGGTATCTAAAAAGCCTATGGTGTCAACATTCTCAGGACCTGGAATCAGTGATTCCTATCATTCCTTGTATAAAGACAGAGTTCCTTTGGTGGGCAGAGGCCTGCTACCACAACAAGGGACTGCCATTCACTCTACCCCCTGCTGCCCAAACCCTAACAGACGCATCAGACTATGCATAGGGGGCTCACTTGGCAGGGCAGTGCATTCAGGGCAAATGGAACCCGAGTCAGATGCACCTGCATATCAGTCAAAAAGAAATGTTAGCTGTACAGAATTCCCTGACAGCCTTCAAGGATCACATTCTTCCGGGACAATTACTGGTAAAGACAGACAGCACCACTGTTATGTGGTACATAAACAAGCAGGGGGGAACCCACTCGTATCCTCTCTGCAGACTAGCCATGGCTCTGTTGAACACAGCCTTGAGCTACCAAGTGCCCCTACAAGCTCAATTCCTGTCAGGCAAGCTAAATTCACTGGTAGACGACCTAAGCAGAAATCTCATGGACCCACACGAGTGGAAACTGGAACCAAAGATATTCAACATTTTGAGAAACAAATGGGGGAACCCAGATAGATCTGTTTGCCTCCCCTCAGAACTACCAGTTGGACAAATTCTGTAAAGGACTTCCCACAGTCAAGCTTGGAAAGTGGATGCCCTGTCCTTCACCTGGGAAAGCCTCTCAGTCTGTGCCTTTCCCCCTCTGCCTCTCCTCTCGCAAGTACTGCTAAATATCAAACAGGACAAACTAAGGACAATACTAATTGCACCAGACTGGCCACACCAGCACTAGTACCCCATCTTGCGCAGTATGGCACTGCTGGAACCATGGCATCTGCCTCAGACCCCTTCCCTGCTGTCCTAGCAGGAGGGCCAGATTCTGCACCCCCCCCCCCCCAAGCTTCAACCCCTGAACCTTGCAGCCTGGCTAATTCCCTGAGCTCTCCGATAGCATCCCTCAGTAAGCAGGTGCTAGATGTCATTCTGGAGGCAAGGAGGCCTAGTACTAGAAAATCCTATGCTGAAAAGTGGAAAAGATACTGTTCCTGGAGCCAGACTCAGGGGATGGGCACAATAGTGCTCAGTTACCACATATCCTTCAATACTTAACAGAGATGCTCCACAAGGGCCTTTCCTTCTCATCAATTAAAATTCATGCCTCAGCCATTTCAGCGCATTATAATACTGAGCCACAACCCTCTTCTCTCACCCCCTGCTAAAACAATTCCTCAGATGGGCCAAAAATTTAAGACCACCCAGGAGAGCCCCTACTCCAGCCTGGGACCTTAACTTTGTATTGGAAAAGCTCACTCTACCTCCTTTTGAGCCAGCTGCAACTGCAGAGTTGAAATTCCTTTCTTGGAAAACAGCCTTCCTTCTAGCCATCACTTCAGCAAGAAGAGTGTCTGAATTACAGGCCCTCATGGCAATGGAGCCCTTCATCATCTTCCATGCTGACAGGGTGTCTCTCAGGACCAGTCTTTCCTTTATACCTAAGGTGGTATCCAGTGTGGCCCTTAATGATTCCATTCATTTGCCAACCTTTTTTCCTAATCCAGAGAACAAAGGAGAACGAATACTGCACTCTTTGAACGTGCACAGACACGTTAGATTTTATTTGGACAGGACTAAGCCTCTCAGAAAAAACTGAACAGCTGCTAGGTGCCTTTGCTGCAGGGGCAGAGGGAAAGGCCATTTCAAAGAAAACCATTTCTAAGTGGATAGGCCATTGCATTAATTTCTGCTATAAGCACCGTGGAAAAACCTACCCCACAGGGGATAAGATGACATTCCACCAGGGCTGCATCTACCTCTACAGCCTTTCTCAGAGGTGTCCCTACCAGGGACATCCTAGAAGCTGCTACCTGGAGCGCTGTACATAGCTTCACCAAGCATTACCACTTGCCTGTTTTTTCTAAATCCAGAGCTGGTTTTGCCACTGCAGTCTTGCAGGGCTTAATAGCTGGTCCTAATGCTTTCTAACTTCCTCCTCCCTTCCTTAGCTTTGGGAATCTACCCAAATGTAATGACTGCAACAGTGAAACACTAAGAACATAGTACAGTTGTGTACACTTAACATAAATGTAGATGTTCGAGTGTATTCACTGTTGCAGTCCTGGTTACCCTCCTGCCCCCCTGACTTCTCTTGGCTATACCTTTCTTCTTGTTTAGTGTATTTCAGCTTTCTGGTGTATTTGCTTTTTGTTGGAGGTGTAACCTTATATATAATCGCTTCCCATTATGGGGGCACCTGACATCTGGGGCAAGAAAAACTGGTGTAATGGCATCGGCTGCATGCTTTATACCCCTAACGACCTGACGTCATGGAAGAAGAGGCAGCATCCGACACAGGACCCAAGACTTCGATATTCAGGCCGGCTGAGGGCTATCTGCAGGCAGATAACCCGAATGTAATGACTGCAACAGTGAATACACTCGAACATCTACATTTACGGTAAGTGTGCACAAATGTACTTTACTCATTGTCACATGGTGGGTTTAAGAATTCACAACTAATCTGAAATATAGACAAAAGTAATTCAGTTTGGATCAGTAATAACCAGTAAAAGTCTACCAACTCCCCAAAACTAATGAAAACTATTATGTGGAGATGCAATCCCTTATTTAAACAAAATCAAATATCTAGGCTGTATTTTAGATGATACTGTTTTTTTCTATGAGGTATGTTCCAGTATCTGTAAGTGTAATATTATACTCCTATCTCTGTAGAAAGTTTAGTATCTAACAAGTACTACACATGCTAAACTTGCCTCTGCACTAATTCATTTTCAACATTTATACAGTTGTGTTATTTACATTTGTATCTTTATTATTCTCCTAACCAAACTTGAATAATTTTATATTGAGCTCTGCCCCCAAAACACATCACTGTTCCTTAATGCTGCATTACAGAGACCTTCCTTTAGAAGTAATTAGATATAAATTTGCTAAGCAGTGCACTTGAATTCTTGCTTCATACTCGAACACATATATCTTGGAAACGTGCTCCCTGCTAGCAAGTGTGCTGTAGACCACTATTAAACTACTTATAAAGAACACTAGAATTTCTATAATTGTGCACTGTTTATACTTGAGTAAAAGAGTGTAACAGTTCTGTCTTGGGACATACGTACTGCATTATCCATTGTCTTCAACTGTTTGACATCCTTGATCTCATCATTAGAGTTTGCTGCATGCTCAGTTTTGTTGCCCTCAGCTGATCTCAACGCACTGGGCTGTGCCACTGGTCTGTACAATGTGCAAGTCCAAATGTCTTTTTATTTTGTTTCACAGTCAGTGGAAAATTGTCAAAACATCTCAGAGGAATGCAGAAGGTCAGCTGGTAGTGGATTTTGTGAAAAGGATGGACATGGCTGTGGTGAATACGTATTTTAACAAGAGGGAGGAGCATAGGGTGACATACAAGAGTGGAGGAAGATGCACACAGGTGGATTATATCTTATGTAGGAGGGCCAGTTTGAAGGAGATTGGAGACTGTAAAGTGGTGACCGGGGAAAGTGTAGTTAGGCAGCATAGGATGGTGGTTTGTAGGATGACATTGGTGATCAAGAAGAAGAGGAGAAGGTGTTTGAGGGCAGCACCAAGGATCAAATGGTGGAAATTGAAAAAGGGTAATTGTGACGTGGAGTTCAGGGATTAGTTAAGACAGGCACTGGGTGGCAATGAAGAGTTACCAAATAGCTGGGTAACTGCAGCAGAGCTAGTAAGGGAGACAGCTAGAAAGGTGCTTGGTATAACATCTGGACAGAGGAAGGACGACACAGAGACATGGTGGTGGAATGAGGAAGTACAGGAGAGTATACAGAGAAAGAGGTTGGCAAAGAAGAAGTCGGATTGTCAGAGAGATGAAGAAAGTAGACAGGAGTCTAAGGAGATGAGGTGCATGGTAAAGAGAGAGGTGGCTAAGGATAAGGCATATGAAGAGTTGTATGAAAAGTTGGACACTAAGGAGGGAGAAAAAGACCTGTACCGATTGGCTAGACAGAGGGATCGAGCTAGGAAAGATGTACAGCAGGTAAAGGATAATGAGGGAAACATGCTCACAAGCGAGGAGTGTGTGTTGAGGAGATGGAGAGAGTACTTTGAGGGGTTGATGAATGAAGGCAATGAGAGGGAGAAGAAGGTTGGATGATGTGGGGATAGTGAATCATGAAGTACAATGGATTAGCAAGGAGGAAGTAAGAATAGGTATGAAGAGGATGAAGAATGGAAAGGCTGTTAGTCCAGATGACATACCTGTTGAAGCTTGGAGGTGTTTAGGTGAAATGGCAGTGGAGTTTTTAACCAGATTGTTTATCGAAATCTTGGGAAATGAGAGAATGCCTGAGGAATGGAGAAAAGTGTTTTGGTACCGATTTTTAAGAATAAGGGTGATGTGCAGAGCTGTAGTAACTACAGAGGGATTAAATTGATCAGTCACAGCATGAAGTTATGGGAAAGAGTAGTGGAAGCTAGGTTAAGAAGGGACATGATGATTAGTGATCAGCAGTATGGTTTCATGCCAGGAAAGAGCACTACAGATGCGATGTTTGCTCTGAGAGTGTTGATGGAGAAGTACAGAGAAGGTCAGAAGGAGTTGCATTGTGTTTTTGTAGACTTAGAGAAAGCATATAACAGGGTGCCTAGAGAGGAGTTGTGGTATTGTATGAGGAAGTCGGGAGTGTCAGAGAAGTATGTAAGACTGGTACAGGATATGTACGAGGGTAGTGTGACAGCGGTGAGGTGTGCGGTGGGAGTGACGGATGCGTTCCACCTTCTTGCATTTCCTACATGTTTCATTCTTATGCTTTCACTGTGATAGTATATGTAGTGTTGTTCTATAGTTGTAGCATGGTTTATTGCACTCAACGTGTGTCAGATTATGAATTCCAGTCTTCACTCTTGTCTGCTGTTCACTGGTATCTGTGGTAATTGTTTCCATTCCCATGGTAATCTTAACTTCCCTTTTACATCCACTTGCTTCCAGTTAAAGTTTTTTCTGAATTCCTTCATTTAGGATTCTGCAGACCAAACTGTATTTGGACACATCATTACATAATTGTTAAGATAACGTTTTAGATAACTTTTTAGTTCTGCCAAAAATACTACTCTATATCTCATTCTGCTAATACAATCAGAATTTTTTTGTGATCCACAAATGTTTTAGTGCCTCTGCTTAATTTTAATTAGCAGAGGTGAAACTTTTTATCTTCTCAATAACCCATGTGCTTTTTTCCAATGTACTTAAGTAAAGAGCTATCCATTTGTCTGCTGCAATATTGTCTGTCTGAAATACTGCTCAACCCCCTCATATGCATTGTCCCATTATCTGCTTCAGAGTCAAAGGCATCAGTCTTTGAAGTACAGCCATCTACTGTTATAGTAGTTTATTTTCATTATCACTGTAGTGTTTTCCCAGTCCGCAGCACTACACTGGAGTCAGCAGTGTAGAACCGTGTTTGTAGAGCAAGGTAAATGTGACCCAGGGAATTATCACATCTGAAGAAGCACTTAGTAGTGAAACACAGTCACACAGGATACTTAAGCAACTGACAATAACAGTATGTCAGTGTATTGCATATGTGTTTGACACAGCTGTAATTTTTTGCCCACAATTCCGGTTGTTTATTTTATTACAGCATTTCAATATTCACTGTTCACTATTGTTGGTTATCAGACAATGACCTCCTAAGAGATTATTAAAGAGACTGCTAGCATATACATTTGGAGTATACACCCTTCTACCAAACCAACTGATTCTTAAAACTGACTAAACTCATGGCCTGCTAATATGTAGTGGTAATAAAGTTCAATAACCTTCTAGTCCTGTAATGGAAAATGTTCCTTTTAAGGAATGAATTGCAGGTACCACAATCAGGGGTTTCCTGACAGAGGAGGGGACTGCTGTGAAAAATCCATCTCTGGTAAGACCTAACTTTATTTCTGTAGTATTTACAAACTAGGGTCAAGTCCCCTGTAATCAGCCTAGAGCCTACAGAGAGTAGAGGCAGTTCCAACATGTCTTTTGCTTTATCCAAGATATTTCACTTTTGGTTATGTGTTGCGAATGTCTTCTGAATCCTGTCCAACTTTTGAATTTGTGAGATGTACATTCAGGCTGCAGCACAGTACTCTCTATTTGGTATATAGTGCAGAAAAGTATTAGCATCACCAGTGAGCAGCATTTTCTAATTATTGATTTCCAGCTCTCATCAAAAGACAAGTGGTCATCAGACTTTATCCCTAGATCTCTAGTATTTCATCCTTTAGTAATAGTCTGTTATTTAGGGCATGGCAGTCGCAAATTTTCTCACAAAGTCTACAGCCTTACTTTTGTTAGTGTTGAGCAACTTTCCTTTGGACTTAGACCAGAAGTACAAATTCTCCACATACTTTTGCAAGGCAGCCTAATCCCTAATGTTTATAACAATGGAACCTACCTTGCAGCCATCAGTAAACTTGCTAACCCAAATACTCTCAGACCACCAGGAAATGTAAACATAGATATGGTAAGCAGGAGGGTGCCCAAGAGTGCAAGCGAGATGGCTGCATGTCTTCAGAGCTCTGAACAGTGGGTAGAAAAAAGCAATAATCTGTTGCAAGTGGGGGGAAAAAACGAGAAGAGTCTCAGGATGGAGGACAAAGAGAAAAGGAAACAACAGCTGGCAGAGTTTAAAGCAGTTCCACAGGAAGACACTTTGGATTTAAGCCAAATGAGAGAAACATTAGGAAATAAACAATGAAAGCTGAATAAGCTAAAAGAAACTATCTAAGCTTGGGAGTGGAGACCTGAGGAGAAAATCTCCAACAACATATTACAAACAGTTTGAAACAGACATTCAGTTAATATACATGAACAGACTTAAGTAATATAAATTAACAGTTGCACATACATTTCCTAATTAGAATATACCCATATGAAGTAAAGGAAACTATTACTGTATAAAATGTATTTAATCATTTAGCAGATATTGAACAATGGGCATTTGAACAGGTGTATAAGAAGTGAGTGTATCAAATGGATACTAGATCTTGTGATTAGTGATGAGAAATTCATAGACATTGAAGTGAGAGAAGGAGCAGAAAATGTATAAATTGTTAAGAGGTGGAGTGTTAAGCCAGTCCAGAGATCAATTATATATGGTTATCATGAGGTTTATATTACAAGTATATAAATGGGGTGGTGAGCAGTGTAGCAAAACTATGTCTATGGCAAGGAGATGCTTGTAAAACTATTCAGATTTTGGTGAAGACTAGGGCATAGGATTGTGAGTGAAGAGAAATGGTTTGATGATATGGACAGCTGAAAGAAGTAAAGAAAGGCAGAGAGAGTTATGTCAGTGAGATAGGTAGGGCAGGCAAGAATCTGTGCAGAGCAGACTATAGAAGTGGAGAAAAGAACACACGAGATGTAGAAAGTAAATACAGTAAGAACAAGAAAAGCCTGGTCAAGGCAGAAATCTAGCAGAAGAGAGTCCAGGAGTGATCACAGCAGAAGAAGGGCTAGAGATAAGAGAAGCAAAAGAATATACAATCAAAGAGCATATACTTCCTATCTAAGGTTGTAAGAGAAAGGATTAAATGGAGGGAAATTGCTGTTAGCATGGTCTTTCATATGATGCATAATCTTTTATAATTTTTGTATTTTCATATAAAAGTAAGAATTCTCTTTGAAGCAGTGGGCAAAACTGTTGGGGTAGCCAAATAAAAAATGGAAGAAAGCAGAGAAAGAAAAGATTTTGAGACAAGCCAGAACTCTTAAAGTGATATTCCTTTAATGGTATGTTTCTAAAATTGATGGAAGATTGTCCTGAATAACTGCATAAACTAAGAACAAGGTTGTTTGACTTGTTAGAAAGCACCAGTCTTTGTTTCAGCTGCAGTGCATTAGAGCACAGTGAAACTGAATGCTTGAAATTGCCACAAAGGTAACATCAAATACAAAGGAAATAAGTAGCAACTATGTGAAATGCTAGAGACAAAGAGGAGCAAATAACAGATTCATAGTTTTTTTAGGTAAAAACTATCAGTCAGCCAGTAACAAGAGGCCAGAATCAAACCCTGTACCTTGTATCTGTGAGGTAGAAGCCTTAACCATTATGCCAAACTTGCTTCCTTGTAGGATGCAGTCAAAGAAAAACTAAAACAAGGACATAGTCACAACAGAACCAGAAGAAAAGGATGAGGTGAATGACGCAAGTCCAAAGATGCTTATGTTGTAGACTGGAGAGGCATATATCCAGTTTTGGATGGGGGGGGGGGGTTGGCAAGTATAGATAGAAGGTGGGTGGTGACAAAACCAAAGAGAACAGAAGGAAATGAGCACAGACTGCAAGTGGTTACATTGAACTGTTGCGATGGACTTCACACCCAATCAAAAGAAGAAAAAGTACACATTATAATAAGTAAAATGCAAGAGGATGTGGTACTGCTCTGGAAAACCAAATTAAAGGTGAAAGAGGGAGTGAGGAAGGGAATACCATGAGCCCACAGTACCATAAGGGAGAACCATGCGAAAAATTCAGGGCAGTAGGAGAGGGGCCATCCTTTTCAGAAATGATTGCATGTTAATTTTAAGGAGTATAGAAAAGTGTGGAAGGGAGAAGGATCATTTGGCAAAAAAATAAATAAATGAAAGGAGATGGACAACATGTAACCTGTAAGCCTCAAATAAGGATATGAAGGACTTTTGCAGTAGGTTCTTTGAGGAAAGGTGGGAAAATCATTTGAAGGTACTTTAATGTCATGTTAGATCCCCAGAAGGACCTTTTATTTATTTTTTGCAGAAGATATTACAGCATAAAGATAAACAGAGACTTAGAAAGGAACATGAAAGGAGGACACCCTGAAAACAGGGGAATACTCCTCTACGAAAAACTGTTTGGAAGAAATGAAGATGCACTCGTCGGGTTAAATCAAAGCTGCAGTTAGAAGAATCATGTAAGGGGATGACTGGAAAAGAAGGCAGCATAAAGGAGAGAGCAAAACTGAGGGAGAAATCACCAGAATATAAAGGCGATTATGAAAAATCATATAAACATAAGAGGCAGAAACAGCTAAACTGAGAAAGGGTAAGAACTACAATGGAAGCAGACCAATAGTAATGGAAGAACTACTAGTGGATAATTGGGGAGGAATAGGGGAAGCAACTAGTGAGGAAGTATAAAAAAGGAAGGATGAGAGAGAGAGGTACCAAACATTAGGGGTAAAAAGAGAGAGATCATAGAGGAGGGTAGCAAGCAAAGGTATTGAGGAAGAAGTTAGCACAACTGGAGGGAAAAATACAGTCCGGGATCCTAATGCACAGAAATAACTGCATGTTTACATCAGATAGCATTGAGATAGCCATCAAGGAAATAATGCTTATTTGCAAAGTTTGAAAGGGTGTAAGGGCTTAAATACACCCAGAATAATACAGTAATGGTCAGGATAGGCAAGGGAAGGAGAACAGGAGGTGTGGGGACACATTCAGGAGAGAGAATACCCTAAGTATCTAGGAGTATATGTAAGATATACATTGTGATCCATCCACAAATCCTTTTTCCTATTCTTGCATTGGGGCCAGAGTGTCACTTCAACAGTGGCAATCATCTAGACCCAAAGTTATCACATCGCCAGGTAGCTAGCAGTGCCACAATAGTTCTTCCACACCATACACGCACATTCACACCTGTGGCCAATTTAGAGTATCCCGTCCATCTACTGCCAGTCTTTGTAATGTGGGAGGAAACATATGTGAAGACATGGAGGACATGCAGACTTTGCATAGAAGCACCCCAACTGAATATCAAACCAGGTAACCTGTTGCTGTGAGGTGACAAAACTCTCCGCTGTGCCACTGTGCTGCCCTCCATTAATCCAGTACAAAAAATATGGAGAAGGGTAGGGAGAAAAAATACAGGGGAATACTTGTGGGGGGCATGAAACAATCACAACTAGATCTAATCAGTATGATTAGAATAATGATACTACCAGTTATTGTGCATGTACTAAGAAACCTGCCAGTGGACTCAGTGCAGACCGAATTGCTAAAATTACAAAATGATTTATAAGGGTGGATAGAGAAACTGGGTTGGGGTGGGGAAGGAGTCTCAAAAAGCAAACTGAAACTGAGCAGGAATAAAAATGGGGCTGTGGACTGCTGAACATACTAGTGCAGGCCTTGTATATAACCTGTTTAAGGGGATAGAGAGTGAGGGGAGACCAGAAGGCCAGAGGACAGATTGGATAGTGGTGAAGGTGTAAAGTAATAAATGAGGAAGCACTGAAGAGATGTGATGTGGGGACTAAAACAAGAAAGAGACACATGGAAGGAAGAAGGGACATTTTCATATGAAACAAACTGGTAGAAAATTAGAAGTAAAAGAGGATAAAAGGAGAGCAGGATTTAATGAAGGAAGGGGCATGAGAACCCAGAATATTCAAGAGTCAAGACCCTACAGGAACTAATACATGCATTTAGTACAGAATGAATAGTGGAGCAATGCCAGATTGACAGAAGGCTAAATCCAGACAAAGAAAAAAAAAAGGTAGACCCCCATGGTCAAAATGGTAAATCAGGAGAAAGGTTAAAAGCAGAATGATTTATGAAGACCTAAGGGAAGAGTGTAGGAAGCCTCAAAGAAAGAGATAAGAAAAGGATGGGAGAAGGAAGAAGGGGGTCATACCAGCAAAACAGAATGGCAGAAAGTTTTCATAGTAACATCAAAAATGCAGAAAATGCATAAGGTGGGACATCAAATATTGAGTGCTGCACATATGAGTGTTACACAGCAAACATTATTTGTGGAGAAGAGACTTGAGATGCTGCAGGTATATTACAGTAGAGGCAGGCATGAAATGTATGTTCTCCTCCTGAAAATATAACTAGGGATTGGGATAAAATTAAAATGGAGTTTAAAAAATAGGGTGGGCATAAAAGAGAGAGAGAGATGGTTTAGAAGTAACAAGTATTATTTAAGACTGACAAAGGTTCAAGTATTGCAGAATAGGGAGAGTCTCACAGGCCAATAAGAGGATCAGTTGCAGAGTGCTAAGCAAAAAATAAGGGATTACCTGGATAATATGGAGTTTAGAAAGATTGCTGTAAAGCAGCTGTTTTTTTTTGATAACTTCAGAGCATAAAAACTTAGCACAACGACTCAGGCAATAGAAAGCAGAAAGCTGTGTCGCCAAGCTTAGGGAGCTTATAACAAGGAAAATAGAGGTCCTATAGAGGTGTTAGAAATATTATGGAAATTTTATGGAAATCTGTATAAAGCAGAGAAATCTGAAAATCAAGAAAGGATACAAATGAAAATGTTTATGGAAGAATTAAATATGCCAAGGTTAAAGGTACAGGAGGCTCAGTCATTAACAGCTAGGATAGGAGAGGAGATAAAAATTGTGATGTATAACCAATCTACGGGAGAGTCCCAATGAATAGATGCAGTTCCTGCGGAAGTTTGGAAGCTGGGGGGAAGAAACTGATAAAGCTCTGGAAGGTTTTGTTTAACAGAATTTTAAAAGGAGTCGAAGCGCCAACATCCTAAAATAAAGCGGTAGTGGCTGTAATACCTAAAGATAGTAAAGATCCATCAGATCCAGATTCATATTGGACCATTTTGATTCTAAACCATGATTATAAAGTGTTTATTTCTATAATGGCTAAAAGGATGGCAAAGGTGATGCCAAAATTGTTAATTATGGATCATTGTAGTTTTGTGGAGGGGAGGCAAGCATTTGAGAACATTAATAGAACATTGATGATCCAGAGGGAAGCAGAATGTAAAATAGTACCACTGTTGTTGGTGGGTCACAATGCAGAGAAAGCCTTCACCAGAGTAAGCTGGGATTTTATGAGTAGGTTAATGGAACCATTTGCATTCCCTGATAAAATTATAATGTTGATTAGGAGGCTATATGAGGGATCGGAGGTGAAAATTAAAGTGGGTTGATTCTCCTCTGATATGTCTTGTTTCAGTAGAAGAACTAGGCAGAAGTGTCCTCTTTCCCTTTGTTACTTGATTTAGAGCCATTGTCAAAGAAAATAAGGAACTCAGAAATTCAAGGCTATGATTGGTATCGTAGTCACGAAAAGCTGGCTTTATTTGCAGATGATCTGAGTTTTAAAGACCTGCAGGTAGGTGCGTGCGTTTGTGTACGTGTGCCTTCTGTGAAGGCTGGGCACCAGGCTGGCAACTCGATACCATAAAAACACCACTGCCAATCACTCTGCGGACCAGTGATCCGCTGTGGCAACCCTTAACTGGGAAAAGCCAAAAGAAATTGTTTACTATTATTTTATACATGATAAAACAAGGAAAGGACATTTCAGTGTTGTGGAACATTCTGAGACAGTTTCAAGTCTTTTCAGGATACAAAATTAATGAAGATAAAACAAAAGCAATAGCTGTAAACTGTGTAACCACACACAAATTAGTTCTTGGGACATGATAAAATGAAGTATTTTGGAGTATGGATTAAAAAGGATTCTGTTATGGCAGCTACGGATATGTGGGAAGAGACTAAACAAGAGACAAAACTATAACAGTAATTGGAAGCTCTGTTTTATGGGTATAGATAGCAAGATACAAGCAGTGAAAATATTTTTAGCCCCTTTAGTTTTATACACCATTCTGCATATTTTTATCAACCAAATAAGAAGCTGTGGATAGCAGTTAATAAAGAGTTGAAGGATTTTATGTGGGAGGGGAAGATAGCAAGAATCAAATGGGATAAGTCGATCCTTCCAGTAGAACAAGGTGATGTGGTACTACCTGATTTGAAGGGGTATATTAGAGCCACACATTTAAGGCTTCTATCCATATCACAAGCTATAATTCAAAGTGGAAAGGGATGATGACGAAACAGAGGGGAATATCAAAAAACAAGGACAGACTGAGATTTTGGATGCAGATCCTTAAGGAGAATAACAGTAACCATATAGAATATTGTATTCATAAAGTAGCAGAAAGTGTTTTAAGAACCAAGCCAACATGGAGATGGAGAAAAGAGATTTCTGCTGATAGGGATAAAGGCAATTAGGGAATTAGGGATACAGACAAAAGGCCAGAGGGGCTGGAATTTACTGGAGAAAACCGGCAAAAGGTATTGGGAGCAAATAATTAGAGGGAACGGTAATAGAATGGGAAGAGGCCAAAAATGTATTCCCTTTCAAGGATTGATATCAGAGTACAGGCAAAAAGAAAGAAATAGGGGGATTCTAACTGAAAGATCAGCACTGGTTGTGTTTTTAGTAGAATCTAGAACATAATCTGCTGTTAAAAAAGGGATAGTTGGTAATGCATGTAAAATATTTTTGATAACTATAAAAATCAATCAGAGAAGTTTAGAAAGGATTGGGAAGAGAGATTGAATAAACAATTTACAAAGAAACAATGGAAGCATGCCTCTCAAATGTCCATATTTTTGCAGAATGTCCAAGAGGTTGACCGATATATGTGGTGGATGTATGTATGACTCCCTAATATGCAACAAAGTCTAGATGGTTTAGGATCATTGTTTGGAAGTGTTTGCACAGGTATTTTTACACCCCAACTAGATTCCATAAGGAGTTTTTCCTTGAGAAGATTACTAATGTTGTATGTGTGATGGGGAAGAAAGAGGTAACTGGGAACATATTTTCTGGAAGTGTAATGATTTGACAGACTTTAAAAATTTTCTGCAGTCTACTATCAAAAATACCAGGTGAGCAAATTGGCATAACTAAGGAAATTATTTTTTGAACTGTGATACAGAATCGGAATTGCGTTGACATAGGGCCTTGATGGGTCTAATTATGGTGGCTCCGAAAAAGCAATTACTAGAAAATGGAAATCAGAGTCTTAACCAGCTGTATTAGAAGTAGTGAATATTGTAACAGAGATAAAACAACTGCAAATGGTATCTTTAGAAATGGGTAGGAGCAAATTACATAGAAAAATGGTAATTATGGGAACAATGCATGCAGAATAATGTTTTGAGGTGGAATAAGGCTGTAGCCGATCCCAAAAACCTGGATGGAAGACCTGGAAATTTGGAGGACAGTAAATGCAAAAGATCTGAAAAATCCTGTGAATTTTCCATCTGAGGTATATTAAATGAAAAATGGGGTTATCATAGAAAAAGAAATGTGAGGCATATGACTGCTGGCAGCAGAAGTGAAGGGTATAATAGCCAGAAACTGGAAAACAAGGGGCAAGTGCCAGAAGGGGGGAGCTGAGTAGGAGATTTCTAGACATTGTAAGAAGTATAAAACATATAGTGGGGAGTAGGATGAAAGGAGGTGATACGCTACTATCAATCTAAAGGGATGATGGAGTGGGGGTAAAAGTAACTAAAGTAACAATGAGAAGCAGCAAACACCTGGTGCAAAATAAAATGTGCACCATGCACGAGGATTATATAGTGTATAATTGTGAACGGATATGGAAAATAGAGCAAAAATCAAATAAAAAAAATCTGTTACAATATTGGGCCTAGTAATCAACCACCTGAGGTGAACCCATATTCACCCTGTCCTCAGAGTATGCATTCATTATTTTCACCCTAAAGGCTCTGTATTGTAACAGTTTCTGCACCCATCTGATGATAAAGCTGTTAATTCGTAAAGAGTACATTGTTTTAGTTATCTGTGTATGAAAAACAGAGTCAAAAGGCTCTGACCTGTTCCAAGTATATAACATCTGTCAACAATCCTGTATCCATGGCATTGATCAAATTCATATACAAGCAGAAAAGCTTAGTCAGATAGTGGCATCTTTCCTTAAAGCTATGTTGATTATTGTTTAGACCTTGCTTCCCAGAGTATTTTCTATGTCAGTATCCTTTCAAAACACCAGTGATGCTGGTAAGGGTTATTGGATGATGATTTATCTGACTTTTAGGTTGAGATATCCTGTTTACTTCTTTCCATTTAGTAGTTACAAACCCTGCTTGAAGTGTTTTTATTTTTTTTTTTAAATAAAAAAGACAAGCATAGTAGTAACTACTTAGTTACTATAACCAGGAAGGAGACAATTAACGAGTCCCACCACGCTGTTAAGTTATTCTTAATCACTGAGAACGTTTTGTACTTGTAGAAAACAACTGGATGTGTAGCTTGCTTTGGAATGCAGTCTTGGCTTTATTTAGTACCAAGATTTTTGCTTTTACTAAACATCTCAAAAAATATGCAGTAAGTATATTAACAACTCATATTCATTCCTGATTGACCTTCCTTTCCATAGCTTCTCAAGGATATGAAAAATGCTTGGCTATTTGTACTGGTAAAGTAAGTTAGTTTCAATTCATAAATACTTTTTTAAGGTTTTCTTATACTTTCCCCAAATCATGCCTTAATGATTTAATATATTCTTTTGTTACTAATAGTGGGAAAGCTCTTGTATGCTTGTCAAAAGATGCTTCATTGTTTTGTACAGCTATATTCTCTTACCACCGTTGGGCAGATATCTTCTTAATTTGTTATTTTGCCACAAGGAATATGCTTTTCTACCACAGAATAAATGCAGTTGTGAAACAAATCCTAATTTCCATCAGTTTATAAAAATTTGCTTGATAGAGTTTTCTTTGCAAAAAAAAAATGTACATCAAATGACCCTTCACCTTAGCGTTATTGTATTTCTGTCATTGCAGCAATAACAAACATGCTACGGCAGGCTATAGTAATACAAGCTGAACATTAAGTTGTTTATGTCTAAACCCCTACTTGTGTAAAATCTTGTGTGTATTGAGTCTTTTCAAACTGTGGTGAGTCTTCTCCCAGCTCTGTCATTGTATGTCTTTTGCCTTATCTCATTTAGGGGTCGCCACAGAGGAACTCCGGTCTGCTAATGATTGGCAGTTGATTTTTTTTTTTACGCTGCCGAGTTGCCAGCCCGACGCCCAACCTTCAAAGAAGGCACACCTATTCACGTACACACCTATCTGCATGTCTTTAGATGTCATTTGACCACAGGGAGGACATGCATACTTCACACAGAAGGCGCTCCAGCCGAGAATCGAACGGAGAATCTCTTGCTGTGAGGTGACAATGCTAACTGCTGCACCACCGCGGCCTCTCCCAGCTCTGTCATTGTTCCTCCTACTTCCCAAAGAATTGCTGTGACACATACTGGTAGCACAGTTTTTTTCATTTGTTGTCCATCTACTTCCATATCAAGCTCTGTATGCATATTACACTCAAGAACAGTAGTGCCAGGACTTTCTTATTCTGCTTCACAAACATCTGTTAAAGTATGTTTTTGTGACAATACCTCTATCTTTTGAGTGACTCCATGTCATAGTAGTAATACTACAGCAGTGAGTGAAATTGCCACACCTCTGAGTATTTCCAGTTGGACAGTATTACTGATCTCTTGTAGCTCCTCTGTCCAACCTAGAACTAATTATCTTGCCTTGCAATACCTGTACAGTAGCACATTGTTTGTACTTCGTGTCACCTAAGCCTAATCACTCATTCTCTGTTGCATCTACATAGCTCTCTATATAAAAAAAAAAAGTATAGTTCACTTTTCCCTGAGCTCTACTACACACACACAGTCTAAGATTCCAACTTTACACACATTGGTATGTTCATAGGTTCAGCTCTCAGACTTTTGACCTGCTGAACTTCAAGAAAATTTATTGCAATCACTCCAGGTTGATTTGGTTGTAAGCTCTTTGTGAACCATGGATGTGAAGTTGTTCAATCTCACCGTTTGTTCTTGCACATGGGTACGGAGCCAATCCATCGGCTCCAAGTCGGCTGCTTTCCAAGCTCAAGATCTTTGAGTAGCTTGAGGCACAGTCCCTATCCCATGATGCTCTCTTACCAACCCCAGATCTAGTTTGCCGCTGCAACGGATCACATGATCTTCGGAGAAGCTAGGGCCAGTAACCTTTTTTTTCTTGTCTTTGGACAAATTTCTTATATATATATATATATAAAATCAGGGATCTGATAATACTGTTCTTTAGATATATTTTAGCTATTTGTTATATTTTTCAGTGAGTTAACTGCATTGTTATATTTGTTTTTTCTAAAACTTGGAGCGGTTGCTCTTAGGCTTTTGGCCGTCCTTTAGTTGGAGTTTTACTTGACAGGGCTCTGTCAGGTTGCATTCCCTATCCCCTTGTTGTTTGTCACATAGAGTGCATATTTAGACTATTTCTTTAGGATATAAACATACTGGTGTTATTATCTGTCGATATATATATATATATATATATATATATATATATATATATATATATATATATTTAATCTTATTAGATTGTTGTTCAGAGATCTGAACTTTCTAGAGTTGTTTATCTGATAATTCTGTTATTTAGATATATATATTATCAGGGATCTGATAATTTGTGTTTTGATTCCGTCGTGTCTGAAAAACAGAAATCGGGGTTTAAGAGGTGTACCTGTGGCAGAAAATGTCCATTACTGATAATCGTGTTTCTTGTGTGTATTGCTTGGGGCCAGTACATTTACAAGAGGATTGCTCTATCTGCCACTCCTTCAGCAGCAGGGTTATGTTAGAAAGGCAAAGGAAGTTGGTGGATAGAGGGCTGTTGAAGTCAGACTTTCAGGAAGCATTGGACAAGACTGACCAGACCTCGAAGAGGTCGAAGTCTTCAAAGGTGTCCTCGGAGCCCAGGTCCTCGGCTCCGAGCACCTCTGGGAAGACTCGGTCACCGGCTCCTCAGTTTTCGGAGCTGTGCACCGAACTCTTATCAAGTCTCTGATCCTTAGGTCGGTGGCTTCTTTGGCTCCTTCGACCCGTTCTTCCAGGACCCTTTTGGACATTGATGTGGACCGTGTGGTGCAGATGCTCTTAGAGAACCCGGCTGTGGCCAAATTGCTTTCGGCTTCGTCTCAACTGACTTTGAAGCCTGTGACCCTCCCTGTTACAAGTTCTACTCCTCCTCCGAGGCTAGTCGAGCCTCTGGAGCCAGAAAGAGAAGATCTGATAGTTGTGGAACCCTTGGAGCCGAGGCTGGTTCCAGTGCCCTCGGCCCCATCGACCTTGATTTCTTCAGTTCCGATCAAAGAATCTCGGAGCTGACACTCTCTCGTTGGTTCTGGGGGGGGGGGGTTGAACCGAGGCTTTGGTTCCGACTCTCCCTCTCGGGGCTTTGCCGCAGATGAGGTCGGCTCCGTCCTCTGGTTCAGGGCCCATTGTAGCCTCGGGCCCGAGGAGGTTACCATCTTCCTCGGAACCGGCGGACTCCTTGGGCCGAGACACTGGTGCCTTCAATGAAATGAGAAGGGTCATGTCTGCAAAGACCTTTAGCTCTTCAGATCTTTCCTCTTCCTCCCCTAAAGGGCCACGTTCTGTCTCTACATCACAGGTTCCTACCAAGCGTTGAGACCCATAGCCTCAGGTAACCCCATCGGGTGACCCCTGCTCTATGGAGACTTCACCAGACACCCCCACTGATAAGGTCCCTAGGAAGAGAAGTGTGCAAGAGGAGGCATTTGGATTCCGCTCAGGAATCCTTAACATCAGACACTGACTTAGAGGAATCAGATGGGTCCCCACAGTCCCCCTTGGAGGATGTCTCATTTGCAGACATATTGGAAATACTAAGGCAGAGGGGCGACTGGCAGTCCTTTACCCCTACTGAGGATGAGTCTGTGCTCCTGAAGGCCTTTGGGTCTCAACCGTCCACCTCTTGGGTTTCTCCGCCCATTGATGAATTAATGGATTTGGTCACTCGAAGGGCGTAGGAGTCTCCTGATTCCATGGAACCTGTCCATCGGAGACCCAACAAATTTGTCATCTCCCCCCCAAGACAGGTCTTTTCTTACTAAGGGAGTTCCCGTTGATGCCATGGTGGTGGCGGCAGCCACCAAGAAAGAGATGTCAGAAACCTCTTCTTCTGCCCATCCTCCTAACAGAGACTGTAGGACGATGGACAGATATGGGAAACACATCTTTAGTTCTGCGACATTTGCAATGAGATGGCTTAACTATTTAACCCATTTTACCCGTCTTCAACGAGATCTCCTCAAAGAGCTTGGAGATACTCTACAGGGCAATACAGATGATACTGTCTCCGAGAAAGTGACGGCACAACTTAACACCCTTAATTCTATTGTGAACTCGTTCATGCGGCTCATTTCTCATGCAGCCGGTGGATCGAGCCAGGCAGCAGGTTCAGCGATAGCTCTGCGTAGACAATCCTGGATGCGCTTATACACCTTTGCGGAAGCCTTCAAGTCTTCCTTTGTCAACACCCCATTCGACAGCTTTTCCTTGTTTGGGCCCAAAGTCAAGGAGAGACTCACTAGTTGTGAGCAGGAGGAAAAGACACTATCTGCCGTAGGAGTCCATTTTTCCACCCCTACTAGACCATACCCCAAAGGGCAGAAAGGTGGAAAAATGTGGTTCCGGGAACCCCGAGGAGCTTTCCAAAACACACGTAGTGAACCCCCCCCCCTCCAGGGGCAGACGAGGGGGTTATAATGGTAGACGCCGCCCAGGTGGCAGAGGGGTTCCACAGAACCAGGGTGACAGGGAGCAGTTCCTTGGCAAGCCCTATCAGTGCTCCTGAGAGGAGGCTCGACTGTCCTACTCTGGAGGCAGTCAAGGGTCACTTGGCTTTATACCCAGACGCCTGGCTAGGAATTACATCAGATTCTTGGGGGGGTAAAAAGCATAGTTACCAGAGGATACATCATTCCCTTTTCAGAATCCCCTTCTATTCGTACAAGAATCCCAGACATTCCACCCAGTCTGCGGCATCCAGCAGCCATAGAAATTCACAAGATGCTAGAAAAAGAGTCATCCAGCCAGACCTGGCAGACCAGATAGTATCTGGAACTTACTCCAGGTTCTTTTTAGTTTCAAAGAAAACGGGGTCTGGAGGCCCATCTTAGACCTCATCAAACTCAACACCTTTGTCAAAAAGGAAAAGTTCCGGATGGTCACGCTTCAGTCGATAGTACCATTTCTAGAAACGGGCAATTGGATGCGGTCTGTAGATCTCAAGGATGCGTACTACCACATCAAAATGGCCAGACCATCCAGAGATCACTTGTGTTTCCGGCTGGGGGTCAGTCACTACCAATTCTGAGCGCTGCCTTTTGGTCTCACCACAGCCCCCAGAGTGTTCACCAAATCCATAACAGTGGTCACAGCTCACCTGAGACATTCAGGATTCCGCGTGTTTCCATATCTGGACGACTGGCTCCTCATCGCCACCACCAGGCATTAACTGATTCGTTCAGTGATTACACAATCAACCTGTGTTCCCAGTTAGGCATAACCATAATTTTCTAAAAATCTGCTTTATTGCTATTGCAGCATGTTTCCTTTATAGGAGCAGATCTAGACACCACCACCACCTTGGTCAGATTGCCTCAAGCAAGAGTAATCTCTCTAAGAAGTTGTGTCCCACTTGTTAATGGAAAGAAGAGTTCCTGCATTCCAGGTTTTGAAGCTGTTAGGCACCATGGCAGCGACGCTTATAGCGGTTCCTCTGGGATGAATGAACATGAGGATACTCCAATAATTACTCTTCACACATTGGTCTTATCAACAGCTTCCAATGACACACAAGATTCTACTGACAAATGCTTGCAAAAAGGACCCTGTTTGGTGTTTGAACAGCCACCAGGTAACTGTAGGTCACCCATTTGTACTTCCCCCTCCCTCAGCCACGGTGACCACGGATGCTTCCCTGATAGGGTGGGGGGGCTGTTTCAGAGAAGAACTGTCCAAGGTACTTGGTCAGAGATGGAATCCCATTTGCACATCAATGTCCTAGAGTTGAGAGCAGTGTTTCTAGCGTTGCAACACTTTCATGACTCTCTACCTCGAGAGACGATTGCAATACAGACGAACAACATGTCAGTGGTCTGGTACATCAATAATCAAGGGGGAACCAAGTCTTACCCCTTATGCTGAGAGGCCCTGAGAATTTGGCAGTGGGGTCATCCAACGTGATAGCAGACAAACTGAGCAGAGCCATTCTGTTGCCTCACGAGTGGTCCCTCAAAGAACAAGTGGCACAGATGATATTCCACAGATGGGGCCAGCCTTGCAGCGACCTTTTTGCATCCCCAGTGAATGCCAAATGCAGAAGCTACTTTGCCCTGTACCCTCCACCGGGGGACAGCCCAAGGGATTCGCTCGTAGACAATTGGCCCTCAGGTCTTTATGCCTTTCCACCAACCCCTCTGATCTCCATATTCTTACGGAAAGCCAAAACCTTGGGAAGGACTGTTATTCTGATAGCCCCGTTTTGGCTTTGGCAGATATGGTTCACCTTCCTTCAACAATACCATGTGGAAGAACCTTGGGTTCTGGACCCAGTGCCAGATCTTCTGACTCGTTTGTCAGGAGTTGTTCACCCCTCTCTTTTCTCCCTCAAACTGACAGCATGGCTGCTCCACTTCCCAACCTAGCCAGGTCATATAAATTGTCTTCCGCGGTACAACATATTCTAGTTTCTTCTCATAAAGCCTCCACCAGGAAACTGTACAACAGCAAATGGAAGCGATTTGTTCATTGGGCTTCTCAGCATGATATTGATCCCTATGTTGCTCCTATTCATAGTATTTTGGAATTTTTGACTTCGCTTTTTCATGATGGTGCGGCAGCTGCTACTATAAGGGTTCACTTGGCTGCTATATCCAGCTTTCATGTGGGATGCAAAGGTTCTAACATTATGTCCCACAGATTATGTAAAGCTTTTTTGAAAGGGACTCATCACCTTAGGCCACCCATCAGACATCTTGTTACTCCCTGGAATCTAAATTTGGTGCTGTCTCAACTTATTATGCTTCCCCCCTTTGAGCCAGCATCATCTTGTCTTCTGAAGTTTCTTTCTTGGAAGACAATTTTCTTGGTGGCTATTACCTTGGCGCGTAGAGTTTCTGAACTACAAGCACTTTCTATCAGACCTCCATATCTGGTCTTTCACTCTGACAGAGTGTCTCTCAGGACAAATCCTACCTTTCTTCCTAAGGTCTGCTCCAAGGCTAATTTAAACCAGTCTTTTGAGCTTCCCACCTTTTTCAGACATCATTCCAATAAATTTGAATACATGTTACATAAGCTTGATGTTCACAGACAATCTACGTTTTATTTGGACAGAACAAAGGAATTTAGAAAATCGGATCAACTCTTTGTTTCCTATGCAGATAATAAGAAGTGTCTTTCTGTATTCAAAGTTACATTGTCTAAATGGCTTTCTGATTGTATAAAATTTGTATATTCTTCAGCTAACCAACCTTTAGAACGTGAAGTGAAAGCTCATCCTACCAGGGCTGTTTTTACGTCTCTGGCGCACGCAGCCCATTTACCTTTGGACACCATTTGTGCAGCTGCTACTTGGTCCAAACCTCATACGTTTATCACTCATTACAAAGTGGGCAGGGCCTCCAGGGACAGGTCTTCCTTTGGTTCCACCATTCTCAGGAATGTACTCCTGTGAGCCGCCCAGGATTAGGGTGCTTGGGACAAACAGTGAGATTGAACAACTTCACATAAAGAAGTTATGTTCTTGCCATAACGTTCCATGTGAGTTGTTCATCTCGCCTTTGTTCTTACACTCCCTCCCACCTTCCCCCTCCGGATTCTGGAAGAACGGGTATGACTGGTGGTCTGGTTGGTCTGACTAGTGTCCTTCCTTCCAGCCAGAATATCTCTTAGCTAATTGTAAATAGCTATATACATATGTACATATTGTATTTTTGGTGCTTAGTTGTATTTTTTATTGCTGGGTTCAGCAAACTAGATCTGGGGTTGGTAAGAGAGCATCATGGGATAGGGACTGTGCCTTGAGCTACTCAAAGATCTTGCGCTTGGAAAGCGGCCGACTCGGAGCCGATGGATCAGCTCCGTACCCACGTGTAAGAACAAAGGCGAGATGAAAACTCACATGGAACGTTATGGTAAGAACATAACTTCTTTTTTGTGCTGTAGCAGGCAACTGAGTACATGGCAGGAAAATCCTACTAGGATAGGTGAACTTTATTTGGGGTTAATCAGAGTCTTTTAATTGATGGCAGGTGTGTACCCAAGAAGACTGACTGCTGTAATTAAATCAAAAGGTACCTCAACAAAGTATTAGTTTAAGGGTGTGCTCATTTATGTAACCAGCTTATTGTACATTTTTTATTTTTTATATTTTTTCCCCTAACAGAGTTGTTTGTTTTTCAATTGAATTGTACAGGTTATAGGTAACATTGGGTCTATATTATATTCATGAAAACTGAATCGCGGGAACACGTATTGAGCGACACATAAAGAGCGATTGTTCAGAATATTGAAGGTATGAACGGAGACCGCCGTAGGGAATTCTTCCCTTTGCTTCAATGGAGTGCGATCTCTGAGTGTATATATTTAACTAGGTGGGGTGCAGGGGGGCTTGCCCCCCTGCATACAACAGTTAATGACAGTATTTGTTTGTAGGTTTTGTCGTGTTTGGGCTTCGATGTTTTGGGCTTTTGCCCATTACGTGTCGCTCAATACGTGTTTGTGTGATACAGTTTTCGTGCATATAATATAAACCCGTCACATTAAAGATGGGAAAAGTTTTGAAATTATTTATTATGGTCTCATTTTTTTATATCACAAAAAACTGACATTTTAACAAGGGTGTTTAAATTTTTATATCCACTGTATGTATCAACATTAATTTTTTAGGATGTTATTGACTGATGACTTCTAATTGTCCCTGAAAGGTAATTCCATGATCATGGAAAATGCTGTATAATGTACATATCATGCTTTTCTTTTCTATTAACTTTTATTTTTAATATTATGTTCCCTGCGCTGCTGTTAGCTAGCTTCATAGCAGTACATTTCAGACATAGACTTTCAAGTAAAACTAGCTCATACATTGCCTTCTAAACCAGAAAGACATCATCACTTAGTAACCTGTAAAAGACAATATGACTTTTCCTAAAGCCTTTCTGAATAGTTCAGGTTTCCAATACTGCATTATTTGTAGTTCTTTTCAGAAGGCTTGTTTGAAGGGTGCCAAATGTATTATTGTATTCAAGAATGGGCCTAATCAGAGGGAAGTAGAGTGGCTCAGTTATTTCCCTAGAATGACTAGACTTGCCCTTTAGAATTAAGTGGCTACAGAATATGCCTTTCTTACTATGGTAGATCCACCCTTGTCTGAATGTAAACTGTTGTCTACTATTGTCCCTAGATATACAGTGACAGTGGCTTTTGTATGATTTGAATATTATTTTGTAATAATAGTTTATGTCCTTTTTGACGGTTTTCATGATGCTATATTACGACTCACACAAGAATGCACTTGCAAGTATAGCAGTACACGGCTAAAATGGGTAAGCATCCAAAAACACAGCCAGCACTTGGAGAGTATGTTAGACTCAAATTTTAATTATAAAATAGCAAGATAAACCGGTTTCGGCATAAACACCAAAGCCTTCATCAGTGTAAATAAGGCTAACACCAAATCATGTTTAAATAGGCACCAAGGTGAGAAACAATAATTGTAATTGGCTGATCATAATTGACTATTAAGTTCAGGTGGGAACAATTCCCCCAGTCTGGCTATCCATTTTTTATCCTTGTTATTTAAAATTGTACGCCAACCAATAACATTATTTCTTGTACCCTTAATAATATCACTAATAGTGAACCTAAACCTGGCAGAGGAATGTACTAAAACATGCTTATACAAGGCATTGCTAATCCTTTGATGTTTAATATCACTAAAGTGATGACTAACCCGAAATTTGAAAGGCCTGGATCTTTGGCCCACATAAAAAAACCCCACAGGAACAGATAGCAAGATAGACCACCCAATCCGAGGAGCAATTAGCAAACAAACATCATACACCCTGGCTGTGTTGCGAGTAGTAAAACTATTAGTTCGATTGATGCTATTGCAGTGGACACAGTGACCACATGGATAACAACCCACCCCAAGCTCCTCTGTTAGTGTTCTCTGTGTGGGCCCTCTGTCCCTAGTTAGTCGATGCTTATAATGGTTAAGGTATGCACCCACTGTTTTACCTCTCCTGAAACTAAAATGGCACCTGTCCAGTTTGGTACCCAGCAGTGCAGAACACTGAGCCAAATGAAACTATTTCAGTCTCAGCTCAGAGTTTAGGAAGGGGTGAATGCCAGTAGACAAGTAAGTTAACAAGAAGTATTATGAATACAAACAAAATGTTGCATGAAGATAGCAATGTATCAATTACAGTAATTAATAAACTAATAAAATGCATGGTATAAGGGACAGTATGAAGGGATGGTTATAGTAAGGATGGAAGAAGAAGAAATGAGATAGTGAAGAGACCAAGCACAAAGTGTAAACGTTACCAAGAGTAAGGTAAGGGCACACACAAATTAACTACATACAATTTATATAGTGCGGAAGAGATGTCACAAATTAGTGTAAGGAAGTAAAAAAAGGTACCTGAATGGTGAAGGGAAGAGTGGGGTGTGTTAAGTGATATGGCCAAAGGGAAAACATTTGCAAATTGATTCATACTCAAGTTGGTCTTTTAGCTAAACACAGAATGAGGGGTATGAGGTGAGGTCTTAAAGACTAGAAGGGAGAGATTTACAGAATTTGGGGCCTGCAATGGAGAAGTCTCATTGACGTGGCAGAGTTGAAGAAGTTAAGATTTGCACTGGGTGTGACGAGGATGGACAGGATTAGGAATAAGTATATTAGAGGGTCAGCCCAGGTTGGAAGGTTTTGAGACAAAGCCAGAGAGGCAAGATTACGTTGGTTTGGACATGTGCTGAGGAGGGATGCAGAGTATATTGGGGAAAAAGATGCTAAGGATGAAGCTGCCAGGTAACAGGAAAAGAGGAAGGCCTATGATAAGGTTTATGGATGTGGTGAGAGAGGACATGCAGGTGGTTGGTGTGATAGAGCAAGATGCAGAGGACAGGAAGAAATGGAAACAGTTGATCTGCTGTGGCGACCCCTGACGGGAGCAGCCAAAAGAAGAGGAAGAAGAATGGAGAATTCTCATTCTGGGACTTTGATTAAGCCTTTTTAGATTGTAACTGGGAGGGGGGGGGGTGTTGTCTGATTAGGTTAGGGGCAAGGAAAATGACAGGACTGTTCCTTGAGGAGTTTGTAAAGTTGTGATGTATGAAGCAGTTTGGCATGTTGTTGTACAGGTAACCAGTTGGCTTTATTAAGTGTGATAAAATAATGCTCATTTCTAAGGGAGAGTGTAATGAAATGGCAGATACATAGCTTATAGTTAGTAGAATGGCTTTGCCTATGGTATTCCTGGTTGAGCTAGAGAAAAAGGGGGAAATTTTATAGGGCTAAATAGGAGTAAATTTATTTTCTTCCTTATTTGTTTTAGGTGAAGGTGAAAGTTCATTACAGGGGCAAGGCACATAAAAGTATTTGAAGGATAAGACTTGGTGAATCGGTTTATCAAAATGGTCATGGATAAGAAGTGATTGATAGTTATTCTGCCTTTTAGAGATGCTGCTTTTTCCCCTTTATCCCCACCATATCATTATTATACATTCCATCATCAGACACCCTACGTTCACTCATGGCAAATAGTTATCTGTAACTTATCTCAGCAGATAAAGACGTCATTATTACATGCCTACTCAATAATCCAGTTCATACCCCTTACTGTAACAACAAATCTCACTGCGTAATACTGGCACTTAGACGTCCATAGCAGTGTACTTTTTACTATCACTAGATCTTTTATGTCTTACTCATTTAATTTACATTACGTCTCTCCTAATCTGTGTTCTTCTCTTATTGCAGTCCAGAAGTACTGAATTTATCGCAGGCCCTAGTATTCATCCTGTTACTTCACCATATAACAGTACTTAGCAGCACTTAATTAGTAACAGTGATCCCTCATAGTCACTTAATGGCCTTAAAATTGCCTGCTTAAGCAGCTGTAACAATAAAAATAAATCAGATCTTATTGAATCTTTGATCTTCACTTGTGACTCTGATATGCTCTCTGTCAGAAACCTGACATAAACCATTTCCTTGCCCCCCTTAGGTGTTGATCTTTGTTTAAAAAAAATGTTTTGATGCTACCCTTTTAGTGTGTAGTAATGCTTAACATAGATACTTATGCTTTCATTTTTTTTTTTTTTTTTGTTTAACTTGTTTACATTGGGGAAATCAACTTGTCAGTGTAACTTTTATAGTCTTAGATTTAAATTTAAACTGGTTAGACCCTATTCATTGTAAACATATTCAATGTGAGGGCTCAGTCTGTCTCATGCAACTATTAAATATTGTCAAGCATCCTGCCCTGATACTTCATTACATTACTTTAACTCTGCATTCCTCCCCGTTCAGAATTCCATGTACTCCATAAAATCAGTACAAGCTTAGGGGCAAATCTTTTTTTGGGTAACCCACAACCTAAAGCTACTACTTATGGAAAGTAAAGCAACTTGGAAACTAGAAAAAGTCACTGATTGACACAAGAGATGGAAAAAAAATATTAGCCTGAGGCACTCAAACAGAACACCCATAAAAATTGCCAAATTAGTACTACATAAATCTACAAAAACAATTTTTCTGCAATTATGTTTGGCCGGCATAGAGTTATTGTTAGGTAAAAAGGACTCTCGTGTTTAATCTCTTTGTTTCTCTTACTCTTCCTCATTCCTTGATTCAACCAGCTTGCTTAAACTTTATTGCTGAACTACACCTGTCTCTCTCCTTCGTAAAGATGAAATCTTCAGACATTAACATATTAGCCAACTTACCTAAATTTTATTTTGCTACACAGTAATTCCTTTGGACTTTTGCCTTTTGTTGAAATCTGTTTTGTCAAATTGATTTCTAAAGTATGTTTCATCAAATGCTTCCATTGCTGAGTTGCACTGTAGTCTACTTTTGTTTCATGTGTAATGGAGTTTGCACTTTGGTCACTTTGCTGTTCCAGTAGTATTTATAATTTAAGGTGATGGAACGGCATAACTCCCCCCTCCCGGCAGACAGACACACACACACTCTCTCAGATTTTTTTTTAGTTTCTGTCTGATATTTTGGCTGCTACATTTTAGACATAAACTTTCCAATAGACTGCAATCTAACAGTGTCTTTTAGATGACGGAGAAGTCAGCTTAAGAGTATAATGAAAAGTTCAGGACGGTTTCTTATATAACAGAAAAAAAAAACAAATGCCCAGTACAAACTGCAGCAAAGAAAGAAGTCAAAAATAATTCTGCACACATCTTTTATTATTTAAAAATATTTTGTAAATATCCAAAATATAATGAAAAAATTACACCAAAAACTGCATTCTTTCTGCAGAGCCAAGCCCTTCTCAAACACTATAAGAAAACACATTGCTGCTTCTTTCCTCTTGCCTACTCTAACATATTCTGCACTAATCCTTTACAACATCCAAGTGACCTTGCTAAACAAACTTGAGCAATGTTACTACAAAATAGCATGATTTGCTGCCAGTCTTCCATACAGAACCCATCAATCTGCCGCCCTAACAGAATTACAATAGCTGAATTCCCACATTATTTAACCTATTCACAACTTCCACAAATCCATAACATTGTGAATAAATCTAACAACAGTCCATCTATCTCCCTCCTCATACAAATATATGACCCTTCCAGGCTACTACGGTCATTGGACACATCTGTTACATGTATCCAAATCCAACAATTCCACTGGCAAATCGCCACTTTCCCGGGTCTATATTAAATATTCAAAGGTACAAAATCATGAGTACCTTTTAATTAACATCCTTTTGAGCGAACGGCCACATCATCGATTTCTTTAGGGAAAGAAATCGGTTGGCTGTTTTAAATCTGCCCTTTTCCCCACTGTAGTGCGATCTTGGAGTTAGTATATTTAGTTAGGGGCTGTGGGGGGGCAAACCCCCCCACTTAATAGTGTTTGTTATATTGTGTCTTGGGTTGTTGGACTACCGATTTCTTTCCCTTGGAAAGAAATCGATGATGTGGATACTCAGTGAAGAGGACATTTGACAGTTGTGTCGATGAATGGGTATTCGTGATTGTGTAACTTCGAGGTTATAATATAGACCCGACTTTCCCGCCACCTTGCTAAACCCTGGAACTCCATCTGACTAGCAATATGACAGGAACACTACCTAAAATCATTTAAAACTCAAAGTCCTACATGTTTTGTTACCAGCTCTGTACATTTGATGTTCCTGGATAACCTCCAAACCCTTACTAAGTGTCACAACTGTTTTATGTAACTGGCCATAATACAGTTACTACTTCACAGTCTCAAACTACTTGATTATCTACCCCCTCCACTGCTGTCTGTGTCTCCCTTTTATCTGGACCTCCTCAGAACTGCTTCATAATTTGTAACCATCTTCATACTATAATTACTTCACTGTCCCCTACTCAGCATCTTTTTACAGGTGATTCCATTATAAGCTTGATATTAACTGTCAAGATTTCATTGTATGTCATTACTGTGTTATGTATGCTCCTTTACTATTTTGTGTATGTACATTTACTATTCTTTGCTTGTGCATTTGTTATTTTTTAATTAGCTGTTATATTATTACTATTCTATGTATGTACATTTATTTTGTAAATTTTGTGTAACTAATGACTTCTCATTATGTAGAATGGAGCATTTCTCCCTGGGCATCTGCTGTAAATAGGGACCTGTACCCTTTCGGACTTTCCTGGTAAACAAAAACAATAAATAATGAATAAATAAACAATGTTGATGAGCATTCTTTCCAACTTTGCCAGATTTCATTACAAAGTTCCATCAGTGCTTTAAGTTCTTTAGTTAGTCAGATTGTTTGTTTTGTTTGTTTGAAGCATTTGGTAATTACGGGGAAATGAGTGTTTTGAAGATAGAGGAGTAAGCTCTATAGTGGCTGTGTTTGCATCTGGAAAGTTAAGTATGGGAGACTCGGTCTATACTTGGTAGATAAGAATGGAGTCTGGACAGTTTGAAGATTTTCATCTAAATGAGATCAACTTTGGGTGGTGCTTTGCTTTGAAATGTTGAACATGGAAAGTTATAGGCAGTTATTACTGAAGGTAGGGGGCTGGATAGTAATGGAGATGGAAGTGATTATGAGGTCAATAAGAATATGATGACTAGTTCTATAGTTTAGTCTGGTAGGTTCATTTTACAATTCTATTAGGTTAAGGTCAGCAGGAAATTCAAATATCTGTTGGGAGGTGGGACCCAGACAGTTTATGTTGAAGTCCCCAGGTATAATTTGTGTTAGTTTTGTGGTATGTTAGCCATAATGTTTTGTATTAGAGCTTGGAGTCTGATTAAGGAGGAGGAGGGTGGTAGGAGGTATGCTAATGCTAGGTATAGCTTGTTACTGGACTTGGAGTTTAGCTAGCAGCCAGTTAGTTTCATGGTTTGAAGTAGTATTTGCCTGGGTGACTAAAGAGAAGTTTAGGGAGGATTTGTCTCAAACTGTACCCCTCTACCTGATTTGTTACTGGGAAGTCATCAAATATGTATGTGCACCTGAAGAAGAAATGGTGAAACTTGGGGTGATCATTTTTAGAGATGAGCCTGTAATTCCAGCTGTGGTGTAGAACTGGTGAGAAAGGTATTGATTTGAGCTAACTTGTTTCTGCTACTTTTGGCATTACGTAGAGTTCCAGAAATAGTGTTGTTGTTTTGGTATGGTAGGTGACTGTATGAAGAATGATTGGTTTGGACACTATATGTCATTGGTGAGTGGATTAAAAAGATGAAGATGCTAAAGCAAGCTAGTAGGAATTTTATAGGAATGAAAGATTTGAATGTAGTTGAGTTGAGTAGACGTGGAGATTTTGAAGGGAAATAAATGAGTTAGTGGAAATTTGGAGCGAGGAGTAGGTTTCATTGATGTTAGCTAGTTATTTTATGGTTGAATAGGAGGTAAGTGAATTGATTTTGAGTTTTGTTTGTGAGGGAAAGGAGAAGCAAAATGATCTGATGTATTTTTGGTCTGTTCCTCAGTGTATGGGTCCTGGGTCTGACCTCAGCCATCATCAAGCTTTCGATTCAGTGCTCAGTGTCCTCCCCCTACCCATAACCCCTTTTGCAAGGAACGACCTATACCATATCTCATTTGTTGCTATCAACACTTGATGGATTTTTTTAGTGTTCTGGAGCAGTTGTTGAATTACTACTCACATTTCTTCACTAGATAAGTACCTTGGCTCTCTTTTTTTTTCACCTTCGCATCTCATGTGCTGCTGTTTCTTTCCCATTCATCTTTCTTTACATAGAGAGAAAAATATATCTATCTATCTATCTATATGTGTGTGTGTATGTATATATATATATATATATATATATATATATATATATATATATATGTGTGTATGTATATGTGTATGTGTGTGTGCATAGCCATCCATCCTCAACCCCTTTTTCCCATTTTGCACATGGAGTTGGGTTGTCACTTTCAACAGTGACAGTCATCTCAAGGAAAGGTTTACACTGCCAGGTGGCTAGTTTTTTTTACTTCTTTAGTTATTTACATATATATATATATATATATATATATATATATATATATATATATGTATATATATATATATATATACATGTAATAGTATAGAGTTTCTCACATTTTCAGATTTTACCTTCTATCTGTGATTGGAAGTTTGGCGGAAAAGCTTTCTTGTTTGCAAAAAAAAAGTGTTGCCTGTTGAAACAAAATTCCCCAATACAGATGCACACGAAAAATGCGTGTATTGTCTGGGGGCCTTCTCCTCTTGACATTACTTGTTCCATCTGCAAGGCTTTTGGCCAGTGAGCCATCACGGAGAGATTGTACAAATTGATTTTAAAGGGTCTCCCTCAGCTCACCTTAGGAGAGAAGCCTTTTTCAGCATTGGGGAAGTCTGTGTGTGCTTCTCTTTTCCCTTCTCCTTTATCATCATCATCATTATCTAAGAAACTGGACAAACACTCCGAAAAAGAGAAAGAAAAAAATAAAGTAAAATTGAAATCTTCGAAAAAGAGGTCCTCTGATCTGGCACCATCATTGGCTCCACCAGCTAAGACCTCCAGGTTTTTGAGCCACCACTTTTCTCAAAGCTGATAGTTATTGGATCTGTGTCTCCACCCAGTTTTCCCCAGATCCTATCTCACCCATGCCCCAGTCTCCAGTTCTACAAGGTAGGTCGTGTTATCTTTCAAGACACCCTTCTGCTTCACCTCTGAGATCAGCTAGAGCTTCTCAAAGTCTCAACAAAGGCAACACCGATTTTTTTTTATTTTATTTATTTATTTTATTTACATTTGTTGACCGGATGTGTCCGACTGGACGTAGGTCCATTTTCAGCGGAGGCCCGAGGAGAAAAGCTCCACAGTTAAAATAAACAGACAGTAGTTACATTGGATTACATAGCAATTAATTTGATTAACATAGCAATTAATTACAAACATATTTACAGATGAAGAACATAGTACATCAGTAGACAACTAGAATCTTTATCTGCGAAGTAGATAACACACATTAACAAATGTTACAATAAGAAGTTTCTGCTGTATAATAAATACTAGGCTTATGAGCATCTGAGCTTGCTATAATCAAGGTAGTTAGTGGTGTGGAAAGAAAGGCAGTGGTTGGATGGGGTGGATGATATTAGAGTGGGAGTAGCAAGGGCATAGCCATCATGTTTTTAGGTGTGCTTTTAGTAAAGTTTTGAAGTGGGTGCATAATGGTACGGAGGTAATTGTGGGTGGGAGGGAGTTCCATAATTTGGCTATGGCACAAGAGAATAGTGCTTCACCAGCAGAGTTATTGGCTTTAGTGATCTGCAAGTGATTTTTGTTGCTGGATCTTAGTGGTCTGGTGGTGTGATAGGGTTGGAATAGATTCTGGAGGTATGGGACATTTAGTGGATGGTTTACTAGTTTGTGGGCAAGTGAGAGTTGATACCGTTGAAGGAGGTGAGGGAGTTCAAGCCAGCCCAGTTCAGCAAGTGAGAGACCGTGGTGACTATGGTAGGATGCCCCTGTGGCAAATTTGGCGATTTTGTTGTAGCAGGTCTCTAGCTTGTTTAGATCGCATTGCCTTAGGTTGGTATATATTGGAGAGGCATAACGTAGGGTGGAGATAAGGTGGGAATTTGCTATTGAAATCTTTGCTGCTTTGGTGAGAAGTTGCTTATTTCTGTATAATGCTCCTAGTTTTTTGTGGACTTTTTTTTTATGGTCATGGATATGTGAATGTCAAATTTTAGTTTATTGTCTATTTCCACTCCTAGCAATTTGGTGTGTTCAGTTGGGTATATAGTGGTGTTGTCTTTTGCTGTGATGTTAAAGTGAGAGTTGTTTTGAGTATGTTTGATGGGTTGAAAGATGAATAGTTTAAGTTTTGTTTGGGTTGAGTATTAATTGGGCATCGAATAACCAAGTTTCAACAGAGGAAAAGGCTTCCTGTGTGACTTTTTGCAGTTTGGATAGGGATTGGGCTGAGCAGATGATGGTTGAGTCATCTGCGTATTGTATGAGTGTGCCATGTTTGGTGGTAGAGGCTAGATTATTGGTGAAAACAGAGAAGAGTAGAGGTCCAAGGATAGATCCTTGGGGAACCCCTATGGAGACAGGTAGTTGGGGAGATATGTCATTCTGCCATACAACAGATTGTTGGTGGTCAGACAGGTAACTCTGAAACCAGCTGGTGACTGATTGAGGGAAGGATAGGTTATTGAGGACAGAGATGAGTTGTTTGTGTGGGACCATGTCAAATGCTTTAGATAGGTCTAGGAAAGTAGCAGAGGAGAGATAGCCATTGTTTTAATGCTGAAGGATAGTGTTAGTAACGGAGAGTAAGGCAGTGGTGGTGCTATGGTTTGGTCGGAAACCATGCTGAGTATTGGAAAGGAGGTTGTTAGTAAGGAGGTAGTGTGAGACCTGAGAGTGTATGCATCTCTCTAGTATTTTGGAGAGTGGAGAGAGAATAGCTATGGGGCAGTAATTGGTTAGTTCTGTGGAGGGGCCACCTTTGTGGGGGGGGAATTATATGTGATACTTTCCACAGTGTGGGAACGTAACTTTCTGACAGAGTTCAGTTAATCAAGATGGATACTGGGTAGGCCAGAGCATCAGCTGTGATTTGTAGGTATTCACTTGGGAGGTTGTGTGCTGCTAATTTGGTGGGCTTAAGTTTAGTTAAGAGTTTTTTTATGTTGGAGGTAGGTACAGGAGAAAAAGAGAAGGCAGTGGGGAGATTACTAGATGAAGGTGTGGGTTGGAGGGGAGGGGGGTTGTTTTTAGCTAATGATAGCATGGTTTGTGTGAAGTGTGTGTTGAATGAGGTAGCAATATTTTTGGAGGAGTGAGGGATGTTAGGAGGAGGGGTACTGACTTTACCTGGGTGGAGGATGGAGTTTATGGAGGACCAGAATTGTTTGGGGCTGTGTTTGGAGGACTCTAGGGCAGACTAGTAGTATTGGAATTTGTCCTGTTTTATATTGGCTTTTAGACTCTATTCGGTAGATGACAGGTTTAGCTTGGTATAGGTATTTTTTGAGTAGGAATGTTGGGGAGTGATCACTGAGGCCATCTGATAAGCAGCCTGTTATATATGACTTGGGGGCTCTTACTGACTAGTGTCCAATCCAGGGTAGTGTGCTTGCTGGAGTTTTTATTTATCCTGGTTGGCGACTGGACTAGTTGGGTGAAGCCATGAAGGTTTACTTGATGGGTTGGATGGTTGCCAGAACAAGATTGCCAGTCAATATTGAAATCACCTAAAATTATAGTTTATTGGGGGAAATGGTGGGTAGACCAGCTGAGGAGGTTTTCTAGTGGACAGATGTTCTGGCCAGGTGGGAAGTGGCATCCAATTATGTTGATGGTTTTGTTTTGGTTTATTTTGAGGTTGGTATATATTATTTCTTCATTGCCTATTTGTGGAGCTGATGATTTTAAGATCTAGATGTTTAGATGCTGTTTAAATATTATAGCTACACCGCCTCCTTTCTTGTTTAGTCGGTCTACTCTTAGTATGCCGTAACCGGTAGGGAGTATTTGCTCACTGGTAATGTGAGGTTTTAGCCAGGTTTCTGTCAGGATGACTATATCTGGGGAGTACAAGTCTATGGTGGCATGGAGTTCATGGACTTTCTTAGATATACTTCTAATATTTAGGCTTAGTAGAAGGAAGTCACTTGGCTTTCTATTGGCTATGATATGGGATATGTTGTGGTTTCTTGTCTTATTATGAGGATTGGATTTGGAGATGGTAGGGCCAAGGTTGGGATGGATGTCTCCACTTAGGGCCAGTTTTGATATGCATGAGGTTATTAGTTTTCTCAGTTTTTGAATGTGTTTGATTATTAGGGAAACTTTATGATTGTGCTCTATGGGTAATAGGTATGGTGGGAGGGTTACTATGTTAAGTTGTAGGGATGATTTATGTTTGAGTAATATAGTTGGTAGAATATGTGAGGGGTGCATAGGGATAGTTCTTGGGTTGGTGGGAGGGGAGCTGAGTGAGGGTGAGACATGACTAGTGGTGTAAGTAGTAGTACAGTGGTAGTGGCTGAGTGGGGGAATGATGGAGCTTTGGTAGGATGTAAGATATGCAAGGAGAGTGCATGCAGTGAGCACAGGTGTAAGGTAAGGTATAAGGGCTGATTACAAGCCAAAGCAGAGTGCTATCCAGGGGAAAAATGAATATTGGCTCAAATAGGTAGACACATACTCAAAGTTAACTTTAGCTGTTTGCAGACAGTTCGGACCCGGACTGTGCTTTTCTGATAAGAATGATAAAGGTGGTACTGCAGTTGAATACTTAAGAGTGGTGTTAGGTTGGAGAGACACTGAGCTCCTCCTGAGGCCTGTAGCAGAGTGGAGTGTAGGATGGTTATTCATTTCCTTTGGACCCAGATCCACTTGGGGGTACTCCCAGCTCTGACTACTGTCAGATCCAGTAGATCTGTTTCTTCCATTCGTTCACTAATAGCTTCTCTAATCTGACCACTCGGATCTAAGCCCTTGGCTATAATTGTTGCCCAGGGAAGATCTGTAGCTTAGCCAATGCTTCATACTTCCTGAACTCTGATGAGTTCTCTGACAAAATCGTTTGTGACTCTGCTGAAGCTAGACCATTGGTGAGGATTCTGACAGGATGGGATTGGATCTGAGGTCATTGGATGCCTTCCTAAGTTATTAATTTAATGATACCTTAATATTTTTGAAATTCCCCTTTTTTTTTATCAGCAGGCAGACTCAGTCTGCGGTTACTTGCTCCTTACACAAGGGATTATGAGTAGGGGGAGGATCCTGAGCATTGGAGCCAAAGCTTGATAATCTTTTTGAGCTGGTCCTTGCAAGTAAAGGTTCTCCATATGCTGTTCCCTTGGAATTTGCCTCCCCAGTTAAGACGGATCATAGTCTAGTGGTCTTCACCATTAGAACCTCTAAATATGAAGATACCTGTATCTCAGAATCCAAAGACTTCAAATCCACTAATCTCATCAAATTCTATGATGTTGATTCAAGTTTCATATTTTCTAGCATAACTCCAGACATCGCCACAACAGGTGGCCACACAAAAGACTTCTATACAGAATTGTGGAGAATTGTCACTGCCTACCATATCAAAATTTAATGGGAAGTTTAAAAGCAGACCAGCTTGATAGCCCGCCAACATACATAATCTACAATAAAAGTATAAAATTCATTCAAGGGTCCTTAGATCTACCACATACTTTAATGACATACAAGATTAGAAAATTTACTAAAAATTTAAAAAAATGTTATGAGTAGTAAGGCATTTTCCAAACTTAGATTAGTATCTGAAGCTAAAAGCAACTATAAATCTTCCTTTAGTTACTTTAGGAAACTTAAGAAATAACACCCAACATTGTTTGAAGTTATAGAAGGTGGCACAAACAAATGCAATGCCAGATTCACCCCAAAAACAACTATTCAAAGCTCACTTGTTCCTGAAACTTTCGTATCCCCCCATCATTACCCAAAATCATGCAGAAAAGGTGTTCTCACTCTAAAAATACTTCCTCCATAATAGTATACCTGCTCTTTAATAAACAGTAAAAAGCAAGCCCTGGCAGAGCCACTCCTTAAACATTTTAACTTGAGTTATTCCCTGATTTCATGCACAGCAGTGATGATGCCATTCCACAAGGCTGACCTTCGGGATTCAGGCCCATCAGCCTGATAAGACTAATAGGCAAAGCCATGGAAAATATTATAAATGACTTGATTAACCAGTATATTAAAAATATCATCAGACTAGACTCAGTGCAGTTTGGTTTTGTCAAGGTTAGCGTGTGTAATGAATCTAGTTAACTTCTTTGAATGCAGTCAGTTTGAAGCTTCCATGACTGGGAATCGAACCTGCGCTGTAGTGAAGAGACTGCTGAATCATAATCACAAGATCAGCCGGGACTCCTCCCTATAAAACATCTATGTATACATGTACGTCAACCTAAAGTGGTATGTACCAACAAAGCTAGACTTAATCAGAACCATTTTAATATAAAACCAGCACTTTAACCCTTCACTGCAAAACCTCTAGACAGAGGTCATAATATGTGCGCACTGTACCCAGTGCTAACATAGTTAATAAGCTCAGTACATTACAATTAATTATTTATTTAGTTTACCAGAAAAATCAGACTGGGCTCCCATTTCAGCAGAGGCCCATAAAGAAAATCTCCAATACAAAAAAAGTTACAGATAGTTACAGTAGATGCAATGCAATCTATTAGGAAAGTTACTATAAGACACACACAGTATACAAATAATGTAAAAAGTAATGAAGCAAGCATAAAAAACATAGAGATGGAGTAGTATAATAGTCATAAAGTATATTAGCATAAAATGAAACAGTATGTGTGTATATATATATATATATGTATATATATATATATATATATATATATATATATATATATATATATATATATATATATATATATATATATATATAGGTTCCCTTTAAAATTTCGAAATACTGAAATCCCGACTTTCAGTATTTCGAAATTATAATACCGAAGCCTTGAAATTCTGAAACACCAGAAGCACGAAATTCAAAATACTGAAGTTCGGAGCTTCTGGTGTTGCGGTGTGTAAATGCATAGGTGTAAGTGTAGGTAAGTATGTATGAGTGTGTTGGTTAGGAGCTTTAGTGTATGTTAGTGTGTGTTTTGGCTGTGATGTATGTGTGCAAGGGGCTGTGAAATGTGTGTGTGAGTTACCTTTGTGTGTGTGATTGTGCGATCTTTGAGTTAGTATATATAAGTGGGGGGGCTGCAAGGAGGCTTGCCCCCTTGCTTGTCTGTAGTGTAGGATTGTTTGATTGTGGGGGGAAGATTGTGTATGTGTGAGGTGTATTTGCACTGTAGGTTTGTGATTTTAAATTTTGCGGTTATGGGGTTTCGGTATTTAAAGGTTTCAGCTGTAGAATTTCAAAATACTGAAATTCGGGATTTCAGTATTTCGGGATTCTATAGTGAACCTTTATATATATATATATATATATATATATATATATATATATATATATATATATATATTTATGTAGTGTGTGTGTGTTTGTATCTATATATCTACACACACACACACACACACACACACACACACACACACACACACACACACACACACACACAACCTTTTAACCTCCCTAACAACATTAAGCCTCATTTTACGTGCTGATTATTTCTTAATAAAAAGAGAAGGACCCAACACATTAGCAATTCTATTATTACTCATTAACGACCCAAGTAAATGTCTTACCTGGTTCTTTAGCAATGACTTCCAAGTAAATACCTCTAAATTCACCTGAGTGATCTTTGACACTCTACCAAAATTGTCTACATTTTCTTCCCATCATTTCAAAAACCCATCTGGAAATGTCATCTGTATTACCACCTGTGAGTATTGTGACCACTGTTTAAATCTCCACCACTATGCCTTTCTGTCAGTAAAGTTGTAACCCAGTTAAACCCAGGTCCCTTGATGATACTTTCGGCACCTACAGACTTGTCTTCCTTGATGTCAATGGTGTTGGCATTGGTGGAGTGATTGGTATTGAGGGCTTGACACCAGTGCAGGACCCAATGCCTTGTGGGTCACTTTTAGTGTTGGCACTGTCAACCTTTGTTTCGGTGTGAAAATTCAACTGTTTTTCTCTGTGCCGAAGTCCATCTGCGGGCAGCAGTCAGGTCCTACAACCTTTCGCATTCTGTGTTGGCTTTGATTGCTTTGGCCATGGGTATCTTGGTAGATTAATAAGCACAGGAGGGTTCTGCACATCTCTTCCAGCAAAAGCTAGCACCTACTGCACTGGTTTCACCCCGTACACTATTGAAGCAGTGCCTTTGGGCTACTTTTGTACTTTGCTTTCCCAGGACAGGGGACCAGAGAGACAAAGAAAGCATGTTAAGTCTGGGTTACCTTTTCAGGAGAGCTCAGATGAATCGGCAATGAGTCTATGTAGGAAAAGGTTATACAAGAAAAAGCATATTGACTCCCCATTGGAGTCCCCTTTCCAGACACTCTTCTCAGTGAGGGGGAGGCTTCAACCTAATTTCTTCTGAAAAATACCAGATTTGATGAAATTCTTGAGATGGCATGGCAGAGGGGATCGTGCCCATTGCCCCACCTTCCCTGAGGAAGAGATCCTTTAGGAAGCCTACAGGTCCTAAACCCCAGCAGCCTTGGTGGTTCCCCAGGCAAATTAATAGATATGGTGAGCACAGGCACTGGGAGGGAGCTTAATATAGGCAAGCCTATACCAAGGAAACCTGACAAACTGTTGCAAACCCCAAAATATAGGTCAAAGTGGAAAAAGAATACACCTGTGGTTTCCATTGTGTTGTCACCAACCACCAAATTAGAGATTCCAGAAGATGCCCAGACTATCCATTTTCCAAACAAAGATTCAAGGGTTATAGGTTAGGAAAGCTTTTTTGATCATGGCAATGAATTACCTGATTCATGTAGTCAGGTTTCATAGAGAACTGGTATACAAGACCATAGAAGCCTTGAACCAGTTGTTCATTTGCGACATCCACAGGCAGTTGGACACCATGGGTGTTAGTCAATTCCATTTCATCACCGTCTGTGAATCTCCTGTGCAATGCAATGGATGGGAGCAGTCTATTCAGAAGAATTTGATATACCAGTGTGAGACATTAGGCCTGGATGTGATTGACTGGTTTTGCAGAGCACTTTAAGGAGGCCTTTGTCAATGCCTCCATTGATGCAACCTCGTTGTTTGGACAGAAGTTAAAACAAAAGCTACAATACTGTGAGCAAGAGAGCAATATTCTCACAGCTTTTTGAGTGAAATTCTCAGCTTTCCAAATATTTTAGACAGAAACTAAATGAAACTTAAGAACATTTAGTTTCAGACATCCCAACAGCAATTCAACAGAAGTTTTCAGAATCGAGAGAGCTTCTGTGACAGTTACCCACACAGAGGAAAATGTAGACCGCAGCAGTAAGGGTTCTGCAGTCCTTCCACAAAGAGGCAGATTGTATGAATCCTGACTGTCCTGCTCTGGAAGCATGAATGGCAGGCCATCACACAAGATAAGTTGGATCAAGGAGATCATATTCTGAGGCTATACTATATCAGATTTACAACTACTCATACAGCTGCCCTGTCTCCCACCTGTGGTGCCACCCTGTCAGAATGCCCAGTGTTGTCTAATTTGAATGAATCTATTCACTTGCCAGTTTTCTTTACGAACTATACCAGCAAAGAAGAATATAAATTGCACTGCTTCAACATGCTTAGGCAGCTCATATTTTCTTCAAATTAAGTCAGAAAAAAACATTTCTTCCATTTTTGCAAGTTAAAGTCAGAAAGTAGTAAACTTTCATTTTCCAAATGGTTGTCTGGCCAAATTATATTCTGCTTTTCATTTATCATTATTCCACTACCTTCCAGATACAAATCACACACTGCTAGGAGTCAAGCTACTTAAGCAGCTTTCAATTTGGGCAGCTGCTACATGGTTTTCCTTACTTACCTTTGCTAAGCATTACAGTCTCAACATTTTATCTAGGTCCAGAGCTTCCTTTGGGCCTCTCTTGTTAAAGACCTCTTATCTTTGTTCCTCCCAAAGTATGCATTCCAGTGTACAGACAAGACCAACTTAAATACTCAAGTTATGTACTTACCAAAACAATAGATTGTCGGTGTGTGTCTGTGCACTGGGAACAACTCTCTCCCACCAGTCCCTATCCAAATGTTTTAATCTAGAGGGACCTGGAAGAGCACTAGAGGCCTGTGATTGGCCATCAAGTACTAAATTGTCTATTCTTGGTGATAATTATTCTGGTTATTTTAAGTTTTTCACTTTCTGTATTGATGGCTTTACTCGATATGAAAACTTAGTTGGGAATGGTGCATTATAGGAGAGGGGAGGAGCACAAGCTTTTCAAAGATCTCATTGCTGTCATGCAGGAAGATACCTTTGGTAACCAGTCCATCCATTCCAGTGCAAGGACAGAGACCAACTAAATTTTTGTTCTGGTAAATGCTTAATTTACGTTTCATTTAGTGGGAGACTGAATGAAAACCATTACAACAGAAATAATCAGAACACCTCTGTAATGAGGATGTAAGGTTTCTCAGAAAAAAATCGTAGGATCATAGAAACTTACTAGGCTATTGGCCCTGAGGCCCATACAAGCCTAGCCAAGAATTTAGCTCATGTTCTTACAAGCCAGCACCTGATGCCCCTGTCCAGCAGGGACATTTGTTTAAAATGTATGTGTCTAAGTGATGTTGGTGAATACAGAGACTTTTTGTGATGCTTTCACTCATGAAGGGGTCATTGAAGTGGCCAGAGATATATCAAAAGCGGTTTCTTCAAGAAGAATTTCCAGAAGCAGCAGTAGGAGTGAGCGTAATTGTCTGAGTCTAGAACATCCTGATAGGCAGTGCAGTTGGGACTTTGGTGTAGCAGTTTCTAATACATCATCATCAGAAGTGCAGGCCACAGACTTTATTCGCCATTACTGCAAGTCTGGTAGGTTGTTAAGAATGTCTGGAAGACGGTCAACACAGTGAAACGTGTAGTTTGTAACTGAGTTTGAATTGTGATTAATGAATATTAATGAGTATACTGCTTTTTGTAATGAAGTGTGTGTAGACTTTGTATCTGAAAAATGAAAAAAGTCTTTACATTTAATACTATTCTATACAGCTAGAGTATAGCAAGTACTTTTTTTAATGCAGCAGTCAGTACCCAGAACTTCCAAAGTTTAAACAAAGTTGTTTATTAAATGCCTTTTATTTATGCATATATTTTCCCTCTTTGTAGAGAAAGAAATTTAACTTTTGAAAGAAGGAAGAGGTTGCAAAATATTTTGTATAGTATTAAAAAATGTGTTGCCTCTGGCCTGTGTCAGAGTTATGAATATGCATCAGGTAGTCTGGTATTCTGTACCCTGTGTGCAGTTTGAAGTAAGTGCTGATGAAATTGGCTGGGTGCAGTTTGGCTCAATTTTTCTAGGCTAGCCTGAGTATCATGGTTTGTACTTTCCCATTCTTTGAAATGCAGAATTTGCCTGAACATGCATCTACTGTCAACATATGCTTCACCTGTAATCAGGATTGCACCTGATATCTTCTGACTGAGCAAGGAATAAGCATGCACTTGTTCAGTCACAGAAACATTTCAAATAAAGAATATTTGTCTTTGACAGACTGTTGTCCAGGAACAGATATCCAGGATGAAAAAAATGAGAGGTTCTGTAATTTTGTGCTCTCCTTTTTATTACTGCAAAGGAAATAACAGCAGTATTCCACTAGGAGATTATCCTGGTTGAAGCATACGACTGAGGGGGAGGTCTGCTTTCTAGTGGTGGTAGAGAAGGATTACACACATGCATGTTTCTCTTTTAAAGCACCCCTCCATCAGCATTCCCATAGGCACTGACAATGGAAATGCACCAACATAACTTTTCATTTCTACTGCCAAAGTCATCTTTAGACCTGTTAACACTGAGTTCCATCTAAGTGTCGTTGATTAAACCAGGCTGTCATGTTATGTTATATTTGGGGTCTAAGACAATAGATAACAGTTGAGGAACTTTTGTATTTTTTGATGAATGTCTGGAGAAGTGATTCTTGGACAAGTGACATATCCAATGATAAAGAAGATGTTGATGTAACTGGTTGTTGATAGGTACAGGTATATGTAAGCCACGAGCTCTTTGGAACAGGAATGATCTCAGTGCAACTAGATAGTTTATTTACAAAGTAGTCAAATTAGATTCATAGGTTGGTACTAAGCTATCAGCCCTAGGGCCTATACAAGCCTAGCCATAGCCATAACAATTCCCTGGCTATTTCTTCTCACACTATTTACTTCTTAGTAAATTGCTTCAAGACATGAAACCTGCCAGCTTTAATGTAGGCTATTTAGAGTAGTTTACTCAAAACTACTGTAGCTTACAAGATTGTACTTTGTCTTTTGAATTATTCCCAAAAAGTTCATAGGGACTATCACATTGCTTTTTTTTTTTATTCTTTCTTTCAGAGTTTTGCATGTTTGTGCGACCACACCATCAACCAGAGTTTCTTCAAGTTTGTAAGGAACTAACTGAAATGAATAGCACGTCATCTGTGGATGGGAATACCTCTGTGAGAGAAGAGGATGTACAGCCTGAGAGTTCAACCATTAGAACTGAGCAAGAGAGCATAGATTATGACAAAGCTGGTATAGAACATATTTTACTGTAGGAAAAAGTGACATTCAGTAAGCTTGACATTTAATTGTAAACTGAAAGCATTGTTTGTGTTTTATAAGAACCTTCTGATATAGCATTATTTTACCTTTTCCGCCTGAATTATTTGCACCCAGTACTTTGTTTCCTTTACTAATGTACTGCAGTTAATTCCAGCCTCCTCTTGCTGATTTTCTATGCCCCCTATTTTGCAGTCATCCTTATTGGTAAAATCTCCATTCCCATATTGGCTTAGTTCTTAGAATATTTTCTGCTACTTTAAGAATGTAATCATTATCGTTGTCAGTATTCTCCTTAAATACTCTTATCCAAAATCCTACTCTATTTCTTGAACTGCCTCCACATTTCATCATCCCTTTTCATGTTGATTTATAACCTATTTGATATGTATGTGAGCCTTAACTTGTGTAGCTCTAAAATATTCCTTCAGATCGGTTAATGTTAACCCACTTAAGCTGTCCCAGTTAACTCTTTCCCACTTCCCCTTCAACTCTTTATTAATCATCATCCACAACTTCTCCTATGGTTGATAAAAGCTTGCCTGACTCGTAAATAGGAATAAAGGAACTAAATACATTTTCACTTCCTGTATTGTGCTATCCATATTAACATCATCCAGCTTCTCAGTGCTTGTGTCATCCTTTGATTGTTCTCTTCCCACCTTTCTTTAGCTGCCATAAAAAAATCCATTTTAATCCATACACCTAAATACATCTTATTGCAAGTATAGGCTTTGCTGAAACAAAACATGTGGGTGCATATTTTGCACAAAGTATTTGTTTTATTTCATTTATTTTTGTCCCAAAAAGACATGGAACAGTCTCAGTATGTTGCCTGCTTCCAAAATGTCATTTTCAACTTTTTCAAGTAAAAAATAATGTAATTTGCAAATAGGACTAACTTTTCCGATTGCCACACCAGATATAGCCGTGTATTTGAGAATCACTTATTTTCTTTGGCAGTAGCTGTAAGTAAAAGCAAATAAATGAGAAAGAGGAAATCCCTGCCTTCATTTATGTTTCAGATGCTCTCATATCCTGTGATATGTATTATTTTAACAGGGGGAAGGTAAATGGGTACCACTGACCTTCTCATAAAATTACCAACTTACTCTTATCATGTTCTTTCTCTGCATCAAGATTCTCCCAACAATAGTGAGGTTTTCTTATACACTGTTTCCTTCTGGTTTATCACTGTTGTATTAATGTTGTCAAATATTTACCTCCCCTCCACAAAACCCTTTATCATAGGTAGTTTAGACATGTATACTTTATAATCTTGATTTAAAATCAAAACAGGCCTACATGAAGTTGGGTCAAAGGTTCTTTACCCTCTTTGGGTAGTAAAGCCACCACAGCTTTCTTCCAAAATGCTGGTACTCTTCTCCCCCTTTTCAAATATATTTTTTAAACAAAACCTTCCAGGTCTTAATCATGATCTTCCCTCTACACTTCCACAGGAATACTGTCTCTGGCTCTAGACTTCCCTGTTGATTGATTTTTCTCTTCCTGTCTTAGCTGTCTTCCTGTCTTAGCCTCATCTTTCTCTAATCTTGGCATAACTAATCCTTTTTCTGTAAATATTTCTATTTGCATCTTTTCTTGGTTTCCCCGTTCCTCTGCTTTATACAAATTATCATAATATTTCCAAACTATCTCAGTACCTCTACAAGTTGAGTGACAAACCTTTCTAATTTCTTTTGCCTAAATCATTGTGATAAGGGTTTTGTGCTATAGAGTTATTGTTAAAAATAGTTGCTAAACAGCAACCTTTCTAAACTTGTGTATGTTTTGCAAATACTCCCTTATTTTACCTTTAGCACTTTGCAGTTGCTGCTGTTCCTGTTCTTTCAAATTCTGCTTCTGCTTTAATACTTTAACCTTTGTCAACCTCTCTGAGGAAGAAAACATCTTACTCACTAATTTCTTACATTCTTCTTAGTTTTTGTATATACTGTTGCTTTCTTTTTCATTTTGATGTATGTTTTAGTAAAGTAGCCTTTCAGTACTTTAGATAAAAGAATAGTGAATTACTAGTATTATCATTTGTTTCTTGGCTCTGATTTTTCTAGTTTGTGAATTATTTTGACATTTGCTGATATTTTAATTTCCTGTAAATATGTTGTACAGAACCATAATTTCTGTTTTGTCCTTATTGTTGCTATTTTGCTAAGAAGTAAAAACTGGCAAGACTTCTCACAGCTTCATTAGTAAGTCAGCATGTTACAACCTCTGCCCTGCAAACCTGCTGCATTCAGTCACCCGGGTGTATTTTTTTCATTTATTTGTATTTTTTACTTGACATCTTATTGTTTGAATATAATTTATAGAAAACTGCTGTTCAAGTAGTTTTTAGATAATTTGGTTATTTTTCCCATATCTTATCAGGTTACCAATGTGTTAGTTGCAGAAACCAGAGTACTGTTCCTTTTAAATGCCAGACATGTGATTTCACCTGTTGCAAAGCTTGCTGGGAAAATTGTTTAAAGGTTAGAGTTTTTTTTATTTAAATTAAAAACTGAAATAAATACATAAATAAATCCTGAAAGTATATCTTGGATGTAAATTTGTCAGATGTATAGTTCATTTAGCTTTAATCTGTATTTATGGCAGTGTTATCTCAGGAGTATCTTTAGTACACTTGATCCATGCAGTTTTTTTTTTCCAGCCAGCATTTTAATAATGTCTGATGGTACCTGACAGCTTCCCAATTATATGGTTCATCTATGTTTTATGTTTGAAGCCCCTTAACTTAAAGATTGGCAAGTGTTAATAATCCACATTTGGGCCAAGAGCCAGGATCACATATCATGTAGGTGATTTCCTTCTCCATGGAGAGAGAGTTACGTGCCCAAAGATGGTGACATTTGACAGAAGCTGGGAGTCTTAGGATCAAAGGAGGATATTAGGCTAATGGTCCTGGGACCCTTACAAGCCTAGCCAAGAGTTTTTACCCAAAAAGAAACCTCAGTCAGCACTTGTCGCCACTGTCAGTGAGGGACACAGGTGGAACCCCTTAGTGCTAGCACCAGTCTTGCTGGTGGATAAGGACTGAGCAAATAAGGATCAGATCGTTATATTTCATGATCTCCCTGCATTTTGTAAAATAACATCTGTGTAGGATGCAGCTGTAACATTGACAAAGGTACATTGATGGTCTCTCCACCAAAATGGAAGTGACTTTGCTTGATTTAAGGGGATTGCTTCAGCCAATGTTTCTAGATTGCCAGTGTATGAAGGAAAGACATTTGTAGCAGTGAAAAACACTCAGAAGGACAGAGGGAATGGTGAGAATGAAGCAGTGGTGGGGTACAGAAATCATGTTTTATTTTTAACAAGAACTGTTCTGTCCTTTCAATACTCAAGTTTTGCGGTGTAAATTGAGCTCCTTTCCAGGTGAAACTGAAATTTACATATTGTGTAAATGTATACATGGGATGGCAATCTGAGAGTGGTTCCTCTGAATTTCTTCTTTCGGGTGGTGTGTTGGGCTCTGGCTCCCCACTGCAATTCTGAAATGGATTAAGTGGGCAGTCAAAATAAATGAGTGTAAGTATATGTATTCACACAGCACTAAAAGTGATATGTTGTGATTGCCTCAGCTGTCATCAGGGGGCTGCATATACCAACATGCTTCTGCCTCCTGCTTCTGCCTCCTTTGTACCTTGGTACATAGACTGAGGAGGAGCGGTGAAGCATGGGAGGTGATGGTGATAGCACTGTGAAAAGCAGTAATGGGCATTGAAAGCATCCCTTCTTCTCTTATATCATGCCAACAGTTAGTTCCAACATGTACATCACAAAGTGAATGATCAATAACTTTACAACTTTTTTACCATTTTACAAGGCAGTGTAGGCATTATTTTGTTTTGGTTTGTATTGCAGTGTTGCAGGCTTTATTTCCTCTCAGTTTCCTTCATCATTTCTTGAAAATTGATTGGCTTGCTTTATGAAAATGAGTGACCTTTTTAAGAAGTTGCTGTCCGGTCCTGTTTTAGTGATTTTATACAATGCTACTGATCCACCTACCTGATTTACTTGTATGTGTTATGACATCTTTGACTTTGTTGTCTAACAGTATACCAGTGTTTTGCTTTGTGAATTTCTTTTTTTATCATGCGTTTATGGCAAATGAGTTCAGATGCTTTGCTTAAAGTAGTAAACTCTAAGTGCAGCACACAACAAATTTTAACATGTACAGTCCACATTAATATAAAGTCCTTGGGCCCATTCTGGCTTTTACATAAAATCTGATCCAAAATAATGTAGTCTTGGTCCTTCCTTTTATTTTTCTCCTCCACAGGACTGTTTCAGTGGATCCTCTCCCCGTTATTATTTGGCTCATTCATTCCTTGGAATGAGAGCAAGGCCGGAAGAGAATCATATAGACCATTCATTTTTTGCCTGGAGAGATCACGCAGTCCATTCATTCTCCATTGTTGAGAGGTGGGTGCTAGGAAGTGTGCCATCTTGCTGATCCTTCAGATTGGCCTGTCCATTTCCTAGTGAAGCACCTCTTTCCCTAGCGACAACTGTCTAGGTGATGCTGCGTGACATAGGAAATGTGTTGTTGCATCATGACTCGGCTATTTAGATATGCACAGTGGCATTACATGCACATAGGCTGTTGTTGCATAGGTGTAAAACCGAGTGTTCCTGTTAAGTGGGACCCAAGTGGTGAGCCAGAGTCATTTCCCTCCCTCCCTCAGGATAGGTGATACAGCTGCTCATCACTATCTTTCCTAGGACAGATGCCTGAGCTGCTAATCAAACTTGGGTCACCTAGTCTGTCATCAAGGCTTTATCCCTCTATGCCACTACAGCTGGCCTGCTCTTCCTTTAGTATACATTACAAGAGTGTTCCATGGGCAACCTTTCCCATAATGTGCAATTTCTAAGCCTGGATTAACATCTTTATCTTCCTGTAAACTTTCTGAAGAAGGCCTTTCAGCACCTCCCTGCTTCATTTCACTTTGGCTGTCCATCTGATTCAGAGTCACAGGCTTCTTTGAGTTCTGAAGTCTACTTATATCATGTCTCTGTTCTGATTTTAATACCCAAGTTTTCAGAGTGCTGCAGTACACTGTTTTTCTGTCACCATTTTCATCCTCCTTTGTTTCGCATATGTTTTTTCTACCTACCAGCAGCTTAATTTGGTGTGTCATACATCATCTTAGAGTGTGATTCACTATTTTATCACATTCCCATACTGTTAGATAATGAAATGTACACAGGAGGACATCTTGACTGAGATTTTGAATCTTATGAAAGAACATTTACTGTGCAAGGTCAAAGAGCTGTTAGAGTCTCATAAATTGTATGTTTTGCATCTTGGCATGTTCGTAACCAGACCTACTGCAATACCATCATTCATTCAAATATTTGAAGATGACTTTTAGGTTGTTTTATTACATTAAATTCCCAGCCCCCATTTCAAGGAAGCTTGATTGATTTTAGATTCCAGTAGACACAGTCAAGGGATGTAAACTGGAACCAGGAATCAACACAGCTAATCACAGGGAGAGCAGTTTGCATGGTAATTTCTGGTAAGAAATGAATACCTCATCTTCTCTTGGAGTCGAGTTTATACATTTTCACACTAATATGATTCATTATCAAGGGGATAGGATATTCTCAAATTAAAGGCATTACACAGGAGTTGGAGGGACAGGGTTTCCATACTAACCTAGACTGCCCTTTAAGTGAAGAAGCATATGATTACTTTTTTCGTAAGGTTAGCTACAGGCGCTTTTGCCAGGAGGCATCCCAGTCTAACAGGTTAATCCCTTCCTAAATATGTAAAGGGTCATTTTTTTTTTAATTGCATAAAAATCTCTCATTCCCTCCATCCCAAGATACTGTTATGAACTTTTGAATAGATATGCAAAACTGAGAAACAGTACATACATAAAATATTTCAAGCACAGGCATTAATGCCCTTCTAGCCTTCCAGCATACCAAAATACTTGTTCCCATAATAAGTGTCTAGGCTATTCTTAAAAATACCTAAACTAGTACTTGCTTTACTGTAATTTGGTAGTCTGTTCCATGCATCAGCTTTTCTCTCTCAGAGAACCAGTTAGTATACTTCTCATTACTGTAGAATCTTTTTTTTAATTTCTCCAAGTCTTTTGGGTTTCTAATGACGGGAATGGACCACATTCCTAAGTCAACGTATGATTAAACTCCATGAAATTAGTATTGTTTCAGTTTTTGATGTTAGCCAGAAGAGCTCTTCCCACCACCCACAATGTTCCCAGTAATGACTCCTCTTGCGATTCGTATGGAGTTACATGTATCGGTAAAAATATCTAAGTATGATTGTAAATTCATTTTTATAAGACCCATTGCTCCTACTACTACTGGAACTGTCTGGCTGTCTTCTTTGCACATTGTGCTTGTTTCTGCCTGCAACTCCTTGTGTTTTATGACTTTGTGTCTCTCTGTACATAAAACACTGTAGTCACTGGGTTTAGCTATTTCAGTACGTTCATAGGCTCATAGGTAAGTACTAGGCTATCGACAGTAGGGCCTATACAAGCCTAGCCAAATGAGTTCCCTGGCTTTCGCCACCCAAGAAAATTATTTTCCTGTGCCCCTGTCGAGCAGAGCCACAGCAGTGATTCCCGGGGTGAATTTCCTATTACCCATCCAATTGTCAAGATTTTTCTTAAAGAGGGCTAATGAAGAGCTTTGCTTAACATGAATGGCCAGCCTATTACAGAGCAGGGGACGTCTCTGGGACAGGAATCTATCCCTCCAGCATGTTCTTTTTATTGTGGAGACAAGGTTTAGGTCCCTGGAGCATGTGGCTCGGAGAGATTGGGATTTCTTTAAGTGTAGCATGTCCATCAGGTCTGGGTTAGACATGGCTTTGTACGTTAGGCAGAGATTGCCACAGAGTAGGCGATATGTGATGGAGAGCTGGAGTTTTTTTTATCTGTTTGAGGCTGGTAATCCTCTTAGTGAGGTATTTCTGTGGCCTTTCCAGCTGTTGCAGATGTCTTGCAAGGTACATGCCAGACAGGGCATTGTACTCTATGATGGGTCTAATAAGGGATGAGTAGAGAGAAACGATGACCTCTCATTTCTGGAGGAGAACCCCTTTGTGATGAGGTGTGCCACGTAGAAGGACTTCCTGACTACTGTGGCAACGTGATTATCAAAGAAGAGACTACTATCCACCTGTGTCCCAAGGTCTCTTATCATACTTTCGGTGTTTAGTAGGCTACCGCCTATGTGGTAGTTCATGGGTACAGTATTTTTCCCAAGGGGATGACAATGCACTGCTTGGCATTGAGCTTTAGGCCATGACTTTGACACCAAGCATCAGTCTCAGTGAGGCCTCTTTGTAGAATGTCCACATCCTTAGGTGAATCGATTATGGCTCCTAGTTTGCAGTCATCTGCGAATTTCATTAGCCAGAGACAAGCTGTATTAGCCTGGACTTCAGAGAAGTAGATACCGAACAGGAGAGGACCCAGGACCGAACCCTGTGGTACTCTGCTTGTCACTGGCCTGAAGCTGGATTTGGAGTTGGATACTTTCACTGTGTGAGTTCTGTCAGTGAGACAGCTGGCCACCCATCTTGTGACATAGGGCTTTATGCCTAGTCCAGTGAGTTTATCTATAATACCAAAGTTGGGGATGGTGTTGAAAGTCTTGGCGAGGTCAAGATAGGCTGTGTGCACTACCTTACCCTCGTCTTCATCTCTAGTGACTGCTTTGAAGAAGTCAGTCAGGTTTAGGAGGCATGATCTACACTTTGCAAACACAAACTGAGTGGGGTCCAGAGTTTGGAGGTTACCTGTGTCTTTGTTTATAAGCTCTAGGATGATGCGTTCCATGGTCTTGCAGACCAAGCTCGTCAGGCTAATGGGGTGGTAGTTCCTGGGGTCTGTGGTGGCACCCCCTTTGTGGAGTGGGATGACTGTCACTGTGTGCCACTCCTTAGGCAAAAAGCCTGAAGTGAGGGTATGGTTGAACAAAGTACTTGGGTGGGAAGCCAGTTCATTCTGTAGTTTGTGCAGAACGCAGCCTGGGATGTTGTCCGGTCCCATAGATGCTGTGTTCTTGGCTTTGGAGAGTGCGGTCTTCACCTGTGTGGCCGTGATTTCAGGGGCTTTGCAGTCATCCGGTATGTGAATGGGCCCTTGGGGGGGGGGGTGAGGGGGGTGAAGTTAGCTCTGAACCTGTCTGCCAGGATGTTGGCAATATCAGTTGGTTCGGTAAATGTTGTGCCATTTTGCTGTAGTTCAGAGCACACATCCAAGAGGATTTTATTTTCGTAACTAGCTTTGGAGGATTTTATGAAGGATCTCAGCTTCTTGCTGAGGCTGACTAGGGAGTTCCTGCAGTCATGGGATTTTACTCTCTTCTGCAACAGTTTCTTCCTTCTGTTGTAGAGTTTGTTTATGGTGGGGGACCACCAGATTGGCTTCCTTTTGCTGGAGGATAGCATCCTGGTTCTGTTGGGGATGGCATGGTCCATGCACTCGTGTATGTGCTTATACAGTGCATTTGTATAGGATTCAGCAGTCGTGCCACTATTTTCCATCTGTGTGGGTATAATGACATTTGCCACGTCTGGCTTAAAAAGCATGAAGTTGGCTTTGGAGAAGTTTTTACGGTGGTTTCCTTAATGAGGGGGGGGGGCGGAATATGGATGTCTAAGGTGATTATTTTGTGGTCGAACCTGACCAACAAGGAGTTGACCTCTGGCATGGAGCATCTATTACCCATATTGGTAATGACCAGGTCCAGGATGTTGCTACCCCTGGTAAGGGGTATGGACAAAGCTGGTCCAGGACGTTGAAATTGATGAATTTCGGAAAACGTTGGGCAAATAAGTTAGAACATGAGTAGTTTTCCCAGTTGATAGAGGGGTAGTTGAAATCTCTCAAAATTAGGGTATTGGGCTGTATCTTAATATTATCCAGTATATCGAGAAACATGGAGTGGGCATCCTGGGGCATGGCGGGGGATCTGTAACATGCTACAACCTGAATTGCAGTCTTTCCCCAGTGTTAATTGTACTTGGATAATTTCGGAGGCATTATGTTGAGCAACTAGCCTGGAGGAGTGGATATTCTTTATGAATATGGAGACACCTCCTCCTTTAGTATTTCGGTCTGGGTTGGGTGGCCGAAAGGTGTGGTAAGAATTGTAGCCTGGTAATGCAGGGGTGCTGTCTGGAGCCTTAAACCAGGTCTCTGTCACTGCACAGATGCCTATGTTCTCCATTTTAAAGGGACAATCCCAGGGATTTTTTGTTTTGATTAAGCCTTTGTTTACATTTCAGGTTTCCCTTTCTGAGCATGCTCACCTTTGGCTGAGGGGGTTGGGAGAAGAGTGCCTGCAGGAAGTTTTAAAGACGTCAGCCAAATTCCATCTCAAATTGCAGTTGTACTGACAACCGCTCTCTGTGTGAGCCATTCATTAGTTTAATCTGTGCATTTTACACCTTGAGAAAAGTAGCCTTTCAGGCATTTACAACTTTGCTGCTGGTACTCTACAAAGCACATCAGTAATACAAGGCTTTTAAACTGAGTTTTTTGTTTCTGTCATTTCATTTCATATTTTATTCTGTGGTGACTGTGAATCCTGGCCACCACAACAATTTTGTGACATGGCTTCTACCTATAGAAAGCATCTGAATGAGGCAAACAATAGTGGAAACCATATTTCTCTTTCTTTCATTGCATGTGTTACTATATTCTGATTTTTGAATACTAGCCTGGTAGTAACTCTCTCACCTGCTATTAATTCCATAGAAAACAATTGTGTGGCAGAAGGTTGGAGCATTAGTAGACAAACACTTCTGTTCCTTTTTCAGCTCCTGGTTTGATATGCGCTGATTTCTGAATACTACTAGATAAAGGCACTATTTTTTTAATGAGGGGGCTGCTAGTACATCTGTGTAGAAGCATAAGTGATGCAGTTTAAAAATTAGTATACACTCATCATTTCCTTTCACTATATATTTTATTTTTTGCTGATTTCCAGCTACTAGCCAAATGCACTTCCTAGTGTACATGCTACATCTTAGTGAGTTACTGCATTGTATTATGTGTTCAGCACTTCTTTCTCTTTTAAACTTATATCTGTATGAATCTGTTTCTAGTTCCACTGTTATTATAATATAAACAAGTAAGTAAGTTAAGTGATACTGTACAGCTTTTGACATCATTCTAACAGTTTGCAGTGCCTAATTAGTGTCTGATTCCTGGTCTGACAATGATTAGTCTTACATGGTAAACTCTTTCCATTCCAACTTAATCACATGACAGCATACCTCTCAACCTCTTAGCACAAAAATCTGGACAAAGCCTAAAATAATAAGGAACAAATACCCAAAGATAGAGACAATTTTTAAATACTGCTCTTATAAACTTAGATGGTTGCTAGAATAACAGGATTTATTAGTGTGCATTTTCAAGTCTGAAACTCAAATGTGTGCAATTACTTAGTAACTTTAATCCTCAGTGATTTCCCAGAACATCAAAATTTTATGAGGAACAGACCAAATATATGAGGCAAAAATCTGGAAATTCAGGGAAAATCTGGACAGTTGAGAGGCATGCATGGTAGTGATGATGGAGCAAAGTGATAAAGTACAGTTGTGTAAAATCTTACCATAACAGTTGATGTCCTTCTCTTCTCTGCTGCAGTATTCGGTACAGAAGGGTTGTATCACCATTGCTTGGCCAGTATAAATAAGCTAAAAAGAGATCTTGGTTGTGCCATAAATCACATTTATGCTCCGCACACAGAACATGGGGTAAAAAAGGGAATGCAACTACCTAGAACTGTATTGCTCCAGAAGAGAACAGGCATCATAGGACAAAGGAGTCCAAACTTATCCAGAAGGAAAAAAATGCATAGCAATCAAGAGGGGGTTGGAGGGAGGGAGCAAATACTGCCACCATGAAGAGTTGGACATCTGCTGTTATGATAAGATTTTACACAACTGTACTAATCACTAATCACTATTGCAGTATTGGTACAGAAGGGAGAGTAAAAAAGCTCAAGAACAGAATGGGAGGTGGAAGGCTGAGAAGATCCCTCAAAAAAACAACATAAAATGGTTTCAACAAAACCTACTCTGACTCTAGAGACCATAATGCTTAGTACAGGTATACACTGAAGACCCCAAGTAGCAGCCTCAAGGATGGAATTAGTGTCCAACCCCTTCAAGAAGGCACCAGAAGAGTCAACAGCTCTAGTGGAATGAGCTCTAACAAAAGCAGACAAGAGATTTGCCATTTTATTTATTTATTTATTTATTGACATTTGTTAACTAGCTTAGTCCAGCTGGGTCAGAAACCCATTTTCAGTGCTGACCCGAAGAGAAAAGCTCCAATTATATTTAATATATATGTTAACAGAGAATACAAGATAAATTTAGTTACATTCACTGTACCTTTTACAGAGAAAAACACGTTTCAGTTAGTTACATTCATTTAACATTTTGCAGAAAATAAATACCCATTTAGTCTACAGTATGAGAAAATTGTGCCGTAATGGTAAAACCATGAAAAGAATAACACAAAATCCTCCAAAGCTAGTTATGAAAATAAAATTTCCAAAGACAGCCACAAGGCATTCTATAACTATGCCAAGAATATAAATGACAATGCTCAGATATGCTGTGTGCTACAACAGAATGGCATTAAATATACTAATCCCAAGGATATTGCCAATATCCTGGCAGATCGATTTAGTGCAAACCTCACCACCTTCACCCCCCCCCCCCCAAGGGCCCATCTCAATACTGAAAGATTGCCAAATTCAGGTAATAATGGCCACACAGGTAAAAAAACACACTTTCCAAAGCTAAGAATACAGCATCCATGGGACCAGATGACATCCCAGGCTGTGTACTACATGAACTACAAAATGAACTGGCACCTCACCTAAGTGTCATATTTAATCATAGCCTCACCTCAGGCTTTGTGCCCACTGAGTGACGCACTGCTACAGTTATCCCACTCCATAGGTTCATAGGTTTATACTAGGCTATCTGCCCTAAGGCATTTATAAGCCTAGTCCAGAGTTTTTGTGGCTTACGCCACCCCTTATGTTAAAAAATACTGTGCCCATTAGTTTGTTGTGCCTCTGTCCAGCAGTGACACAGAGATGATTCCTGGGGTAAACCTACGATCTCCCATCCACCGGTCAAGATTTCTCTTGATCAGAGCCAGCGAGGTGCTCTGCCTCACATGGACCGGGATTTTATTCCACAACATAGGGAGTCTCTGGGTGACAAATCTATCCCTTCAGCATGTCCTATTTATATCCGTGCTAAGGTTTAAGTCGCTTGCTCTAGTGGATCTGGTAGATTTGGATTTTTTGAGGTGGAGCATGTCCATTAATTCCGGGTTGGACATGGCCTTGTGTGTCAGGCACAGGTCACCTCTGAGCAGACGGTATGCGACTGAATAGAGCTGGAGTTTCTTCAGTCTGGCAGCATATGACAGATTTTGGAGTCCCTTTATCCTTTTGGTGAGGAACTTTTGGGGTCTCTCCAATTGCTGCAGGTGTCGGGTGAGATACATCCCGAATGGGGCATTGTACTCGATCATTGGTCTGATAAGTGAAGAGTACAGGGGAACAATGACCTCACTTGATCTGGATGTGAATCCCTTCATGATCAGGTGGGCAATGTAGAAGGTTTTTCTAACCACTTTAGCAATGTGAGTGTCAAAAGAAAGGCCACTGTCAACCTGGGTCCCCAGGTCCCTGATAACCTCTTCTGTGCTTAGTGGATTGCCACCTATATGGCAGCTTGGGGTTACCTTGTTTTTCCCGAAGGGTATGACTATACATTTTTTGGCGTTTAACTTCAGGCCATGGCTCTGGCACCAGCTATCAGTTTCCGTGAGACCCCTCTGAAGGATATCTGTGTCCGATGTACTTTCCACTATGGCTCCCAGTTTGCAGTCATCTGCAAACTTTGTCAGCCATAGTCCTCCTATTTTAGCCTGTACGTCTGAGAAGTAGATGCCGAACAACAGGGGGCCAAGGACTGAGCCCTGTGGGACACCACTTGTGACCGGCTTGGAGTCTGACATGGCGCCAGCTACTCTAACCCTGTGGGTTCTGTCCTTTAGCCAGTTTGCAACCCATCTTGTGACATATGGGTTTACATTTAAGCTGGTAAGTTTCTCTATAATACCCGAGTGGGGTATTGTGTCGAAAGCTTTTGCAAGGTCAAGGTAGGCTGTATGGACTGCCTTTCCCTCATCAATGGCCTTGGTGACTGTTTCGAAGAAGTCGACCAAGTTCAAAAGGCATGATCTGCCCTTGACAAAGCCAAACTGGGTCGGGTCCAATGTCTGCAAGTCCCCTATGTCTTTTTTTATGAGTTCCATTATGATCCTCTCCGTAGCTTTGCAGACCAGGCTTGTTAAGCTTATGGGGCGGCAATTACCAGGGTCCGTAGAGGCACCGCCTTTGTGGAGTGGGACCACAGTTGCTGTACACCACTCCTTGGGCACGTATCCTGTGGTAAGGCTAAGATCAAACAGCTGCCTTATGTGCGGGTTTAGTTCCTCATTGAGTTCGTGTAGCACACAGCCGGGGACACTATCCGGTCCCATTGATGCTGTGTTTTTAGCTTTAGGGAGAGCAGCTTTCACCTGCGCATTGGAGATGTCTGGGAGGCTGCACTCCGCTGGGATAGTTATCTTTCCTTTTTGGGGGGAGAGGGGGGTGAAGTTTGCACTGAACCTGTCTGCCAGTATGTTGCCAATGTCTGTGGGTTCAGTGATTTTTGTATCATTTTGGATTAATTCTGAGCATATCTGGGAGTTTCCACCCAGGTTTCTAACATAGCTGAAGAAGGCCTTATGATTGTCTTTTGAATCTATGGCAATTTTTCTCTCAAAGTTGGCCTTGGATGATTTTATGAGTGCTCGTATTTTTTTTACTAATAATGATCAAAGGTGTCTTCTCTTTTATGGATTTTGCTCTATCATGTAACAGCTTTCTCCTCTTATTGTAAAGTTTGTTTATGGCTGGGGTCCACCAGACTGGACGTTTGCCCTTGGTGGAAAGAGTCTTGGTTTTATTAGGGATTGCCTCAAGGTGGGATCCACCTTGGATCCTGGGAACTACTGCCCCATCAGTCTGATGAGCCTGATCTGCAAGGCCGTGGAACGTATTATCATGGAACTTAGAAAACAAAGACATTGGCAACCTTCAAACACTGGACCCCATGCAGTTTGGGTTCGTGAAGGGCCGGCCGACCTGGTCTCCTGAACATGATTGATTTCTTTGAATCAGTTTCCAGAGCCATGGACAAGGGTAAGGTTGTCCACACAGCCAATCTGGACCTCGCCAAGGCCTTCGACACCATCTCCCACTCTGGAATCATAGATAAACTTACTAAGCTAGTCATTAATCCCTACGTCACTTGATGGGTTGCCAACTGGCTTACTGACAGAACCCACACTGTAAAAGTAGCCGACTCCAAATCCAGCTCCAGACAAGTGGAGTACCTCAGGGTTCAGTCCTGGGACCGCTCTTGTTTGGCATCTACTTCGCTGAAGTACAGGCCAACACTAAGGGACTCTGGCTAAAAAAGTTTGCAGATGACTGCAAACTGGGAACCATTATTGAATCCCGAAATGATGTGGATATTCTACAAAAGGGCCTTACAGAAACAGATGCTTGGTGCCAGAGCCATGGGCTCAAGCTCAATGCCAAGAAATGTATAGTTATCCCCTTTGGGAAAAATATCTACCCATGAATTACCACATAGGTGGCAGCACGCTTAACACCGAAAGTGTGATAAGAGACTTAGGGTCATAGGTGGACATTGGTCTCATCTTTGATAACCACATTGCCACAACAGTCAGGAAATCCTTCTAAGTGGCACACCTCATCACTAAGGGCTTTTCATCCAGAAAAAAAGGAGGTCATTGTCCCACTGTACTCATCCCTCATTAGACCCATTATAGAATACAACGCCCCATTTGGTATGTACCTCTCAAGACATCTGCAACAACTGGAAAGGCCGCAGAAATACATCACTAAAAGAATCACAGGCCTAACGCAGATGCCCTATGCTGACCGTCTAAAAAAAACTCCACCTATACTCTGTCGCATGTCATCTACTCAGAGGCGATCTCTGCTTAACATACAAGGCCATGTCAAACCCAGAGCTTTTGGACATGCTACACTTAAAGAAATCCCAATCCATCAGAGCCACACGCTCCAGGGATCTAAACCTTGTCATCACAATGAACAAAACATGCTGGAGGGATAGGTTCCTGACCCAGAGACTCCACAAACACTGGAATAGACTGCCCATACATGTCAAGCAGAGTGCCTCTTTGACCCTCTTCAAAAGGAACCTTGATGATTGGATGGGAGATAGGAAATTCACCCTGGGGATCACGTCAGTCACTCTGCTAGACAGAGGTCCAGGGAAGTAAATACTGTGGGAAGAAATAGCCAGGGATTTGTTATGGCTAGGCTTGTATAGTCCCTAGGGCTGATAGCCTAGTACCACCCTATGAACCTTTGAACCTATGAACCAAATAAATGGCCTCAGGTATATTGGAGGAGATGGTTTGTTTAGAATCACCCAAACCCAAAGACCTGGAATGAAAGGAAACAAACTTCTGATCAGAGTTACGACAAATAGTCCTAGTTTTATCCAAATAGTACCTGAGCTGTCTGTGCATATCCAAGGTGTGCAGGAACCACTCACTACCAGACTGAAGACAAGGGATAAAGGGAGGTAGTTGTACTGACTGATATAAGGACAACTCATTGACTACATTGGGCATGAAAGAAGAATTAGTACAAATGGACTCCTTGTCCTTGGGGCAAAAACAAAAAACGAGGAAAGGCCATAAGGACCTCTAGCTCAGAAACCCTCCAAGCAGAAATAAGAGCCAGCAATAAGACAGTCTTCCAGGTACAATGTTGCAAAGAAGCAGAATCTGCATGGTGAAAAGGAGCCTGAATCAATTTTTCCAAAACAAAATTTAGGTCCCAAGGAGGAGAAGCAATACGCTTTCTTGGAGGCATATTATGCAGGGCGTCTTTAAGAAATTGCTTGATCTTAATATGAGAGGTCAAAGGATGATTCAAGGGCAGACCAGCAGAAATGGCTGACAAATGGGCCTTCACAGAAGAGTATGCCAAGCATGACTGGAGCAACTCATACAAATGAGCAGACTCCCACTGAAAGAGGACCCTGATTATGACCATGGCACTAGACCTAAAATCTCTTCCATTTGGTTATATAAGATTTTCTGCTTGAGGGTTTTCTTGCCTCCTGTAAAACACTGAACATGTCCTCAGAAAAGATGTGCCTGAAAGGGATCAAAATGCTATTACCCACAATACCAGTTGTAGAGTGAACAAGTTTGGATGGATGACACATCTCTTGTCCTATGAGAAGATCCAATCAGTGAGGTAACTGGTGATGGTTACCCATGGCCAGATGCATTGTTTCTGACAGAGTAGTCTGCAATGAATTTTTAAAGTCTGACAGCTCATTATAGTCCCAAAAAAAATGTTCCCAATTATTTATTTCTTCCCCATCAAATCTTCGATATTTGCAATCTACCTGAGGAAACATTTTTCGAGTCTGCTTTGGGGTATTAAAATAGTTATGCAAACACTTCCAAGCAAAAATCCTAAATCTTCTAGATTTGTATATTTGGGACCCTTACATATATCCTCCCCCTGATTTTTTTAGATCTTTCCAACCTCCTCCGATTCTTAGAGTTATCATACAATACTTTATATTCCCTATACCCCCCCCCCCATCGGCTAATTATAAATACTAACTCTGAGATCACAGAATCCCCATGGAATGGAAATATTTCCCTACTCATGGATTGTCGATATCACACACCTGTCAAATACCTATCTGTCGACCAAATGGTGTCACTTGTCTGCGTGTTGCAGCACTTGCCATTCACTCCACAGCTTGCCACCCATATATGTCAATGTCTTTGGCAAACATACATACATACACACACACACACACACACACACACACACACACACATACATAATATCCATACATACACAAAAACGCGCGCACACACACACACAAACCAAAACAATTACGTCTAGCACTTACAAGGAAAATGAAAACATATTAATTCCCAAAAAGTTAAAATGGTCAGAAGAGAGAAATCCATCAGCAAACTGCAGTGTCTCCACTTACGGAGCATCGTCAGTGCATAATAAAAGTAAAAAACAAAACATATGCATTTAAATAGTAAATTCACACACAGTGTGAGTCAAGTTGATTAAACATTTAAATATATTGTTGTCTATTATAAAACAGGCAAAGGACACATTTAACTGTGATACATACTATCAATGTTAATACTAAAATATTGCTGTTTTTTATATCATTAATGATTCCCGCTAACAATTTAATAAAGAACTAGATAAATTCTTCCAAAAATTTGTGAATAAATGAGTTAAAAATATATAAAAACTAATACAGCCATTTTGAAATATATTATATAAATTCATTGAGTCTTGGGATATATGTAGCTCCTTATCTAGGAATCCATGCTTTTTTTTAAAAAATGTATTATTTGCCAACAAGATTTATCAACATGTTTAGTATTAATGCAATCTATTCCAGTAGTGTATATGTATATGTGCACACACACACACACAGATATTAAAACAGGAGCAAGCAAAACAAGGAGCCTTGGGATACACTACGGGTCGCTAGTCTCTTGGTGAAGATGGTGTCACTGATCCTGACTTCTTGGATCCTGTCTGTGAGCCACCGCGTAATCCAGTAAGTTATGTTAGGATATATGCCTAGTTCTGTGAGTATGACAACATTTAACATTTTTAGTATTAACCCAATCTATTCCAATAGTGTATATGTATGTGTGTATATGTATCTCGCTTTCTCGCTCTCTTTATATATATATATATATATATATATCTATATACACACACACACACATATATATATATATATATTTTTTTTTTACATAATATATATATATATATATATATATATTTTTTTTTTTTTTTTTTACATAAATATATATATACACACCCCCACACACACCCCCCCCCACACACACACACACACACAACACACATTCTTGGATCCTATCTGTGAGCCACCTCGCAATCCAGTAAGTGATGTTGGGATTTATGCCTATTTCTGAGAGTTTGACAACAATATTAATCAACATTTTTAGTATTAACCCAATTAATTTCAATAGTGCATACGTATACATGTCTCTCTCTCTCTCTCTATATATATATATATATATATATATATATATATATATATATTTGAGAGCCTTACAAATATCCTCCCCCTGCTTTTTTGTGAACTTTCCAACCTCCTCCAATTGTTATAGTTATCATGCAATACTTTATATGCCCCCCGCCCCCCCCGGCTAATTATAAATACTAACTCTGAGATCACAGAATCCCCATGGAAAGGAAATATTTCCCTACTCATGGATTGCCGATCTCGCACACCTGTCAAATACCTGTCTGTCAACCAAATGGTGTCACTTATCTGCGTGTTGCAGCACTTGCCATTCACTCCACAGCTTGGCACCCATATATGTCAATACCCTTGGTAAACATACACACACACACACAGATAATAAAATAGGAGTGGGCCCAACAAGGAGCCTTGGGACACACCACCTCGCAATCCAGTAAGTTATGTTGGGATTTATGCCTAGTTCTGAGAGTTGGCAAGAATATTTATCAACATTTTTAGTATTAACGCAATCTATTCCAATAGTGCATATGTAGTATGTCTGTCTCTTTCTCTCTAACTTCTTCTTCTTTTGGCTTTTCTCGGTTAGGGGTCACCACAGCGGATCACCTGTCTGCTCATGATTGGCAGTGGAGTTTTATGGTGGCGAGTTGCCAGCCCAGCGCCCAACCTTCCACAGAAGGCACACACACACACCTAAGGAGGAACCTTGATTATAATTTCATTATGTCTGTGCAAGAAATTGTCTTCCCTAATTCTGACTGACATCTTGAAGACAGTGTGATATGCACATGTTATACTTTATATGGAGGCTCATATAGTGATATGATGAAGTTACAAGCATATATTAATTGACTATCGCACCTCTCATTTACAGTGCAAAGCTGTGCTAAACAATCACTTTAATTTGTATTACTGTTATGAATATATAGTCAGAATACATAGGTTCATAGGTGTGTACTAGGTTAATGACCATGGAGCTTTTACAAGGCTAGCCCATAGAAGTGCACTGGCATTGTGCAACCTAACATTAGTTTCCATGGCCTCTATCAAGTACAGCCAGTGGAGTGATCCCCAGGGTGAACTTTCTATTTCTCATCCACTCATCAAGATTTCTCTTGAAGGGGGCCACTGAGGTGCTCTGCTTGACATCTGTGGGAAGTCTAATCCAGAGCATGGGCAGTCTCTGGGTTATGAACCTGTCCCTCCAGCATGCCCTGTTGATTGTGGTAATGAGGTAGAGGTCTCTGGAGCATGTTGTGTAGAGGGACTGGGATTTCTTTAGCTGTAGCAATTCTAACAGAGCTGGGTCAGACATGGCTTTGTAAGTCAAGCAGAGATCCGCTCTTAGTAGATGATATGAGACATAGAATAGCTGGAGTTTTTTGAGTTTGTCTATGTAGGACATGTGTTTATGGCCTAGGATCCTGTTCGTGAGGTACTTTTGTGACCTCTCCAGCTGTTGCAGGTGTTTAGTGAGGTACATGCCAAATGGGCCATTACACTCTATGATTGGTCTAATGAGGGAAGAACAGAGAGAAATGATGACGACTTTCTTTCTGGATGCAAAACCCTTGGCAATGAGATGTGCCACATAAAAGGACTTTCTGACCACAGTGGCAATGTGGTGGTCGAAGGAGAGGTTGCTGTCAACCTGTGTCCCCAGATCTCTTACAACACCTTCAGTGTTTAGTGGGATCCCATCAATGTGGTAATTAGTGGAACTGAGTTTTTTCCCAAAGGGGATGATGATGCATTTTTTGGCATTAAGCTTAAGGCCATGGTTTTGACACCAGTCATTGGTCTCCGTGAGGCCTTTCTGTAGGATGTCTGCATCACTTAAGGAGTTAATAATGGCTCCCAGCTTGCAGTTGTCTGTGAACTTGGTCAGCCAGAGTTCCTCTGTTTTGGCCTGGACTTCTCAGACGTAGATGCCAAACAGGAGAGGACCCAGAACCGATCACTATGGGACTCCACTAGTGACTGCTCGTCAGTCTGACTTGGAGTCCGCTACTTTCACACTGTAGGTTCATATGAAAAAAATGTCTGAATATGTAACTTATAAGAAGTAACATCATCACATGTATAATCCATTAAAAAGTTGCATAGGTCAAATGTGGTATACCCATGGTAGGAAATGTTATAACAAGTAAGGGACAACCACACAATCAATGTGTCATAGTAATGGTGTTCCATAGTTACATGGACATCCAAACAGAATAAGCATGTGTACTCCAAGAATGTCAGATACCTGTCATATATGGGTCTAGATTGAAAATGCTGTTAAAAGAAATCACTTTTGTGGGAGGCTGCACCCCCACCCCCGCTAGGTATATATACCAACTTCGAGATCGCACTACAGTGAGGAAAGGGCAATCACTGTACCGGAATCTTGCAAAAGTGACATCTATTAATGTAATTTTCAATTTTAAAGCTGTTCGATGAAAGGCCTTGTTGATGCTATGTCATAGACCTGTCATATACAACCATGGTCAGTGAGACGCATCATAACAAATATTACTTTCACAATATGGTATGCAACACACATAAATGTAGTTAAACAGAAACAGTGCCGGAAAAATCCAGCATATTAAAATGAACTCTTATGCACTTGTGCAACATATCAACACAATAAACACTGAACTATCCACATGTTGTTTCTATCAGACTGCATGCACTAATAACTACTATGATATCGCTAAGTATCAGAAAGTATCTGTAAACTAGTATGTGAACATGCAATGTATGGACATCGTCCGCAGTCACTGGTTTCAGTAAACATACCACAGATATTGCAAGTTAGTCAGAAATAACACTACATATGTCTTTTCATTCTATTCATAACTGCAGCTCACCAAGATTGTTTCCTTTTTTTCCATATGTAATCACTGCGTATGGAGAAAATCTCCTTGTCAGTGGTGGTCTTTTACCCATCTCTGTATGTATATTGTTGAATTCTATCCCCCTCCTTTATGTCGCAGATAGGTTATAATGCAGACCATTTACCAAAATCAGATAGGACTGACAACATGTATAAGTTGATTTATACAGATTAATGATAACAGAGGTATATGATAATAGCAAGCTATTCTACCACAATGCCAGCAGGTGACAGGATAGCTTTGAAGCTAGAAGTCTGATAAAACAAATGAACACACAGTAATTAGGACTGTCCACAGAGATTAATGCAATGTAACAGAAGTAAATAGGATATATTGCTTTGCAGCTAAAAAGTAAAATGTCTTACCACAAAAACACAGGGCAGTAAGTGAAAGTAAGGGTAGAAATCAGATGTCATCATGCAAGTATCGAATAGAGAAAACTGTAAAGCAATTAAAACAAGAAGTGTGACTGTCAAAAGACTATAGAAGAGGGAGAAGATCAACAGTGCCCGCCCCACTGTAGATTTGATTTAAGACACTCCCCCAGGCCCATCTCTTTACCGCATTCTACCTAATAAACCCTTTCTGCACTTGCTTTTAGTCCTTTGTAATTTAATTACATTTTTTCAAACTGTATGTGGACTAATATCGCTACATATTCAAGTGTGCCAGCTTGCACTGCATGAGAATTGTATTTACTACTGCTGCTTTTGCTACTTTTCTGAAAAAAAAAATTCATCTGCTTTTACTGTACTTGTGTTTCTTCCTACTTTATTTTGCTTTTGTGTCATCTTAAAAGTACTCAATTGTATTTATAACTGCTTGGTGTAACCCATTCTAAGCCTTTTAGTTTAAATACTTGAGCTTCAGAACAGTTGTTTTACATTGAGGGTGTGTGGTCTGCACTGTAGTGGCAGAACAGGTAGCTTACATCCTTCTAAGTTGGGAACTGCTGTTTGAGGGCTCAGTGTCTGTTATTCTAAGAGTGTATTAATTCTGGTTTAAGCACTTGGGCTTTCAGGCCAGTTATTTTACATTAAGAGGGTTCGTGGTCTGCACTCTTGTGGGAGGAGAGGCTGGACTCTGCCCTTCTGAGCTGTGAATTTCTGGTTAAAGGCTTATTGTGCAGGCATATCTGAACTGCTTCTTACTGAAATTGGTACACCTTGTTTGCTGTAGCATAGACTAGATCCAGGCCTGCTGAATCTAGCTTTGTTTGTATAACTTGAGCACTAATCCAGGCATTCTTTAAGTATTCAATTGTATTTATTACTGCTTGGTAGTAACTTGATTAAAGTGTAGCTATCATTCTAAGCCTTTTGGATTAAGCACTTGGGCTTCAGACCAGTTGTTTTACATTAGGAAGGTTTGTGGCATGCACTGTGATGGCAGGACAGGTAGCTTTCATCCTTCTAAGTTGGTAACTGCTGATTGAGAGCTCAGTGTCTGTTATTCTTAAAGTGTGTTAGTTCTGGTTTAAGCACTTGGGCTTCAGGACAGTTATTTTACATTAAGAAGGTTCGTGGTCTGCACTCTTGTTGGAGGAGAGGCTGGACTCTGCCCTTCTGAGCTGGGAATTTCTGGTTAAAGGTTTATAGTGCCTGCATATTTGAACTGTTTGTTACTGAAATTGGTACACCTTGTTTGCTGTAGCATAGACTAGATCCAGGCGTGCTGAATCTAGCTTTGTTTGTATGCTTGTTGTTTGTTTGCTTGTTATTTCCCTGGAACGCTAATTCCACCTAAAACGTGACTACTCTGCACTTCTGTGGATCCCTAGTGATATCTGCATTGCTTACTGTACTTATTTCCTTGATCTGAAGTAGTTACTTCATTTGATCTGCAACCTGTGGGTGTCGGATCCGACCTCGGATCCGATCCGGCAGCTTTCCAAGCTCCAAGATCCGAGCTCCTAGCTCCTCCCCCCTACCCATAATCCCCTACTACTAACCACATTACCTCAGATCGTTTTTTGCTGCGGCTGAAGAAGCTTCCCTGTGAAGAGCTCCTGGCTGGGTGAGATCATTGCTGGTTTTAAACCACCTTTTTTCAACCAAAGTTGTTGTTGTGTTTGTGCTAGCCCCTTTTTCTGCTCCTAGTGCTAGTTTTTGGTCCCTTTTGCTAATTTTAATCGCTAGCTTACCTTCACTCCCCCTCCTAGTGTTTGGGTGTGTGTGTGAATAATGTCTGAAGGGCCTAAGGCCATTTTTTCTAAATGTACTGTGTGTGGCCACAAGCTTTCCCCAGCTGATGGCCACACATAGAGCATTTTGTGCCTGGGGGCAGCCCATTTGTCAGAGGCCTGCCAGATCTGCGCGGCCTTTAACCCCCGGGCACTTCGGGAAAGGAAGAACAAGCTAATCCTGGTGGGAAAGCTCCCCCAGGAGTCGGCTTCTTCTTCCTCTCCCGTTCAGGCTCCAGCTGCTTCGGCAGCTTCAGCGCTGTATGTCCCCTTAGCTCTACCCGGGACTCAACCTCCCTCTTCAGGTTTGAGCTCTGGGGAAACTAGTGCCTCTTCCCTTAGAGAGAAGAGGCACAAGGATAAGGAAGGACATAAGTCCCACAAAAGGCGGGCCGAACCTCATCCTTCGGCTCCGTTAGTGAAAGTGCTCGTCTCCCTCGAGGGTCTCCGGATCCCCCTCCTCTCGGCGCCGTTCGCCCTGTTTCTCATCGGAGCTGGAGGAGGAGGATAGGTCTCCCTCGAGATCTTCGAGGCGGCCCTCCCGGCCTGCCTCTACTACTTCGTCCAGGTCGACCCAAGCATCTCCGAAGCAGATATGGATCGGATGATGCATCGGTTCTTGCAGACCCAAATGCAGATGGGGATGCTCTTGCCTCTCTGGGGAGTGCGGCCCCCATATTTGCCCTGATCACTCCTTCTCCGACTCGTTTTCGGGTCTCTGAGTCATCGGATCCAGGCCCATTCGGACCCGGGGAATTGGCGCAGATAGCGGTGGTCTCTTCGACGCCGACTATACCTTCGAGCTTGTCGGACCCGAGCTCTCGGGGCCAAGGGCTGAGCGTCGGCTCTGAGGGAGCTGCTGTGTCTTCGGCGCTGTTGGCGTCGGAGCACACCTCTGCCTCGGCGCCGACTGCATCGGCTCCGACCCCGATCCCTTCCTCGGATCCGAGGAGATTGCTCTCAGAGGCTGGTGAGAGTGGCTCTCCTTCGGCTTTTGAGGTAGTGGAGAGGGTACTGTCGAGGTCCTCCAGATCCCCGACCCGGGCTTCGGATCCACCCATACCCCCACTGTATGAGGGTCTGTCTTCCATCATCCGTCCATCGGGACAGCCTGCCCAAGCCCTCCAGCTAGTTCCCGCGGAGGAACAACAACCCGTGGATGAGCCCTCTTCAGACAGCCCCACCGAGGAGGTCCCTCGGAAACATTGGTGCAAAAGGAGGCACCTGGACTCCCCCGAGTCCGTTACCACAGACACAGACTTAGATGATACGGAGGGTTCCCCAAGGTCACCCCCTGAAGATGTCTCCTTTGGAGACATCATGGAAATGTTGCGTATCAGAGGGGGGTGGTCAGCCCAAAAGCCCTCCCTTGATGAGTCCGTGTTCCTGGAGGCCTTTGAGGCAGGCCCATCTACCTCCTGGGTGTCCCCTCCGGCCGACCCCCTGGTGGACTTAATTACCACCAGGGCGTGGAAGGAGCCCGACACCGTGGAGCCAATCCCTAGGCACCCTGATAAAGTCCTCAGTCCCCCCACAGATAGACCGTCTTGGGCCAAAGGAACCCCCGTTGATGCCATGTTGGTGGCGGCGGCCACCAAGAAAGAACTCGCACAGGAGAGTTCTTCGGTTCACCCACCGAATAAGGAATCTCGAGCGCTTGACCGGATTGGGAAGCGGATGTTTGCTTCAGCGACCTTTTCCATAAGGGCGCTGAACTATATGGCACATACCATTAGGCTAGAGCAAGACTTGATTAAGGAATATGCTGCAGCCCCCCCGGAGTCCATGTCAGTCACAGACAAGAAGGTTTTTGAGACTAGAATGGCCACTCTAAAATCCATCTCCAATACATCTATGCGGCTTCTCTCCCACGCAACGGAGGGAGCCGCTAGAGTTAGCGGAGCCGGGGTCGTCTTGCGACGTCTCTCCTGGCTCTGTTTTTGCGACTTCACGGATCCCTTCAAGGCGTCCTTCGTGAACGCCCCTTTTGACGGTTCGGCCTTGTTTGGCAAAACTGTTCGTGACATGCTGGTCCAAAGCGAAAAGGACGGGAAGATGCTGTCTGCCGTCGGAGTTCACTTCTCTAATCCCCAAAGATCCTTCTCCAGGAATCAGAGGGGACAAAAGAAGCTGTGGTTCCGTAAGTCTCAGCAATCCCATCCTGCTGCGGACCACTCATTCTCTAGAGGCAGAGGAGGACAAGGTGGATGCCGGCCCAGAGGCAGAGGGGGCAGCAGAACTTTGGGTCTAGAGGACCTTTCTCGGACAGACCCGCGCAACAGCCCTGAGGGCTTGCCCGACTGTCCCTCTTTGGAGGAAGTCGGGGGGCAGTTGTCGGAGCACCTGTCAAACTGGGAGTCCCTTACAACAGATCGATGGGTGCTCCGGATCATATCCAGAGGATACTCCATTCCATTCATAAACCTACCCCCCAAACCCAGACGTCTCCCCGATGTCCCACCCGATCAGAGGGAGGCAGCGGCTTTGGAGATTTCAAAGCTGCTATGAAAAAGAGCCCTCTAGGCTGTCCCCCCAGATCAGTCCGGATTGGGTTATTACTCCAGGTTCTTTTTGGTGCCAAAGAAAACGGGGGACCTCAGACCCATCTTAGACCTTTCCGCTCTGAACCTGTTCATACCCAAGGAAAAGTTCCGGATGGCCACTCTCCACGACTGGATGTGCTCGTTAGACCTCAAGGATGCGTATTACCACATCTTGATGGACAGACGATCCAGGAGGTTTCTCCGCTTCCGGCTCGGAGCCAGTCATTATCAATTCAGGGTTCTTCCATTTTTCCTCACCTCAGCCCCCAGAGTGTTCACCAAGGTCATGGCAGTGGTTGCAGCCCACCTGAGACTTCAGGGCATTCAGGTCTTCCCCTACCTAGACGACTGGCTCCTCACTGCGACCAACAGGCATCAGCTCTGTGTGGCGAGAGTGCTCTGTCTCTGGCCCACAGCCTAGGCATCTCAGTGAACGAGCAGAAATCCTGCCTGTGCCCCACTCAAGCCCTAGAATTCATAGGGACCAGGTTAGATACACGAATCTCCCGAGTTGTTCTAACGTCAGTCAGGCTGAACAGCTTGTCGTATCAGGTGTTAGCCCTTCTTCGGAGCCCTGCTCCTCTGGCAGAGTTAGTCCTGAGGACACTGGGGTGCAGCAGCGATCGGTCTCTCTCTTCATGCCTGTCTGCGAATACGCATATTACAATGGACCCTTCAAGTCCAATGGTCCCTGTCGATCCACCCGTTAAGCACGCCAATACCCCTGAGCAGGGTGTGCAGGGACTCCCTTCTGTTGTGGTTACATGCGCAGGAACTCAGAGAAGGGAGGCCCTTTGTGATCCCCCCAGTCAAAGCCACGTTGACCATGGATGCTTCTCGCCTTGGGTGGGGGGGGGGGGCATTGTTCAGGCAGATCCGTTCAAGGCACGTGGACTTCCCAAGAGACCGCATTGCATATCAATGTCCTAGAGATGAGGGCGGTGCTTTTGGCGTTGCAAGCTCTCCACGACCTTCTTCCCCTGGGGACTATTGCAATCCAGACAGACAACATTTCAGTAGTCTGGTATATAAACAAACAAGGAGGGACCAGATCTTATCCCCTGTGTCGAGAAGCCATGAGAGTGTGGGAATGGGCGATTTCCACCAACCGCTTTCTGATAGCAACGCACATTCCGGGACGGTCCAACATATTAGCGGACAAGCTAAGTCGAGTGCTCCGCACTCCATACGAGTGGTCTCTGAATCCGTCTGTTGTGAAGCAGATCTTCCACAAATGGGGTCAGCCTCGCTGCGATCTTTTCGCTTCTCCTTTAAACACAAAATACAGCAAGTACTTTGCGATAGTTCCCCCCAGAGGGGAGACCCCCAGAGACGCTCTAGTCCATTCTTGGCCCCCCGGACTCCTTTATGCTTATCCCCCCCTCCCACTCATGATGAAATTCATCCAGAAAGTCTGTCGGTTGGGGAGCAGAGTTATCGTCATAGCCGCATTCTGGCCTCGACAGATCTGGTTCCCCTTTCTAAGGTCTCACAGTATGGCTCCTCCATGGATTCTGGATCCCAGTCCAGACTTAATCTCGCATCCAGCAGGATGCCCTACCCCGAACCTGGTCAATCTCAAACTTGCTGCTTGGTTGATCCAGTTCCATTAATGGCTAGGACTCCCGGTATCTCATCCCCCGTTAAAGCCATTCTGGTGGCGGCTCATAAACCGTCTACCAGAAAACTTTACAACGGTAAATGGAAACGTTTCTCCATCTGGGCCAAAGACAAAGACTTGGACCCATTTACTGTCCCTATTCCGACTATTCTGGACTTCCTTTCCCTGCTTTTTAGGCAGGGAGCAAGTGCCTTCACGGTTAAGGTGCAGCTGGCGGCCATCTCCCATTTTCATGTGGGGGACGGCATAGGCTCCTTAGCATCTACAAAGTTGTGCAAAACCTTCTTAAGAGGCGTTTTTCTTTTGAAACCACCTGTAAAGACTGTGGTTCCCCCGTAGGATCTCACTCTGGTCTTGCAAGCCTTGATGAGACCACCTTCGAGCTCGGCCTCGGTTCCGTTGAAGTTCTTATCTTGGAAAACGGCTTTCTTGGTGGCTGTTACTTCAGCCAAGAGGGTTTCAGAATTGCAAGCTCTGTGTATCAAACCTCCATACCTTATCTTTCACAAGGATAGAGTGTCCCTCAGGACTAATCCGCCTTTCTTGCCTAAGGTGGCTACAGAATCAAATATTAATCAGTCAATAAATCTTCCTGTATTTTTCCCAAATTTTCACAACAAAGGTGAATACACGCTGTACAAATTGGATGTACACAGACAACTGCGTGTTTACTTGCACAGGACTAGAGAGTTTCGCAAGTTGTTTGTTTCTTATGCAAAGTCAGCCATGGGCAAGGCAATTGCTAAAGCGACTGTAGCAAATTGGATCTGTCACTGCATTATGCAGGGATACACTTGCCTGGCAAGCCAGCTCCAGTTGGCATCCGTGCTCATTCCACAAGATCTGTAGCTACCTCAACAGCCTTTTGGTCTAGGGTTCCAGTAGACGATATATGTTCAGCAGCTACCTGGTCCTCATCTCATACGTTCATTTCTCATTACAAGCTGGATATGATTTCCAGGAGTAGGGCTTCTTTTGGCTCAAGGTGCTTCGGAATATCCTTCCGTAAGGACCACCCAGGTTCTTGTAGGTTAGCTGGGGACTCTGTCCCACAGGTTGCAGATCAAATGAAGTAACTACTTCAGATAAAGAAGTTATGTCCTCACCATAATGTTCCATCTGAGTAGATACTTCATTTGTCTGCAACCGCCCCCCGCCATCCCCCGAACCTGTCGGGAATTTTCTGATCACTTGGAGTTGGTTTCTGTCTCAAGTTGGTGAGGCAAAAAAAACGATCTGAGGTAATGTGGTTAGTAGTAGAGGATTATGGGTAGGGGAGGAGCTAGGAGCTCGGATCTTGGAGCTTGGAAAGCTGCCGGATCGGATCCGAGGTCGGATCCAACTCCCACAGGTTGCAGACAAATGAAGTATCTACTCAGATGGAACGTTATGGTGAGTACATAACTTCTTTTTTCACTTGAAAGAAAGTTACTGTTTGTCATTTTTGCATTTAAGTTACCTGTAACACATTGCACTTAAGTTACCTGGCACTTGCTCACTAAAGCAATTATATAAGTCATCACTAAAATTTAAAAGCACTACACCCTCACAAACTCCCCTTGAGAACCTTGTTCCCCATTGGCCCTTGTTTTCAATTATAAAGGAATTCCCAATATTATTCTAGCATGTCCAAAGGTCAGTTGTCAATCTCCTCTCCGGTCCAGCTGGTGAATCTGGGAATCTTGAGGCAATGTTACAACTGCCTCATGTACACAGACAACCCTCTCCTCCTCCCAACAAATTCCAACACATGTGAGAGATGCAACCATATAGCCAAACTGGAGGCTAAGCTCTCTCAACTCAGTACTGGCATAACCAGTCAGGAGGAGAAGGAAACCACACTCACTACAATTCCAGTCTCAATAGACCTACCAATTACTGCAAACCAAACACATAATCACACAAAAACATACTGAGGCACAAAATAAAGAACTGCCTAAGCAGCAGAGACCTCCAAAGCAGATACCCAAGCAACCGCTACCCCAAAACAAAACACGTGCAACACATATCTCACAAAGCCAGTGTGCCAACAGTCACAGCCCTTAAGACTAAACAACACACCTGATACACTTGAAATAGGTGACTCTATCGTCAGGCACACTGACGCCCCGCCACCAGTCTGAACAAGGAGAAGGTCATGGTGAGCAGCCTGTCTGGCTAGGATCCGCCACATAACACAAGCACTCAGATCACTCCAAGGCAAGTACAAATATGACTCAGTCATTGTCCATGCTGGTGTGAATGACCTGAGATGTACCTCCCTGGACTACATGAAAAGAGACATAGAGGTGCTCTCTGAGCATGTAGCCCAGGCCAGTATGACCCTGACCTTGAGTAGCATCTTACCTCACTCAAGAATGATGCCACAATATGAAGACAAGATGATCAATTTCAACAATTGGCTTAAGTATTGGTGTCATTCAAAGGGGATCCAATGCCTGTCAGCCTGGGATGATATGCTCGACAAGCCACGATGCTTCGCTAGGGACGGCTTGCACCTGTCACCCCTGGGCTGGATATTGGCAAAGGCTCTTGCTAGCCCCATAGTGCCGTTTTTAGGCAAGGCTCAAAAAGACAAACCCACCTCCATAGGTATCACAAGGAATAAGAAACTAAGAGTAATGCTACTCAACGCCAGAAGTCTAAACCTCAAGATGCATTCACTCGAAACTCTCCTTAGCATGGAGAACATCGAATTCTGTGCAGTACAGAAACCTGGTTCAGGGCTCCCGAGAGCACCCCAGCACTGCCAGGTTATACCTCATACCATGCTTTTCTGCCCCAAAACTTGGACCGAACCACAAAAGGAGGGGGAGTATCGATATTCATCAAAGATACCCACACCTCCAGGTTGGTGGCAAAGCACCTAAGCATCAGAGACTATCCATGTGCAACTAACAGTGGGTAAAACTGCCTTCCAGTTTATAGCCTGCTACAGACCACCCTCCCAAACCCAGGAACCCCACTTGGCCTTCCTGAGAACACTGGAAAACATGAAGGTCTCTCCATACACCATTATATTGGGTGACTTCAGCTACCCAAACATAGACTGGGAGCATTACTCTAGCTCCAACCCCCTAGCCCAAAGGTTCCTAGAATTCATAAACTCAAATGCTATGGAACAACTTGTTACCACTCCCACAGGAGAGGAAAACATACTGGACCTGATCATCACCAACATGGAGGACTCTATGCTCCAGACCAGAAGTGTATCCCTCACTGGTAAGATCAGACCATAAACTAATCTCACTGGATATTCACATCCCGACCCCACCCCCTGCCCAGAAAACCACAGTGAAAAAACTTCTAAAGCAAATTTCACACTCCTCAAAACCGAGGTGGAATCCTTCAAAGCCCCCGGGCCTGTGGAAAATATGGCCCAGATCGCAGAATCCTTTATAAATGCATTCTATGAACACCTTCAGGAATGCATGGATCATGCAATCCCAAATAAAACCAAAACCCAATTCTCCAAAGGCAGACGTCCTGTCTGGTGGACCCCAGCCATAAACAAACTATGCAATAGAAGGAAGAAGCTACTACATGATAGAGCAAAATCCCAAAAAAGGAAGGCATCTCTGATCAGTATTAGCAAAAAACTAAGAGCACTCATAAAATCGTCTAAGGCCAGCTTCGAGAAAAAAATTGCACAGGAAACTAAGGATAATCACAAGGCTTTCTTTAGTTATGTTAGGAACTTGGGTGGGAATTCCCAGATATGCTCAGAATTAGTCCAAAATGACAAAAAATACACCGAACCCACAGACATTGCCAGCATCCTAGCTGACAGGTTCAGCAAACCCCCACCAAAAAGGCAAATATCTATCCCAGCAGAGTGCTGCCCCTGACATCTCAGATGCTCAGGTAAGAGCCGCCTCTCCAAAGCAAAAACACAGCATCAATGGGACCAGACGGTGTCCCAGGCTGCTATCCTACATGAACTCCAAGAAGGGCTAAACCCAAACAAAAAACTACTGTTCAGTCTCGGCCTTACTACAGGATATGAACCCAAAGAGTGGCGTACAGCAACAGTGGTCCCTCTCCACAAAGGTGGTGCCTCAACGGACCCTGGAAACTATTGCCCCATAAGCCTGACTAGCTTGGTCTGCAAAGCTATGGAAAGGATCATCATGGACCTCATAAATAAAGATATTGGGGACCTACAGACACTGGATCCTACCCAGTTCGGCTTTGTTAAGGGCAGATCCTGCCTCTTAAACCTGGTCGACTTCTTTGAAACAGTCACCAAGGCCATTGATCTAAGGGAAGGTGGTGCACACAGCCTACCTGGACCTCGCAAAAGCCTTCGATACAATACCCCACTCGGGCATTATAGATAAGCTTACCAGCTTAAATATAAACCCCTATGTCACTAGATGGGTTGCAAACTGGCTCAAGGACAGAGCCCACATGGTTAGGAATTGCTGGAGCCATGTCAGACTCCAAACCAGTTACAAGTGGTGCCCCACAAGGCTCAGTCCTGGGATCTCTCTTTTTCGGTATATATTTCTCGGAGGTACAGGCCAACACGGAAGGACTGTGGCTGACCAAGTTCGCAGATGACTGCAAACTGGGCCATAATCGACTTTCCAGCTGACACAAGCATCCTCCAAAATGGCCTCATAGAAACAGACAACTGGTGCCAGACCCATCAGGCTAAACGCCAAAAAGTGTATAGTCATCCCCTTTGGCAAAAACAAAGTGCCCACAAATTACCACATAGGTGGTAATCCATTAAGTACAGAAGAAGTAATTAGGGACCTGGGGACCCAAGTTGATAGCAATCTCTCATTTGACAACCACGTGGCCAAAGTGGTTAGAAAAACATTTTATGTAGCCCACCTAATCATGAAGGGATTCACATCTAGATTAGGGGAGGTCATTGTGCCTCTTTACTCATCCCTTATCAGGCCCATAATTGAGTACAATGCCCCTTTTGGGATGTACCTTACTAAACACCTGCAGCAACTGGAAAGACCCCAAAAGTACCTCACCAAGAGGATCAAAGGGCTCAAACAGATGTCATATGCTGCCCGGTTAAAGAAACTCCAGCTCTACTCAGTGGCATACCACCTGCTCAGAGGCGACCTGTACCTGACGATAAAGCCATGTCCAACCCGAATTAAGGGACATGCTGCACCTCAAAAATCCAAATCCCATCGAGCTACACGCCGAGACTTGTACCTCAGCACTGAAATAAATAGGACATGCTGGAGGGACAGGACAGATTCATAACCCAGAGGCTCCCTTCATTCTGGAATAAAATCCCAGTTCAGGTTAGGCAGAGTCCTCATTGACTCTCTTCAAGAGGAATCTTGATGAGTTGGAAAAAAAAGGGGGGAAAAACCCTTTTCTTTATGCACTTGTGCAACATATCAACACAATAAACACTGAACTATCCACATGTTGTTTCTATCAGACTGCATGCACTAATAACTACTATGATATCGCTAAGTATCAGAAAGTATCTGTAAACTAGTATGTGAACATGCAATGTATGGACATCGTCCGCAGTCACTGGTTTCAGTAAACATACCACAGATATTGCAAGTTAGTCAGAAATAACACTACATATGTCTTTTCATTCTATTCATAACTGCAGCTCACCAAGATTGTTTCCTTTTTTTCCATATGTAATCACTGCGTATGGAGAAAATCTCCTTGTCAGTGGTGGTCTTTTACCCATCTCTGTATGTATATTGTTGAATTCTATCCCCCTCCTTTATGTGCAGAATGGGTTATAATGCAGACCATTTACCAAAATCAGATAGGACTGACAACATGTATAAGTTGATTTATACAGATTAATGATAACAGAGGTATATGATAATAGCAAGCTATTCTACCACAATGCCAGCAGGTGACAGGATAGCTTTGAAGCTAGAAGTCTGATAAAACAAATGAACACACAGTAATTAGGACTGTCCACAGAGATTAATGCAATGTAACAGAAGTAAATAGGATATATTGCTTTGCAGCTAAAAAGTAAAATGTCTTACCACAAAAACACAGGGCAGTAAGTGAAAGTAAGGGTAGAAATCAGATGTCATCATGCAAGTATCGAATAGAGAAAACTGTAAAGCAATTAAAACAAGAAGTGTGACTGTCAAAGACTATAGAAGAGGGAGAAGATCAACAGTGCCGCCCCACTGTAGATTTGATTTAAGACACTCCCCAGGCCCATCTCTTTACGCATTCTACCTAGTAAACGCTTTCTGCACTTGCTTTTAGTCCTTTGTAATTTAATTACATTTTTCAAACTGTATGTGGACTAATATCGCTACATATTCAAGTGTGCCAGCTTGCACTGCATGAGAATTGTATTTACTACTGCTGCTTTTGCTACTTTTCTGAAAAAAAAAATTCATCTGCTTTTACTGTACTTGTGTTTCTTCCTACTTTATTTTGCTTCATCTTAAAAGTACTCAATTGTATTTATAACTGCTTGGTGTAACCCATTCTAAGCCTTTTAGTTTAAATACTTGAGCTTCAGAACAGTTGTTTTACATTGAGGGTGTGTGGTCTGCACTGTAGTGGCAGAACAGGTAGCTTACATCCTTCTAAGTTGGGAACTGCTGTTTGAGGGCTCAGTGTCTGTTATTCTAAGAGTGTATTAATTCTGGTTTAAGCACTTGGGCTTTCAGGCCAGTTATTTTACATTAAGAGGGTTCGTGGTCTGCACTCTTGTGGGAGGAGAGGCTGGACTCTGCCCTTCTGAGCTGTGAATTTCTGGTTAAAGGCTTATTGTGCAGGCATATCTGAACTGCTTCTTACTGAAATTGGTACACCTTGTTTGCTGTAGCATAGACTAGATCCAGGCCTGCTGAATCTAGCTTTGTTTGTATAACTTGAGCACTAATCCAGGCATTCTTTAAGTATTCAATTGTATTTATTACTGCTTGGTAGTAACTTGATTAAAGTGTAGCTATCATTCTAAGCCTTTTGGATTAAGCACTTGGGCTTCAGACCAGTTGTTTTACATTAGGAAGGTTTGTGGCATGCACTGTGATGGCAGGACAGGTAGCTTTCATCCTTCTAAGTTGGTAACTGCTGATTGAGAGCTCAGTGTCTGTTATTCTTAAAGTGTGTTAGTTCTGGTTTAAGCACTTGGGCTTCAGGACAGTTATTTTACATTAAGAAGGTTAAGTGGTCTGCACTCTTGTTGGAGGAGAGGCTGGACTCTGCCCTTCTGAGCTGGGAATTTCTGGTTAAAGGTTTATAGTGCCTGCATATTTGAACTGTTTGTTACTGAAATTGGTACACCTTGTTTGCTGTAGCATAGACTAGATCCAGGCGTGCTGAATCTAGCTTTGTTTGTATGCTTGTTGTTTGTTTGCTTGTTATTTCCCTGGAACGCTAATTCCACCTAAGCGTGACTACTCTGCACTTCTGTGGATCCCTAGTGATATCTGCATTGCTTACTGTACTTATTTCCTTGATCTGAAGTAGTTACTTCATTTGATCTGCAACCTGTGGGTGTCGGATCCGACCTCGGATCGATCCGCAGCTTTCAAGCTCCAAGATCCGAGCTCCTAGCTCCTCCCCTACCATAATCCCCTACTTCTAACCACATTACCTCAGATCGTTTTTTTGCTGCGGCTGAAGAAGCTTCCCTGTGAAGAGCTCCTGGCTGGGTGAGATCATTGCTGGTTTTAATCCACCTTTTTCAACCAAAGTTGTTGTTGTGTTTGTGCTAGCCTTTTTCTGCTCCTAGTGCTAGTTTTTGGTCCCTTTTGCTAATTTTAATCGCTAGCTTACCTTCACTCCCCCTCCTAGTGTTTGGGTGTGTGTGTGAATAATGTCTGAAGGGCCTAAGGCCATTTTTTCTAAATGTACTGTGTGTGGCCACAAGCTTTCCCCAGCTGATGGCCACACATAGAGCATTTTGTGCCTGGGGGCAGCCCATTTGTCAGAGGCCTGCCAGATCTGCGCGGCCTTTAACCCCCGGGCACTTCGGGAAAGGAAGAACAAGCTAATCCTGGTGGGAAAGCTCCCCCAGGAGTCGGCTTCTTCTTCCTCTCCCGTTCAGGCTCCAACTGCCCGGCAGCTTCAGCGCTGTATGTCCCCTTAGCTCTACCCGGGACTCAACCTCCCTCTTCAGGTTTGAGCTCTGGGGAAACTAGTGCCTCTTCCCTTAGAGAGAAGAGGCACAAGGATAAGGAAGGACATAAGTCCCACAAAAGGCGGGCCGAACCTCATCCTTCGGCTCCGTTAGTGAAAGTGCTCGTCTCCCTCGAGGGTCTCCGGATCCCCCTCCTCTCGGCGCCGTTCGCCCTGTTTCTCATCGGAGCTGGAGGAGGAGGATAGGTCTCCCTCGAGATCTTCGAGGCGGCCCTCCCGGCCTGCCTCTACTACTTCGTCCAGGTCGACCCGAAGCATCTCCGAAGCGGATATGGATCGGATGATGCATCGGTTCTTGCAGACCCAAATGCAGATGGGGATGCTCTTGCCTCCCCCCCCCCCTCTGGGGGGGAGTGCGGCCCCCATATTTGCCCTGATCACTCCTTCTCCGACTCGTTTTCGGGTCTCTGAGTCATCGGATCCAGGCCCATTCGGACCCGGGGAATTGGCGCAGATAGCGGTGGTCTCTTCGACGCCGACTATACCTTCGAGCTTGTCGGACCCGAGCTCTCGGGGCCAAGGGCTGAGCGTCGGCTCTGAGGGAGCTGCTGTGTCTTCGGCTGTTGGCGTCGAGCACACCTCTGCCTCGGCGCCGACTGCATCGGCTCGGACCCGATCCTTCCTCGGATCCGAGGAGATTGCTCTCAGAGGCAGGTGAGAGTGGCTCTCCTTCGGCTTTTGAGGTAGTGGAGAGGGTACTGTCGAGGTCCTCCAGATCCCTGACCGGGCCGGATCCACCCATACCCCACTGTATGAGGTCTGTCTTCCATCATCCGTCCATCGGGACAGCCTGCCCAAGCCCTCCAGCTAGTTCCCGCGGAGGAACAACAACCCGTGGATGAGCCCTCTTCAGACAGCCCCACCGAGGAGGTCCCTCGGAAACATTGGTGCAAAAGGAGGCACCTGGACTCCCCCGAGTCCGTTACCACAGACACAGACTTAGATGATACGGAGGGTTCCCCAAGGTCACCCCCTGAAGATGTCTCCTTTGGAGACATCATGGAAATGTTGCGTATCAGAGGGGGGTGGTCAGCCCAAAAGCCCTCCCTTGATGAGTCCGTGTTCCTGGAGGCCTTTGAGGCAGGCCCATCTACCTCCTGGGTGTCCCCTCCGGCCGACCCCCTGGTGGACTTAATTACCACCAGGGCGTGGAAGGAGCCCGACACCGTGGAGCCAATCCCTAGGCACCCTGATAAAGTCCTCAGTCCCCCCACAGATAGACCGTCTTGGGCCAAAGGAACCCCCGTTGATGCCATGTTGGTGGCGGCGGCCACCAAGAAAGAACTTCGCACAGGAGAGTTCTTGGTTCACCCACCGAATAAGGAATCTCGAGCGCTTGACCGGATTGGGAAGCGGATGTTTGCTTCAGCGACCTTTTCCATAAGGGCGCTGAACTATATGGCACATACCATTAGGCTAGAGCAAGACTTGATTAAGGAATATGCTGCAGCCCCCCCGGAGTCCATGTCAGTCACAGACAAGAAGGTTTTGAGACTAGAATGGCCACTCTAAAATCCATCTCCAATACATCTATGCGGCTTCTCTCCCACGCAACGGAGGGAGCCGCTAGAGTTAGCGGAGCCGGGGTCGTCTTGCGACGTCTCTCCTGGCTCTGTTTTTGCGACTTCACGGATCCCTTCAAGGCGTCCTTCGTGAACGCCCCTTTTGACGGTTCGGCCTTGTTTGGCAAAACTGTTCGTGACATGCTGGTCCAAAGCGAAAAGGACGGGAAGATGCTGTCTGCCGTCGGAGTTCACTTCTCTAATCCCCAAAGATCCTTCTCCAGGAATCAGAGGGGACAAAAGAAGCTGTGGTTCCGTAAGTCTCAGCAATCCCATCCTGCTGCGGACCACTCATCCTCTAGAGGCAGAGGAGGACAAGGTGGATGCCGGCCCAGAGGCAGAGGGGGGCCGCGTAACTTTGGGTCTAGAGGACCTTTCTCGGACAGACCCGCGCAACAGCCCTGAGGGCTTGCCCGACTGTCCCTCTTTGGAGGAAGTCGAGGGGCGGTTGTCGGAGCACCTGTCAAACTGGGAGTCCCTTACAACAGATCGATGGGTGCTCCGGATCATATCCAGAGGATACTCCATTCCATTCATAAACCTACCCCCCAAACCCAGACGTCTCCCCGATGTCCCACCCGATCAGAGGGAGGCAGCGGCTTTGGAGATTTCAAAGCTGCTATGAAAAAGAGCCATCTAGGCTGTCCCCCCAGATCAGTCCGGATTGGGTTATTACCCAAGGTTCTTTTTGGTGCCAATGAAAACGGGGGACCTCAGACCCATCTTAGACCTTTCCGCTCTGAACCTGTTCATACCCAAGGAAAAGTTCCGGATGGCCACTCTCCACGACTGGATGTGCTCGTTAGACCTCAAGGATGCGTATTACCACATCTTGATGGACAGACGATCCAGGAGGTTTCTCCGCTTCCGGCTCGGAGCCAGTCATTATCAATTCAGGGTTCTTCCATTTTTCCTCACCTCAGCCCCCAGAGTGTTCACCAAGGTCATGGCAGTGGTTGCAGCCCACCTGAGACTTCAGGGCATTCAGGTCTTCCCCTACCTAGACGACTGGCTCCTCACTGCGACCAACAGGCATCAGCTCTGTGTGGCGAGAGTGCTCTGTCTCTGGCCCACAGCCTAGGCATCTCAGTGAACGAGCAGAAATCCTGCCTGTGCCCCACTCAAGCCCTAGAATTCATAGGGACCAGGTTAGATACACGAATCTCCCGAGTTGTTTTAACGTCAGTCAGGCTGAACAGCTTGTCGTATCAGGTGTTAGCCCTTCTTCGGAGCCCTGCTCCTCTGGCAGAGTTAGTCCTGAGGACACTGGGGTGCAGCAGCGATCGGTCTCTCTCTTCATGCCTGTCTGCGAATACGCATATTACAATGGACCCTTCAAGTCCAATGGTCCCTGTCGATCCACCCGTTAAGCACGCCAATACCCCTGAGCAGGGTGTGCAGGGACTCCCTTCTGTTGTGGTTACATGCGCAGGAACTCAGAGAAGGGAGGCCCTTTGTGATCCCCCCAGTCAAAGCCACGTTGACCATGGATGCTTCTCGCCTTGGGTGGGGGGGGGGGGGCATTGTTCAGGCAGATCCGTTCAAGGCACGTGGACTTCCCAAGAGACCGCATTGCATATCAATGTCCTAGAGATGAGGGCGGTGCTTTTGGCGTTGCAAGCTCTCCACGACCTTCTTCCCCTGGGGACTATTGCAATCCAGACAGACAACATTTCAGTAGTCTGGTATATAAACAAACAAGGAGGGACCAGATCTTATCCCCTGTGTCGAGAAGCCATGAGAGTGTGGGAATGGGCGATTTCCACCAACCGCTTTCTGATAGCAACGCACATTCCGGGACGGTCCAACATATTAGCGGACAAGCTAAGTCGAGTGCTCCGCACTCCATACGAGTGGTCTCTGAATCCGTCTGTTGTGAAGCAGATCTTCCACAAATGGGGTCAGCCTCGCTGCGATCTTTTCGCTTCTCCTTTAAACACAAAATACAGCAAGTACTTTGCGATAGTTCCCCCCAGAGGGGAGACCCCCAGAGACGCTCTAGTCCATTCTTGGCCCCCCGGACTCCTTTATGCTTATCCCCCCCTCCCACTCATGATGAAATTCATCCAGAAAGTCTGTCGGTTGGGGAGCAGAGTTATCGTCATAGCCGCATTCTGGCCTCGACAGATCTGGTTCCCCTTTCTGCGGTCTCACAGTATGGCTCCTCCATGGATTCTGGATCCCAGTCCAGACTTAATCTCGCATCCAGCAGGATGCCCTACCCCGAACCTGGTCAATCTCAAACTTGCTGCTTGGTTGATCCAGTTCCATTAATGGCTAGGACTCCCGGTATCTCATCCCCCGTTAAAGCCATTCTGGTGGCGGCTCATAAACCGTCTACCAGAAAACTTTACAACGGTAAATGGAAACGTTTCTCCATCTGGGCCAAAGACAAAGACTTGGACCCATTTACTGTCCCTATTCCGACTATTCTGGACTTCCTTTCCCTGCTTTTTAGGCAGGGAGCAAGTGCCTTCACGGTTAAGGTGCAGCTGGCGGCCATCTCCCATTTTCATGTGGGGGACGGCATAGGCTCCTTAGCATCTACAAAGTTGTGCAAAACCTTCTTAAGAGGCGTTTTTCTTTTGAAACCACCTGTAAAGACTGTGGTTCCCCCGTAGGATCTCACTCTGGTCTTGCAAGCCTTGATGAGACCACCTTTCGAGCCTGCGGCCTCGGTTCCGTTGAAGTTCTTATCTTGGAAAACGGCTTTCTTGGTGGCTGTTACTTCAGCCAAGAGGGTTTCAGAATTGCAAGCTCTGTGTATCAAACCTCCATACCTTATCTTTCACAAGGATAGAGTGTCCCTCAGGACTAATCCGTCTTTCTTGCCTAAGGTGGCTACAGAATCAAATATTAATCAGTCAATAAATCTTCCTGTATTTTTCCCAAATTTTCACAACAAAGGTGAATACACGTTGCACAAATTGGATGTACACAGACAACTGCGTGTTTACTTGCACAGGACTAGAGAGTTTCGCAAGTTGTTTGTTTCTTATGCAAAGTCAGCCATGGGCAAGGCAATTGCTAAAGCGACTGTAGCAAATTGGATCTGTCACTGCATTATGCAGGGATACACTTCGTCTGGCAAGCCAGCTCCAGTTGGCATCCGTGCTCATTCCACAAGATCTGTAGCTACCTCAACAGCCTTTTGGTCTAGGGTTCCAGTAGACGATATATGTTCAGCAGCTACCTGGTCCTCATCTCATACGTTCATTTCTCATTACAAGCTGGATATGATTTCCAGGAGTAGGGCTTCTTTTGGCTCCGCGGTGCTTCGGAATATCCTTCCGTAAGGACCACCCAGGTTCTTGTAGGTTAGCTGGGGACTCTGTCCCACAGGTTGCAGATCAAATGAAGTAACTACTTCAGATAAAGAAGTTATGTCCTCACCATAATGTTCCATCTGAGTAGATACTTCATTTGTCTGCAACCGCCCCCCCCACCCCCCCCCCGCCATCCCCCGAACCTGTCGGGAATTTTCTGATCACTTGGAGTTGGTTTCTGTCTCAAGTTGGTGAGGCAAAAAAAACGATCTGAGGTAATGTGGTTAGTAGTAGAGGATTATGGGTAGGGGAGGAGCTAGGAGCTCGGATCTTGGAGCTTGGAAAGCTGCCGGATCGGATCCGAGGTCGGATCCAACTCCCACAGGTTGCAGACAAATGAAGTATCTACTCAGATGGAACGTTATGGTGAGTACATAACTTCTTTTTTCACTTGAAAGAAAGTTACTGTTTGTCATTTTTGCATTTAAGTTACCTGTAACACATTGCACTTAAGTTACCTGGCACTTGCTCACTAAAGCAATTATATAAGTCATCACTAAAATTTAAAAGCACTACACCCTCACAAACTCCCCTTGAGAACCTTGTTCCCCATTGGCCCTTGTTTTCAATTATAAAGGAATTCCCAATATTATTCTAGCATGTCCAAAGGTCAGTTGTCAATCTCCTCTCCGGTCCAGCTGGTGAATCTGGGAATCTTGAGGCAATGTTACAACTGCCTCATGTACACAGACAACCCTCTCCTCCTCCCAACAAATTCCAACACATGTGAGAGATGCAACCATATAGCCAAACTGGAGGCTAAGCTCTCTCAACTCAGTACTGGCATAACCAGTCAGGAGGAGAAGGAAACCACACTCACTACAATTCCAGTCTCACGTAGACCTACCACGACTGCAAACCAAACACATAATCACACAAAAACATACTCGGAGGCTCTAAATAAAGATCTGCCTAAGCAGCAGAGACCTCCAAAGCAGATACCCAAGCAACCGCTACCCCAAAACAAAACACGTGCAACACATATCTCACAAAGCCAGTGTGCCGAACAGTCACAGCCCTTAAGACTAAACAACACACCTGATACACTTGAAATAGGTGACTCTATCGTCAGGCACACTGACGTCCCGCTCACCAGTCTGAACAAGGAGAAGGTCATGGTGAGCAGCCTGTCTGGCGCTAGGATCCGCCACATAACACAAGCACTCAGATCACTCCAAGGCAAGTACAAATATGACTCAGTCATTGTCCATGCTGGTGTGAATGACCTGAGATGTACCTCCCTGGACTACATGAAAAGAGACATAGAGGAGCTCTCTGAGCATGTAGCCCAGGCCAGTATGACCCTGACCTTGAGTAGCATCTTACCCTCACCAAGAATGATGCCACAATATGAAGACAAGATGATCAATTTCAACAATTGGCTTAAGTATTGGTGTCATTCAAAGGGGATCCAATGCCTGTCAGCCTGGGATGATATGCTCGACAAGCCACGATGCTTCGCTAGGGACGGCTTGCACCTGTCACCCCTGGGCTTTCGGATATTGGCAAAGGCTCTTGCTAGCCCCATAGTGCCGTTTTTAGGCAAGGCTCAAAAAGACAAACCCACCTCCATAGGTATCACAAGGAATAAGAAACTAAGAGTAATGCTACTCAACGCCAGAAGTCTAAACCTCAAGATGCATTCACTCGAAACTCTCCTTAGCATGGAGAACATCGAATTCTGTGCAGTACAGAAACCTGGTTCAGGGCTCCCGAGAGCACCCCAGCACTGCCAGGTTATACCTCATACCATGCTTTTCTGCCCCAAAACTTGGACCGAACCACAAAAGGAGGGGGAGTATCGATATTCATCAAAGATACCCACACCTCCAGGTTGGTGGCAAAGCACGAAGCATCAGAGACTATCCATGTGCAACTAACAGTGGGTAAAACTGCCTTCCAGTTTATAGCCTGCTACAGACCACCCTCCCAAACCCAGGAACCCCACTTGGCCTTCCTGAGAACACTGGAAAACATGAAGGTCTCTCCATACACCATTATATTGGGTGACTTCAGCTACCCAAACATAGACTGGGAGCATTACTCTAGCTCCAACCCCCTAGCCCAAAGGTTCCTAGAATTCATAAACTCAAATGCTATGGAACAACTTGTTACCACTCCCACAGGAGAGGAAAACATACTGGACCTGATCATCACCAACATGGAGGACTCTATGCTCCAGACCAGAAGTGTATCCCTCACTGGTAAGATCAGACCATAAACTAATCTCACTGGATATTCACATCCCGACCCCACCCCCTGCCCAGAAAACCACAGTGAAAAACTTCTCTAAAGCAAATTTCACACTCCTCAAAACCGAGGTGGAATCCTTCAAAGCCCCCGGGCCTGTGGAAAATATGGCCCAGATCGCAGAATCCTTTATAAATGCATTCTATGAACACCTTCAGGAATGCATGGATCATGCAATCCCAAATAAAACCAAAACCCAATTCTCCAAAGGCAGACGTCCTGTCTGGTGGACCCCAGCCATAAACAAACTATGCAATAGAAGGAAGAAGCTACTACATGATAGAGCAAAATCCCAAAAAAGGAAGGCATCTCTGATCAGTATTAGCAAAAAACTAAGAGCACTCATAAAATCGTCTAAGGCCAGCTTCGAGAAAAAAATTGCACAGGAAACTAAGGATAATCACAAGGCTTTCTTTAGTTATGTTAGGAACTTGGGTGGGAATTCCCAGATATGCTCAGAATTAGTCCAAAATGACAAAAAATACACCGAACCCACAGACATTGCCAGCATCCTAGCTGACAGGTTCAGCGCAACCCCCCCCCCCCACCAAAAGGGCAAATATCTATCCCAGCAGAGTGCTGCCCCTGACATCTCAGATGCTCAGGTAAGAGCCGCCCTCTCCAAAGCAAAAACACAGCATCAATGGGACCAGGCGGTGTCCCAGGCTGGCCCTACATGAACTCCAAGAAGAGCTAAACCCAAACATAAAACTACTGTTCAGTCTCAGCCTTACTACAGGATATGTACCCAAAGAGTGGCGTACAGCAACAGTGGTCCCTCTCCACAAAGGTGGTGCCTCAACGGACCCTGGAAACTATTGCCCCATAAGCCTGACTAGCTTGGTCTGCAAAGCTATGGAAAGGATCATCATGGACCTCATAAATAAAGATATTGGGGACCTACAGACACTGGATCCTACCCAGTTCGGCTTTGTTAAGGGCAGATCCTGCCTCTTAAACCTGGTCGACTTCTTTGAAACAGTCACCAAGGCCATTGACGAAGGGAAGGTGGTGCACACAGCCTACCTGGACCTCGCAAAAGCCTTCGATACAATACCCCACTCGGGCATTATAGATAAGCTTACCAGCTTAAATATAAACCCCTATGTCACTAGATGGGTTGCAAACTGGCTCAAGGACAGAGCCCACATGGTTAGAATTGCTGGAGCCATGTCAGACTCCAAACCAGTTACAAGTGGTGCCCCACAAGGCTCAGTCCTGGGATCTCTCTTTTTCGGTATATATTTCTCGGAGGTACAGGCCAACACGGAAGGACTGTGGCTGACCAAGTTCGCAGATGACTGCAAACTGGGCGCCATAATCGACTTTCCAGCTGACACAAGCATCCTCCAAAAGGGCCTCATAGAAACAGACAACTGGTGCCAGAGCCATGGCCGCAAGCTAAACGCCAAAAAGTGTATAGTCATCCCCTTTGGCAAAAACAAAGTGCCCACAAATTACCACATAGGTGGTAATCCATTAAGTACAGAAGAAGTAATTAGGGACCTGGGGACCCAAGTTGATAGCAATCTCTCATTTGACAACCACGTGGCCAAAGTGGTTAGAAAAACATTTTATGTAGCCCACCTAATCATGAAGGGATTCACATCTAGATTAGGGGAGGTCATTGTGCCTCTTTACTCATCCCTTATCAGGCCCATAATTGAGTACAATGCCCCTTTTGGGATGTACCTTACTAAACACCTGCAGCAACTGGAAAGACCCCAAAAGTACCTCACCAAGAGGATCAAAGGGCTCAAACAGATGTCATATGCTGCCCGGTTAAAGAAACTCCAGCTCTACTCAGTGGCATACCACCTGCTCAGAGGCGACCTGTACCTGACGTATAAAGCCATGTCCAACCCGGAATTAAGGGACATGCTGCACCTCAAAAAATCCAAATCCCATCGAGCTACACGCTCGAGAGACTTGTACCTCAGCACTGAAATAAATAGGACATGCTGGAGGGACAGGACAGATTCATAACCCAGAGGCTCCCTTCATTCTGGAATAAAATCCCAGTTCAGGTTAGGCAGAGTCCCTCATTGACTCTCTTCAAGAGGAATCTTGATGAGTGGATGGGAGATCGTAGGTTTACCCCGGGTATCACTTCGGTGTCACTGTTAGACAGAGGCACAGTATACTAACCTCGAAAAAGGGCATAGCAAAATTAATTTAAAATGGGTGGCGAGAGCCAAACATACTCTGGCTGGGCTTCTAAATGTCCTAGGGCAGATAGCCTAGTATGAACCTATGAACCTAAAAATACAGAGAAAGATAGAGGTGATAAAAGCAATGTGCGGTATCAGAACAGTCAGGATCTATTGTGCACTATCATTAATAATAGACTAAAAATATCAGCATAGGCAGAAAAGCTAAGACGATATGCAGATAAACATAAATGAAAAGTACAAAATAATTTATTGATGCCACAAAAAAGTTGTATAGAGAACTGGGAAACAAGTAAAAGAAAATGAAGCACCACCAAAAAAAGAAGAAATAGATGCATTTTGGAGAATTATCTATGAAGATCCTGTGGAACATAGCAAAGATGCGAAATGGATAGAAGAAGTAAGAATAAGACGTTCAAATGTACAAGATATGAAATGGGATGAAGGAACAACCAGAGAGAGCTTGAAACAAAGTTAAGAGAAGCTCCTATTTGGAAACCCCCAAGCCCAGATGCAGTACCTAACTACTGGCAAAAGTATTAACATCTTTACAAGAAAATGTAGTCTTGAGTACGCACTACGTATATGAGCACTCTGAACAGACACCAGCCTGTTTAACAACAGGCAAAACAATACTCCTACTTAAGAGTGAGCCTTCAAGCTGTCTTAAGAACTATAGACCAAAGGCTTGCCTTTGGACGATGTTTAAACTCCCCAGTGGAATTGAAACGGCCAAGACTTTATAGTCATTTAGAAGAAAACTCAATCATGACAATACAACCAAAGGATAATAAAAGAAAGTCATATAGAACAAAGGATCATTTGCTGTTAAATGAAGTCATAATGGAGAACTGTAAAGAGGGGAAGAATCTCTAGGCCCATTAGCCTAGCAACCTGCTATGAGCATATGAATCAGTACACATATCTGTTATTCAGACTTGCCTTTGCCTCAACCACCCCTCCTAGATACCTGAAACTCTTCAGTCTCAATTTTATGCTTCTTCTGATTTCTCAATTTGCTGCTATAAATGTCTTGTCTGTGCTCAGTTTCATTCTATGTGACTTCAGTTTTGTATTCATACCCCAGTCATTCGTTGGTCAACTTCCTTGTTCACAGTCTGCTTGCAATGCCACATCATCTGCGTACATCAGCTTTGTTGACCTCTCCCCGCCAACCAGTTTGCTAATGTAGTCCATCACCAGTATAAGCAACAGTGAGATCAGAGCTGAGCCTTTCTGCACACCCAACCCCATTGAGAACTCTTTAAATTCAAATACTGTTAGTACTTGTGCCATTGGGTCATAGGTTCATAGCTTAGTACTAAGCTAAATGCCCTTGTGGGCCATTTTAAGCCTAGCCAATTACCCCATGAGAGTTTCAAATACTGCACCTTGTGTCTGTAAGGCCAAACCTTAACCATCATGCCAACCTCCCACCCAATGTGTATGTCCTTGTACATAGTCTGCACTAATTCTATCAGTGTTTCTGGGACTTCATTACATTGCAGGACTGCCCAAATCAGCTTTTTCATACTCTTTCTCCAAGTCTGGGAATGCTCATTTGGACTCCTTCATCTGTAGACCCTTCGCCACTATCTGTCTTGCTAACAACATTAGGTTGACCATGCCAACTTCCTGGTCTGAATCAAAACTGTGCATCTCTTATCTTACTTTCTGTTAATTTTTCATCCTCTCTTGCACTTTCTGGGAGTGTGACAGGAGTTTGCTACCTCTATAGTGCCTGCAGTTGAGAATGTGCAAGGTAAGAAAAAAAAAAGCCAATGACATCACAGAACTGGATGTGAGATGATGTACCAAAGGACAAGGTTGGAAAATTACAATCTCCTGCATCACCATACATGCTTAGGCTGCAGTTATATCCACAATAATCTATGAATAACAGCAAATGTAATATATGAATAACAGTAAACTGGTTGAACTCCACATATACATTGCACAAACACAAAAAATCAGTCATCCACCGCATAAGCTGATTGTCTGTGACTGCAAGTTGTCTGTATCATGCAAACCAACTGTTTAATAAACTTTGAAACACTAAGTTTTCTTATCATGGACCACTGTGAGAACTCTACCTAACTAGGCTAATGAGGGCTAATGTCCATAAGAACCTGAATGTGTATAACTGTAGATCATATGTGCAGAAATCCTTATCAGGAAGTCACAGTTAAACAGGCATGTTCCTGGACCTTGAACCTCAAGCAAAACTAGACTGTTCTAAAAGTACACAAATGCATACACGCATGTACAAGCAAATAGTCAGCTAAATCCATGCCATCAATAAACAAACTGACCAGCCATGATGTATTCAGTTAAAATGAAAAGTATTGAAATAAAAAAACAAAATCAAAAATGCTCCCATCCAAGAGTACATAACCACCCACATGCCAACATCAAAGAATAGAAAACTTTTGAAATAAACAAATAAAATGTTACAATGAATTGCTGCATAGAAAAAAATACAGCAGAAGTACACAAACTACATAATTTGTACCCATTTATTTCTCACCATGCACCCACAAAACAGGAGCTGAAACCACTGACTTATTACAGCGTTACAATCTCTCAAAAATAAAAAGGTGCACTTACCCTGTAATACCCAGCATCTGTCTGGTGTAATTCTGGTTCACACAGTCTTCCAGTAGTAGTCTTCCTCTACAAAGAGGACAATTTCAGAATAAACCCTTCAAAACAATTAGCGATGGAGCCAACATCCATGTCACAAGGCATGGCTAAACAGGACTATTTCTTCTTTTACAAGAGAATAGATTGCAAGAAACTTTCCTCCAGCTTTTCGCTCTAACAGTGTGTGTTCTGAAGTGAACCAAAAATCCTGCAGGAAGTTCAAATCATGTCATACCTCCTACAGAGCCATACCCCACCAATAATGGCTTCTGTGCCACTGTTCATAAATTTAAATTACATCTCTTAATTATGAAGTATTGATGGAGTGGTAATCTGTCAGACCTGAGGAATGAATCTCTGTCTCCACCACCTCATTAATGTGAATGGGGACATTTTCACCTCTTTTCACTGTTTCATTGAGATGAATGGGGAAGTTCTTACCTGCCTTTACACCTATTGTGGTATTATCTTTGCCACAGAAATTTTGTTTCAAATGAAGATTCAAGTGATTAATGAACTCCAATACTGAGCTAAAAATAATGAGACAATGTTTATAGTAAATCTCTTAAAATCTGAAATGCTATGACTTTCCTTACCACGTAGAGTAACATGTCATGAAATAGTAATTATACAATGTTAATAAAACATTTACGCAAGTACATAATTCTTAAAAAATATGAAGTGTGTGTATGAAGACTGAGATGAAAGCCGACAAAAGTTTAAAGCCCTGTATGTGGGCACTGGTGACGCAGACTGACTGACTACTTCAGAATACTTTGCAAAGGAACGTATCTTACTAGGATCCTTGCAGATGTCTGTATGCACACTGTCCCTCACTAGCACATGGGAAGTGATACAAATAGTCATCGCTCTATAGTAATGGAGGCATTCTGAAGTAGATTGTGTGACTAGTGTAGCTGTGACCTAGTAGTTGAGTAAAATGCATGTAAATAATTGGTCAATACTGCTCTGCATTCCAGATTCACCTAAATTAGGAAGTTTTGTAGCATGAATAAATTGTCAGCAGCAGTTTAGTGTCAGCAAACTGCAGCACAACATATTAACACCTAAAAAGTGGAAACTTTAAATGCGCACAGTGCAGTCTATTATAAAATGGTATGCAACTAAGGGGAAAATGCAGGTTCTGTAGCCTGCGATGGGACAGAATGTGGCTGATGGCTAACATTATTCTCCACAACTCCGAAGCTGATAATAAATGGAAATGGTGAAGAAAATGGTTTAGTAGGTCAATGTCTGGCTGCTTGGTACACTGACAGTCATATTTATGTCACATTTCCAAGTATGGCTTGTCAGCTTAGAGGTATGATTCTCTCTTTGGGTGAAAGAGGTGACAGGTTCATATCCCACACAAACACAGTTCTTTACCAAGCATTGATGAGTCTGTTCTACATGCACAAAACAAACAGTACGAGAAACACTAGATCAGGGATCTCACCTTCTCTTGTGAAATAAACAGAACGTATTGGATAGGCAAATATATATATAATGTCCCAAAGGATCCACACCATATGGAATAGGGTACACAACCATATTGAAACAAATGCCCTGATATTCGGATGGGAAATTGTAAACAGTCTGGCCTTTGTCACTTATGGATAGATGCTTACAATAATAAAAGTAATGACTTACCACACCCCTTTCACGTACCCCATCACATAGTCAAGCGCAACGCGCACTCACCTATACAGTGGTCCTCAATAAAAACTTATCTAAACAGCAGAGACCAACAAACACACCCACAAACAGTCGACACACAACACCAAACATATCATAGACGGCAGACAACACACCAGTGTCTCACAAATACAGCCCATATGGCATAAGAATAAACCAACACAGCCCATAAGGCATACCAATAAACAGTCGTACTAGTCATTGGTGACTCAGTTGAGAGACACACCAATGTCCCCCTCACCAGATTCAACAAGGAAAAGATCATGGTCAGTTGTCTGTCAGGTGCCAGAATCCGCCACATCACACACGCACTTAAGTCTCTCCACAACAGGTTGAAGTATGACTCTGTCATTGTCCATGTTGGTGTGAATGACTTGAGATGTACCTCCTTGAACTATATGAAGAGAGACATGATTGGGGTCTGAGTATGTGTCCCAGGCAAGTGTGACCCTAGCCCTAGTAGCATCCTGCATTCACCAAGAATGATACCACAATCCCAACAAAAAAATAATTGAATTCAACAATTGGCTTAGTTTCTGGTGCCATTCCAAGGGGATCCAGTATCTGTCTGCCTAGGATGACTTGGCTGACAGGACTTGACGCTTTGCCAGAGATGGCCTCCACTTGTCACCACTGGAATTCTGGATTCCAGTGACAAATCTTCCAGCATAAAAGATCTGTCAAAAAAAAAATTGAAGGTCATGCTGCTTAACACTAGTAGCCTTAACCCAAAAATGCACTCACTGGAGGCTGTCCTTACACTGGAAGATACTGACATCTGTGCAGTCACAGAAACTTGGTTCAAGGCTGTGGATAGCACCCCTGCTTTACCTGGCTATACCTCATTCCACACATTTTGACCCTAAAATAAGGTCATGAAGACTAAGGGTGGTATAGTCTCTATCTTCATAAAAAAGAAGCACACCTCCAGACTGGTTTGCCAGCATGACACACTAGAACTACTCCAGGTTAAATGACAATTGGCAAGACACCCATCCAAATTATATCCATCTATAGACCCCCTCCATGACTCTCACCCACTCCTCCTACCTGGACCTACTTGACCCCATCAAGGTACCACATAACACCTTGTTGACTTCAAATACCCCGCCATAGACTGAGTGAACTATTCCTGCACTAATGCATTCACCCAATGATTTCTTGACTTCATCAGTTCCAATGCACTAGACCAGCTTGTCTCATTCCCCCACAAGGAGAGAGAACATTTTGGACTTAGTTCCCACCAACATGGGTAACCGCTGCACCACACCCATAGTAAGTTCTTCCATGGTGAGATCAGACCATCTGTCTGTCTCATTCAAAGTTTCTATACCCCCTCCAACCCTAAGCAGGCTAAATAACTTCTCAAAAACTGACTACAACCTTCTAAGGAATGGAATCAGTGGCTTCACACCACTGCCCCCCTCAAATGATGCAGACAACTATGCTGAACTATATGCCAGTGCAGTATACAAGTACCTGTACAACTGCATGGACTCTGCCATACCTAACAGAAAAAAATCCTGCTCCTCAAGGAAACACAAACCTATGTGGTGGACATCCTCTATCAACAGGCTTTACAACAAAAGGAAGAAACTGTTGTCCAAGGGTAAAAAGGCACAAATTCCCAATTGGAAAAACTCTCTCCTTAGCCTCAACAAGCGCATTAGATCACTAGTGAAAATCTCCAAAGGCAATTATGAATAGAAACTAGCCTCTAAAACAAAGGGTAACCACAAAGCCTTCTTCAGTTACGTCAAGAACCTCCATGGCAAAGCCCAGGTTTGTTCCAAATTAGTTATTAACGGTACCACTTACACTGATTCTGTTGACTCAGGCAACCTGCTAGCAGATAGGTTCAGCACAAACGTCACCCCCCCCGACCCCCCCAAAGGCCTATTTGACATCCCTGGCACTAGTTCCACACCTCACATCTCCATAGATCAAGTGTTAAATGCCCTATCTAAGGCAAAGAACACAACTTCTATGGGATATTATAGCATCCCAGGCTGTATTCTGCACCATCTTCAGCAAGAACTAGCCTCGCCATTCAGCACCTTATTCAACCACAGCTTAAATACTGGCTTCATTCCAGCAGAGTGGAGAAATGTCATCGTCATCCCCTTGCACAAAGCTGGTGCCACTACTGACCCTGGAAACTATCACCCCATTAACTTGACAAGCCTAATCTGTAAAGCCATGGAGCATATTATTATGAGCCTCATAAATAAGGACATAGGCAATCTCCAAGCACTTGACCCAGTTTGGATTCGTCAAGGGAAGATCTTGCCTGTTGAACCTGGTTGACTTTTTTGTGACTCTGACCAAGGCCGTGGATGAGGAAAGTCAGTACATGCAGCTTACCTTCAATTCACCAAAGCATTTAACATAATCTCCCACTCAGGCATCATCGAAAAGCTAACACAACTTGGCATAACTCCCTGTCTCATCAGGTGGGTGGCCAACTGGCTCTCTGATAGGATCACAAGGTCAAACTAGGTGTTCTGCATAGATTTGTCCTGGACCCCTACTGTTGGGCATCTACTTCTCAGAGGTCCAGGCAAAGACAAAAAGCCTGTGGTTGACCAAGTTTACAATTAAGTGAAAAATAATGAAACTGGATCCTTAGCCCACGAACACACCAGAAGACTTAAAAAAGCTGAACGTAAATTTTATTATTTTTCAAATACGTTTTCGCTGCTGAAACTTCAGCTGCTTCCTCAGAGCAAAACAGAACAATACGCGCCAAAGTTTGGAAATTATTTAAAACAACTTGTCATAATGACATCACCAGCCTGGTGATGTCATTATGACAAGTTGTTTTAAATAATTTCCAAACTTTGGTGCGTATTGTTCTGTTTTGCTCTGAGGAAGCAGCTGAAGTTTCAGCAGCGAAAATGTATTTGAAAAATAATAAAATTTACGTTCAGCTTTTTTAAGTCTTCTGGTGTGTTCGTGTGTTCATGGGCTAAGGATCCAGTTTCATTATTTTTCACTTGTTGGTTCCTGTTCTGCTTGGTTCGTAAGTTTACAATTAAAGTAAGTTGGGTACTGTCATTGACACCATAGATTATGTTAACATACTACAAGAGGATCTCACAGCAACATATGACTGGTGGCAAAGTCATGGCCTTAAATTAATCGTAAAAAAATGTATGATCATACCATTTGGCAAAAATGCGGCCCCTACTGATTTGGCAACTAAGTAAGCACACAACTTGTGTGAAAGACCTGGGTACACAGGTTGACAACAGTCTCACAATTGACTGTCACGCAGCAGCAGTGGTCAGAAAAGCCTTTTACTTGGCTCATCTCATAAGTAAAGGGATTGCATCCAGAAAAAAGAAGGTTTTTACCTCTCTCTACTCCTCCCTCATTAGGCCAATAATTGGGTACAATGCCCCATTTGGTGTGTAACTCTCCAAACACCTGCACCAGCTGGAAAGGCCACAGAAATACTTTGCAAAGAGAATGTATGGCCTCCAACACCTGTCCTATGTGGACAGGCTCAAATCACTATCACTGTACTCGGTATGACACATATTGCTCAGAGGTGATCTGTGCCTCACCTACAAGGCAATCTCGTACCCTGCTCTACTAGAGATGCTCCATATCTGTAAGTCTAACTCCTCGCGCATTACCCGATCGAAAGGCCTAAATCTAATATGCGACATTAACAGAACCTGCTGGAGACAGGATTGTCAACCAGAGACTGCCCCATCTCTGAAATAGACACCCCATACATGTCAGAGTACACTGCTGACACTCTTCAAGCACAACCTTAATGAGTGGATGGGAAACCACAAATTAGGGTTCCTCCTCTGTCCCTCATTGACGGGAGACAGATGCAGACTGAGGTTTATTTTTTGGGGATTAACTCTTGGCTAAGCTTGTAAGGGCCCCAGGGGTTATTAGCCTAGTAACCTCCTATGAAAGATGTATAACTGGCAAACTCTTCAGCAAAAACTATTTTTATACTGGTAATGATCTTTAGGTTCTAGGTTTTAAACCAAATTTTATTAATGCTTGAAATATTTTATAAGCAACTTACAATATCTCAGCAACCACTCGTTACACACATACTGCCAGCAACATTTTATTCATCTAGCTGATAGCTTTCATATGAGGCTAAGGAGTACTGTATATGTTACTCGGTTGTTGAGATTTTAAAATGTGCTAATTATAACCCCAAGAAATCCAGACAAAGCCATAATGGGGTGTACAACCACTCCGGGCAGTAAGAATGTTCTTTTTACATTGACCGTTCATTGTGGTTACTATAGAAATGAACCACAAATAAATGGTATTAATTTACACAGTAGCTGCAAAGCAGGAAGAACCTTACCATACCTCAAAGCTACTTAGATCCAGAAATCCGGACATTTTTTTTTAAACATCGCTCTTACAAACTTAGAAAGGTGATAGAATAACAGGTTTTGCATTAGCATGAATTTTCAGAAGGGTATGAAATCTGAAACTGAAATGTCTGTCATTATTTTCTAACATTATTCATCAATGATTTGCAACTAATTTGGCAGAAAACCACAAAATTTTATGAAATATGGAATAAAAATATGAGGCAAAAATCTGTGCATGCTGTGACAGGACTGTAAAAACCAAAGCCTAATTGACACTGTGAGCCAAAACAGATTTGGAATTGAGGATATAAAAGATATTTAAAAGAAGAAAGACACCATGGGTGGTTATGTAATTGTTGTGGTAAAGTGACTGTATCTTTCGTCAGCTATAGCCTGGACCCAAATTTTAAAAGCTGGGATTGTCCCTATAAGAACTATGTAAGTTGTCTTTATAAAAAACATGTTTTGGCATGAGCATATTAAATGTATCTGCTGTACCTTTTCTCCTTGATCCTGCACTGAAAAGGAGCTTTGCTGAGTTAGACTTTTCTAGTTAACAACAACCAATAAAATAAATATACATGTACACTCAGTCATAGACGGCATGAGCACATCTGCCTAAAACTCTGTCCTGGAAAACATCAGTGGCCAGTTGTAAAGGATGGGTGAGGGTACAGTGATTCATGTCACATAAACTTATCAGAACAAGGCCACACACCACTCTAATGAATTACATGGGTAACATTCTACAGGGGAGTAATAGTTTGCCAGAGGCAAAGTAAACCCTTTCTTTACTCTTGGGTATCTGGGTTGTGCTGCTGTTAGAATAGTCAGAGTTACATGGCTGTCAAATGTAAATCTCCGCAGTTTGAGTATATGTTGAGTAAGTTGTAAAGACCTTTGAAGGGCTCAGGGGTGCAGTGCAGATCTCACATAAGGACTTCCATAGTTACTTGAATCTTAGGTAGTTTCCCATGACAAAAGTCTCGCAGTGGAATCTGGAGGGGTTATCTATGTCAAGTCATTCTCTGGCCTCCCTTCTGGAAGTGTGAGAAAAAATACTCTGAGTCTTAACAAGTTGACGATTTAACTGTGATTTTAACAAAAATAGCAAATGTAGAAACTCAGCCTTGCACCTTTAAAGCATTGTGTTTTGAAACCCCTGATGAGTTGTCAGTGGTGCTACAGGTAGCACTAACTTGCCTTTGATGCAGAAAATGATGGGTTTTATTCCCAGACCAGTTAGATTGATTGCTGACACTGCAGTGCAGCATAAGGAAGGTGCTGCACTCCTGAGTGAGCTATCCTTCAGATGAGACATTAAACTGAGGTCCCATCTCCTTGAATTAGTGGTAGACGAGGAGTATGAAAAAGATCTCACACACCTCTTGCAAAGAGTAGGAGAAGTTCCAAGATGCCCTAGCCATATTTCTTCTACTGCTAAAAATACCATCTCTGGTCTCTTCTGAAAAGAGGCTACTAGCCTAGTGGGACTAACCAGGTCAACCAAAAGATAAAATAAGAGGGTGTGTATTGTGGGGGATGAACTTGCACTCCCCTGCAACATATATGCTAACAGTACAATAACTGAATCTCAGACTAGGGTTGATAATAAAAGATATAATCCCTGAGTTATGTTTTCCACAAAATTCCACACGTGGTTCTATACTTTTCATGATCAGGATTATGTTACTCAGAATTTCAAAATGACACAGGTCATTACACATTGTAGCACAGAGCACCTTGCAAGAGGCTTGGTTTTGTGATGAGTGAAAGCTTTACTGACACTATTTCCTCCTATCCCAGACTCCTTATGAATGTCTTGGGAAGAAAGTCTTACCAAGAGTCTAGAATAGCAGGTTAGGAACTCTGTAGTGGAGGTCACATGGAAAGTGTATATCTAAAGTCCTCTCTTGGGAAAATATGCATGGAAATTATGACTTCAGTTTCTAGTAAATCACTAAAAAACAAACCGTTTCCTTGCTGAAGGTGAAATTGTATTAGAGGACTGACAGTATGCCATCTAGGCTTGTCCAAAATTGTGGTCGTTCTAGTTGGGTATATATGAGATGGGACAAGGGATATGGAGGAATGCAGTGCATTCCTCAAGTTTTTTCCCATCTTTACCTCAGCTGTTCTCATTGTCTGAGATAATGCAACCTTCCAGCTATTCTCCTGATAGGCTCATGAGAGGTATATAACTATACCCTTAGGGAAGTAATGTTAGAGTAACAGGAGATAACTAACAATAAAGGTATATGCATTAAGAGATCAGTCCCTTAACTTAGCTAGTAGCATACTTGGCAACTGGTTCTATTTTTAGAACCCCATGAGAGTGTGTGCATGGGGTTTTGCTGCAGTTATTTCTACTACTACTATTTAATTACAGTGCTTGTCAGTGTTGACTTTATGTGTAATAACGCAGGTATTGTTTGGTCTGGACCAACAGCAGGGCCTAGGGAGACAGGATATTATTTTATAAATCCTTATTCAGTTGGGTATTGTAAGCACATTACCTAAATGAAAAGTGGATATTCAAGAAACTCAGTTACTTAAATAATACTTCTTAAACAATACGTTTATATATTTAGCAATTGTCCATAGTAACTTATTGTTAACTATTACAGAGTTAATAGAGTTTGAGATTTCAACTCATTACTAATATGAATACTGTATAAGATTACTCCAGTGTTCAACCCATAAACAAATGTATTAGCACTAACAGGTTTAAAGAATTATATTATATAGCCAGACAAGAAACTTTGAAGCACTAATCTTAAACCGGCCCTCACCCTGACAAACCAAATATCAAGTAGCAAGTATCTTTGACTCCTGTTTCATTGATACTGTTGCCAGTATTACTGCTACTTTTTCTTTACCTCTATCTAATAACTTCTCTGCTACTCTCTCTCCAACACAACTTACGCTATCCCAAAGCTGTATACCTCCCTCTGACTTTTTATCCCAACCTCCACTAAGTATTAACTGCACACAACACCTTTCACAGAGACAATTTAATCTCTCTCCCATCCCTGCTTCCCACATCCGAAAACTTCTGCAGACACCTAAGCCGTTTTCTTACTCTGCTGACAGAATTCCAGCCAAATTCCTGAAAACTGTAGCAGACTCTGTGGCATACCCTGTTAGCATTCTGATTAATAGATCCATCCTAGAATCTCATGTTTCCGCCCTCAGGAAGCTATAATCCTTCCTCTTCACAAAGGTGGCACCTCAACTGACAATACAAATTTCCAGCCCACTGCTATCCTTTCCCCCATCTCTAAAATTCTAGAAAAATGTGTCCAAAAACAACTCCTAGACTTCCTTCTAAAGAATAACATTCTCTTTCCCACACAGCATGGCTTTCGCCCCGTTTATAGTACAACCACTGCTCTTATATCTTTCTTAAATACAGTCAGTAAAGCCTGTGACTCTGGAAACATTGCATCAGCCTTGTTCTTGGACATATCAAGGGCTTTTGATACCATTTCACACCCTATCCTCCTCTCTGAACTCTCTCCAGCTTAGGTCTATCTTCCCAATTTCTCAAATGGTTAAAATCTTACCTCTCAAACACAGAGCATGCAGTCAAATGGCAGAATTCAATTTCTCTCTATATTCATAACCCTACAGGTATTCCCTAAGGCTCAATATTAAGCCTACTCTTGTTCAACATCTTCATCAATAATCTTCACGGAGTCATCCAGCAAGGTTCCCTAGTCCACTACACAGATGACTCCTCTATAGTCTGCTCTGCCCAAAACTCGAACAGTTTTCACAACTTACAACCACGCATAACTTAATACAAAAATAAAGGGGGAGCAGCTGCCCCAAACAGTAAGAGTTTTCTGTTTGCAATGATCCTTCATTGTGGTTATCGAAGAAACTAACCACAATGAATGTTCACTCTATTAAAGAACTAAGTTATCAATTTAGATTGCATTGTAGAAAGCAATGCCCTCACATTACTCCTGTTCTTTTTTTTTAAACACTAGGAGAAAGTTTTCTGTTATAAAGATCGTTGGTTGTGGTTACCATAGCAACTAACCACAATGAGTGATCGCTCTACTACAGAATATTGCACCGTATTAAATCTCTTTCTCTTTCCCATGTCCGTATTTCTTCAGATGTCTCCTGCTCCATCTGTTTCTCCTTACCTGGGGAACTCTGTGTTCCATCATGCTGTGATATAACCTGTGTTAGACTTTCTACACTAACTCCGTCACTTCACAGATATTCCAAAACTTCTGCTTCTAGTTTTTAACTTCTATCTTCTGTTCTACAATCCCTCTTTGTGATCTTATTTTTTGTATTGTGAAATTCTCCATATCTGGATGCCTTTACCTGTATTTTTCTTTGAATATCTTTGGGGCCTCTTTTTTGTATTGATTAATTTGGCTTTTTCCTATCCTTAAATATTGCACCATATCAGGTCTCTCTTTCTTTCCCATGTCCATATTTCTTTTTTATACCTTTCAAAAATTTTTAGTTTTTCTTCTTTATATTTCACACTTCCTCAGGTGCTTCTTTTTCCAAATGGCCCAAGGTTTCTTGGTCTATATAATGTTTTTTCACAAATCTGTTGAATCAATTAAACAAATTTTTATTTTAAGCTTCTGACAGATTTTCTTGTGCAAGTATTTTTCTTTCTTCTAATTTCTCTCTCAATCTTTTTGTGCGTCTTCTGTCTGGAAATTCAGGGCTTCTTGCGAAATAGTAACAATACATAATTTCTTTCTTATCCTCAATACTCCACTCTGTCATCTTTATGGCTTTTTGTGGCCTGTCAATTTTTATGATTTTTGTGGACTACTAATTCCTTCTACAATGGGGGGGGGGGTCATCCTCCTCCTGGGCCTGGCCTGGCCCCATTGTAGGTATGTTTCCGTGTCTTCAGGATTCTACACTTGTCATTTTTTTTCATTCCTAGCACCAGTGCACCTACCAGGACTGGGCACTTTTTTATCCTGAGTCTTGTGCACCCAGCTATCTGTTTTTATTTTTTAACTTGCTACTGTCTGTGATATATGCTATGTAAAATACAGTCTATATATCAGTGTCGTCCTGGTGAGATTTTTATGAAAAACAAGGTCCACCTTGTGAAGGTACTCACCAAGACTTGGGGATGAATTCATTTCCAGCAATACTACTGTTCCTTTGCTTAATCTTCTATATAGGTTGTCCGGTGATTCACTACTACTTTTTGAATAACCCCAGACTTTCCCAGAGGTAGTTGATTCTCAATGCCCTATATACCTGAATCTCTGAGATAGCTATGAGAGACACTGTACAAGTTCAGATATTTTGGCCTTTCATAATAACTTAAATGTTCACATCCATGGATGGCCTTGGTATATTTCCACAGTACTCTTTCCATTTTACTCATGCTTGTTTTCTTATAAGGTTTCCATACTGTTATTTAACACTGAAGTTAGGGTCTAATGTAACTAACAAACAATGGCTTCATCATTTCTGATTTCATAGACTTCAAAAATCTTTTTGTGCAACCTGTAGTTGTATAACTATCATTAACCAATTGGTTGATATGATTAGAAAAACTTAAAGCTGGATCTGCCCCTAAACCCAGGTCCTTAAATGAGTGTACAGTTTCAATCACTGTGTGCTGTATTAAATATTCACCTTTCAGTTTGTCTCCCAAATCTCATATGCTTAGTTTTTGATGTATTTATCAGCATATTATTCTTCCGTGTCCAAATGGTCAATTTCATCAAGTTCTTTTGCAGACAGGCCTTATCTGTAACACATGTAATTAGTCTACCCAATTTCAGGTCATCTGCATATAGACTGTAGAATGCCTCAGATGAAAATGTTATGTCTGAAAGACACACACTAAACAAGTAAGGCCCTAGTAGACATTTGAAGCACAAAAATGGTCATTCCTTTATAAACACTTTAAGGGCAAAGCAGTTCAAACAAAAACGGCCTTTGAAGACAAACAACAGGTTTGAGAGCAGAACCCAAGGCAGGGAACAAGGCAAAAGTAGAAGAAATGTGCCTACACTCTGTCATGAGGAAAATGAACATTGAGATCTGAAGTAGTTAACTTCATTTGTGCAGCAATCTATGGGAATCGGATCCGACCTCAGATCCGAGCCGGCAGTTTTCAACAGCCTTAGATCCGAGCTCCAAGCTCCTCCCCCTACCCTTAATCCCCTGCCAACCCTGACTGACCTCAGATCTAGTTTGCCGCGGTTTACTTCAGCAGCTTGATCCCGAGTTCCAGGCGTTTTCGTCCACTTTGTGAGAAAAATTTTACTTTTCTGACCCTTTTCTTTAACTCTTGGTGTGAGTGTGTTTTCAGGTCCCTTTATCGCTTAGAACTCTCTTAGTTTAATTTAATTTGTTCCATATCTAACTTCCCCCTTCCTTCGTGGTTCCGTCAGGGTTGTGTGTGTGTGTTTGGGGCCTAGTGTGTGTGGTTTTACCTTCTAGTATGTCTGAGGCCCCAAAGATGGTGTTTGCTAAGTGCACCGAGTGTGGCCATAAGCTGTCCCCAGCGGATGGCCACACTCGATGTGTGTTGTGCCTTGGGGTTGAGCACCTGTCCTCTGGTTGTACTATCTGTGCAGCATTCAACCCCAGGGCACTCAAGGACCGGAGGTCTAAGCTGATTCTGGTGGGTCTTCTGCCCCCGGACTCGGCTTCTACCTCTGGTCCTCCCGTGGCTCCCGCTGCGGCTGCCACTCCTGCTTCCATTCCCCCGGCTGGGGCTCAACCTCCCGCCTTAGGCCCGGAGGAGAGGGAGGCTAGGAAAGAAAGGAGGAAGGAGAAGCACCACAAGTGGCGGGCTGAGGCCTCTGCTTCGCGCCCCCCCCCCCCCAGCTAAGCGGTCTTCTCCCTCCAGGACTTCTGGGTCTCTTCCTTCTCGGATCCGGTCCCCGTGCTTTTCACCGGGTCCTGAGGAGGAGGAGACCCAATCTCTGTCGAGGTCATCGAGGTGACACTCCCGTCCCGCCTTGGTGGCCTCGTCTAGATTTACCCGAAGTCTCACTGATGCAGATTTGGACCAGATGATGATAAGATTCCTCCAGGCCCAACTGCAGATGGGAGTGCTCCTGCCTCCCCCCCCGGAGCTCGACCCCCTTCTTTGCCCCGATAGCTCCTTCTCCGTCCCGTTTCCCGGGTTTGGAGTCTTCGGAGCTGGGCAGCCTTGGAGCTGGGGGTGTGTCGGTGCCGATAGTCTCGGGTACTTCGGCGCCAACACTTCCCTCGAGTCTGTCGGGTCTATTTTCTTCGGATCCGAGCTCTCGGAGCAGAGGGTTGAGCTTCGGATCCGGCGGTATCAGTATGTCTTCGGCTCCATCCAGGTCGGAGCAGGCTGGTCCGTCGGATCCGATCGCTTCGGCGCCGGCTCCGATCCATCTGTCGGATCCGAGCGAGGGTCTGCTTTCGGATCCCAGAGAGAGCAGCTCTCCCTCGGCATTTGACGTGGTGGAGAGGGCTCTGACGAGGGATTCCAGGCCCCTGGACCTTGCCACGGCTCCACCCTGCACTCCTTCTCTGTTGGGTCCGACTTACATCACCCGGCCCCAGGGACAGCCTGCTTTGACATCCCAGGTAGTTCCATTGGAGCAAGACGTTGCTGGTGAGACCTCCTCGGACAGCCCCCCCGAGGAGGTTCCTCACAAGCGAAGGTGCAAGAGGAGGCACCTGGACTCCCCCGAGTCCTTGACTGAGGACATGGATTTGGAGGAAGGGGAAGGCTCCCCAAGATCACCCCCCGAAGATGTCTCATTTGGTGACATCATGGAGATGCTCAGAATAAGGGGTGGTGGTCTGCCCCAAAGCCTACTTCAGATGAATCCGTGTTCCTGGAGGCGTTTGAAGCAGGCCCGTCTACCTCTTGGGTGTCCCCTCCGGCTGACCCCCTGGTAGACTTGATTACTACCAGGGCGTGGAAGGAGCCGGACACTGTGGAGCCAGTCCCCAAGCGCCCGGACAAATTTCTTAACCCACCCTCTGACAAGTCCCACTGGAGCAAGGGTCCCCCTGTGGATGCCATGTTGGTGGCGGTGGCCACCAAGAGGGAACTTGCTCAGAAGAGTCCCTCGGTTCATCCCCCGAGCAAGGAGTCTCGGTCGATGGACCGCCTAGGGAAGCGGGTGTTTAGTTCGGCTACCTTCTCTGTGAGGTCGCTGAACTACATGGCACATGTGCTCCAACTGCAGCGGGATCTTATCAAAGAGTATGCTGCGTCGCCCCCCGAGTCCATGTCGGCGGAGGACAAACAATTGCACTCCACCCGGATGGCCACTCTGTGTTCCATATCTAACACCTCTATGGGGCTACTGTCTCATGCCATGGAAGGAACTGCTAGAGCCAGCGGAGCGGGCCTCGTCATGAGACGTCAGGCCTGGCTCCGGCACTGTGATTTTGCGGAACTCTTTAAGGCGTCTTTCGCTAATGCCCCTTTTGATGGTTCTGCCCTCTTCGGCAAAACCGTGCGAGATACCTTGGTCCAGAGTGAAAAGGACGGGAAGACGTTGTCTGCCGTCGGAGTCCGCTTCTCTGCTCCCCAGAGCTGCTCCTTTAAGAACCATAAGGGACAGAAGAAGATGTGGTTCCGGAAGTCGCAACAGTCCTGTCCCGCTCCGGACTCCCAGCCCTTCCGTGGCAGAGGAGGGCAGGGTGGATGCTGCCCTAGAGGCAGAGGGGGCCTGCGGAACTTTGGATCCAGAGAACCCTTCTCGGACCAACCCAGGCAACACCCCTGAGGGGTTGCCCGACTTCTCCACTCTGGAAGCAGTCGGGGGGGGGGGCATTTCTCGAAGCACCCAGCAGCTTGGGAGTCCATCATGACAGACCACTGGGTGCTTCGCATCATATCCAGAGGATATCAGATCCCCTTTTCTTGTTACCCACGCAGCCCCAGATACCTCCCCGATGTCCCACCCGATCAGAGGGAGGCCACAGCAATGGAAATCCAACATTTGCTGGAAAAAAGAGCCATCCAACACGTCCCCCCAGACCAGTGCGGGTCCGGGTTTTACTCCAGATTCTTCTTGGTGCCAAAAAAGACAGGGGATTTAAGACCAATCCTCGACCTCTCTTCCCTGAATCTGTCAGTAACCAAAGAGAAGTTCCGCATGGTCACTCTTCAGTCCATTCTCCCCCTTTTGCGGGAGAACAATTGGATTTGCTCTATAGACCTCAAGGATGCGTACTACCACATTCTGATGGACAGGCAATCCAGGATGTTCCTCCGCTTCCGGCTAGGAGCCAGTCATTTCCAATTCAGGGTCCTCCCCTTTGGTCTCACCACAACCCCCATGGTGTTCACCAAAGTGTTAGCAGTGATAGTGGCCCACCTGAGGCTCCAGGGAATTCAGGTCTTCCCATACCTGGACGACTGGCTCCTGACCGCCCCGACAAGGCATCTACTCTGTGCAGCCAGAAACTACTTTCTTCGTCTAGCTCCCCGGCTGGGGATCACTATCAACATAGAGAAGTCGTCTCTTACTCCGACTCAGACCATAGACTTCATAGGGGCCAGATTAGACACAAACAAACTCCTAGCTTTCTTGACCACAGACCGGCTACTAACCCTGAGGCTACACGTGCAGGCCATTCTGCAATCTCCAGCTCTCCCGGCGGAATTGGTCCTGAGGGCTCTTGGCTCGATGGCGGCAGCAATCAACCTATTACCAATGGCACGTTTGAACATGAGGGTCTTACAATGGACCCTTCAGGTCCAGTGGTCTTTTCTTCACTATCCTCTGAGCCATCCCGTTCCCCTCAGCAGGGCTTGCAAGAGGGCTCTCCTATGGTGGCTCCAATCTCTGGGCCTCCAGCAAGGACGCCCCTTTTCTATGACCCCTCCACTAGCCACCGAGAGATGCTCTGGTGCATGCTTGGCCTCCTGGTCTTCTTTATGCTTACCCTCCTCTTCCTCTGATGCTGAAGTTTCTTCAGAAAGCCAGTCGGTTGGAGAGCAGGATTATCCTCATTGCCCCGTTTTTTCCTTGTCAAACCTGGTTCCCTTACCTTTGGTCTCATCAGGTGAATCCTCCTTGGATTCTGGATCCCCGTCCGGATCTAATATCCCACCCCCTAGATCTCCCAGTCCCGAACCTGGACAACCTCAAGCTCACAGCTTGGCTGCTCCAGTTCCACGCGTAGCTAGGACTCCCGGTATCTCTTCCCCAGTTATCCAACAAATCACCGGAACCACCACGACAGATAAAAAACTTTTATTTTATAACAGAACAAGTGCTTTCACGCACCTAACAAGTGCGCTTCATCAGGTTAAAACTATTCTAGTAGCAGCGCACAAGCCTTCTACTAGAAAGATATATAGCAGCAAATGGAAACGTTTCTCCATTTGGGCGGCACACAAAAATTTGGATCCTTTCACAGCTTCTTTGCCCGCTGTATTAGACTTTCTATCAGGACTGTTTCATCAGGGGGCTAGCTCCTCCACAGTCAAGGTTCAACTAGCAGCTATCTCTCATTATCACTTGGGAAATGAACTGGGCCCTTTGATCACCACAAAATTGTGTAAGACCTTTTTGAAGGGCACCTTTCTGCTCAGACCTCCAGTGAAGGATATAGTCCCTCCTTGGGAATTAATGCTGGTGCTGCAGGCCTTGACAGCTCCCCCGTTTGAGCCTGCAGCTTCAGTAGATCTTAAATTCTTGTCATGGAAAACGGCCTTTCTTGTCGCTATCACCTCGGCTCAAAGGGTCTCTGAACTACAGGCCCTCTGTGCAAAACCCCCATACTTGACCTTTCACAAGGATAGAGTTTACCTCAGGACCAATCCCTCTTTTCTTCCCAAGGTTGCCTCTGAGTCAAATATTAACCAGTCCATCAACCTGCCGGTATTTTTTCCTAATTACCATAACAAAGGGGAATACAAATTACACTCATTGGATGTGCATAGACAACTTCGCTTCTACATCCACAGGACATCTGGTCATAGGAAATCCGACCAGTTGTTCGTCTCTTTGCCAAATTTAACTTGGGTAAATCTGTGTCTAAAGTCACACTGTCTAGATGGATTTCACAGTGTATCCTTTTAGCATATCAAAGTTCGGACAGGCCCGCACCTCAGGGAGTCCATGCCCACTCTACTCGATCTATGTCTACCTCTGCGGCTTTTAGAGCTAGAGTTTCTTTGGATGATATTTGCTCGGCAGCCACTTGGGCCTCATCTCATACCTTTATCAGTCACTATAAATTGGACATTATCTCCAGAGGGAGAGCATCCTTTGGCTCTGCAGTGCTCCGGAACATCCTTCCATGAAGACCACCCAAGATTCAGGTAGCTGGGGACTCTGTCCCATAGGTTGCTGCACAAATGAAGTTAACTACTTCAGATTAAGAAGTTATGTACTCACCATAACGTTCCATCTGAGTAGGTAAACTTTGTCAGCAACCGTCCCTCCCTCCTGCCCCCTCACTTGCGAATGTCTTCATGCTCAGGTCCATGGGTTTTACCCACTTTATCTTGAGAATAATAATCTTATAGCAGTTTCTGCTGTTGGGAAAACTTGATCTGAGGTCAGTCAGGGTTGGCAGGCGATTATGGGTAGGGGGAGGAGCTTGGAGCTCGGATCTAAGGCTGTTGAAAACTGCCGGGTCGGATCCGATTCCCATAGGTTGCTGACAAATGAAGTTTACCTACTCAGATGGAACGTTATGGTGAGTACATAACTTCTTATTCCCAAACAATCTCTTCCTCCTTTCAGCTTTCCCATCACATCTTGGCTGAGTGACTTCCTTGTTTCAAGCAGAACCTATCTGTCTTGACTTTGCAGCCCTTGGTAAGGGAGATAATACGAACAGGTTACAAGACATAATTCTGAAATGTTCCTACCCTTCCTAAGCATTACTTCAGTCCTTCCCAAAAAGGTTACCATAGCACTACCCATTCTGCAACAAGGGGTAGTTTCTAGTATCTAAGAGGGATGAATTTTGGAGCTGCATTTTGGAGCCCTGCAGATTAAGCAAGTAGTTACTTATTAAATGGTTCAAATGCTCATACTCATGCAGAATGGTCTTAAGTGACCCTGGATGTGAAGGGCATCTAACTGCATATCCCTATTCAGAGGGACCACACACAGTTTCTCCGGCCTCTTGGCAGGGAATGGACATTACCAGCTGTCTCTGTACTATTTTGCCTTCCCGTTATAAGCATGATATTCACCACGTAAGGAGCAGTAATGTTTGCATGTCAGATTAAAGAGTGATTTACATAAAGGGTCTTCTTCTGGGATATGTATGCCTATCTTTTATTTTTTTTTTTATTTTTTATTTTACATTTGTTAACCGGGCTAGTCCAGCTGGATATATGTCCATTTTCAGTGGAGGCCCGGGGAGAAAAGCTCCAGTAGTAACACAGATATATAGTAAAGAAAAACAATTTATCATACAATAAAATTTTACATGTGATTGTTTCACACATATATATCATGGAACAATTCTACAAAGAAGTAGAGATACTAAATCAGCTAATTCAGAGGAATGATTGCATTACTTTCCAAAAATTGTACAAGAAAGGTAGGTCACTTTACAGTATGTTATCAGTGGTGAGATGTACAGAACAACTGATAATTACATTCATGACATGACTTATGTAAATTACTAGCGATCCTAACTACTTCCATAGGGCTGTAGTATAATAGATTAGTGAGAGGATACAGGTTGGTGATAGAAGTAGAGAAATCAGAGGATTAGTCAGGGTTGCTACAGGGGCATAACCAGTGTGTCTTCAGGTATTTCTTGAGCCTTTGTTTAAAGAGCGGCAGCGAGGGAAGTAGAGTTATATCCTGTGGCAGTGTGTTCTGTTTTTTTCCAGCAGTATTGGTGAACAAGGAGTCACCTGCCAGGTTATTAGACTTGCTTATGCTAGCAAGAAGTTTACCAGAAGATCGTAAGGAGTTGAGATTCCTGTGTGGGGTAATAAGGTTAGAAAGAATAGGGGTGTTGTTCGGTTGGTAAAGTATATTATGAACAATGGTTAGTTGGGAATATGTCAAAATGTTTTTTAGTTCTAGCCATTCTAGTTGTTGTAGGTTCTGACAATGGTGAGTTCTAAAAGGGTTCCCAGTGGCAAATCTGGCGGAGTTGACTAGTTTGACTAGATTAGTTTGTTTTAGGTTAGTATATATGGGTGAAGCCATACAGAAGAGATGAGATTAAATGGGACTGAGCAATTCTAATTCTGCTGGTAACCAAAAGCACAAGGTTGTAGACAAAACCAAAAGCAAAGCAGCTCCGGGGACAATAAAGGTTGTCTTCTAGATTCCAATGTGTAATACCAAAAAGGTCCGAGACGAATAATCCAATGGAATAAAAAGTTTAATAACACACCAAATAAAAACAAAAAATATATATTGCATCAACTGATTAAGTGCTTTCGTCACCGTTTGGAGACTTCTTCAGAATCAATTAACAAGAGTCCTGTCATCTTTTATATTCAAAAAATGGGCTGGCAATCTAAATTGAATAATTAATATTAATTCTCTTAAAAGAACCACCTTATATGCAGGTCCGATCATTAGGTATATATAGATATTGTTAAACATATCATAGACAATGAATAAAGGGTAAAACCCTACCTAGAAATTATAACCACACAACTCAGTACTTTACTAATTGAAGTTAAATAATGTGTTGTATAATTAGAGTCGGCCAATACCATCGGAGTGTAACAATTCCGTGTGGTCGCCATCCAACATCCATCACCATTAAAGTAGATCAAACGGTATTTAATACAATTGCTGAATACAATTGCTCAATAAAATTGTCTTGTTTTGTAAATATTTTGAATTGTAAATAAATATAAATATATAAGTATGTGAGAAATATATGTTTATAAAATATGTTAGGAGATAAATGTATAAATAAATATTGTAAATATGTATAAATATTAATGTATGAGTATTCAGCAATTGTATCGTACAGAATCCCCTTATAGAACATGTATTATGGTATGTACGGTTTGTGGATGACGTTTTTATGTTATGGAAAGGTGATGGTTTGAATTTTGCATCCTTTGTTACTTACTTACATACTACTACTGATGTTTTAAGATTTTCATATCAGATCTCTGCTGAAAATATTGATTTTCTTGATGTACATTTGACTAAATCTGATCTAAATAATCTAAGGAGTCAAGTTTACCACAAACCTACTAGAAAAAATACATACCTGCATAAAACAAGCATGCACCCCAGACATATTCTAAGAAATGTATTAAAAGGGCAAGTATTCAGGACCCTGAGATTACACAACAATGATGAGGATGCACATGCAGCACTTAGTAATCTCAAATGTGATTTTCTCCAAGGAGGTTATAATACTACTGAGATTGATAAAACAGTCTCTGATGCCTGGAAATTGAGGCACACAAAATGCAGACCCTATTTTAATCCAGCCATGGATAATCCTGCTACTAATAGCAATGGTACCTTGCCTATTAATGAGTTTAGAGTAGTGTTTCAGTTTGCCAGCAACATAAACCAATATATTGATGTTGTTAAGAAACACTGGCATCTTTTGCAAGAAGTACCTAATCTAAATGCTATTACCACTAGCATTCCACAGTTTAGCTTTAGGAATAATAAATCACTCAAACAGCATCTTTGTAATAGAGAGACACACAAGCCAAATTCTCTTTCCACACGTCAGGGTTCCTGTCCATGCAGGTCATGTAGTGCATGTCCTTACATTTATAGCACAAATACATATACTCATCCAACAAAACAGTTCCATCTGTATTCCCATACATATGCTGATTGTAAAAGTACTGATGTGGTTTATTATGGTTTCTGCAAGAGATGTCCTGTTTTCTATGTTGGCAAGACTAATATATCTTTTAAAGATAGAATTTTGGAACATCTTCGTGATATCAGGAATAGAAAGCATACAAATGCATTAGCTAATCATGTCATGAACACTGATCCCTCACATTCCTTCCAGTTTTTTGTCTTACAACAGATACATAAAAATTTGAGAGGAGGGGGTATAGAAAATATTACTGAAGGTTGTGAACAAAAATGGATAATGAAACTTAATGCAGACAAATATCCAGGTCTTAATGGTACCACATCTCTGGTCCCTTTTTTGAAAGGCAGACGCCTTAAACACAAATAATTTTAATCATAATATTTATTGCCTCTTACTTGTGAATGAATTTTACATAATTGATTTTTTAAAAAGATTTTTTATGCTTAGTAGAAGCTTATGTTATATATTTTATCTGATTTATGTATAGTTTTTGTCTGTGCCTTTAAATGCTCCTTCAGATATGACATCACTAATTATGCTAATTGGTTTCAAGAGTATTTAAGAAATGAGCTGTTTTAACATTTTGTCTGAAGAAGCAACTGAGTGTTGCGAAAGCGCTTACCACTGTTTTCTTTTGTTTATTTTATTAAAGACGCTATTGTGTGCTACCTTGGTGCATTGTTCTTTTGTTCTTACTTCGTGTTTTTATGCACCTTGGTTTTACCTACAGCCGTCTTTGTTTGATAGTAAAATTGAGTCTACCCACTCTTCTAGTTATCTGTGATGGCACTGGAACTGCTCTGAGGCCTACTTTACCAAGACATTTACATTCCCTCCGCCCAGAATGCATTGGTAGATCAGTTGTATAGGTTTTCCTGCAGCCTACTTGAATGGCAGCTGAACTGAAAGGTTTTCATTCAGTAATACAGAAACGTGGAACCCCAAATATGGACTTGCTCACCTTTCAGAACAACTGTTAAATATCAGTATATACCTTTAAATGCTAATGAGTTAGCTGTGGTGAATAGCATATAGTGTACAGAAGTTCCAGGTAAATCAGATGCAGTTGAGATCTTACTGAGTTTTGAACACATCTGTGCTCTCTTCGTGTTATTCATTAAGCATCTTTAAAAGGCACATTGTCAGTCTGTGCAATACTTAGTTGCCTTGCACTTGGATGATTACAAATCAGATGAGTTTATTTTGCCGTAACATCTCTCAATCACTGTTGTACTTTGGCATCACTGCCTACATGATTTCCCTTCTTGCACCAGCAGTGATTCAAAGGTTTTGGACCCCTGTATGGATGCGTGACTATGTAGTTAGCTTGGGGACGGGAGTGGTCATGGACACAAGGAGGCTTGCCCAACTTGCAAAACATGTTGCTTAATGTTTCTTTCATCTGGTTGAGTCTTTGACTGGTTTATTTTCACTGTTACATAGTAGAATCAGTATATGTACCAGATCTTAAGAATTACATCAGCAGCTTTGAAAAAATATGTTTGTTGTCAGGAGTTCATATGATCTGATGTTGTCAGTTTTCATTCATTCCTCAACTGATGGGTTTTGATCTGATACTCTGATCCGACTCGGCCGTTACACTAGCTCTTGGCCTCCAATAAACTCTTGAGCTCCTTTCCTACCCATAATGCGCTATTCTTAATGTCCCTCAGATCTCGTTTGCCGCTTCCGTGCCTAGACGTGGTCCCCTTTGGCTCTTGGGCTAGTTAAAGTGAATTTCTACAAATTCTTCTATTCAAGCAGTTAATTTTTGTTTAGTACTTTTTCTCTAAAAAGAATTTAAGTATCTGTCACGTTTATATACTTTTATACATCTTTATACACTTGATAGTGTATTCTTCGCTACCATTGTTGGTAGGCCTTTCCTACTCTGTTTCTTTATCTGTTTTTATAGTTATCCTCCTCCGGGGGAAAAAAAAATCTTCTAACTTATTCTTACTAGATTTTTCTTTTCAATAGTTGTAGTATTTAGTTGATCACTGTCTGCATTTTTTGGACGGAATTTTTTTTTAGTCTACTTCGATATCTCTGTACGATATCTAAGAAAGGATTTAAAAAATGTGAGAAATTTGGGCATAAGATGCCTTTTTCTGATGCCCACACTCATGTGTTTGCTGCTTAAAATCTGAACACCTCGACTGAGATTGTAACATTTGTAGTGGGTTCAACCTCAGATTTGACGAAAGAAATAAGTTAAATTTAAAAGGTTTGTTATCAACTCCCTTTTCTCAAGCCATTTAATTCTTCTAAGACTAAACCTAAGTACCCTTCAAAACAATCCAAACTGTCTGATTCCCCTGCATCAACTTCTTCATAACGGAAGAAAAGTCGGATCCAAAGCCTCTTGGGATTCCACCATCTTCAGATCTGAACAGATACATCTCAAGTCTTTCAGCATGTGATCAGACAAAGCATACTCCAGATGCATCTTCCATGGATCCTTTGCCTTTGCCACGTAGTATCTTCTCACCAAGATTGAATCTGGGCCCTTCCAGGGTGTCCTCCTCATTTCTAGAGTAGCACTCAAAATTCCTTTTGGTGGTATCCTGTCCTTCCTCTAGAAGTCTTAAGGAGTCAGATGTGGAAAGATTAATGGGATTCTTCATGGAACAAATTCAGAAGGGAGTGCTCACTGTTCCTACCCCTTTGGGTCAGGAATGCCATCTACCTACCGCTCCACCATTAACAACTCCTTTTCTGATTCAACCTGTGGTGTCAGAGTCCTCCGATCCGAGCATTCCCAGCCCTTCTGGGTCAGATCCAAAGAGACCATTATCTTTCGATCCGACTGTTACTCTGAGTGCACCAGCCCTGACATCTTCGGATCTAGATGACTCTCAAAGCTGATGTTAGATCCAAGAGAATAGGACTTACTCCGAAGTTTTCGAAGTGGTCTCTTCCTCTTGGAGCTTCAGCTTTGAATAGCTTCCGCCTCGGGTGGATTACTGTCCGAGCAGAGGGAGGTAATAGGTCAGAAACTCGCTTTCTCAGCTCTGTTGACTTCCTTCTCCTCTGAAAGATGTACTTTTGAGGTTGTAAAGAGGATTTTCTGTGCTCCGGCAGGTCAGATGGGGTTCTTCGCCCTCAGATCCACCCTCACCATCTCAGATGACTTTGCACTGTGGTCCTTAAAATTCCACTCCACGGGGACAAACAGCCCAAAGCTTCCAGTCTACCCAGCAGGGTATAGTCATCTCTTCCAATACTTTTCCAGATCATTCCACCGAAGTCTCTAGGGACAGGAAGTGCAAGATGAGGCACTTGGACTCTACTCAAAAGTCTATCACTGATGGTACTGACTTCAACAAAGAAGTGTTTCCCAAATTACCACCCAATGACGTGTTACTTGGAGACATTCTTGAAATCCTTAAACAGAAGGGTGGTCTGCCCACAACCCTACTCCTGAGGAGGTAGTATTTCTGGAAGCTTTCAGGACTGGCCTTCTGTCTCCTGGGTTATTCCGCCCACTGATGAACTCATTGATTTGGTTTGTAAGTGGGCGTGGAAGGAACCCAATACAGTTGAGCCGATCCCCAAGATACCAGACAGGAATCTGGCTCCACCAGTAGGAAGAGAACATTGGAGTAAAGGTGTACCAGTTGATGTAATAGTTGTGGCAGCAGCTACAAAGAAGGAACTCACGGAACAGAGTTCCACTGTCCATCCCAATAGAGAATCTAGGGCACTGGACAGAGTTGGGAAGCGAGTTTATGCTTAAGCCAACTTTTATTCTCAGATCCTTGAACTACTTGGCACACTTCACGAGACTGCAAAGGGACTTGATCAAGGACCTTTCAAATTCCTTTTCAGAGGCCACTGCTACCGAGGCTCAATCTTTTGTGATTTCACAGTTGACTACCCTTCAATCTATTGCATATTCATCCATGAGGCTCATCTCACATGCTGCAGAAAGTTCCTCAAGGGCTGTGGGTTCAGGTATTTCCATTAATAGCCATGCATGGATGCACCTGTGTGATTCTGCAGAGCCCTTCAAGTCATTGTTCATCAATGCTCCCTTTGACGGCTCTTCTTTGTTTGGCCCCGCCATTAAAGACACACTCTCCAGGTGTGAGAAAGATGGAAAGACCCTCTTTGCAGTGGGTGTACATTTTTCGACCCCTCAAAGGACCCTTTTCCAGGAATTAGCATGGAGGTCGAAAGATGAGGTCGAAGATGTGGTTCTGGAAGGCTCAGGGTCCTTTCTAGGACACGTGTGGAGGTAGCTCCCCCAGAAGGAAAGGCCCTGGTGGCAGAGAAGACACGCAAAACTGAGGTCTTGAGATTCCTTTTCTGACAGATCCTATCAATGCTTCTGAAGGGAGGCCCTATTGCCTTCCTCTAGAGGCAATTGGGTTGCTTATCTGTGCACCAAGAAGTCTGGCTAAACATAACAAAAGATACTTGGGTGCACAAGATTATTTCCAGAGGTTATATAATTCCCTATTCTCTGCCACCTCAGTTATCCAGAAAAATCCCAGATGTTCCACTCAGAGGGAAGCAGCAGCACTAGAAATTCAAAAGCTACTAGAAAAAGAGAGTCATCCAAGAGGTCCCTTCAGAGCAAGTAGAATCCGGAACTTGCTCAAGATTTTTTTGGTGCCAAAAAGGATGGGGGACTGGAGCCCAATTTTAGATGCAGTATGCTGAACAAATCGGTTGAACACAGCAAGTTTCGGATGGTCACGGTTCAGTCCATTCTGACCTTTCTTAGCAAAGAAGATTGGATGTGCACGATAGATCTTCAGGATGAGTACTATTACATAAAAATGAACAGACAATCCAGAAAGTACCTACACTTCCACCTGGGAGCCAGTCACTTTCAGTTCGGAGCACTGCCCTTTGGCCTCACTACAGATTCCATGGTGTTCAAGTGCATCACAGTTGTAGCAGCTTACTTGAGACTTGCAGGGATTCAGGGTGTTTCCATATTTAGATGACTGGCTCATTACCGCCCCAAACAGACATCAACTGATACAATCATGAGGTCAGGTGTAGCAAATTTGTTCAAATCTTGGAATAACCATCAATTACAACAAGTCTTGTTTACAATTCATAGGAGCAATGTTCAACACAGTATCTATGGTAGCATTTCTTCTTCTTCCGAGAGTACAGACAATAAGGAAACAGGTCGGGAAATAATTTGCAGTACCAGAATTTCAGTCCGATTGATTCTGCAAGTCCTGAGATTGATGTCGGCAGCAATAATTTTAGTTCCTTTGGCAAGATATCACATGAGAATTCTGCAGTGGATGTTAGCAACACAATGATCAATGTTCTCTCAACCTGTGTCGGCGAAGATAAAAAATAACTCAGGTTTGCAAATGGTATGTTTCCTGATGGATGTAATCAACAACTGTTACAAGGTTGTCCTTTCATTCTCCCTCAGCCTAAGGCCATAGTGACCATGGACGCTTCACAGATGGTTTGGGGGTGGCATTTTCTGGGGAAGAAAGTTCAAGGCACTTGGTCCCCAGAAGAGGCCAACTTGCATATCAGTGTTCTGGAGAAGAGAGTGGTACTTTTTTCGTTGCAAGCATTCCAAAACTCTCTCCCTCTTGGGACAGTTGCATTGCAAATGGACAGTGTGTCAGTAGTTTGGTACATCAACAAACAAGAGGAACCAGATCTTATCCCGTGTCGAGAAGCCCTATGAGTATGGCAATGGACGATGTCCTCCAACTGCTTTCTAATAGCAATGCACACACTGGGGAAGCCTAACATAATGGCAGACAAATTGAGCAGGTCCATTTTACTGCCTCACGGGTGGTCTCTCAACATCAAGGTGATGGAAATTATTTTCAGTCGGTGAGACCAGCCTTGCTGTGATCTTTTTGCATTCCCCCTGAACAACTAGTGCAGCTGCTGCTTTGCCCTAATCCCCTCACCAGGGGAGTCACCGAGGGAAGCTCTGCTCTATGATTGTCCTCCCGGTCTTCTGTAGACTTCTTCGACTCCCCTGATTCCTAAATTCCTTCAGGAAGCAGCCAGGTTGATAAGCAAAGTCATCTTCATTGAACCTTACTGGCCTCAACAGGTTTGGTTTCCCTTCTTTTAGCTTCATCTAATATACCCACCTTGGATTCTGAATTCAACTCCAGACCTTCTGTCTCACCCATCATAATGTATGATTCATCCAGACGTCTCAGTTCTCAAATTAATTGGGTGGTTTCTCAAGTTCCCTTAATAGTCAGGCAAACAATGCTTTCTTCCCCTGTCAATTCCATACTGTTATCTTCCCATAAACCTTGCACTAAGAAACTCTACCGGAGTAAAAGGAGAAGGTTCATTTATTGGGCAGGGCAGAATCAGATAGTCCCCTTCTCAGCTCCACCTCATTCTGTTCTTGAATTTTTAGCGAGTTTGTTTAATGAGGGTGCTAGTTCATCGACTGTTAAAAGTCCAGCTTGCATAAATTTCTAACTTTCATGTGGGGTTTCAAAATTCTTCCCCGGCTTCCTCTAAACTGTGCAAAGCATTTTTGAAAGTTACTCTTCTGCTAAGACCTCCTTATAAAGACTCCATACCATCATATTTTTTAATTTGGTACTGCAAGCCTCAATACATTCTCCATTTGAACCTGCAGCTAAATGTTATCTAAAAATTTTCACCTGGAAAACTGTATTTTTAGTTGCATTTACATCTGCTAAAAGAATTTTAGAACTTCAAGCATTATCTTCTAATATGCCGTACTTGATTTTTTCATAAGGACAAGGTCACCTTACGTACCAATGCTGCCTGCCTACCTAAGGCGTTTTCAGAAACCATCATCAAGTAACCCATTCATTTACAGGTATTCTTCCCAAAATTGACAAAGGGGAATATGTGCTGCACTTACTGGATGTTCATAGACTATTATGTTTCTACCTACACAGAACAAAAGAAATTTGGAAGACAGATCAGTTATTTGTTTCCTTTGCACATAGTAAATTGGGCAAATCAGTTACAAACGTAATTCTAGCTGGATAGTTGACAGATAGCATTTCATTTATCTATAACAAATTGAATCTTCCTTACTAAAGCCATTAAAGGCTCATTCAACCAGATCTATAGCAACTTATTCTGTGTTCCATTCTAAAGCCTCTATGGACTATATATGTGCGGCTGCAACTTGCTCAAATCCTCATACCTTTATCACTCATTACAAATTATATCTGGTCTCGTGGGGAAGAGCAGCCTTTGTCTCAACCGTACTCAGGAATATTCTTCCTTAGAGTCCACCCGGGTATTTAAGTAGCGGGGGACTTTGTCCTATCAGTTGAGGAATGAATGAAAATTGACAACATCCGATAAAAAAGTTACATGCTTACTGTAATGTTCCATCTGTGTTGTCCATTTTCATTCTTCCTCAACCCCCCACCTTCCATCCCCCTCCATTTCTCTTAACTGACTTCTATTAGAATGAGACTCTTAGGGACATCATATGTCCCTTTTGTTGAATTTCAGTTATGGCGATTATTTTATAGTTTCTCTGTCAAGCTGTATATAGGATCTGAGGAACATTAGGGATAGTGCATTATGGGTAGGAAAGGAGCTCAAGAGTTTGTCTGAGGCCACGAGCTAGGGTAACAGCCAAGTCGTATTCGAGAATCAGATCCGAACCCATCAGTTGAGGAGGAAGAAAAATCGATAATACAGATGGAACGTTATGGTATGTACATAATGTCTTTTTTTGAACGCTAGAAGTATCGTTCATTCAGTGTGTAACTTCTCTTTTTAGAAGGGTATTTGGCTGAAAATTGGATCCAGATTTTAATTTGTGCCTTTTTGCAGCTAATGAGTCTGTGTGCAGTGCTTGATAACATTAGGTGGCCCCATCTGTGAACAAAAAAAACTAAAACAACTAAATAGTTAAAGGTAGTATAACCAATAAGTTTTTGGTGAATTAGTAAGTAAAGGTTTTCTCTTTCGGTTGGAGATAGAAAAACTGGAGTACAAGGTGGAATCAGAATATTTTGAAGGAGAAGTTAGTCTGGATTGATTGAGGTTGCCATGATGCTTTGCATTCACTGAGAACAGGAACTAAAAAATGTATGAAGGGTTGAGATATGGAACTGGATTGGAGTGTTTGAAGCGTATATGAAATGCATAGGAGTGGTTATAATAGATGAAACCGAATACACTTCTTAAACAATAAATGTATGACATTCAAGCCAAGGCAGATGAGACGGTCAGGCAACTTGGAGACTGAGCTACATGTAAGTGGAATAGAGGATAAGTCAATGAAGTGAAATCTGAGACTCTGTAATGTTTTGGTAAATGAAGAAGTGCTAGATATGATGAAAACAGATGGTGGAGTGGATGCTGTTTGCAAAAGCTTTACCATTGCCATTCTCGGACATCATGTATGTGAAGTTTGTAAAATACTTAAAAGAATTTCTGACGTTATGGAAAAGAATGTATAGCTACTTGACAGAAAGTTATCTGTGACTGAGAGACCTGTACTTGAATGATTATTTTGAGATGACAGTTGAACATTGTTTACATTTTGTAGAAGTAATGCAAGCATCTAAGTACAGAAGGTTGAAGTGTAGACTGTCTTGTCCTGCCATCTTAAAGTTGGTTGGGAATGGTAAACTCTAGTAATTAGGAAAATAAGACAAATATCCATGAACTTTCCCAGTTTCAAGTGGGAGCAAGAAAAGACAAGAAATAAAGTACTTTTGAGCTAAGCTATTAATACTACTTGAGAAGTAGAGGATAATTGTGAGGAGAGAGCGACCTGATCGACAAGAAATTGTATGTGCATACAACCCTGGAACAAGATGGTTTTACTTGCTAGGTTTGAATGGAGCAAACCAAATATATAGTCTTTCCAAAATGCTTGTATTTCAAATATTTAGAAGAGATATTTATCCCAGATATTCACCAAAGAGAGATTTGTGTAGTTAATGTTTTTAATATCTTTACTGAATCATACCATATGATGAGTACAAATACATCAGTAAAAAATAAAGCAAACCATGGTAACATTTTCCATTGTTGTTTTCATGCAGTATTCACGTTTACTTTTTAATCCTTTTAATTCACTCCAACATTATATGCATTGTTCAGTTCCTGCCTTCCCTTAAACCTATTCTGCATATATTTTCCCACAGATTCCATTTGTTTCCATGTAATTTGCTCCTTCCCTTTACCAAAGATCCCAACTCTATAACTTAACATCTCAGCTCTTACCTGTACTTTGAGAATAGACCCAAGCTGCTGACTTATCAGATCGCAGGTTGTTTCTGGACATTAATAGTTTTATCCACTGTGGGCCACCGCCCCCAAAATAATTTTTTCGTGGGTTTTAAGACCTCCCATCTAAACTCCCTTTATTACAACTGCTTAACAGGCTTCCCTTTCACTTGCCTGAATGTTAGCCCCAACTGTCCACCCTCAGCCACTTGCCCAAGCCAGGTACTGTTTCAGTCTCAGTTCATATTCCGTTCAGTTTCAAGTGGACAAAACCCTCTGCGGCTCACTTTACTCCCCTACCCTACTACCAATTCCACCCTGCTAAACTAATATAACCCCCACTGACATCTCCCTTAGTTTGCCTCACTACCAAACAAAATGGAATTAATTTACCTCCACAAATCGCAATTTTCCCCTAAACCACCACTATCCCCTCATAGCTAACAAGTATCCTCATCACTTTTCCCTTCACACCTTATAGGAACATGTACTTTACAGTATTATTGTTTCATCCCTTTCCCAACCCCCCACACTGCATTTCTTGAACCACTCAAAACTCTAGTTCTCCTGATTTGCGCACTTCCACATCAAATACAAAATCCTTTCTAAATTCCATTATTATATTTTTCTTTTATATCACTGCAACTCAAACCCACGGATACCACTGCTCTGGTCTCCATCATAACTTAACAGTAATTTCTAAGAAAGCTCTCACTTCTTTAGTACTCCACTCCTAAACTTATACATTCAATGCATCTGAAGACTTCCACCGCTATCGCTCCAGTCTGTAGTCAGTACTGCAAATGACCATTCTGCTCAGTAGCATCTTCCTGTGTTACTAGTCTCTCTCACCTTACCACATAACACTCCTCTTTGCACAAAACCACCATCTCCCATTCTAGCATATATAATACATACACAAATGTGCTGTACTCTGAAACAAGCCACTTTCTCCATATAATTCTCCCTCACATCTTTCCACACGTTCATATACTCCTACACAAAAACTCCTACAAACCTTATAACCCCTAGCCATTAAACATTACTTTTAAACTTAGTTTCAAACCAAAATATCCTGTCTCTTACCCCAATGTCTGACAAACCATTAACCCTACTCTTGTGATATCCACCAAAACCTAGAAACCACTAGTCATCCCTCCAGTGTCCTTCTCAATCATGCAACCACCACCACCTCCTCAGATTAATGGCTCTTATTTAAACAAGCAACGTACCCTGTGTTACCACTTCAACACTTGGGCTGCCAAAGCATATGCAGTAAAATACATGAGCTATGTGCTTGTGTTACACTCCAAACCCTTGCAATTTTAGTTTTAACCAAAACCTGGCTAAGCCCAGCATTAAGAATGATGAAATACTTCCTCCAGGCAACTATATCCTGCAACTAGACAGATCATCCAAAAAAGTAGGGGGCCTGTCAATTATATACAATATCTCACTGGTACTTTCACCATATCCAATCTGCCCACCTTCCTTTAACAATGCTGAAATACTGTCTTTTTTTCCCTCAGAAAAGTCAGTGATCACAAAAATATCTATTTTGTCGCTTTTGTTCCCCCAGGTGAAAACAACTTAACATTAGAGGACCTTCTGTCTTGGCTATCCACCAATATCAACTTAGAAACCAAATCTATCCACGAAAACTATATAATGTGATGATGTTCTATCTCATTTTCATTCTCTACTGGTTGGGTCCAGAACTGATCCTAGGTCTTCAACTAGCTTGTGGCTTACACCCTATCCCATGATGCTGTAGGGAATTCCCCAGATCGTGTTTGCCGCTAAACAAGATCGGGTGCTTCACACTGGCTCTGGCTAAGTGATTTCTTTCAATTGTGTTTTTTTCTTGTAAAATTTAGTGTTTTTTTTCCTCTAGGAAGTAGTTAGCATTAATTTAGATTAGTTAAATTGGTTAACCTTGGTTAACAGCTTTAGCTGTGCTCATTTTTCTTCCTGTTTGAGTGTTGGCCATCAATACTGTCAAGGCCTATATATCTACCCTGTCTCAGCTTTCCTAAGTTCACTGTTTTTTGAGCTGCTTAAAATTAGTGTGTGTTATACTTCGATAACTTAAATATTTACTTAGAGGGCTATCTATAGCCCGGTTTAGATAGAGTACTTTTTTCCTTAGTGTGTGCATATTTAATAATTCTCCCTTTTTTTCCTTGATTAAGCTAGCCCGTTTGAGTTAGAGGGCTACTTGGCCTGTTTAAATTACAGGGTCTTTCCTTTTTCTTGTGTGGTGCATTACATTTGTAAAATAAGTTGGTTGACTAACTGTTTTATTGGTGATTTGTTCTATCACCTAAGCTAGCTCATTTAAGTTAGAGGGCTGCTCAGCCTGTTTAATTTAGTGTTTTTTCATAGCATGTGCTTTACCTATTTTTCAGTTTAGCAAGCTTCTTATAAAAAAAAAAAAAATGTTACTTTTGGTATTTTTCCATCCAGTAAGCTAGCTCATTTTAGTTAGAGGGCTACTTAGTCCGTTTATATTAGAGGGCTTTCCTTTAGTGTGTTTTATATATATATATATATATATATATATATATAGTGAGTTTTGTTTTGTTGGCTATTAAGATGTCAAAATAGACTAAAGATGCCAAACCCTCTGGTTTCAAAAAATGTTCCAAGTGTAGTGAGAAAATGTCCATGACTGATGGTCATACTGTGTGTGTGTGTGTGTGTGTGTGTGTGTGTGTGTGTGTGTGTACTGCCTCAGAGCAGTACATCTACAAGAATCTTGTACGATTTGCCATTCTTTCAGTCACAGGGTTCTTCTTGAAAAGGAAGAATAAGTTAATTCTGAGGGCGTTATTGAAGACTTCTTTTTCAGAAGCCATAGGAGAAGGTCAGAGTCCTAAAAAACAGACCTCTTCTCCTTCTTCAAAATCTGAAAAATCAGGAAAAAGATATTCCACATCTTTAGAACCTCATTTGGAGCAAACAAAAAAAGTTACCAAAAATTTCCACATCGGACCTGAGAAACCATCCACCTTGGCTTCTTCAGTATCAGAACTGTTGGTGTTACAAGCTCGGAGCCTGTCCCCAGTACTGGAACCGGTTTCTCCGACATTGAGGTCCCCCCATCTTGCAAGTTTCATCTCGATCCTCCAGAAGTCTTTCAGATGACGATGTGGATCGTATGGTTTGGAGAATTTTGTGGACACCGGCACTAACCAAACTTTTGTCGGAGCCAACCCAGATGGTTTCGGAACCGACTAAGCCTGGGTTGTCAACATCGATTCCTCCTTCGACCCGACTTGGGACTTCAGAGCTGGAATGCATGGAGCTGATTGTAGTGGAACCATCAGAGCCATGACCTGTTCCAGGATCTTTGGCCACGACTACCACTCCGACTTTCTCGGTGCTGTCTGAGCTCGTGGAATCTAGGAGCTGACGTTCTCTGGTTAGTTCCGAGGAGGCCAGCTGGATCGTATGTTTGTCTGATCTGAACTTGGCTCTCAGGGCTTTGGCACGGGTGAGCTTGGCTCCTACATCGGCCTCTAAGCCAACCCCCTTGGTGCCGGGGATGCCTTTTATTTAGGAGCCGGGAGCTTCCTCGGATCATGGGCAGGGGGCCTTCGAGGCGATGAGACCGGTGTCCCCACTGGCAGCTCCACTCTCAGACCCAGTCATTGCTCCCTCAAAGGCACCAGTGTCCATCTCGGCACAACCACAGACGCGTAGACCCACGACCTCAGGACACCCCATTGGGTGAACCCCTCTCTTCCAAAATCTCTCCAGAATACCCTTCTGAAGAGGTCCCTCGCAATAGTCTATGTAACAGGAAGCATTAAGACTCCCCAGAGTAGTCCGTTACATCTGACACAGATCTTGATAAGTCAGAAGGGTCCCCCACGGTCACCCTCTGAGGATGTAGCCTTTGCAAACATCCTAGAAATACTTAAGCAGAGAGATGGCTGGAAGCCCATCAGTTCTGAGGAGGAGGAGTCTCTTGTCTGTCTGAAGGCTTTTAGGTCTCGCCCTTCCACCACTTGGGTGTCTCCGCCTTTCGATGAACTCATGGACCTAGTTTGTCAAAAGGCGTGGGAGACTCCAGACTCAGTGGAGCCTGCCCCTCGGAGGCCAAATAAATTCATTACATCCCTGCTGATAAAATTTTCCTTATGAAAGGTGTCCCAGTAGATGCTATGGTGGTGGCAGCTGACACCAAAAAGGAACTGTCAGAGATGTCCTCTTGTGTCCATTCTCCAAACAAAGAATCTCATACAATGGAGAGCTACAGAAAGCGCACGTTTTCTTTAGCAACCTTTACACTTGGGGCTCTGAATTATCTTACATTTTACCAGCTTGCAGAGAGATCTGAATGAGCTAGGATATGCTCTCTAGGGTCCAGTAGCTGCGGGGGTATCGGATAATATTTCCTCCCAGCTTTCCTCCTTGAATTTAGTCATAAACAACTCCATGAGACTCATTTCCTATGCAGTTGATGGAGCAAGTAGGGCAGCAGGTTCAGGAATTTCCCTGAGGCGGCATTCCTGGATGCTCTTGTGTAACTTTGCGGAGCCTTTTAAGTCTTCCTTTAACACCCCCTCTGATGACTCATCCTTATTCAGGCTTAAAGTCAAAGACACACTAACCAGGAAGGAAAAACTCTCTCTGTCTTAGGAGTCCATTTTCCCTACTTTTCTAGGCCTTATCCAAAAGGACAAAAGGGAGTAAAAATGTGGTTTCGAAAATCCCAGTGGTTTTTTCAAGACACGCGTAGTGATCCTTCCCCCAAGGGCAGATGGGGAAGCAATAATGGAAAATGCCAGCCACGTGGCAGAGGGGATCCGCAAAACCAGGGCAACAGGGAACCCTTCCTTGGAAAGCCATTTCAGCTCTCCTGAAAGGAGGCCTGCCTGTCCGTCTCAGGAAGCAGTCAGGGGTCACTTATCTTTGTACCCAGAAGCCTGGCTAAAAATCACAAAAGACAAATTGGTACAACAGATCATATCCAGAGGTTACTCTATATCCTTTTCCTTTCCCGCCCCACAGATAAGGAACATTCCGGATGTTCCATCCAGTCACAGAAAATGGGCAACACTAGAAATACATAAGTTGCTAGAAAAAAGATCTATCCAAATAGTCCACGCAGACCAAACAGGATACGGAACTTACTCAAGGTTCTTTTTAGTTCCAAAGAAAACGGGACTGGAGACCCATCTTGGATCTCAGCAAACTGAACAAAGCAGTAAAAAAGTCATAGTTCTGGATGGTACTGCAGTCAATTTTCCCTTTTCTGGGAAAAGACGATTGGATGTGCTCTATAGACCTCCAGGATGCGTGCTACCACATAAAAATGGACAGGTGATCCAGGGGTCATTTGCGCGTTCGACTGGGAGCCAGTCACTAACAGTTTCGAGCCCTTCCCTTTGGTCTCACTATAGCCCCCAGAGTGTTGACCAAATGTATGGCAGTAGTTACGGCTCATCTGAGATGTCTAGGATTCTGAGTATTTTCATACCTAGATGACTGGTTCCTAACCGCCATCACCAAGCATCTACTAATAAAAGCAAGACACCCCACATTGAAACTCTGCTCCCATTTAAGGATCACAATAAATTATGAAAAATCTGCCTTATTGCCATCTCAGCATATCGTTTTTATAGTAGCAGATCTAGATGCCACAAAAGTGATGGTAAAGCTTCCCCCAGAAAGAGTTCACGGCCTTCGACGTCAGGTCTCAATCCTTCTATGCAAGAGGAAAGTTCAAGCAAGAACAGTTCTAAAAGTGTTAGGCACCATGGCAGCAGCAGTAAAAGTAAATTCCATTAGCACGGCTACATATGAGAATTCTTCAAGTGGCTGGTATTAACTCATTGGTCCATGCAGGCACTACCCATGTCCCATCAAATCATAGCAGAATCTTGCAGGAAAGACCTTCATTGGTGGCTTCTCTTCACTCACGTGACTTTAGGTTGACCCTTTGTTCTTCCACAGCCTTCAGCCACAGTGACAACGGACGCTTCCCAGATGGGGGGGGGGGCATTATCAGGGGACAGTCCAAGGCACTTGGTAGAATCACGAGGCCTATTTGCATATCAATGTCTTGGAGATGAGAGCGCTGCTGTTAGAGTTGCAAGCGTTCCAAGACTCTATTCGGCTAGGAATAATTGCAATACAAACAGACAATATGTCGGTCGTGTGGTATGTAAACAAACAAGGAGGAACCAGATGTTATCCCCTTTGCCGAGAGGCCCTGGGAATATGGCAGTGGGCGACTTCTTCCAAATGCTTTCTGACAGCAACGCACATCCTGGGGAAATCTAGTGTGATAGCAGACAAACTCAGCAGGGCAATTCTGATGCCTCACAAGTGGTCCTTAAAACAAGACATAGCTGAAATGATTTTACGAAAATGGGGCCAGCCTTGCTGTGATCTTTTTGCCACATCCATGAAGGCCAAATGCAGCAGCTACCTTGCCCTAACCCTCCTCTGGGGGGATGGATCTTAATACTTATCGCCCCTTACTGGCCTCGACAAATCTGGTTCCTCTTCCTGTAGCCTCATCTTCAGGAGGAGCCTTGGATTCTTGACCCAGTTCCAGATGATCTGACCCATCCATCAGGGATACTCCATCCTTCTCTTCAAACCCTTAAGTTGACAACCTGGTTGCTCTGATTCCAAACATAGCCAGGCTACCTGACCTTTCACCTTCAGTGTAGTATATCCTGATTTCTTCTCATAAAGCTTCAATGAGAAAATTGTACATCAGTAAATGGAAGAGATTTTCCTCCTGGGCCTTGAAAAAACATATTAACCCTTTCTCTGCACCTTTATCTTCCATACTGGAGTTCTTAGCAAAGCTATTTCATGAGGGGGCAGCTGCACCTACTATTCGAGTTCATTTAGCAGCGATCTCTTATTTCCATTTAGGCAAAGCAGGACTGAATGTTATGTCCCACAGACTTTGCGAATGTTGTATCTTACAGACTTTGCAAAGCCTTCTTGAGGGGTACCATTCTGTTAAGACCCACCTCTAGCACCATGGAACCTAAATTTTGTGTTATCCTGTATGATTCTTCCCCCCTTTGAGCCTGCATCATCCTGTGATGTGAAGTTCTTAACCTAGAAGACAATTTTTCTTAATACCTATCTCTTCAGCTGAAGAGTTTTGAAGTTACAAGCATTGTCGCTCAAACCCCCATATATGCTGTTCCACAAGGACAGTGTGTCACTTCATATAAATCCATCCTTTCTACCAAAAGTATGCTCAGAATCAAAGTTAAACAATCCACAGATTTAACCAGTTTTCTTCCCTAATTATGGCAATAAGGCAGAATATGTGTTACACCAACTAGATGTACATGGGCAATTACGTTTCTACTTGCATAGAAAGAAGGACTTTAGAAAGATTGAGCAATTGTTTTTGTCTTAGACTGCAAAAAAGGTGCTCCACTCTCTTCAGATGGCTGTTGGATTGTATTACATTCATCTACAACTCCCAGAACAAGCAATTTCCCGATAAAGTAAGAGGTCATTCTACCAGAGCTATTTTTGCCTCTTCTGCCTTTCGGGCTAAACTGCCAATTGATACTATTTGTACTGCAGCAACATTGGCAAGACCTCATACCTTTATTACTCATTACAAAGTTGATTTGGCCTCCAGGGACAGGGCCTCTTTTGGTTCACTGTTCTGAAGAATATTCTCCTTTAAGCCACTCAAGAAAGATGGTGCTAGGAATGCTGTCCCAACCAGTACAGAATGAAGGCAAGATAGAAGAATATCACATAAAGAAGTTATGTACTTGCCATAACATTCCATGTGTGTTGTCCATCTTGCCTTCATTCTTACATCCCCCTCCTTCCCCCAGTCTTTAGCTCCTGGTGGACCGAGAGGATTCATTTGGCGACTAATATTTTCTGACCCTCTTCTTGGCTTGTAAAGTAGTACATTTTTATATGCTTATGTTAGTATACCAGCAAAAAAGATGTGGGAAATTCCCTAGGACTTTATGGGATAGGGTGTAAGCCATGAGCTAGTTGAAGATCTCGAGCTTTTGTAAAAGGCCAAGTCAGAACTGAGGATTGCTTCCAGACCCAACCAGTACAGAATGAAGGTGAGATGGACAACACACATAGAACGTTATGATGAGTACATGACTTTTTTCCTTTACACAGAAGAGGAGACTCCACTGAATTCTGTAATTATCACCCTATAGCCATTCTTTCTGCAATATCAAAAATTCTCAAAAAAGCATATGAAGTCTGAACAACTCAATAACCTGCCCAATGTGACAGTCCATACTCCGGGACAGTAATCCAGGAACAAAAAATGGATGTATACAGTATTTTCAGATGCAGGTCTTTGTACCAAGTACAATTTCCCTTAAGAGCACAAAGGAACCACACTCCAGACCTGGGACTGGACTCTCTCTCTCTTTAGGCCCCAAACAAGTCTCTACACTGTCCACTTTGGAACTCTGTGTCCCTGTTCCAAGTAGCTAACACACATACTTGGATATCTGATTTTTCTCACACATGCACAGACACATACCTGGGAAAGGCTAGCACAGATTTAACAGCTATGCCCCCTCTGCCCATACTATAGGTTAATTACGCTACCACCAGTCAGCTACTCTAAGGTTCTTACAAGGGTACCCAATTATACTGAATAAAATTAATACTAATACAAATGGTAGAGTTTAACCAATGCAGCAAGGCTTTCAGAAGTGGGCCACAGTGTCACTAAAATAAGCTTAAGTACTCTTAAACTGTGAAAACTATTCTGTAAAAGACCAGTCACAATGAAAGGTGTAGAAATATTTAATAATAGTAAATAAAAATAAAAACATGAGAATACTGAATATCTAGTTACAATAAACACCAGAGTTTCAGTCACAATATATATAAAAAAAAAGCACGGGGTTAGATTCACACAGATGCAGAAAAACAATACTTAACTAATGTTACTATATTTCCCTTACTGACTAAAGAATTACTGTTCCCTAGTTAAGTTGCTTACTACAGCGAGGCAAGATGATGAGTGCTGAGTTGCTTACTACATCAAGGCAAGATGAGGTGTGCGGTTGTGTGAGATATCTGTAAGAGTTTTTTCTTGTCCGGTTTTGGAAAATAAAGTGCTGCTGCGATCTGTCTCTATAATATCTAAAAAAAAAATCCTTTCAATTCTGGTTACAAAATGACATCACATCTGGTCACCTGACTCTGGTAAAATATATACCCAGAGCTTTAATAAAATCTGTTGCATCATCTGAAAGCTATAAAACAGTTTCAAAAACTTCCACCCTTCCAGGGTAGCAATTAGTTCACCCGTAAGGATAATACAGTACTATTCCTTATCCTGGTTTTCCCAGACATTGTTGTCTCTGGCTGCAATCAAAATTAGGCAGACTAAGATTATCCTCTTCTTTTCCAGAATTCTTTTTAAAAAAAAAAACATGCATTTAATCAGTTATAATAATATTGTCTGACATACATGTATATCTCATTTTTGTCCAGCAAGACCCACTCTTGATGCATTTTAACAGAAGCAAAACTCCAGCTGTGCTGGCATATGTTACACATGCACTGCCCCTACTCTCCCTGGCACAGATGGCACTACATCATATCTAGCACAGCTTCAGGCCATACCACTGCACTACCACAGCTCTGATTAATTTCACCCATCAAGTCAGCCTCCACAGGAACTCTGGAAATGTTGTTTCCTTACTATTCACTGACTTATGTAAGGTATATGGCACTGTATCCCACCAGATTCTTTGCTGTAACCTATCTTCACTGGGCCTAGAAACCTTTCTCCTTCCTCTTGTTCCATAGCTACCTTATAACAGGCTACTGGTAGTAAAATAACAGAAAACAAAATTGCCAATCTTATTCTTAGTGCCATAAGGCCCAGTCTTGGGCCCCATGTTGTTTAATACTTTTATTAATGTGCTGATGATGCTTTACTGACAACCTCCTAGAACTAAAGACCCAAAAAGCCTTTTCTTGTATAGAAACTTGGGTAAACAATTCTCACCTCCTGCTGAATGCCATGAAAACCAAGTTAGTGATTTTCACAACAAAATCTGAATCCTGTACTAAAATAACTTCTGTATCTCTTCATTAACAACACTCCTATCGAACTTGTGTCCCACACAAAGCTGCTTATTGTCATTATAAATAACCACCTAAAGTCTGATATTCAAATACAACAATTTATCAAGGAAAACCTACAGAAATACATGTAAAAATTTTGAGTTGTGGGAAGAATGCATGCAGAAAAATGTTTTGTAGAAGGAATGAGGTTTAAAAGAAGGCAAGATTTAAATGCGCTGTGTAATGTTTGACAGTGACTGGATAGATTATAAGTTATGTATAATGTTTGTAACTAAAAATATGTCAATATGGTTTGTTTTCAGTTATATAAATCTATGTCATAAGTGATAATTTAATAAAGATGTTAATTGTTTTAAAAAAAATGGCCATTTTGGAACAATTCATGCAGAAAAATGGTTTGGAGGAGGAATGAGGTTTAATAGAAGGCGGTGTCTGAATAATTTATATAATGTTGCTTAGATTATACAATATATAACAATGGATTCACTTTAGAAGCTCGAAATACTGAAATATCGAATTTCAGTATTTCGAACCCATAAAGTGGAATCCTGATAAGAGCGAAAGCTCAAAAGCGCGAAATTGAAAACCTCGAGTACCGGAGGTTTTGAATTTCGCACTTCTGAGGTTCCACTATGATTATGGATTTAGTTAAGTGTGTGTTAAGTGTTTTGGGTAGGGGCTGTGGTGTGTGTTAGTGTGTTTTGTTGCTGTGATGTGTGTCTGCGAGCAGAATGTACCTTGTGTGGTGGTGGTGTGTGTGTGTTTGTGTGTAGTGCGACCTCGGAGTTAGAATATTTAAGTAGGGGGGTGTGGGGGGAGCAGGGTGGCTTGCCCCCCTTCTTTTATGTAGTAGAGAGCTTGTGTTTGTGTATGGGGAGGATGGTGTGTGTGTGTGTGCGGTAGTAGTGCGAAATTCAAAATCTCAGGTGTGCAAGATTTTGAATTTTGCGCTTATGAGTTTTCTGTTTTGAAGATTCGACTTTATGGGTTCAAAATACTGAAATTTGATATTTCAGTATTTCGAGCTTCTAAAATGAATCCATAACAATATATGTGATGTGATGCTTGTAAATGTAACCTTCTCAATTTGGTTTGATTGCTTTTATATAAGTGTAAGTTTGCCTATGTCACAAGTGACAATTCAACAGAGGTATTTAAAAAAAAAAAGAAAACCTACAGAAAAAGTGGACTCTTATATTGTAGAATACACCTTTTAACTAGCCAGCAGTGCTAAAAAATAATTAAATAAATGTACACTCTCCTACCTTCACTACAGTACACTGCCCCCATCTACACCTTGAACAATCTGTACTAATAAAATTGAACAATGCTGTATATAGCAAAGTAACTAAATTCACCATAACCAGTTTGTGGTGTCCCACCACTGCCTAGCCTTACAACAGTTTGCCTGACTTGAGTTTTCTCTCTCTCTCTCAACCAATTAGCAGCTGTTCATAAAGTAATCTACAAACCAAAAATAAAACTGTCATGTACTGCAAGCCTTAATGGGACCTTGCACCCCTGCATAACCAATACACTCCATGGACAAAACCCACAAACCTTCTGACTGTCACTGTTTATTTATTTATTTTACATTTGTTAACCGGGCTAGTCCAACTGGATATATTTCCATTTTCAGTAGAGGCCCGGGGAGAAAAGCTCCACATGAAGAAAAGGCAATTTATAATACAAAAACAGTAAATAATAGAGTACAATGTCTGGTTCAGTATAAAAATTCTGCATGGAAATATTCTAAAATGCATAACCTATGGAGAAACAAAGGGTAATAAAAACATTTTAGAAGGTGAAAGAGGAAAGGAAAAGAGAAAGACATTCGTAGTAAATATACAAGAAAGGGCAGTAGAAAAGAAGGAGGGTAAAGATAAATTAATATGCATACAGCATGAACAGGGAAAGTAATAGAAAGAGAAAGAACCTAATTAGGCATAGGTAGAGTCCCATTAACAGAGTAAGAGGGAGAATTAGGAGAGGAGAAGTCAGAGAGAGAAGAAGGTGTGATAACCATATATTTTAATCTGGGTTAAAGCAAGAGCATAACCAGTGTTTTTTGAGGTGAGTTTTAAGTTTTTGTTTGAAGAGAACTGAGGATGGAATGGAAGTTAGTTCGGTTGGAAGATGATTCCAGTGTTTACCAATTGTATTAGAAAAAAGGGAGTCACCGGCAGAGTTATTAGTTTTGGTTAAGGTTATTAGAAGTTTGTTAGAGGAGCGAAGAGAAGTAAGGTTGGTGTAAGGAGTAAATAGGTTAGAAAGTATAGGTGTTTTGTTAGGATTATAGAAAATCCTATGTGCAAATGTAAGTTGAGAAAGAGACAGTGTGTTTCTTAGTTCTAGCCAGTGAAGCTGCTGTAGGTTCAGGCAATGGTGAGTTCTATATGGATTTCCAGTAACAAATCTGGCTATACTATGATAAGTGTTTGCCAGTTTAGAGAGATTGTTTTTCTTTAGGTTAGTGTATATAGGTGATGCATAGAGAAGAGTGGAAATAAGGTGGGAGTGAGCTAGTGAAACCTTGGCAGTAGGAGTTAAGAACATTTTGATTCTATAGAAGGAGCCCAACTTTCTGTTGACTTTTTTGATAGTATTATTAATGTGACTGTCAAAGGTAAGGCTGTTATCGATTGTAACACCTAATAACTTGGTGGTAGAGTCAGGTGAGATGAGGGTACCATCACTGGAAGAGATAGAAAATTCTAGCAGGGGAGATCTAGAAGTGGGTTTAAAGAGAAGGAGTTTGGTTTTTTTAGCATTCAGGAGTAGACAACGTTTTAAGAACCATGCTTCTACTGTGAAATACATTTTGTGTAATTATTTGTAATTCAGAGATGGTTTTAGCAGAGCAAATAAGTGTGGAATCATCTGCATATTGTATGCAGGTGGACTGGGGTATAGCTTCTTGTAGGTCATTTATGAATAAAGAGAATAGAAGCGGTCCAAGAATAGAGCCTTGGGGGACACCGAGAGAGATGGGGAGTAGAGAGGAGAGTTTGTTGTCCCAGAGGACTGCTTGTCTTCTGTTATTGATGTAGGAGGCAAACCAATGGATAACTTTAGGTTCTAGGGAAATAGATTGAAGGATTTTTATGAGAAGGGGATGGATGACCATGTCAAAGGCTTTGGACAGGTCAATGAACAGAGCTGATGAAAGAATATTGTTATTTCGATTTTTGTTGATGACGTCAGTGAAGGATAGGAGTGCCGCTAGTACTATGAAATGGTCTAAAACCATGTTA